>NC_065893.1:4561529-5213176 GCF_905147045.1 Nymphalis io | reverse complement strand
CGTTAATTGCTGCCAGCGTCAGCTAAAAAAATGTCCCGATTTTTGTAAAAATTTCGACTCGTCGACAATGTAAACAAATAAATACGGAGTCCAATAATAACCTAAAGTGCTTCGTTATACATAATTATGTTATTTTAATTTATTCGTTCTCCTATTTAAAATTTTTCATCAATTTATAATATTATTAGATTCCGAGTCAAGAGGTTAACATAGAAATATATGTGTCGACCATTCTTTATTAATAAATTAATTGAGTGTTTTAGATTTCAACGTCTGAGGAGAATGCTAATCCAGTACCATATAATGATGCTGAAGTACTATTGATAACGGAAACAAAAACAAACAATGCAACGGTTTTTGGGTGTAGTGGGAAAACAAAAAAATATTTTAATTAAATCCTGAAAATTATTTATCTCCCAAAACAGGGAATGCAGTTACTATGGCAGCATTATACGCACACATTGACAAACTATCTCTGTCTCAATCGCGGTTTCACTGCCCCTTGGCCTATTTGTTTCTCTGTCTACGCGTCCACCATTCCACCTCCAATAGAATGTACGTAATCGAACGAATAAGTCAAAAGATACTAAGATTTGTAGCCAGAAACAATATGATTCCACCATTTACAGGAAACAAGATACTCGATTTATTAAAGTACTTTTATGATTACTAGATAGTGACCCCTGAAAATCGGTCAATTGTATTGATAAGGACTATAAAAATTATATTATCAAATTGGGAAAGAGGTGTGCCTTTTCACATTATAAGATAGCTAGAACAGATTACAATTAATTACTTAGTTGGTGGTACCGCTTCGTGAAAGCCCGTCTGGTTAGGTACTCATGCTCATCAGTTATTCTACCGCTAAATCGCAATACAATTGTTGCGTTCCGGTTTGAAGGATGTGTGACCAAATACAGGCACAAGGGACATGCGATGGTGTTCACTAAACATCAGGTGGCCCATTTGTCCGTGCGCCTACCTATAACATAAAAAGAAGTTAGGT
Source organism: Nymphalis io (assembly GCF_905147045.1). Lineage (NCBI taxonomy): Eukaryota > Metazoa > Arthropoda > Insecta > Lepidoptera > Nymphalidae > Nymphalis > Nymphalis io. The sequence goes on along the minus strand of NC_065893.1, from coordinate 5,212,170 downwards.
TATGTCTCGTCATCCGTCGAAAATTCTATGATAGAACTAAAAAGATGCAAACAAACTATAGTGATTACCTATGTATAAACTCATAGTTTTCGATTTATTTATTTGCGGCGAATACTGCCACCAAGTGGCAGAACGTAACTACATTTATTATTTACATATATTATATTTTTTTATATGCATTATATGGAGATCGGGTATAATAATTGAATTAAATAGAGGCCTTACAAATTGTAATCATTCTTAATACTGTATACATTCTACCAAACCTTCAATCAATCCTTAACTATTATTAAATGTAGATTTTCAATTGAAATAAATTAATATACTTTTACAAATAGTATAATATAGTCGCAGACAGTACCGTGTCGACGGAGACCGCTCAATCAACTAAATGTTGCAGTTTGGTTAGGCAGCTCACACTGCGTAATTAACGCCTTACACATGGTCGCCAGAACTTACTCTGATTAGGCTAAATAATCTTTGCCTTAAAAAATTGCCTGAGTTCATCATTCACCTTTAGATCTATAAAGTTTGGAGTGGCAATGTGCATTTTTAAAGGGTCAGCATAACGTATATCTTTCAATGAAAAATCTCCCAAATCTTTGTAAATTTTGGAGAATAATTCTAACATGCTCGGGATCGGCACCTTTAACTGATGTATTAATGAACCCTTAATTCAAAAGACAAGGAGTATTGTTTGTGCCCCTTGTAGGCCGTTTCAAACCGTTCAGTTCAGTTTCAGTCTGACCGACTTGCAACTGAGTCACTTCACGCAAAACCGGTATATAACTCAATTAAATAATTACTTTTCTTCCTTCACATGCGACCAACTCTGTAACAGGATATCTGAATTACAGACATAACTTCTCATCACTTCGTAAATTTTCTTTGAATGATTATAATTACAGTAAAATAAATATTCAAAGAAATATTAACTTACATTTATATATTATTCACTTTCTAGGATGAACAGAAAAACTCCATCAAAAATCATCCCTATAAAGTGATTTACTAAGTCGCTTTACTATTAAATTTGAAGTATATGTTATTGAGAAAAACTTTGAACAATTGAAAATTTAATAATCATTTTATCAGTGGCTGCACTGAAAATGTTATTAAACAAATGATCACCGATTCGGAATGAACTATTATAATAAAAATAATGTCATGTAATGAGTGTGGTTTAAAAAAGTAATGTACGGTTTTTAAAGGATAATATGATATAAATTATTGAATTTATAATAAGATTCTAATATTTGCGCTGTCGGTTATACTTTAAATAGATTTGTGTTATGTTTTTATACAAAAGTCTTTAAATTAGTCTTTAATTTTTAATATTTTATCATGTAAAGAATTATTTTTATGGGACGAGAATTATCGTTATATTTATTTACTTTTGCGTCTAAATGACGTTACAGATTTTTTAATTTTAGTGCCATACCCTCCTGAGACCGAACAATCAGAATGGTATGCGAAGACTCATCAGATATAACTTATCACGAAAGACATCACACTGATACTTATATATAATGTACATTTGTAGCAAAAACTTTCATAAAAAATATTTATATTTTGCAAAATATTCTTCAAGCAAATATTGTTTGTAATTCTGATATTTTCAAAAAGATATTGTTTTAGTTTATATTTTATTTTGAACAAGTAGGCTAACATAACATTTTTCGCTCAATGTGAAATAAATGGAAACACACTTTGTCCCGTCCATTATTAACTAGTAACTAGAATTTCACTTAGCACTTTAATAAATTTCTTGAAAACTAAGATGAGCATGAACAAGGCGATATTAAAAGAACCCAAAATTTTCAAGGAATTATACGAAAATATTTACTGGCTAGTTTTCTCGGTCTGTGTCCACTATATTGCATATAAATTGCAACTTTGAAAATGTAAATATTAAGAGATTGATAATTTTTTGCAATGAGAAGACTGATTGTTTCACGGATGAAAAGAGGTTAGAATTAGGTTCTATAATTAAATAAATTTAAGTTTTAACATGTACATATAAAATTGTTTTTGAATAAAAATTTGAATGTGATTTCAAAAGTTGTTCGCAGACAATCGCCAAAATGTCGATAAGAGGAAGCATGATCTAGTTAGTAAACTATTATTATTAATAATAATAAATGAATTTATTGTTGATTAGATAGGTATGCTAAAACACAAACTGTGTACTAATACCATTGTATTTTGACTGGAAAATGTAAAAAAGGGTTTGTTTTCCTGTCGTGCTAGAGTTTATTAGCAAATTGAATACCCAAATATGTACATCAAGGCAATCGATAATTTTAAATTATCAGAAGTGTGGAGTTTTAAAATATATATTACAATGATATTTTTCAATTCTATCAAATTTCTAAAACCATTGGTAATTTAAAAACACTCGCAATCACAACGTTTCCGATTACTTCCGTACTTTCCGTAATGACTTCATACCAAATTCGAGTATTTGCATGAATATAACTGCTGTTTGAAATATACTAATATGTTCAGCAAAATGCTTATATAAAGTTATGCTTCCGTTGTATATATAAATTACAATGAATAGATTGAAAAATGTAATGTTTGCTTTGAAAAATGGATGTAAAAGCTTGTTGCTTTATGTTATGTTTGTATTGTAATATAAAAGCTTATCCGGATATATTGATTTTAAAAATATACAATGACACCATTAATATGTCATAGTTTTGTACTCTAACGAACTAATTGAATATACTTTCGTTAACAATGATAAAAAAAAATATAAATGATCACAAATTTATTTTTTTCAGTGTAAACAATTTCTTAAGTTTTATCCATTTCTTTTCATTTTTAATATCTCATTACAGCTATTCAAAGTAGCTCATTATACTTTGAAAATTTTACTTAGAATATTTAGACTGTAAATATATTTGTTTCATACAATGATAATGTTTCTCCTCAAAATTAATTATTCATGTTATTTATCCAATGTGTACAGATAAATATAAATAAATTACATTTATGATTGATTACCTTAATTTTTTTAAATATTATACATATATCAAAAATTTTAATTGCCTTTCATTAATAGCACCTATACTATATACTAATATCGTAGACAGAGAAACAAACAGACCAAGGGGGCGTGAAACCGCGATTGAGACAGAGATAGTTTGTCAATTTGTGCGTGCGTATAATGCTGCCATAGTATAACTGATTCCCTTATATAGCTTATTAAATTTTACATTTTAATATTTTTTTTTTTTTTTTTAATTAAAATCTTTTTTGTTATCCAACTACATCCAAAAGCCGTTGCATTGTTCGTTTTGTTTCCTTTATCAATAGTACTTCAGCATCTTTATATGGCTACTTGAGTAGCGAAACAAACACCAAAACTGGTTACGCGATAAGGGACAAAAGATTTGATAATTCTGTCTCTGTCTAAGCCATTTGTAACGTAATTTTCGTTCACTTTCTTGAGTAAGTGAGAAGGAAATCATCAATGCGTCTAATTATTTCTCTGTCTACGGGTGGATGTCAGAACTGTGTGGTCATGCTCTGCTGTTATTTTGCCATATTTTTTTTAACTATTACTAAATCACACCCCAACACAAATTCATTGCATTTCAACCAACCGCCAACAAAAGAAAGTTTTTTGTTATTAAACAGAAAAATCAATACACAATATTAAGGTGTCAGTAATCGAATCGATTATGAAAATGTTACGTTTGCTGACTCATTATTATATCCACTCCTATATAAAATTCAAAATGAAGAAATCAAACGAAACTATCGCCATCTATTATCCGTGGATAAACAAAAAAATTGTTGATTGTTCATAGATGTGACTAGATGCTCTTCTATCGCTTCATATACAATAAAAATGCAACGGTTTTTGGGTGTAGTTGGAAAACAAAAAAAAATATTTTAATTCAAAAATGTATAATAAATATTAAAAAGTAAAAGTAAACAACCTTATTTTGCTTTAATTAAATTTGAAAATTATTTATTTCCCAAAGCAGGGAATACAGTTACTATGGCAACATTATACGACATACTGACAAACTATCTCTGTCTCAATCGAGGTATCACGACCCCTTGGTTTATTTGTTTCTCTGTCTAATCGTCATTGCGTCTATTAGTTTCTCTGTCTACGTAAGAAAGCCACCCACGCCCACCAGACGGCGCTACTACAGCTCGACAAATAAAAAAAAATCTACGCTAACCAACACTACATGGAGCTTTTCACTAATTTTGTTTTCGCTGTGTTATAATCTAAACGCAATATTATTTAATACTTTTTACTGTTAATTTTGTTTGGTAAAATTACAAATGATTTACAAAACAAAATATGAAAAAATAAAGATCAGTGTATTGGCAAAACAATATATATATATATTAAGGTTTTTATTTGTGTGTTAGCCTTTGGTTAAGTTTATTTGTATATCATCATCAACCCTTCGTCGTCCACTTTGCTTATATCGTCACTCCACCTAGCCGCAATAAGCTCCAAATCTTCTCCTCAAAAGGGGAGAAGGCTTTAGCCCAGCAGTAAGACATTAACAGGCTGTTACTGATATAAAACAAAATATGAAAAAAATAAAGATCAGTGTATTGGCAAAACAATATATATATATATATATATATATATATAGGTTTTTATTTGTGTGTTAGCCTTTGTTAAGTTTGTTTGTATATCATCATCAACCCTTCGTCGTCCACCTAGCCGCAATAAGCTCCAAATCTTCTCCTCAAAAGGGAGAGGAGGCTTTAGCCCAGCAGTAAGACATTAACAGGCTGTTACTGATACATACAGTAACAGCCTGTTAATGTTAACCGGAGGGCGTCCTACGCTACATTTGTCAAGGCGTGGCTCCACTCAAGAACACGTCTACTCCAACGGTTGTGCGACATGTGTTCAGCCACTTCAGTTTGTATATATTTATATCATTTACTATAATGTGTTTAGTCTGGTTTATGTATATTTATATATGTTTGCATGTATGTGCATAATATGATATAATTAATTTCATGCTGTTATTAATTTCTGTGCAATAATATTGTAATATGTTTGTATTGCATTCAATAAAGATTATACTTATACTAATTCTCTCTCCATTAAAATAATTATTATTATTCTACTATCTACCACCAAATACATACCAAGAAGCCTACTAAAATGGGCTGTAATTTTACAAGCTTCATGTAGTAATAGTACATTGTGTGATATGTGTTACAACTTCCAATGTTTTAAGTTACATTATGTTAAGTTTAAGAAATTTTTAAATAAAACACAAAGCATATATTATTTTTTATATTTTGTAATATTTATAGGCTTGCATCTTAATTTTATCCATTTCATTGTATCGACTGATTTTGCCTTTCAATATTTTGTTCACATCTCCACATCAAGTTAGTTATACATGAGACAATAAAATTTTCTAAAGAAGAGTGCACTTCACATGATAAATTAAAATTGGAATATATATCAATATTCAATAAAATATTATCAAACAATTGCAGAGACACCGGAGATTCCTGTATGCACTTTACATTTACATATATTAAACAAAGCTTTCATAAAGTCTACGAATTTTGCAGATGGATGTGTCAGTGATCTTTTTGAATAATCATGCTCATATATATATATATGACAAATCACATCTTTCATCTCCTATAAAGCTTTTGATATATACAGGACAGTTTTTAAAGACCTAAGCCCTAGACATTTTCAATACCCAGTCTGCCACATATTTTTTGTTTCATTATGAATTAAACAATTACTTTCTTGGCTAGACTCGTTAGGTGCCTCCAGTTCTTGAAAGTAAAAATATAGCAAAAAATATTTCAATTATTTTAAGAAACCATTGTGTTGAATAAAACTCGTAACACTAGGTATTTCTGTAGGAAAAAGTACTGATGCTGGAGAAGAATAGCCATGTATAGTAGAGGTGGGTGCTGATCGAAGTGACATTGCTTGTTCTAGCAGATGATCAGGCGATGCTGTAAATAATAACATTATGTTACTTAGATCCTTACAAGCAACACTCATTTGGGGCAACAAATCTGGTATATTTATTTTTTCATATGAACACTATTTGTACAAAGATAAAAATTTAATATCTTAGAAAAAAAAGGCTCGGTATTGTGTTTCACACGTAGTTAACACTAATTTCATCAAGAACATCTTACTCTAGCTTACATGGATTTATATCAGGCTGAAGCTGTTTTTATGCATAAATGGTAATACGAGAATAATTTATACATGAATTACTTACTTCCTTAAAGTATTAAGATTTATAACTTACATATATTTAATGTGGGAACTGCATTTCTTATTAACAGGTGACTTGGTAATTGTTAATAATTTTCAAAGTATCTGTAGCAAAATCGGATGTTATTGTAAATATATTCATCGCTCGTTTTAATAATACTTTCCAGATAGATACATGATAGATTCTTTCCTGATGAGGATAAACCCACTTTGGAAATCTGTACAATGGTCCTGAAATATAAACAAGTTAATGGAATATATACTTAGATAATAATTCAGTAGAACCAATAAGTAATCGTTGGTTAGAAAGAGTTTCTCTACTTTTAAATTTATGAACAAGTACCAATATTAGAAATATTCAAGAACTTACTAAAATATTATATTATGGCCTTTGCAATATAAAAAGTATGTATTTATATATATATATATATATAATCTTACCATGCACCCAAAATAACATTTCAATTCAGATTTTTTGGTTATTTTTTCCTTTACGCTTAAAATCGAAGTCCAAATCAAAGCCAGGTACGTCGTAGAAACGGGACAAAAACCAATTAACGTAGCAAGTTTATAATCGTGGAAGCAAGTCGTAGAGTCCATAAACAGTCGATAACTCGATATTTTAATAGAAACCACAAAGCTTTCCACTGCTTCTATACAAGACAGGATTTGATTCTCGTTAATAAGCACGGTATGAAATATTTTGAATTGCCAAATAGTTTTCGTTAGAAGCAGATAGTGTTGCCGCTTAAAATGTTATTTAGCAACAATAAAATATTTAAAATTACAAAAACTTTTGAAAAATATTCTAATATGGTAAAAATATATATGAATAACATATAATATTAAACTTTAATAAATAAATTTTTTGTATATAAAGCGATAGAAGAGCCATCTAGTCACATCTATGAAGAATCAGCAATTTTTTTGTTTATCCACGGATAATAGATGGCGATAGTTTCGTTAGATTTTTTCGTTTTGAATTTTATATAGGAGTGACATCCCCATGGATAAAATAGTAAATCGGCAACGTAACATTTTTCATAATCGATTCGATTATTGACACCTTAATATTGTGTATTGATTTTTCTGTTGAATAACAAAAAACTTTTTGTTTATTTTGTTGGCGGTCTCTATGAATTGAATTTCGTTGTTAATTTGTTGAAATGCAATGAATTTGTGTTGAAGTGTGATTTAGTAGATAGTTAAAAAACTTATAAGCAAAATAGCAGCAGAGCATGACCACACAGTTCTGACTTCCACCCGTAGACAGAGAAACTAATAGACGAAATGACGATTTCTCACTTACTCAAAAAAGTGAACGAAAATTACGTTACAAATGGCTTAGACAGAGAGAGAATTATCAAATCTTTTGTCCCTTATCGCGTAACCCGTTTTGGTGTTCGTTTCACTACTCAAGTAGCGAAACAAACTTGACAGTTGGTGCGTCCATTGTATTTTTTTTTGTTCAATTTTTGCTTATTTTTATGTTAGAAAATGATTCTAATCCAGGGAAAAGACCGAGAAACAATCCTTATATCATATCGAAGATTATACAATGGTGCATTGTCGTATTATTTCATGTTAAAGCGATAGCAAGAAGAAAATTGCCGGCGTGTGTTTTCACGCGTAAGTACGACGGTTGGGTCCTTAATATAGTTTCTCAGTGATGTTTATTTAATCCATAGCATGATAGAACCTTATACTGCATTAAAATCCTGAAGATAATAGAATTTTCCAGTTTTTATCATTCATAACCTATAATTATTTATCATGTAATTGCTGCCAGCGTCAGCTAAAAAAATGTCCCGATTTTTGTAAAAATTTCGACTCGTCGACAATGTAAACAAATAAATACGGAGTCCAATAATAACCTAAAGTGCTTCGTTATACATAATTATGTTATTTTAATTTATTCGTTCTCCTATTTAAAATTTTTCATCAATTTATAATATTATTAGATTCCGAGTCAAGAGGTTAACATAGAAATATATGTGTCGACCATTCTTTATTAATAAATTAATTGAGTGTTTTAGATTTCAACGTCTGAGGAGAATGCTAATCCAGTACCATATAATGATGCTGAAGTACTATTGATAACGGAAACAAAAACAAACAATGCAACGGTTTTTGGGTGTAGTGGGAAAACAAAAAAATATTTTAATTAAATCCTGAAAATTATTTATCTCCCAAAACAGGGAATGCAGTTACTATGGCAGCATTATACGCACACATTGACAAACTATCTCTGTCTCAATCGCGGTTTCACTGCCCCTTGGCCTATTTGTTTCTCTGTCTACGCGTCCACCATTCCACCTCCAATAGAATGTACGTAATCGAACGAATAAGTCAAAAGATACTAAGATTTGTAGCCAGAAACAATATGATTCCACCATTTACAGGAAACAAGATACTCGATTTATTAAAGTACTTTTATGATTACTAGATAGTGACCCCTGAAAATCGGTCAATTGTATTGATAAGGACTATAAAAATTATATTATCAAATTGGGAAAGAGGTGTGCCTTTTCACATTATAAGATAGCTAGAACAGATTACAATTAATTACTTAGTTGGTGGTACCGCTTCGTGAAAGCCCGTCTGGTTAGGTACTCATGCTCATCAGTTATTCTACCGCTAAATCGCAATACAATTGTTGCGTTCCGGTTTGAAGGATGTGTGACCAAATACAGGCACAAGGGACATGCGATGGTGTTCACTAAACATCAGGTGGCCCATTTGTCCGTGCGCCTACCTATAACATAAAAAGAAGTTAGGTTATGTCTCGTCATCCGTCGAAAATTCTATGATAGAACTAAAAAGATGCAAACAAACTATAGTGATTACCTATGTATAAACTCATAGTTTTCGATTTATTTATTTGCGGCGAATACTGCCACCAAGTGGCAGAACGTAACTACATTTATTATTTACATATATTATATTTTTTTATATGCATTATATGGAGATCGGGTATAATAATTGAATTAAATAGAGGCCTTACAAATTGTAATCATTCTTAATACTGTATACATTCTACCAAACCTTCAATCAATCCTTAACTATTATTAAATGTAGATTTTCAATTGAAATAAATTAATATACTTTTACAAATAGTATAATATAGTCGCAGACAGTACCGTGTCGACGGAGACCGCTCAATCAACTAAATGTTGCAGTTTGGTTAGGCAGCTCACACTGCGTAATTAACGCCTTACACATGGTCGCCAGAACTTACTCTGATTAGGCTAAATAATCTTTGCCTTAAAAAATTGCCTGAGTTCATCATTCACCTTTAGATCTATAAAGTTTGGAGTGGCAATGTGCATTTTTAAAGGGTCAGCATAACGTATATCTTTCAATGAAAAATCTCCAAATCTTTGTAAATTTTGGAGAATAATTCTAACATGCTCGGGATCGGCACCTTTAACTGATGTATTAATGAACCCTTAATTCAAAAGACAAGGAGTATTGTTTGTGCCCCTTGTAGGCCGTTTCAAACCGTTCAGTTCAGTTTCAGTCTGACCGACTTGCAACTGAGTCACTTCACGCAAAACCGGTATATAAACTCAATTAAATAATTACTTTTCTTCCTTCACATGCGACCAACTCTGTAACAGGATATCTGAATTACAGACATAACTTCTCATCACTTCGTAAATTTTCTTTGAATGATTATAATTACAGTAAAATAAATATTCAAAGAAATATTAACTTACATTTATATATTATTCACTTTCTAGGATGAACAGAAAAACTCCATCAAAAATCATCCCTATAAAGTGATTTACTAAGTCGCTTTACTATTAAATTTGAAGTATATGTTATTGAGAAAAACTTTGAACAATTGAAAATTTAATAATCATTTTATCAGTGGCTGCACTGAAAATGTTATTAAACAAATGATCACCGATTCGGAATGAACTATTATAATAAAAATAATGTCATGTAATGAGTGTGGTTTAAAAAAGTAATGTACGGTTTTTAAAGGATAATATGATATAAATTATTGAATTTATAATAAGATTCTAATATTTGCGCTGTCGGTTATACTTTAAATAGATTTGTGTTATGTTTTTATACAAAAGTCTTTAAATTAGTCTTTAATTTTTAATATTTTATCATGTAAAGAATTATTTTTATGGGACGAGAATTATCGTTATATTTATTTACTTTTGCGTCTAAATGACGTTACAGATTTTTTAATTTTAGTGCCATACCCTCCTGAGACCGAACAATCAGAATGGTATGCGAAGACTCATCAGATATAACTTATCACGAAAGACATCACACTGATACTTATATATAATGTACATTTGTAGCAAAAACTTTCATAAAAAATATTTATATTTTGCAAAATATTCTTCAAGCAAATATTGTTTGTAATTCTGATATTTTCAAAAAGATATTGTTTTTGTTTATATTTTATTTTGAACAAGTAGGCTAACATAACATTTTTCGCTCAATGTGAAATAAATGGAAACACACTTTGTCCCGTCCATTATTAACTAGTAACTAGAATTTCACTTAGCACTTTAATAAATTTCTTGAAAACTAAGATGAGCATGAACAAGGCGATATTAAAAGAACCCAAAATTTTCAAGGAATTATACGAAAATATTTACTGGCTAGTTTTCTCGGTCTGTGTCCACTATATTGCATATAAATTGCAACTTTTGAAAATGTAAATATTAAGAGATTGATAATTTTTGCAATGAGAAGACTGATTGTTTCACGGATGAAAAGAGGTTAGAATTAGGTTCTATAATTAAATAAATTTAAGTTTTAACATGTACATATAAAATTGTTTTTGAATAAAAATTTGAATGTGATTTCAAAAGTTGTTCGCAGACAATCGCCAAAATGTCGATAAGAGGAAGCATGATCTAGTTAGTAAACTATTATTATTAATAATAATAAATGAATTTATTGTTGATTAGATAGGTATGCTAAAACACCAAACTGTGTACTAATACCATTGTATTTTGACTGGAAAATGTAAAAAAGGGTTTGTTTTTCCTGTCGTGCTAGAGTTTATTAGCAAATTGAATACCCAAATATGTACATCAAGGCAATCGATAATTTTAAATTATCAGAAGTGTGGAGTTTTAAAATATATATTACAATGATATTTTTCAATTCTATCAAATTTCTAAAACCATTGGTAATTTAAAAACACTCGCAATCACAACGTTTCCGATTACTTCCGTACTTTCCGTAATGACTTCATACCAAATTCGAGTATTTGCATGAATATAACTGCTGTTTGAAATATACTAATATGTTCAGCAAAATTGCTTATATAAAGTTATGCTTCCGTTGTATAATATAAATTACAATGAATAGATTGAAAAATGTAATGTTTGCTTTGAAAAATGGATGTAAAAGCTTGTTGCTTTATGTTATGTTTGTATTGTAATATAAAAGCTTATCCGGATATATTGATTTTAAAAATATACAATGACACCATTAATATGTCATAGTTTTGTACTCTAACGAACTAATTGAATATACTTTCGTTAACAATGATAAAAAAAAATATAAATGATCACAAATTTATTTTTTTCAGTGTAAACAATTTCTTAAGTTTTATCCATTTCTTTTCATTTTTAATATCTCATTACAGCTATTCAAAGTAGCTCATTATACTTTGAAAATTTTACTTAGAATATTTAGACTGTAAATATATTTGTTTCATACAATGATAATGTTTCTCCTCAAAATTAATTATTCATGTTATTTATCCAATGTGTACAGATAAATATAAATAAATTACATTTATGATTGATTACCTTAATTTTTTTAAATATTATACATATATCAAAAATTTTAATTGCCTTTCATTAATAGCACCTATACTATATACTAATATCGTAGACAGAGAAACAAACAGACCAAGGGGGCGTGAAACCGCGATTGAGACAGAGATAGTTTGTCAATTTGTGCGTGCGTATAATGCTGCCATAGTATAACTGATTCCCTTATATAGCTTATTAAATTTTACATTTTAATATTTTTTTTTTTTTTTTTAATTAAAATCTTTTTTGTTATCCAACTACATCCAAAAGCCGTTGCATTGTTCGTTTTTGTTTCCTTTATCAATAGTACTTCAGCATCTTTATATGGCTACTTGAGTAGCGAAACAAACACCAAAACTGGTTACGCGATAAGGGACAAAAGATTTGATAATTCTGTCTCTGTCTAAGCCATTTGTAACGTAATTTTCGTTCACTTTCTTGAGTAAGTGAGAAGGAAATCATCAATGCGTCTAATTATTTCTCTGTCTACGGGTGGATGTCAGAACTGTGTGGTCATGCTCTGCTGTTATTTTGCCCATATTTTTTTTAACTATTTACTAAATCACACCCCAACACAAATTCATTGCATTTCAACCAACCGCCAACAAAAGAAAGTTTTTTGTTATTAAACAGAAAAATCAATACACAATATTAAGGTGTCAGTAATCGAATCGATAATGAAAATGTTACGTTTGCTGACTCATTATTATATCCACTCCTATATAAAATTCAAAATGAAGAAATCAAACGAAACTATCGCCATCTATTATCCGTGGATAAACAAAAAAATTGTTGATTGTTCATAGATGTGACTAGATGGCTCTTCTATCGCTTCATATACAATAAAAATGCAACGGTTTTTGGGTGTAGTTGGAAAACAAAAAAAAATATTTTAATTCAAAAAATGTATAATAAATATTAAAAAGTAAAAGTAAACAACCTTATTTTGCTTTAATTAAATTTTGAAAATTATTTATTTCCCAAAGCAGGGAATACAGTTACTATGGCAACATTATACGACATACTGACAAACTATCTCTGTCTCAATCGAGGTATCACGACCCCTTGGTTTATTTGTTTCTCTGTCTAATCGTCATTGCGTCTATTAGTTTCTCTGTCTACGTAAGAAAGCCACCCACGCCCACCAGACGGCGCTACTACAGCTCGACAAATAAAAAAAAATCTACGCTAACCAACACTAGATGGAGCTTTTCACTAATTTTGTTTTCGCTGTGTTATAATTCTAAACGCAATATTATTTAATACTTTTTACTGTTAATTTTGTTTGGTAAAATTACAAATGATTTACAAAACAAAATATGAAAAAATAAAGATCAGTGTATTGGCAAAACAATATATATATATATTAAGGTTTTTATTTGTGTGTTAGCCTTTGGTTAAGTTTATTTGTATATCATCATCAACCCTTCGTCGTCCACTTTGCTTATATCGTCACTCCACCTAGCCGCAATAAGCTCCAAATCTTCTCCTCAAAAGGGAGAAGAGGCTTTAGCCCAGCAGTAAGACATTAACAGGCTGTTACTGATATAAAACAAAATATGAAAAAAATAAAGATCAGTGTATTGGCAAAACAATATATATATATATATATATATATTAAGGTTTTTATTTGTGTGTTAGCCTTTGTTAAGTTTATTTGTATATCATCATCAACCCTTCGTCGTCCACCTAGCCGCAATAAGCTCCAAATCTTCTCCTCAAAAGGGAGAGGAGGCTTTAGCCCAGCAGTAAGACATTAACAGGCTGTTACTGATACATACAGTAACAGCCTGTTAATGTTAACCGGAGGGCGTCCTACGCTACATTTGTCAAGGCGTGGCTCCACTCAAGAACACGTCTACTCCAACGGTTGTGCGACATGTGTTCAGCCACTTCAGTTTGTATATATTTATATCATTTACTATAATGTGTTTAGTCTGGTTTATGTATATTTATATATGTTTGCATGTATGTGCATAATATGATATAATTAATTTCATGCTGTTATTAATTTCTGTGCAATAATATTGTAATATGTTTGTATTGCATTCAATAAAGATTATACTTATACTAATTCTCTCTCCCATTAAAATAATTATTATTATTCTACTATCTACCACCAAATACATACCAAGAAGCCTACTAAAATGGGCTGTAATTTTACAAGCTTCATGTAGTAATAGTACATTGTGTGATATGTGTTACAACTTCCAATGTTTTAAGTTACATTATGTTAAGTTTAAGAAATTTTTAAATAAAACACAAAGCATATATTATTTTTTATATTTTGTAATATTTATAGGCTTGCATCTTAATTTTATCCATTTCATTGTATCGACTGATTTTGCCTTTCAATATTTTGTTCACATCTCCACATCAAGTTAGTTATACATGAGACAATAAAATTTTCTAAAGAAGAGTGCACTTCACATGATAAATTAAAATTGGAATATATATCAATATTCAATAAAATATTATCAAACAATTGCAGAGACACCGGAGATTCCTGTATGCACTTTACATTTACATATATTAAACAAAGCTTTCATAAAGTCTACGAATTTTGCAGATGGATGTGTCAGTGATCTTTTTGAATAATCATGCTCATATATATATATATGACAAATCACATCTTTCATCTCCTATAAAGCTTTTGATATATACAGGACAGTTTTTAAAGACCTAAGCCCTAGACATTTTCAATACCCAGTCTGCCACATATTTTTTGTTTCATTATGAATTAAACAATTACTTTCTTGGCTAGACTCGTTAGGTGCCTCCAGTTCTTGAAAGTAAAAATATAGCAAAAAATATTTCAATTATTTTAAGAAACCATTGTGTTGAATAAAACTCGTAACACTAGGTATTTCTGTAGGAAAAAGTACTGATGCTGGAGAAGAATAGCCATGTATAGTAGAGGTGGGTGCTGATCGAAGTGACATTGCTTGTTCTAGCAGATGATCAGGCGATGCTGTAAATAATAACATTATGTTACTTAGATCCTTACAAGCAACACTCATTTGGGGCAACAAATCTGGTATATTTATTTTTTCATATGAACACTATTTGTACAAAGATAAAAATTTAATATCTTAGAAAAAAAAGGCTCGGTATTGTGTTTCACACGTAGTTAACACTAATTTCATCAAGAACATCTTACTCTAGCTTACATGGATTTATATCAGGCTGAAGCTGTTTTTATGCATAAATGGTAATACGAGAATAATTTATACATGAATTACTTACTTCCTTAAAGTATTAAGATTTATAACTTACATATATTTAATGTGGGAACTGCATTTCTTATTAACAGGTGACTTGGTAATTGTTAATAATTTTCAAAGTATCTGTAGCAAAATCGGATGTTATTGTAAATATATTCATCGCTCGTTTTAATAATACTTTCCAGATAGATACATGATAGATTCTTTCCTGATGAGGATAAACCCACTTTGGAAATCTGTACAATGGTCCTGAAATATAAACAAGTTAATGGAATATATACTTAGATAATAATTCAGTAGAACCAATAAGTAATCGTTGGTTAGAAAGAGTTTCTCTACTTTTAAATTTATGAACAAGTACCAATATTAGAAATATTCAAGAACTTACTAAAATATTATATTATGGCCTTTGCAATATAAAAAGTATGTATTTATATATATATATATATATATAATCTTACCATGCACCCAAAATAACATTTCAATTCAGATTTTTTGGTTATTTTTTCCTTTACGCTTAAAATCGAAGTCCAAATCAAAGCCAGGTACGTCGTAGAAACGGGACAAAAACCAATTAACGTAGCAAGTTTATAATCGTGGAAGCAAGTCGTAGAGTCCATAAACAGTCGATAACTCGATATTTTAATAGAAACCACAAAGCTTTCCACTGCTTCTATACAAGACAGGATTTGATTCTCGTTAATAAGCACGGTATGAAATATTTTGAATTGCCAAATAGTTTTCGTTAGAAGCAGATAGTGTTGCCGCTTAAAATGTTATTTAGCAACAATAAAATATTTAAAATTACAAAAACTTTTGAAAAATATTCTAATATGGTAAAAATATATATGAATAACATATAATATTAAACTTTAATAAATAAATTTTTTGTATATAAAGCGATAGAAGAGCCATCTAGTCACATCTATGAAGAATCAGCAATTTTTTTGTTTATCCACGGATAATAGATGGCGATAGTTTCGTTAGATTTTTTCGTTTTGAATTTTATATAGGAGTGACATCCCCATGGATAAAATAGTAAATCGGCAACGTAACATTTTTCATAATCGATTCGATTATTGACACCTTAATATTGTGTATTGATTTTTCTGTTGAATAACAAAAAACTTTTTGTTATTATTTATCATGTAATTGCTGCCAGCGTCAGCTAAAAAAATGTCCCGATTTTTGTAAAAATTTCGACTCGTCGACAATGTAAACAAATAAATACGGAGTCCAATAATAACCTAAAGTGCTTCGTTATACATAATTATGTTATTTTAATTTATTCGTTCTCCTATTTAAAATTTTTCATCAATTTATAATATTATTAGATTCCGAGTCAAGAGGTTAACATAGAAATATATGTGTCGACCATTCTTTATTAATAAATTAATTGAGTGTTTTAGATTTCAACGTCTGAGGAGAATGCTAATCCAGTACCATATAATGATGCTGAAGTACTATTGATAACGGAAACAAAAACAAACAATGCAACGGTTTTTGGGTGTAGTGGGAAAACAAAAAAATATTTTAATTAAATCCTGAAAATTATTTATCTCCCAAAACAGGGAATGCAGTTACTATGGCAGCATTATACGCACACATTGACAAACTATCTCTGTCTCAATCGCGGTTTCACTGCCCCTTGGCCTATTTGTTTCTCTGTCTATGCGTCCATCATTCCACCTCCAATAAAATGTAGGTAATCGAATGAATATGGGCATAAGTCAAAAGATACTAAGATTTGTAGCCAGAAACAATATGATTCCACCATTTACAGGAAACAAGATACTCGATTTATTAAAGTACTTTTATGATTACTAGATAGTGACCCCTGAAAATCGGTCAATTGTATTGATAAGGACTATAAAAATTATATTATCAAATTGGGAAAGAGGTGTGCCTTTTCACATTATAAGATAGCTAGAACAGATTACAATTAATTACTTAGTTGGTGGTACCGCTTCGTGAAAGCCCGTCTGGTTAGGTACTCATGCTCATCAGTTATTCTACCGCTAAATCGCAATACAATTGTTGCGTTCCGGTTTGAAGGATGTGTGACCAAATACAGGCACAAGGGACATGCGATGGTGTTCACTAAACATCAGGTGGCCCATTTGTCCGTGCGCCTACCTATAACATAAAAAGAAGTTAGGTTATGTCTCGTCATCCGTCGAAAATTCTATGATAGAACTAAAAAGATGCAAACAAACTATAGTGATTACCTATGTATAAACTCATAGTTTTCGATTTATTTATTTGCGGCGAATACTGCCACCAAGTGGCAGAACGTAACTACATTTATTATTTACATATATTATATTTTTTTATATGCATTATATGGAGATCGGGTATAATAATTGAATTAAATAGAGGCCTTACAAATTGTAATCATTCTTAATACTGTATACATTCTACCAAACCTTCAATCAATCCTTAACTATTATTAAATGTAGATTTTCAATTGAAATAAATTAATATACTTTTACAAATAGTATAATATAGTCGCAGACAGTACCGTGTCGACGGAGACCGCTCAATCAACTAAATGTTGCAGTTTGGTTAGGCAGCTCACACTGCGTAATTAACGCCTTACACATGGTCGCCAGAACTTACTCTGATTAGGCTAAATAATCTTTGCCTTAAAAAATTGCCTGAGTTCATCATTCACCTTTAGATCTATAAAGTTTGGAGTGGCAATGTGCATTTTTAAAGGGTCAGCATAACGTATATCTTTCAATGAAAAATCTCCAAATCTTTGTAAATTTTGGAGAATAATTCTAACATGCTCGGGATCGGCACCTTTAACTGATGTATTAATGAACCCTTAATTCAAAAGACAAGGAGTATTGTTTGTGCCCCTTGTAGGCCGTTTCAAACCGTTCAGTTCAGTTTCAGTCTGACCGACTTGCAACTGAGTCACTTCACGCAAAACCGGTATATAAACTCAATTAAATAATTACTTTTCTTCCTTCACATGCGACCAACTCTGTAACAGGATATCTGAATTACAGACATAACTTCTCATCACTTCGTAAATTTTCTTTGAATGATTATAATTACAGTAAAATAAATATTCAAAGAAATATTAACTTACATTTATATATTATTCACTTTCTAGGATGAACAGAAAAACTCCATCAAAAATCATCCCTATAAAGTGATTTACTAAGTCGCTTTACTATTAAATTTGAAGTATATGTTATTGAGAAAAACTTTGAACAATTGAAAATTTAATAATCATTTTATCAGTGGCTGCACTGAAAATGTTATTAAACAAATGATCACCGATTCGGAATGAACTATTATAATAAAAATAATGTCATGTAATGAGTGTGGTTTAAAAAAGTAATGTACGGTTTTTAAAGGATAATATGATATAAATTATTGAATTTATAATAAGATTCTAATATTTGCGCTGTCGGTTATACTTTAAATAGATTTGTGTTATGTTTTTATACAAAAGTCTTTAAATTAGTCTTTAATTTTTAATATTTTATCATGTAAAGAATTATTTTTATGGGACGAGAATTATCGTTATATTTATTTACTTTTGCGTCTAAATGACGTTACAGATTTTTTAATTTTAGTGCCATACCCTCCTGAGACCGAACAATCAGAATGGTATGCGAAGACTCATCAGATATAACTTATCACGAAAGACATCACACTGATACTTATATATAATGTACATTTGTAGCAAAAACTTTCATAAAAAATATTTATATTTTGCAAAATATTCTTCAAGCAAATATTGTTTGTAATTCTGATATTTTCAAAAAGATATTGTTTTAGTTTATATTTTATTTTGAACAAGTAGGCTAACATAACATTTTTCGCTCAATGTGAAATAAATGGAAACACACTTTGTCCCGTCCATTATTAACTAGTAACTAGAATTTCACTTAGCACTTTAATAAATTTCTTGAAAACTAAGATGAGCATGAACAAGGCGATATTAAAAGAACCCAAAATTTTCAAGGAATTATACGAAAATATTTACTGGCTAGTTTTCTCGGTCTGTGTCCACTATATTGCATATAAATTGCAACTTTTGAAAATGTAAATATTAAGAGATTGATAATTTTTGCAATGAGAAGACTGATTGTTTCACGGATGAAAAGAGGTTAGAATTAGGTTCTATAATTAAATAAATTTAAGTTTTAACATGTACATATAAAATTGTTTTTGAATAAAAATTTGAATGTGATTTCAAAAGTTGTTCGCAGACAATCGCCAAAATGTCGATAAGAGGAAGCATGATCTAGTTAGTAAACTATTATTATTAATAATAATAAATGAATTTATTGTTGATTAGATAGGTATGCTAAAACACCAAACTGTGTACTAATACCATTGTATTTTGACTGGAAAATGTAAAAAAGGGTTTGTTTTTCCTGTCGTGCTAGAGTTTATTAGCAAATTGAATACCCAAATATGTACATCAAGGCAATCGATAATTTTAAATTATCAGAAGTGTGGAGTTTTAAAATATATATTACAATGATATTTTTCAATTCTATCAAATTTCTAAAACCATTGGTAATTTAAAAACACTCGCAATCACAACGTTTCCGATTACTTCCGTACTTTCCGTAATGACTTCATACCAAATTCGAGTATTTGCATGAATATAACTGCTGTTTGAAATATACTAATATGTTCAGCAAAATTGCTTATATAAAGTTATGCTTCCGTTGTATAATATAAATTACAATGAATAGATTGAAAAATGTAATGTTTGCTTTGAAAAATGGATGTAAAAGCTTGTTGCTTTATGTTATGTTTGTATTGTAATATAAAAGCTTATCCGGATATATTGATTTTAAAAATATACAATGACACCATTAATATGTCATAGTTTTGTACTCTAACGAACTAATTGAATATACTTTCGTTAACAATGATAAAAAAAAATATAAATGATCACAAATTTATTTTTTTCAGTGTAAACAATTTCTTAAGTTTTATCCATTTCTTTTCATTTTTAATATCTCATTACAGCTATTCAAAGTAGCTCATTATACTTTGAAAATTTTACTTAGAATATTTAGACTGTAAATATATTTGTTTCATACAATGATAATGTTTCTCCTCAAAATTAATTATTCATGTTATTTATCCAATGTGTACAGATAAATATAAATAAATTACATTTATGATTGATTACCTTAATTTTTTTAAATATTATACATATATCAAAAATTTTAATTGCCTTTCATTAATAGCACCTATACTATATACTAATATCGTAGACAGAGAAACAAACAGACCAAGGGGGCGTGAAACCGCGATTGAGACAGAGATAGTTTGTCAATTTGTGCGTGCGTATAATGCTGCCATAGTATAACTGATTCCCTTATATAGCTTATTAAATTTTACATTTTAATATTTTTTTTTTTTTTTTAATTAAAATCTTTTTTGTTATCCAACTACATCCAAAAGCCGTTGCATTGTTCGTTTTTGTTTCATTATCAATAGTACTTCAGCATCTTTATATGGCTACTTGAGTAGCGAAACAAACACCAAAACTGGTTACGCGATAAGGGACAAAAGATTTGATAATTCTGTCTCTGTCTAAGCCATTTGTAACGTAATTTTCGTTCACTTTCTTGAGTAAGTGAGAAGGAAATCATCAATGCGTCTAATTATTTCTCTGTCTACGGGTGGATGTCAGAACTGTGTGGTCATGCTCTGCTGTTATTTTGCCCATATTTTTTTTAACTATTTACTAAATCACACCCCAACACAAATTCATTGCATTTCAACCAACCGCCAACAAAAGAAAGTTTTTTGTTATTAAACAGAAAAATCAATACACAATATTAAGGTGTCAGTAATCGAATCGATAATGAAAATGTTACGTTTGCTGACTCATTATTATATCCACTCCTATATAAAATTCAAAATGAAGAAATCAAACGAAACTATCGCCATCTATTATCCGTGGATAAACAAAAAAATTGTTGATTGTTCATAGATGTGACTAGATGGCTCTTCTATCGCTTCATATACAATAAAAATGCAACGGTTTTTGGGTGTAGTTGGAAAACAAAAAAAAATATTTTAATTCAAAAAATGTATAATAAATATTAAAAAGTAAAAGTAAACAACCTTATTTTGCTTTAATTAAATTTTGAAAATTATTTATTTCCCAAAGCAGGGAATACAGTTACTATGGCAACATTATACGACATACTGACAAACTATCTCTGTCTCAATCGAGGTATCACGACCCCTTGGTTTATTTGTTTCTCTGTCTAATCGTCATTGCGTCTATTAGTTTCTCTGTCTACGTAAGAAAGCCACCCACGCCCACCAGACGGCGCTACTACAGCTCGACAAATAAAAAAAAATCTACGCTAACCAACACTAGATGGAGCTTTTCACTAATTTTGTTTTCGCTGTGTTATAATTCTAAACGCAATATTATTTAATACTTTTTACTGTTAATTTTGTTTGGTAAAATTACAAATGATTTACAAAACAAAATATGAAAAAATAAAGATCAGTGTATTGGCAAAACAATATATATATATATTAAGGTTTTTATTTGTGTGTTAGCCTTTGGTTAAGTTTATTTGTATATCATCATCAACCCTTCGTCGTCCACTTTGCTTATATCGTCACTCCACCTAGCCGCAATAAGCTCCAAATCTTCTCCTCAAAAGGGAGAAGAGGCTTTAGCCCAGCAGTAAGACATTAACAGGCTGTTACTGATATAAAACAAAATATGAAAAAAATAAAGATCAGTGTATTGGCAAAACAATATATATATATATATATATATTAAGGTTTTTATTTGTGTGTTAGCCTTTGTTAAGTTTATTTGTATATCATCATCAACCCTTCGTCGTCCACCTAGCCGCAATAAGCTCCAAATCTTCTCCTCAAAAGGGAGAGGAGGCTTTAGCCCAGCAGTAAGACATTAACAGGCTGTTACTGATACATACAGTAACAGCCTGTTAATGTTAACCGGAGGGCGTCCTACGCTACATTTGTCAAGGCGTGGCTCCACTCAAGAACACGTCTACTCCAACGGTTGTGCGACATGTGTTCAGCCACTTCAGTTTGTATATATTTATATCATTTACTATAATGTGTTTAGTCTGGTTTATGTATATTTATATATGTTTGCATGTATGTGCATAATATGATATAATTAATTTCATGCTGTTATTAATTTCTGTGCAATAATATTGTAATATGTTTGTATTGCATTCAATAAAGATTATACTTATACTAATTCTCTCTCCCATTAAAATAATTATTATTATTCTACTATCTACCACCAAATACATACCAAGAAGCCTACTAAAATGGGCTGTAATTTTACAAGCTTCATGTAGTAATAGTACATTGTGTGATATGTGTTACAACTTCCAATGTTTTAAGTTACATTATGTTAAGTTTAAGAAATTTTTAAATAAAACACAAAGCATATATTATTTTTTATATTTTGTAATATTTATAGGCTTGCATCTTAATTTTATCCATTTCATTGTATCGACTGATTTTGCCTTTCAATATTTTGTTCACATCTCCACATCAAGTTAGTTATACATGAGACAATAAAATTTTCTAAAGAAGAGTGCACTTCACATGATAAATTAAAATTGGAATATATATCAATATTCAATAAAATATTATCAAACAATTGCAGAGACACCGGAGATTCCTGTATGCACTTTACATTTACATATATTAAACAAAGCTTTCATAAAGTCTACGAATTTTGCAGATGGATGTGTCAGTGATCTTTTTGAATAATCATGCTCATATATATATATATGACAAATCACATCTTTCATCTCCTATAAAGCTTTTGATATATACAGGACAGTTTTTAAAGACCTAAGCCCTAGACATTTTCAATACCCAGTCTGCCACATATTTTTTGTTTCATTATGAATTAAACAATTACTTTCTTGGCTAGACTCGTTAGGTGCCTCCAGTTCTTGAAAGTAAAAATATAGCAAAAAATATTTCAATTATTTTAAGAAACCATTGTGTTGAATAAAACTCGTAACACTAGGTATTTCTGTAGGAAAAAGTACTGATGCTGGAGAAGAATAGCCATGTATAGTAGAGGTGGGTGCTGATCGAAGTGACATTGCTTGTTCTAGCAGATGATCAGGCGATGCTGTAAATAATAACATTATGTTACTTAGATCCTTACAAGCAACACTCATTTGGGGCAACAAATCTGGTATATTTATTTTTTCATATGAACACTATTTGTACAAAGATAAAAATTTAATATCTTAGAAAAAAAGGCTCGGTATTGTGTTTCACACGTAGTTAACACTAATTTCATCAAGAACATCTTACTCTAGCTTACATGGATTTATATCAGGCTGAAGCTGTTTTTATGCATAAATGGTAATACGAGAATAATTTATACATGAATTACTTACTTCCTTAAAGTATTAAGATTTATAACTTACATATATTTAATGTGGGAACTGCATTTCTTATTAACAGGTGACTTGGTAATTGTTAATAATTTTCAAAGTATCTGTAGCAAAATCGGATGTTATTGTAAATATATTCATCGCTCGTTTTAATAATACTTTCCAGATAGATACATGATAGATTCTTTCCTGATGAGGATAAACCCACTTTGGAAATCTGTACAATGGTCCTGAAATATAAACAAGTTAATGGAATATATACTTAGATAATAATTCAGTAGAACCAATAAGTAATCGTTGGTTAGAAAGAGTTTCTCTACTTTTAAATTTATGAACAAGTACCAATATTAGAAATATTCAAGAACTTACTAAAATATTATATTATGGCCTTTGCAATATAAAAAGTATGTATTTATATATATATATAATCTTACCATGCACCCAAAATAACATTTCAATTCAGATTTTTTGGTTATTTTTTCCTTTACGCTTAAAATCGAAGTCCAAATCAAAGCCAGGTACGTCGTAGAAACGGGACAAAAACCAATTAACGTAGCAAGTTTATAATCGTGGAAGCAAGTCGTAGAGTCCATAAACAGTCGATAACTCGATATTTTAATAGAAACCACAAAGCTTTCCACTGCTTCTATACAAGACAGGATTTGATTCTCGTTAATAAGCACGGTATGAAATATTTTGAATTGCCAAATAGTTTTCGTTAGAAGCAGATAGTGTTGCCGCTTAAAATGTTATTTAGCAACAATAAAATATTTAAAATTACAAAAACTTTTGAAAAATATTCTAATATGGTAAAAATATATATGAATAACATATAATATTAAACTTTAATAAATAAATTTTTTGTATATAAAGCGATAGAAGAGCCATCTAGTCACATCTATGAAGAATCAGCAATTTTTTTGTTTATCCACGGATAATAGATGGCGATAGTTTCGTTAGATTTTTTCGTTTTGAATTTTATATAGGAGTGACATCCCCATGGATAAAATAGTAAATCGGCAACGTAACATTTTTCATAATCGATTCGATTATTGACACCTTAATATTGTGTATTGATTTTTCTGTTGAATAACAAAAAACTTTTTGTTTATTTTGTTGGCGGTCTCTATGAATTGAATTTCGTTGTTAATTTGTTGAAATGCAATGAATTTGTGTTGAAGTGTGATTTAGTAGATAGTTAAAAAACTTATAAGCAAAATAGCAGCAGAGCATGACCACACAGTTCTGACTTCCACCCGTAGACAGAGAAACTAATAGACGAAATGACGATTTCTCACTTACTCAAAAAAGTGAACGAAAATTACGTTACAAATGGCTTAGACAGAGAGAGAATTATCAAATCTTTTGTCCCTTATCGCGTAACCCGTTTTGGTGTTCGTTTCACTACTCAAGTAGCGAAACAAACTTGACAGTTGGTGCGTCCATTGTATTTTTTTTTGTTCAATTTTTGCTTATTTTTATGTTAGAAAATGATTCTAATCCAGGGAAAAGACCGAGAAACAATCCTTATATCATATCGAAGATTATACAATGGTGCATTGTCGTATTATTTCATGTTAAAGCGATAGCAAGAAGAAAATTGCCGGCGTGTGTTTTCACGCGTAAGTACGACGGTTGGGTCCTTAATATAGTTTCTCAGTGATGTTTATTTAATCCATAGCATGATAGAACCTTATACTGCATTAAAATCCTGAAGATAATAGAATTTTCCAGTTTTTATCATTCATAACCTATAATTATTTATCATGTAATTGCTGCCAGCGTCAGCTAAAAAAATGTCCCGATTTTTGTAAAAATTTCGACTCGTCGACAATGTAAACAAATAAATACGGAGTCCAATAATAACCTAAAGTGCTTCGTTATACATAATTATGTTATTTTAATTTATTCGTTCTCCTATTTAAAATTTTTCATCAATTTATAATATTATTAGATTCCGAGTCAAGAGGTTAACATAGAAATATATGTGTCGACCATTCTTTATTAATAAATTAATTGAGTGTTTTAGATTTCAACGTCTGAGGAGAATGCTAATCCAGTACCATATAATGATGCTGAAGTACTATTGATAACGGAAACAAAAACAAACAATGCAACGGTTTTTGGGTGTAGTGGGAAAACAAAAAAATATTTTAATTAAATCCTGAAAATTATTTATCTCCCAAAACAGGGAATGCAGTTACTATGGCAGCATTATACGCACACATTGACAAACTATCTCTGTCTCAATCGCGGTTTCACTGCCCCTTGGCCTATTTGTTTCTCTGTCTACGCGTCCACCATTCCACCTCCAATAGAATGTACGTAATCGAACGAATAAGTCAAAAGATACTAAGATTTGTAGCCAGAAACAATATGATTCCACCATTTACAGGAAACAAGATACTCGATTTATTAAAGTACTTTTATGATTACTAGATAGTGACCCCTGAAAATCGGTCAATTGTATTGATAAGGACTATAAAAATTATATTATCAAATTGGGAAAGAGGTGTGCCTTTTCACATTATAAGATAGCTAGAACAGATTACAATTAATTACTTAGTTGGTGGTACCGCTTCGTGAAAGCCCGTCTGGTTAGGTACTCATGCTCATCAGTTATTCTACCGCTAAATCGCAATACAATTGTTGCGTTCCGGTTTGAAGGATGTGTGACCAAATACAGGCACAAGGGACATGCGATGGTGTTCACTAAACATCAGGTGGCCCATTTGTCCGTGCGCCTACCTATAACATAAAAAGAAGTTAGGTTATGTCTCGTCATCCGTCGAAAATTCTATGATAGAACTAAAAAGATGCAAACAAACTATAGTGATTACCTATGTATAAACTCATAGTTTTCGATTTATTTATTTGCGGCGAATACTGCCACCAAGTGGCAGAACGTAACTACATTTATTATTTACATATATTATATTTTTTTATATGCATTATATGGAGATCGGGTATAATAATTGAATTAAATAGAGGCCTTACAAATTGTAATCATTCTTAATACTGTATACATTCTACCAAACCTTCAATCAATCCTTAACTATTATTAAATGTAGATTTTCAATTGAAATAAATTAATATACTTTTACAAATAGTATAATATAGTCGCAGACAGTACCGTGTCGACGGAGACCGCTCAATCAACTAAATGTTGCAGTTTGGTTAGGCAGCTCACACTGCGTAATTAACGCCTTACACATGGTCGCCAGAACTTACTCTGATTAGGCTAAATAATCTTTGCCTTAAAAAATTGCCTGAGTTCATCATTCACCTTTAGATCTATAAAGTTTGGAGTGGCAATGTGCATTTTTAAAGGGTCAGCATAACGTATA
The DNA here is from genome assembly GCF_905147045.1 of Nymphalis io. NCBI lineage: Eukaryota > Metazoa > Arthropoda > Insecta > Lepidoptera > Nymphalidae > Nymphalis > Nymphalis io. The sequence continues at coordinate 5,185,134 of NC_065893.1, read as the reverse complement.
TCTTTCAATGAAAAATCTCCAAATCTTTGTAAATTTTGGAGAATAATTCTAACATGCTCGGGATCGGCACCTTTAACTGATGTATTAATGAACCCTTAATTCAAAAGACAAGGAGTATTGTTTGTGCCCCTTGTAGGCCGTTTCAAACCGTTCAGTTCAGTTTCAGTCTGACCGACTTGCAACTGAGTCACTTCACGCAAAACCGGTATATAAACTCAATTAAATAATTACTTTTCTTCCTTCACATGCGACCAACTCTGTAACAGGATATCTGAATTACAGACATAACTTCTCATCACTTCGTAAATTTTCTTTGAATGATTATAATTACAGTAAAATAAATATTCAAAGAAATATTAACTTACATTTATATATTATTCACTTTCTAGGATGAACAGAAAAACTCCATCAAAAATCATCCCTATAAAGTGATTTACTAAGTCGCTTTACTATTAAATTTGAAGTATATGTTATTGAGAAAAACTTTGAACAATTGAAAATTTAATAATCATTTTATCAGTGGCTGCACTGAAAATGTTATTAAACAAATGATCACCGATTCGGAATGAACTATTATAATAAAAATAATGTCATGTAATGAGTGTGGTTTAAAAAAGTAATGTACGGTTTTTAAAGGATAATATGATATAAATTATTGAATTTATAATAAGATTCTAATATTTGCGCTGTCGGTTATACTTTAAATAGATTTGTGTTATGTTTTTATACAAAAGTCTTTAAATTAGTCTTTAATTTTTAATATTTTATCATGTAAAGAATTATTTTTATGGGACGAGAATTATCGTTATATTTATTTACTTTTGCGTCTAAATGACGTTACAGATTTTTTAATTTTAGTGCCATACCCTCCTGAGACCGAACAATCAGAATGGTATGCGAAGACTCATCAGATATAACTTATCACGAAAGACATCACACTGATACTTATATATAATGTACATTTGTAGCAAAAACTTTCATAAAAAATATTTATATTTTGCAAAATATTCTTCAAGCAAATATTGTTTGTAATTCTGATATTTTCAAAAAGATATTGTTTTTGTTTATATTTTATTTTGAACAAGTAGGCTAACATAACATTTTTCGCTCAATGTGAAATAAATGGAAACACACTTTGTCCCGTCCATTATTAACTAGTAACTAGAATTTCACTTAGCACTTTAATAAATTTCTTGAAAACTAAGATGAGCATGAACAAGGCGATATTAAAAGAACCCAAAATTTTCAAGGAATTATACGAAAATATTTACTGGCTAGTTTTCTCGGTCTGTGTCCACTATATTGCATATAAATTGCAACTTTTGAAAATGTAAATATTAAGAGATTGATAATTTTTGCAATGAGAAGACTGATTGTTTCACGGATGAAAAGAGGTTAGAATTAGGTTCTATAATTAAATAAATTTAAGTTTTAACATGTACATATAAAATTGTTTTTGAATAAAAATTTGAATGTGATTTCAAAAGTTGTTCGCAGACAATCGCCAAAATGTCGATAAGAGGAAGCATGATCTAGTTAGTAAACTATTATTATTAATAATAATAAATGAATTTATTGTTGATTAGATAGGTATGCTAAAACACCAAACTGTGTACTAATACCATTGTATTTTGACTGGAAAATGTAAAAAAGGGTTTGTTTTTCCTGTCGTGCTAGAGTTTATTAGCAAATTGAATACCCAAATATGTACATCAAGGCAATCGATAATTTTAAATTATCAGAAGTGTGGAGTTTTAAAATATATATTACAATGATATTTTTCAATTCTATCAAATTTCTAAAACCATTGGTAATTTAAAAACACTCGCAATCACAACGTTTCCGATTACTTCCGTACTTTCCGTAATGACTTCATACCAAATTCGAGTATTTGCATGAATATAACTGCTGTTTGAAATATACTAATATGTTCAGCAAAATTGCTTATATAAAGTTATGCTTCCGTTGTATAATATAAATTACAGTGAATAGATTGAAAAATGTAATGTTTGCTTTGAAAAATGGATGTAAAAGCTTGTTGCTTTATGTTATGTTTGTATTGTAATATAAAAGCTTATCCGGATATATTGATTTTAAAAATATACAATGACACCATTAATATGTCATAGTTTTGTACTCTAACGAACTAATTGAATATACTTTCGTTAACAATGATAAAAAAAAATATAAATGATCACAAATTTATTTTTTTCAGTGTAAACAATTTCTTAAGTTTTATCCATTTCTTTTCATTTTTAATATCTCATTACAGCTATTCAAAGTAGCTCATTATACTTTGAAAATTTTACTTAGAATATTTAGACTGTAAATATATTTGTTTCATACAATGATAATGTTTCTCCTCAAAATTAATTATTCATGTTATTTATCCAATGTGTACAGATAAATATAAATAAATTACATTTATGATTGATTACCTTAATTTTTTTAAATATTATACATATATCAAAAATTTTAATTGCCTTTCATTAATAGCACCTATACTATATACTAATATCGTAGACAGAGAAACAAACAGACCAAGGGGGCGTGAAACCGCGATTGAGACAGAGATAGTTTGTCAATTTGTGCGTGCGTATAATGCTGCCATAGTATAACTGATTCCCTTATATAGCTTATTAAATTTTACATTTTAATATTTTTTTTTTTTTTTTTTTAATTAAAATCTTTTTTGTTATCCAACTACATCCAAAAGCCGTTGCATTGTTCGTTTTTGTTTCCTTTATCAATAGTACTTCAGCATCTTTATATGGCTACTTGAGTAGCGAAACAAACACCAAAACTGGTTACGCGATAAGGGACAAAAGATTTGATAATTCTGTCTCTGTCTAAGCCATTTGTAACGTAATTTTCGTTCACTTTCTTGAGTAAGTGAGAAGGAAATCATCAATGCGTCTAATTATTTCTCTGTCTACGGGTGGATGTCAGAACTGTGTGGTCATGCTCTGCTGTTATTTTGCCCATATTTTTTTTAACTATTTACTAAATCACACCCCAACACAAATTCATTGCATTTCAACCAACCGCCAACAAAAGAAAGTTTTTTGTTATTAAACAGAAAAATCAATACACAATATTAAGGTGTCAGTAATCGAATCGATTATGAAAATGTTACGTTTGCTGACTCATTATTATATCCACTCCTATATAAAATTCAAAATGAAGAAATCAAACGAAACTATCGCCATCTATTATCCGTGGATAAACAAAAAAATTGTTGATTGTTCATAGATGTGACTAGATGGCTCTTCTATCGCTTCATATACAATAAAAATGCAACGGTTTTTGGGTGTAGTTGGAAAACAAAAAAAAATATTTTAATTCAAAAAATGTATAATAAATATTAAAAAGTAAAAGTAAACAACCTTATTTTGCTTTAATTAAATTTTGAAAATTATTTATTTCCCAAAGCAGGGAATACAGTTACTATGGCAACATTATACGACATACTGACAAACTATCTCTGTCTCAATCGAGGTATCACGACCCCTTGGTTTATTTGTTTCTCTGTCTAATCGTCATTGCGTCTATTAGTTTCTCTGTCTACGTAAGAAAGCCACCCACGCCCACCAGACGGCGCTACTACAGCTCGACAAATAAAAAAAAATCTACGCTAACCAACACTAGATGGAGCTTTTCACTAATTTTGTTTTCGCTGTGTTATAATTCTAAACGCAATATTATTTAATACTTTTTACTGTTAATTTTGTTTGGTAAAATTACAAATGATTTACAAAACAAAATATGAAAAAATAAAGATCAGTGTATTGGCAAAACAATATATATATATATTAAGGTTTTTATTTGTGTGTTAGCCTTTGGTTAAGTTTATTTGTATATCATCATCAACCCTTCGTCGTCCACTTTGCTTATATCGTCACTCCACCTAGCCGCAATAAGCTCCAAATCTTCTCCTCAAAAGGGAGAAGAGGCTTTAGCCCAGCAGTAAGACATTAACAGGCTGTTACTGATATAAAACAAAATATGAAAAAAATAAAGATCAGTGTATTGGCAAAACAATATATATATATATATATATATATTAAGGTTTTTATTTGTGTGTTAGCCTTTGTTAAGTTTATTTGTATATCATCATCAACCCTTCGTCGTCCACCTAGCCGCAATAAGCTCCAAATCTTCTCCTCAAAAGGGAGAGGAGGCTTTAGCCCAGCAGTAAGACATTAACAGGCTGTTACTGATACATACAGTAACAGCCTGTTAATGTTAACCGGAGGGCGTCCTACGCTACATTTGTCAAGGCGTGGCTCCACTCAAGAACACGTCTACTCCAACGGTTGTGCGACATGTGTTCAGCCACTTCAGTTTGTATATATTTATATCATTTACTATAATGTGTTTAGTCTGGTTTATGTATATTTATATATGTTTGCATGTATGTGCATAATATGATATAATTAATTTCATGCTGTTATTAATTTCTGTGCAATAATATTGTAATATGTTTGTATTGCATTCAATAAAGATTATACTTATACTAATTCTCTCTCCCATTAAAATAATTATTATTATTCTACTATCTACCACCAAATACATACCAAGAAGCCTACTAAAATGGGCTGTAATTTTACAAGCTTCATGTAGTAATAGTACATTGTGTGATATGTGTTACAACTTCCAATGTTTTAAGTTACATTATGTTAAGTTTAAGAAATTTTTAAATAAAACACAAAGCATATATTATTTTTTATATTTTGTAATATTTATAGGCTTGCATCTTAATTTTATCCATTTCATTGTATCGACTGATTTTGCCTTTCAATATTTTGTTCACATCTCCACATCAAGTTAGTTATACATGAGACAATAAAATTTTCTAAAGAAGAGTGCACTTCACATGATAAATTAAAATTGGAATATATATCAATATTCAATAAAATATTATCAAACAATTGCAGAGACACCGGAGATTCCTGTATGCACTTTACATTTACATATATTAAACAAAGCTTTCATAAAGTCTACGAATTTTGCAGATGGATGTGTCAGTGATCTTTTTGAATAATCATGCTCATATATATATATATGACAAATCACATCTTTCATCTCCTATAAAGCTTTTGATATATACAGGACAGTTTTTAAAGACCTAAGCCCTAGACATTTTCAATACCCAGTCTGCCACATATTTTTTGTTTCATTATGAATTAAACAATTACTTTCTTGGCTAGACTCGTTAGGTGCCTCCAGTTCTTGAAAGTAAAAATATAGCAAAAAATATTTCAATTATTTTAAGAAACCATTGTGTTGAATAAAACTCGTAACACTAGGTATTTCTGTAGGAAAAAGTACTGATGCTGGAGAAGAATAGCCATGTATAGTAGAGGTGGGTGCTGATCGAAGTGACATTGCTTGTTCTAGCAGATGATCAGGCGATGCTGTAAATAATAACATTATGTTACTTAGATCCTTACAAGCAACACTCATTTGGGGCAACAAATCTGGTATATTTATTTTTTCATATGAACACTATTTGTACAAAGATAAAAATTTAATATCTTAGAAAAAAAAGGCTCGGTATTGTGTTTCACACGTAGTTAACACTAATTTCATCAAGAACATCTTACTCTAGCTTACATGGATTTATATCAGGCTGAAGCTGTTTTTATGCATAAATGGTAATACGAGAATAATTTATACATGAATTACTTACTTCCTTAAAGTATTAAGATTTATAACTTACATATATTTAATGTGGGAACTGCATTTCTTATTAACAGGTGACTTGGTAATTGTTAATAATTTTCAAAGTATCTGTAGCAAAATCGGATGTTATTGTAAATATATTCATCGCTCGTTTTAATAATACTTTCCAGATAGATACATGATAGATTCTTTCCTGATGAGGATAAACCCACTTTGGAAATCTGTACAATGGTCCTGAAATATAAACAAGTTAATGGAATATATACTTAGATAATAATTCAGTAGAACCAATAAGTAATCGTTGGTTAGAAAGAGTTTCTCTACTTTTAAATTTATGAACAAGTACCAATATTAGAAATATTCAAGAACTTACTAAAATATTATATTATGGCCTTTGCAATATAAAAAGTATGTATTTATATATATATATATATATATATAATCTTACCATGCACCCAAAATAACATTTCAATTCAGATTTTTTGGTTATTTTTTCCTTTACGCTTAAAATCGAAGTCCAAATCAAAGCCAGGTACGTCGTAGAAACGGGACAAAAACCAATTAACGTAGCAAGTTTATAATCGTGGAAGCAAGTCGTAGAGTCCATAAACAGTCGATAACTCGATATTTTAATAGAAACCACAAAGCTTTCCACTGCTTCTATACAAGACAGGATTTGATTCTCGTTAATAAGCACGGTATGAAATATTTTGAATTGCCAAATACTTTTCGTTAGAAGCAGATAGTGTTGCCGCTTAAAATGTTATTTAGCAACAATAAAATATTTAAAATTACAAAAACTTTTGAAAAATATTCTAATATGGTAAAAATATATATGAATAACATATAATATTAAACTTTAATAAATAAATTTTTTGTATATAAAGCGATAGAAGAGCCATCTAGTCACATCTATGAAGAATCAGCAATTTTTTTGTTTATCCACGGATAATAGATGGCGATAGTTTCGTTAGATTTTTTCGTTTTGAATTTTATATAGGAGTGACATCCCCATGGATAAAATAGTAAATCGGCAACGTAACATTTTTCATAATCGATTCGATTATTGACACCTTAATATTGTGTATTGGTTTTTCTGTTGAATAACAAAAAACTTTTTGTTTATTTTGTTGGCGGTCTCTATGAATTGAATTTCGTTGTTAATTTGTTGAAATGCAATGAATTTGTGTTGAAGTGTGATTTAGTAGATAGTTAAAAAACTTATAAGCAAAATAGCAGCAGAGCATGACCACACAGTTCTGACTTCCACCCGTAGACAGAGAAACTAATAGACGAAATGACGATTTCTCACTTACTCAAAAAAGTGAACGAAAATTACGTTACAAATGGCTTAGACAGAGAGAGAATTATCAAATCTTTTGTCCCTTATCGCGTAACCCGTTTTGGTGTTCGTTTCACTACTCAAGTAGCGAAACAAACTTGACAGTTGGTGCGTCCATTGTATTTTTTTTTGTTCAATTTTTGCTTATTTTTATGTTAGAAAATGATTCTAATCCAGGGAAAAGACCGAGAAACAATCCTTATATCATATCGAAGATTATACAATGGTGCATTGTCGTATTATTTCATGTTAAAGCGATAGCAAGAAGAAAATTGCCGGCGTGTGTTTTCACGCGTAAGTACGACGGTTGGGTCCTTAATATAGTTTCTCAGTGATGTTTATTTAATCCATAGCATGATAGAACCTTATACTGCATTAAAATCCTGAAGATAATAGAATTTTCCAGTTTTTTCATTCATAACCTATAATTATTTATCATGTAATTGCTGCCAGCGTCAGCTAAAAAAATGTCCCGATTTTTGTAAAAATTTCGACTCGTCGACAATGTAAACAAATAAATACGGAGTCCAATAATAACCTAAAGTGCTTCGTTATACATAATTATGTTATTTTAATTTATTCGTTCTCCTATTTAAAATTTTTCATCAATTTATAATATTATTAGATTCCGAGTCAAGAGGTTAACGTAGAAATATATGTGTCGACCATTCTTTATTAATAAATTAATTGAGTGTTTTAGATTTCAACGTCTGAGGAGAATGCTAATCCAGTACCATATAATGATGCTGAAGTACTATTGATAACGGAAACAAAAACAAACAATGCAACGGTTTTTGGGTGTAGTGGGAAAACAAAAAAATATTTTAATTAAATCCTGAAAATTATTTATCTCCCAAAACAGGGAATGCAGTTACTATGGCAGCATTATACGCACACATTGACAAACTATCTCTGTCTCAATCGCGGTTTCACTGCCCCTTGGCCTATTTGTTTCTCTGTCTACGCGTCCACCATTCCACCTCCAATAGAATGTACGTAATCGAATGAATAAGTCAAAAGATACTAAGATTTGTAGCCAGAAACAATATGATTCCACCATTTACAGGAAACAAGATACTCGATTTATTAAAGTACTTTTATGATTACTAGATAGTGACCCCTGAAAATCGGTCAATTGTATTGATAAGGACTATAAAAATTATATTATCAAATTGGGAAAGAGGTGTGCCTTTTCACATTATAAGATAGCTAGAACAGATTACAATAAATTACTTAGTTGGTGGTACCGCTTCGTGAAAGCCCGTCTGGTTAGGTACCCGCTCATCAGATATTTTACCGCTAAATCGCAATACAATTGTTGCGTTCCGGTTTGAAGGATGTGTGACCAAATACAGGCACAAGGGACATGCGATGGTGTTCACTAAACATCAGGTGGCCCATTTGTCCGTGCGCCTACCTATAACATAAAAAGAAGTTAGGTTATGTCTCGTCATCCGTCGAAAATTCTATGATAGAACTAAAAAGATGCAAACAAACTATAGTGATTACCTATGTATAAACTCATAGTTTTCGATTTATTTATTTGCGGCGAATACTGCCACCAAGCGGCAGAACGTAACTACATTTATTATTTACATACATTATATTTTTTTATATGCATTATATGGAGATCGGGTATAATAATTGAATTAAATAGAGGCCTTACAAATTGTAATCATTCTTAAAACTGTATACATTCTACCAAACCTTCAATCAATCCTTAACTATTATTAAATGTAGATTTTCAATTGAAATAAATTAATATACTTTTACAAATAGTATAATATAGTCGCAGACAGTACCGTGTCGACGGAGACCGCTCAATCAACTAAATGTTGCAGTTTGGTTAGGCAGCTCACACTGCGTAATTAACGCCTTACACATGGTCGCCAGAACTTACTCTGATTAGGCTAAATAATCTTTGCCTTAAAAAATTGCCTGAGTTCATCATTCACCTTTAGATCTATAAAGTTTGGAGTGGCAAATGTGCATTTTTAAAGGGTCAGCATAACGTATATCTTTCCATGAAAAATCTCCAAATCTTTGTAAATTTTGGAGAATAATTCTAACATGCTCGGGATCGGCACCTTAAACTGATGTATTAATGAACCCTTAATTCAAAAGACAAGGAGTATTGTTTGCGCCCCTTGTAGGCCGTTTCAAACAAAAACCATTTCGTCGAATAATCTAGACCTGCAGAATCAAGAGCACGAGTCTATAGTTGACATGTTTGGTTATTATCCGGAGAAAGCGAACTCAATCAATTATTCGAAGGTATTTGCGTGTAAGATGAAGTTTGATAAATATTTTGCAATAAAATATTGATCAGCTTACCAATCTTGTATCTCAAATCCAAATATGGAGTTAATATGAAAACTTCATCCGCATCCTTCGTCTACCGTATGACTCGCTATCAATGGAATTTGGATCACTTTGTTTTTTCTTTTCTTCGACGCCGGGTTTAAGACCGGAGATTGTCTAGACCGGCTATTACAACCTGCGCCTTGCTCTAAACCAATATGAGATCCAAGTACACATTTTCTACTTCACTTCTCATAATTTATAATAGGTCAATCACTACTTAACAGTTCACACAGTTCACTTAAGCGAATGAAATAATCACTAAAATAACCTCAGAACATTGAACAAAAACAAATATTTACACTAAAAGAAGTAATGACGCTATGAAAGCAAAATGGCTAGGTTTGTACCCTGGGACCAATCAAATTGTGGGGGCGGACGTGATGTCACATCCCCACACTAAAGACAAGAAACAGGAAAGGAAAGTATACAATGCACTCACACGCCAAATAATAAAGTTTATTTTATGTGTATTATATATATTATAGTATATTTTTTGCAATAACTCTATCAAAATGTCTAAATATACATTCACATCATCTTCACTATACTTTGTGATTTGACAGATGTCGATATTAGTCACGCGCCAAAAGATCCAATATTCGCCCTAACAACTTAACTCATTGAGTAATAATAATATAAATAAATATAATATAAAAAAGTAATAATAATATAAATAAATAACTCATTGAGTAATAATAATATATATAAATACTGAATGAAAAACTGCTGACAGTAATGCATAAAACCTTAACTAAATCTTTATTAACTTTCAAAAAACCAAACTTACTAACGGTATTATAACATGTGCTATTCAAGAAGTGAGAAAAAATAAGTTAATTAAATAAGATTAGGTTACAATTATGTCATATTTATTTGAATATCAAATCATTAATGAAATAAAGAGCGAAATGAGTGTAACTGATACTTTTCATGTTTTGCGCACCATCAGTTGTGTGGATCGAGTCTGGCCGATGTCTTAAACTATACTACTAACATGCAAAGAAAAATAATATTAACCATAGTTATTCAATTAATTTCATTGTTCTAATATAATAAAAGAAAATATATAAAATAATAACACTTTTTTAGGAAACAATTTAATAGGAAAATTATATAATATTATTTACTTCCTTTTCTTCTTAAGACCCTTTTTATGTTTATGTTTAAGTTTTTGCTTTATTTTATCTTTACGCAATCGTTCTTTTACAATCTGCTGTTTGTCACGGAATTCTTTGGAAGAGGCCTCCGACTTCTTCTTAGCCACGCGTTCGTTGTGTTTTACCCAGCGCGGTCGGAACTCTGAGGCTAAAGACAAAACAATGCATCTTCTATTACAGATATAATACAATTATCCTTAGTATACAACACAAGTGTACAAATAATCTTTGCAATAATCACGATCGTTAGTCGTAGGCATATTATTGTGGCTTTAATAGTCAAAACCTAATAAGTAAGGAGTGGAGATGCGTCACCTGTGTGGGCGCGCTGGCCGTCGTGCTCGTCGTGCTCGTCGGCGGCGTTGCGCGCGCGCCACGCGTCGTACCGCCCGCTGCGGAACGACGCCGGCACGCGCCCGCCGCTCTCCGTGCGGATCATCTTGCGACCGCCGTCCTAGTACCATTGATCATTTTAATACTTATTGTTCTATAATAAAAAGAAGAAATTCCGGCAAGAATGCGAAATGCATCTTCTCTTTTACTAAAAAAATTCCAATGAACCAGCCCGCGCGACACCAGTGCAAGCAATTAGATGAGATGTTAAATCTTATTGATTTTTTTTACATCCTAGATTTAAGGCCAACTATTTTAACTGCAAACACACGAAGTATATAAAATATCTTAATTATTTAGTTCCAATAGTAAACTTTACTCAGGGAAAACATCAGTAATAGGATAGGAGTATTTTAAATTATATATTATGTTTAATTTAAATTATATTTGTTATCCAACTTATTTCAATTTCATATATAAAATTTGTAATTCAATGAATTCCTAAAAAAATAATTTGTGATAGGTATTTCGTATTTTAAATATGTGAGAAAAATATTTCGTATGTTCTTTCAAGCAAAGCATGTATTTTGGCCTGCGGCCCTAGGGCACGTATAAAGTATGACAAAGACAAGGAGTACGCACGGGGTCGACGTGCACCATGCGCTTGCGCTTGCGGTCCCAGCGCAGCTGCGCGCGGCGTTGGCGCAGGCCCGCCTCGCTGTCGCCGCGTAACTCCAGCTCCGCCGAAGACGCGCTCGACGCGAAGTTCACCGCCATGCTGAAACATTACCGATTACATTAAGTGTCATATTAGAACTTACAAATTGTATAAAATATTACCTGTGATACAAATTTTCTAATTTCTGGTTTAGTTGCGTTATGCATTATGAAAATGTTGTGTGCAGTTATTATTTGATAACAGTTTTAGTTTAATTTATAGTGTAATGCTGAATAAAATTGTTTGAATCTGTTCTCTATTACTACGTCTAATAAAATAAAATAAAAATAAAACTTATGCGCATATTGTACATTTTTAACCATATCATTGTTTTTAATTTTGTACTTACCCGGCCTCTGTATGTTGGTCGCTAGCAAAGTGAGGTATATAATTTTCGTCGCGTTGTACGACCTTTTTCTTTTTCTTTATACATGCGGTTTTGTGAGCGTCCTTGGCGGGGTCGTTATTAGTATTGAAATTCTCTTCTAATACTCCATCTCCCTAAGAAAGAAATAATGTTACTTATTACTAGATTAAAAAATATTCGTTAATAAGTAATATAAATTAAAATAAAAACTTGTGATATTTAAATTTCAATTCAGTTTCCAATATAATAACTACTTGTTGATTTTTATTTTCCCTTGTTTTCTGAATAGTTTTTCCGTGCACGCGTCGCTTCGCTTTCATGGCGAGGTACATCGGTGAGTCCTGTTTTCCAGTCAGCTCGAGAATCGTCTGCAATAAAACATGAATATGATATTAGCTATGTCGGTAACAACGGTATAAGTTTAAGAAAAAAATTATCATTTATAGATAATTTTATTCCTCAGTCTTAATAAGGGCCAGTTACCGATAAATTTCGAAAAATAATATTGAAGGTTGGGCTTTTAAAAATTTAAATATTTTACGCGATAAGTACAAGCAAATCACACTAAAAGTACAAGCAAGCGTACACTCAACGGTAACGTTACTAGGTGATAGGAAAAAACCTTGACTGCTTCGTTGGTCTAGTCATGTAAGGCCGCAGACCCGGAGGTCTTGCGTTCAAAGCCCAGGTCGGGTCAATAAAAAGTTATTGAGTTTCTCTGTCGAAAATTTTCAGTAGCAGCCCGGATTCTGGAAGATGGAGGTGTGTGTACTCTCCCGTGCCTCGGAAAGCACGAAAAGCCCTGGGTCCTGCGCCTGAACTCTTTCCGGTCGTGTCGGATTGCCGTCCCATCGAATTAACAGAGTTAGGGAATAGAGAGTGCACTTGTGTTTGCGCACACACTTGTGCACTATAATTATAAATATTTCCTGCGTAGTTGGCTAATCTCTCTTGAGTCGCCTTGGTCGAATTCGGTCTGGAGGACATTATAGGTGGTAGGGCTTTGTGGAAGCTCATCTGGGTACCTACCCAGACCAACCAATCATCAGATATTCTACTGCTAAACAGCAATACTTAGTATTGTTGCGTTTCGATTTGAAGGTTGAATAAGCCAATGGCACAGGCACAAGGAACATAACAATCTTACCCCAAGGTAGCATAAAAAATACGCCTACCATTAAAAAAAAAATAATAAGATCTTCGCACTTTGAATGTGCTGCCGCGTATATAGCTGTTCATATTGTCAAGAGATGGGACCGGCGTCGGGACGCTTTTCAAAACGAAATGTTATACTGCCCTATGGCCTCTCACCGAGAACGAAAAGTTACACGTGCTCGCACTCTGTCTCTGTCTCCCTGTCGTAAAGTAACTCACTCCTTTCGGCGTGTAGTTCCGGATCTGCTCGGCGAGGTCGGCGCCGACGCGCTCGAGGCGGTCGCGCAGGAAGGGGTGCGGGCGCGCGGGCGGCGGCGTGGCCTTGGCGCGGCGGTTGGCCTCCGCCGACGCCGCCTCCCGCCAGCGCACGTACTGCTGCCAGCCGCGTCCGCACACGCGGCTCGCCTCCTCCTGCACGAGAACAACTCCGTGTGTTTTATATTGCAACATTTAATTCCACAATCGTGGGTGATATAATGTATACAGATATGTCGCATAATTGCTCGAAATGCTTGCTCAAAATAGGAATATTAACATAATACACGCAGCATTAAGAGAAGCCGGGAAAGAATGTGTTTAAATCAATGAAATGTTTTGCTAGGTTACTTGATACATACGAAATATACAAAATTACTATTAAATATCTATCCTAGTATTTTTGTTATCATATTCCGTATTTTTGTTTTCTATCATTACTTCTCCTGAAAAATGTATTAATATTTTGGCAACTTATTATGATTGGTTTATATAATATACAGATAATAACGATTTCTTACGATTTCCGAGATGTTCTTTTCCCAGGTCACGACATCCTGGTGTCTAAGTTCCAGCGCGCTGATGGGTAAGCTTCCCCACACGCCGCTAGGACACTCATCTCCATATTCTGTTATCTATAACATCATCGTTAAATAAGTTATATAATTGTATGTTTCGGTTAGTATGACGCAGTGGGTAAATATAGGCTTGTATTTTTCTTTTGCAGTTACAAAAAGATAAAATACATGGCCATACAGTAAAAACTTGGACAGTATATATATATGTATATGCTAAAAATTTTTACATAACTATCCAAGATCAATTTAATTATTAGTTTATAATTTATTACATACATATATAATTTGAATAATTTTGTTTTGCTCATTGCTTAAGGTATAAGATTGCTTATTTTTCCCTGGTTTCAAAAAGTTTTATAGACAATAGAAGCTCAAACCTCATCCGGAGAAATGAGTTGCGTGCCAAGGAAGAGGTGCAGGTCGAGCAAGTGCGCCACGTCCTCCGCCGACACCAGCGACAGCGCGCGACCCGCCCGCCCCGCGCGTGCGCTGCGACCTGCGCGCACACACACAGGATAGATATATAAACAGCGCTGCTGGAACGCGCCATTTTATTATCAATGTCATGTTAGCTAAAAGCTTGTGGCAAAACTGATGATGAAATACGTACAATAGTAAAAATTGCTTAAGCAGATAGCTTACTTGCATTTTAATTAAAAAGGGAACTTGTTCATTATAGCTTATATTATTTAAATACTAAAGAAATAAGCTTACACACCAACTCTATGGACAAAAAGCTTGGGTTTTGCTGGAAAGTTATAATTGATGACTGTATCCAATGACGGCAAGTCCAATCCTCTCGCAGCAACATCAGTAACCAAAAGAACTGAGCATTTTTTATTCATAAATTTTCCAAGAGCAATCTTACGGGCTGATGCATCAAGACCAGAATAAGCATACGTTGATGTGATGCCGGCTTGTTGAAGTATCTGAAATTATTTATATAATAAAAAATCCTTCAACAACTCACAACAACAACAATCTATATCTACTAAAGCCAAAAAAGCTATCTTGAAAGTATCTCGAAAGTTGTGCTTATAATTAGTATTTATAATAATAGTTACCAAATACAAGTATTCCACATGATGTTTAGTTGCCGCAAAAACTACTGCTTGTGGAGTTGTAGGAGTTATTACTCTATCTAATAACATTAACAAGGCTGCTGTTTTCAATTCAGATCGGACATATATCCAACCGAGCCATAATGTTGAAGGTAACTTCCAATCAACATCTAATCGTATTAGGACAGGGTCACTGAGACCAGCACGAGCAAACTCTACCAACATTTTCGGTAGTGTTGCAGAAAATAGCAAAGTTTGACGATTGGTTGGCAAACGTGAAACTATTTCTTGTAATTGCTCTCCAAATCCAAGTTCAAATAATCTATCTGCCTCATCAAATACTACAATTTCTGTAAAAAATATTTTGTATAACAACAACCTACAACTTATAAATAATACACACTGCAGCATGTAAATTGATTAACTAAGTGTTGATTCAATAAAAAATAATTTAAATTTTTTTTTTAAGTAATTTAAATAAATTATATAAAGTTCATACTTATGTTATCCAATTTAAGGTTCATTTCTATACATATATGTAGAAATCGTCCCGGCGTAGCAACAACAATGTCAGGAGCAGCACCCGACATTACTCCAAATTGTTGTTCAATAGATTCACCACCGAGAATTGCTGCCGAAGTTAAACCAGTAAACTTGCCAAGTTCCCTCATAAATCTCAGTGTCTAGAATTAAAATAAGATACAACAGTAGTGTAAATTAATTGAACAATTAAAATGAGGAAAGCCAAAGATTAAATACCTGTAATGCTAATTCTCTCGTAGGAGAGAGAACAAGGGCTCTTAAATTTTTTCCTTGCGGACACTTATTTACAGAAGCCATAAGTTTTTCAAGAATTGGCAGAACAAAACAAGCAGTTTTACCAGATCCAGTTCGGCCCATTGCAACTACATCTTTATTATCCAGTGCTATAGGTATTGTCTGAAAATTATAACATTATATATTTTATATTTAGTTTAGTAAATAAATTGAACATTGGGAATAAAATAAGAAAAATCATATAAAGATATTTCATATTCCAAAACATCTAAAATAAAAAAAATATTTTATTATTTTTAAAAACCTAGATGTCTAAAATCTAGATGTCTTTCAAAAAGGCAGTAACGGCGTATAATATCTGGAATTTTCAGGTTATGAAAATAATATAACACTCTCTCACCTTACGCTGGATAGGTGTCGGTTGTTTATAACCCCTCTTAGTTATACCTTTGAGTACAAGAAAACTTAGTCCCATGGACTGAAAGCCTCCAGAATTCTTTTTTTGCTTTTTGTTTGGCACTACGCCTTTCTCGAAGTTTTCGTTTACAGGCACTTCAAAACCTGGGAGATCATCCCCAAGTTTTGGAGTTTGAATCATGATGTAACAATTTTAATATAATTAACGAAAAAGTATCATTAGTTTATAATTAATCTTAAATACTCTAACTACTAAATCTTAATTATAAAAAACACGTGCATCCAGTTTGTTTTGGAATCTTAATTATTTTGACTTATCGTGCTTCTTTGACATTGACAAGCTTTATCTATTATCAATTTGAAATTGACGTTCCTGTAGACTGGCGAAGCATACCACTTTTTTTCTACTTTTTCTTGCGTGCAATCTACACTTATTGTGCAATCTACACTTATTGAGTCCAAAGAAAGTATACTATTACCACTAAGCTTTTAGATTTTTTAAATTATAATACGGCAATATGATAATTGGTTGGTCACCAAACTTAATTCCATAATTGTATTCAGAATCTCCGCTTTAGTAAAAGATGGACGTTATTGATTTTATATTATTTTTAAAACTAATCGGTATAACTCTAATATATTTGTACTAGGAAGTCAAAGCCTTCTTTTTTTATAAAAAAAGTTTTATAACTACTAATTAAGGCTTAAGTATGTGAACATTTCTTACCATTCATCTCGTGTTCAATATCTCAATATTTGCTTTTGTTTTAGAATTTTAAATTAAATAATAATCAACATGTACAACAGTAATGGCAACAATAATTACTGGCACGCTGACCGATCTACTAACACAAATTCAACACTGTATTATACTGCCATATATTCGAATTCCTAGCTCAAATGGTTGTAATGTATGTTGTATGTCAGTTCTCTAACCTAAGGATAGCGTAAGCCGGAGTAAGACCTCTATCGACTGCTACAAAATTTTTAAGCAATGTGCATATCAGCGTTCACCTTAAGAAAATATGGTCTAAGACTATATACTTCAAAACTGTGTAGTTTTAACATTTAAAAAAAAATTTAACCGCCATATATTTTCGATGGATTTACAATTTTATTACAAATTAATGAAACTTGAGATAATCCAAGTAGTGTGGAATGACTTTATCCCTACTTCTGAAACAAAAACGAAGCCCTGAATCCACTAATAAATAAGGAATTAAGGGTCAAGCAAAACGAAGAAGGATTCCCACGTTTTCTTCTTCATGATACTCTTGTCAAAGCGGTCGAGGTCGCCGTGTAGTATTATGAACAACAGTTGTGTTTATTTGATCGGTCCATCGTATGAGCGTCCTTTCACGTGGACTGGAGCTATCCACCTTACCTTGAACGACAAGGCGCTTTATAAGACTAGGACCCCAACAATCACATAAAACTAAGCCCGGGGACGGGGACGATATAATCACGCTGTACGTAATCATATTAAAAACTAAAAAATAATATTTAAAATAAGTATTGCAACACAGTGTTCACTTTGTGTTCCAATACTATATAAAGTATAGAAACGGAAAAGGTTACTGAACTGAATATAACTATTCATTTGAATTATACAGTACAAAATCAGGGTTCAGCTTAGGGGGTCTCATCATAAATTTATAGGACAAAAATATTGATTGCATGTAAGACACTGAATATTATAAAATGTAAACCGACGACTTAGGACGAGTCGCGGGAAGCCGTTGGATGCGGGCAGCGTAAGACCGGCCAACGTGGAAATCCTTGGAGGAGGCCTTTGTCCAGCTGTGAAGGTCTTTCGGGTGATAGGATGATGATGATGATAAATCAAGTATGTTATCCAAGTATGTTATCCAATCTAAATTTCATAATAATTATAACATATATTGGTATTTTAAATGGATTTATTTGTGTATGGATAATTATATTATATTTTTTTACTGTATAATATTAACATTTAACCAAATATTTGGGAACATAATTATGAGGAAAATAAAAACTCAAATCGTGGCAACACTAGCTACAATAAATATATACCTACTTGGAAATTTCTCGAACGAACACGTTTTTAGCGATCGAATAATCTACAGAAGTGAATAAGTTCGAAGGTTCTCGCTGCCTCTATTAAGCTGCTAATAAACGTCATTCGGTTTTTGTGAAGTTGTTCTCTGACTCGCGTGCGTAATTTGCAAAATCAAGCGTTGCTGATAAACGTGCATTATATTGTACAGTTTTATTAAATCAAATTGCAAAAAGGTGAGGTGTTATAGATATTTGATTCTTTTTGACAAATGGCCTATATAAGAATGATGCATTCAACAATAGTCTTACCTGTTCTAACAAAGTTTTAATTGCATTAAATTTAACCTTTATACTAAATTTATATTTTTTGCTTCATCATCATAATTCTTGTCTAGTAATTATTAATTGTGAATTTTATATGTTAAATACGTTTCAATTATCCGATAAAACGAAAGATAAAATGTCATTTTACAATTTTAACTTCTTTAATTTTTTTGAAACCATTTATAAAAAATTACACGACATGAAATATTCTTTTTAAAATTATATCACACTTACTATAGTATGGTAGTGTTATACGTTCATTATCATACTTTTAATTTTATGCTTGAAATACATTTGCAAAATTAAATTAATCAATACACTATATTTTAACATCTTTGTATTTTATAAAAATGTTTTATATATGTTTCATTGCTGCTAAAATAACATCCATGTGTTACATACACATTGTAAAAAAAAGTGGTAGCCAAAATAATTGTTGAAATACTATTATATCACAGTTATAATTATTTTTATTTTTGTGTAGGCATCAAAATGGTCAAAGAAACAACATACTATGACATACTTGGAGTGAAACCCAATTGTACATCAGATGAATTAAAAAAGGCATATAGGAAATTAGCTCTTAAGTACCACCCTGACAAGAACCCGAATGAGGGTGAACGGTTCAAGCAAATTTCACAAGCTTATGAAGTTCTCTCAAATCCTGATAAAAGAAAAGTCTATGATCAAGGTAAACTTTTAAGTATTTCTATTTATTTCTGTAATCATAAAAATAGTTCTATTAAATATATAAAACTTACGATTCAATATTTGTTAAGGTGGTGAACAAGCTTTGAAGGAAGGTGGAGGTGGAGGAAGTGGTTTCTCCTCACCCATGGACTTGTTTGACATGTTCTTTGGTGGAGGCTTCAGTGGTGGACGACGACGTGGACGTGAGAGGAAGGGTAAAGATGTTATACATCAGTTATCCGTTACTCTGGAAGAGCTTTACAAAGGAGCAGTTCGTAAGCTTGCTTTACAGAAGAGTGTTATTTGTGACAAATGTGAAGGCAGAGGTGGAAAAAAGGTTTGAAATGATTCTTTGTTCATGTATAAAGTTTCATAAATTAAAAACAATTACAGTAAATATTTTGTCTAGTAAATTAAAAAAAAATCCAAATCAATCTAATATACAACATTTTATAGGGAGCAGTACAAGTTTGTCCAACTTGTGGAGGTACAGGTATGCAGTTACAAATACAACAACTTGGACCTGGTATGATCCAGCAGATACAGACCATGTGCACAGATTGCAGAGGTCAAAGAGAAAAAATTGACCCTAAAGATCGCTGTAAAGTTTGCCAAGTAAGTGTATATGTTATTGGTATTATTGCAAATTTACCAGTAATCAAATAAATTCTAGTTGGCAGACATTTCAATTAAAAAAAAATAATAAATTTTGTTTTTAGGGACGCAAAACAGTTCGTGAGAGAAAGATTCTTGAAGTTCATGTTGATAAGGGAATGACTGATGGTCAGAAGATAGTATTCAGTGGGGAAGGGGATCAAGAACCTGAGTTGGAGGCGGGAGATCTTATTATTGTTTTAGATGAGAAGGAGCATGATGTAAGAATACACATTTTTTACTCACAAAGCTAATTGATGATATAAGAAATTTAGCCTAAATGGCTACAGTTATTGGATTACAATTGGGCACAATTTTTTTTTATGTAGTGCAATATATTAATAGTATGTAATGGCTTCACAAATTATTATTTTAACATCACATTTACAATAAAGTAAATTTTAAAAGAAAGTTGTCCTTATTAAAATATTAAATACAAATTTCAAGTTTCCAGGATAATAAAAAATATATTTGTTTCAGGTGTTCAAAAGATCTGGGAATGATTTAATAGTTAGAATTAATATTGAGCTAGTTGAATCTTTGTGTGGCTTCCAGAAAGTGATTAGAACTTTGGATGATAGAGATATTGTCATAACAGTATTACCTGGAGAAGTGACGAAGCATGGTGAAGTAAAATGTGTTATGAATGAAGGTTATTATTATTTCTAGTTTCCCATTTTTTATATGGTTAAGTTATTGTTTTTTCATTATAATTCAATGAAATTTTAAGGATCAAGTAAATAATATAATTTCTATTCAAACTACTTCATGTACAAAATGTCAGTACCACTTACATTGATACCAAATATGATTGTTATAGTACATCACTTTTTTATTTTTTCAGGTATGCCGATGTATAAAAATCCATTCGACAAAGGACAACTTATAATACAATTTTTAGTCAATTTCCCTAATAGCATTCCACAAGGAGTCATTCCAGTTTTGGAAAACAGTCTCCCACCTCGACCAAGGGTAAGAAATTACTATAACTTTTTATTTAAGTAAAGTAATAGTTCTTTACTATCCCTCTGCATGGCGAACTTCGCCACGTAATGTTTCATAGGAGGAGATTTCGATGTCACCGAAACCATTGTATTATTTTATATCCAATTTAAATGTGATAGGGTCTTTTGAAATGAACCATACAATGTTAACTTACTGTAAGTTTTAAGTAAATTTTAATCAAAATTACTGCGAAAGACGAAATGCACTAAGCAAGTTGTCAATCAATCTTTTGTAAGAGTACACTGGTGTATCATCTGAAAAAGAATGATGTGTGCTAAGTAAAGTAAAAGAATTTAATAATTACCCAATACCAAAATGATTGAAAAGATTTATGAATGTATAAATTATATATTTTTGCTATTCATTATAGTAGCTTCTTTCTTGTAGTTTTGAGAAATAATTTGTTATAAATTATATTGTTTTTTTCTGCCGCTACAAATAATTATTGAGTAGTAAAAGTTTAAAAAACACTAAATTGAACACTATTTTTATTTTTTATTTTTTTATAATCACTAAGTTATAGGGAAAATAGTATACGAAATCAAATGTACAGGTGGAAATTCCCGAGTTGGCAGAAGAGTGCATGTTGATGGACCTGGATCCGGAGCAAGAGTCCCGACGGCGCCGCTCGAACCAGGCGCATGCGTACGAGGAGGACGATGAGCACCCCGGCGTCAACCGTGTGCAGTGCGCTACGGGCTAGCCGATTTCATATTGATAGCTTATTCTGCGTATTTTTTGCAAAACTGTATCCCGATATAGCATCGATTAATCCCTTTACTAAGTTTACTATCTTAAAGAATTGCAGTTACTCATATTGTTATTTATATACATTATATATTATCACCCCTCTTATTATAATTACAAAACATATAGTGCTCGATTTATGATCGCGGTTTTAGGTCTCGATCTGAATGTATTATGGTAATGTTCGAGTTTTAAAATATTTACAGCTTATTGTCACTGTGATTTTCTTTTTTAATGTAGGGATTGGTTTAAAATAGCATAATGTAGTGTGTAATTGACAGGTTTTTGCTAATAATATTATTGGATTCGATATATACGAAATAGATTGAGCTAGCTGATGTAGACCAAATAGAAAGGATTTTCGAATTGGCAATACAGTATAAATTGTGGGCCTGGTACAGTTTTAACCAAGCAAACTAGGAAACTGCTTAAAATTTATAGTAATAAAAACTACCTATATCAATAAACTCTTCTCGATAATTTATCTTTTATTTTCTTCCCTTTCGTTTTATACTCCATTTCTATATAAACAAGACATAGAATAACAAAAACAAAAAAGAATTATTAACCTTTTAATCATTATTCTTAAAATACATTTCAACAAGACAGTCATTGTATTATTAAAAATATATAAATCCATTTTGAAAACTACATTACCTTATTCTATACCGAATTTCCTAAAAAAAATATTAATATGATAAAATTAATGGCAATCCAATATATGGACTACATTGTATTTACAAAATATAGTAACATTTAATAACATAAATTTTTTACATGTGGTATTAAACAATACAAAAGTGTTTCTTTTTTCTAAACATCAACTTATTGATAAAAAAACACTTCTTAAAATTTAAATCACAAGAGAAAAATGTTTTAAAGTCAGTAATAATTATGTAATAACTATTAGTGTCATAGATTTAATTAAATGAATTATTATACATAAATTAACTTCAAACTATGGAGTTATAAATATCATTTGTCCAATTAGCAATTCAATTTCAATAATATACATATCTTTTTACTATGGAGGCTGCTTCAACTTCGCCCATGTCCTCTAGTAGATGAGCTAAAGATTTGGTAGTGATAATATCACTATCCTGAAAAATCATATACAAAATATGAATTATTTTAATTCTCACTATACCTTGTCCATTTGGTTATTTACTTTTTGAGATCTGCCTTAAAAAGTATCTGCTATTTCCGCCTCTACATTCGCGGAAAAAAAAACCTTAAAATGCAAGTGTAGATGGTTTCGCCCCGTTAGCTTTACAGATTAAGTAAAAGTTATCTTTAAATTGCGTCATAAGAAAAAGATGTAAACTGCCTTATTCTTATTTAATTGTACATGCTGAAAAGTGTGCATTTGCATAATCTGACTATTTGAGGGTTACGCAAGGTAGATCATCAACTTGCAAAAAGTGTCATTCTCGAGCGCGGTCGATTTCTATTTTGAATTCGAGAATAATGGAAAAAATATAATCAAATGAATAAATCGAAAATAATTATTTATATACTTAGGTAAATTAGTACATACTCGTACCTTGAATCAACTGAAATTTCAATGACATATATAGATTAAACAATCCTATATTTCTATAATATTTTACATATTTTGAAAATAAGCCAATCATCATTGCCCATGGAATGCAACCTGCAACCGGAGGGCTGATGCACAGATGCGTTGTCGGCCTTTTCTTGAAGGTTTGTTTCGTAATATAAAATAAGCTGTTACATATTATAAACACAATTAACACATAGAAACCTACACTTGTTCTATCTGTCAAAAAGTGAATAACCAAGTGGACAGAGTACAGTAATGAAAAAGTGGTACCCATTTATCGTGTTGTTGTGTTTAAGAAGAGAATGGACGTCAACAAATACCTTGAGTTGCAGCAGCAGGTGTCGCGCCGAGAGCGCGTCCCGCGCCAGTCTGCGCGCCAGCTCGCGCCACGCCGCGTCGCGCTCCAGCGCCGCCGCCAGCTCGTCCACGAACTGCGGCAACTCCGCCAGCGCCGGCTCGGCCTCCTGCTTACACGGCGGTCGTCCATTATTATACTCAAAATGTTACGCGTCTAAAGGAGATTTGGGGCCTGACTGTTGAAGGTCCAAATTCCTTTCTGTCCCTGCACCCGTGAGTGTTTTTGTCTGCGTGTGAGTGGGTGACAAGTAGACAGTACATCTAGACAATATATACTAACGTCTTCGTCCGCTGACTCAAACTCGTCCTCAGGCTCCGATTTGATATCGTCCTCAATAACGATTCGTGGGTCCATGTAAGCCTGTAGTAGTTGTAGCAACGCTGGTTTATCGCGAGCTAGTTTCCACGCTGGTTGGTTGTACTCTTCGTGTTTCGTCGGATCCGCCTTACATAAAATTGTGAAAGAATAATAAAATACCTTTGATCGAAAGTAAGCCAAAATAACATCAACATCGATTATTAAATATATATAAAACCTTATTTACTTATCATTACTTTGTTATTGATTAGGTGTCAAATATAATTATAAACTAGTTCCTTGTATTATAATTATTAAATATAATTGAAAGTTAAGCTTATGCATAAACTTTAATACATAATCAAATTTTGATAAGATCACGCTTACTTTGTTTTCCAAAAGATGCTTTGCTATTTCAAGCGTATTTTCTTTCATTTCTCCATCACATATAATTTGAAGAGGCGTGTAGCCGTTTCCATCTACCATGTCAACGTAACTCTAAGATAAGAAAACAATACGTTAATTACAATTGTTGTCCTCTGTTTATGTCAAGGTAAATATTCTTTACTATCCTGGCCGCTAGCGTATGTCTCAACCTTGCTTTTATTCACTGATTTAAATTTGAAGTTAAGTCAAGTTTAGGGAACTTGCTCAGAAGGATCAGAATAAATTGAGTCTTGTGTAGAAAAGTACAAGCTAGATTTATTTAAAGCCAACAGTGTAATCTTTACTAACATTATAAATGAGAACGTTAGTTTTTTCATTTGTTAAGTGTTCATGTCTTAGCTACTCAACTGATCTTGAGACTTTGCATACACGTTGTACCTAAAACACCTCACGGGCGGGCGATGTTGTCCACTTTAGAAATGTAACAAGTAACGCCACTTTTTAAAATTACTTGTTGTGGTAGTGTTACTATGTATTTTTAGCGTTGACTGACGATGAGCGGTGAGATAAATAAAATCATCTAGATTTTTAGTTAAATTGGAAATAAAACAATTTCTAATGCTTAAACTGTATAAAGCTAGACTTATTTGGGGTTTTCGTTAAAAATGTGGCACAGCCTGTAAATTTGAAAACGTTATCGGAACAAAAGTTAACCTTAATAAAAATCTATGCTTTAAACGACCCACATCTTCGATTCCGAGTATCGTTAATTTCGGAACCCATTAACATAAGACACGAGAGACGTACGCGGTCGGCGGGGAGGGCGTGGCGCGGGCCGAGCGGCTGCAGCAGGTCGCGCGCGCCGCGGCGCCAGGCGGCGGCGGCCGCGAGGTGCAGCGGCGCGCGCCCGGCCGCGTCGCGCGCGAGCGCGCTGGCGCCGCGCCGCCGCAGCGCGCGCACGCTGTCCGCGCAGCGGTAGATGGTCGCCAGGTGCAGCGCCGTCTGCTTCTCTGCGCGCACCCCACCACCTCGTTAGCATCGCTGTCCCCGTTCCCACATCTCGGCATAATGATAAAATATAATACGTGATGAGAGTCGATACGATCGCTGTATTGATCGCTGGGACGAAATTAGGCTCGGCATCGACTCGAATTGGTAAGTACCTTATTGTATCGCAGGGGAAATATTTTGAAGAGAATTTGATTTAATCGGATATCAATAGATTCATAACCAAAAATATGAATAGATTAAATATACGTTCGTCATTACCGTTGTTATAGGCGTTTATATCACAGGGGACGGAGTAGGTTTTGATAGCGTCCAAAAGAGGTTCAATACATGATTGATATATAACAGCATAGTGGATGGCATTGTTCCCATCGCCATCTTCCTCCATTGGATTGCAGCCTGGAATCAATTAAATTAATTATTTTTGATAAACAAGATAAGCATTTGAACATTTTTATACATTTAAAATGACTTCGAAAAGGATATTGTAAAGTTTCGAACAAACATACCTTTTGACACGAGGAATGTAACCAATCTTGGTAGATCGTTTATGACAGCGAGATGAAGGATGGTTTGCATCTGATCGTTTTTCAAATTCAACAGTTTCGTCATTTTCATACTATGTATGAGTTTTACGATATATTCTAGACTAGGCTGATTGCTGCATAGTGTCATATGTAAGAACCTAAAAAACATTTTATCACGTACATACTCAATTTTATCAATTATCAGTAATCGGCGCTGGTAATTCTAATTAACTAAGCTAGTGAAAAGATTTAACATAGAGTTGTTACTTCGACCGTTTGGATGCTACTAATTACCCTCATAAAACTTTGGATTGTCTAAAAGCACACGAGGTATGCATCTTGTATAACAATAATAATAATTTATTGTGAAAGTAAGTAAGTAAAAAAATAAATAAAAACAATTATAATATAAGACTAGGTACATAGCTTTGTGGCAGGCTAATTATTTATTAATGATATACAAAATTATTATACTGACTTCCATACTAGGCAATAAACCTTTCTTGGATAATCTAATAAATATAAATAAAATATATGCTTGGCCGCGCATTGTCGATGTAAGAACGTTTGACATTGTGATTGTTAAAAATACCATCACATAAAATTACTTCATATGAACTTAGTTTTATTTTTCAGGATCCCCGTATTGGTAAAAAATGATTCGCAGCTACAGGAGCTTTTTATTACTAAATTAGCACAACCTATTCCGCCCGATTGCCTGTCACGAATTAAAATAATAAAATTGAAGCATGTGAAAATCAATACAGTCAATATTACGTAATGGTTACTTACGTATCTCCATTACTCAATCGCATTTCAAAGAGTCGCTCCAGTTTATTTCTAACCATTTGTTTCTTGTGGCCCGTTTTATTTCTGATCATCTCGCATAATTCTTTGACGAGCTGAAAATATAATTGATTTATAAAAATCACAGTTTGTTTTGAAAGTTAAATTGTAACTTATAATAGTTCAATAATTGTGACGGCAATGTTAATGAATATGATTATGGTAAAATATCTTACCTATACAGGATGGGAGGTGGGTCTCTACCTTAATCTCTGTAGTTACAGGAAAACTTTTTTAAAAGGCAAAGTATAAGGAAAAGTATACATTACCTATCGGTAAGTCGCAAAACTAGATGATGACAGATAAAAATACGAATTTGCATACAGTTTAGCATTTTGCGAATATTTTTTTACCGAAAATTTATGATTTGATATAATTCTATATAATCATTTATTTGTAATTTTGGAAAGTTTTAAAAAACATGAATCAATGTTGTATTTGTTAAATAATAATTACAACAAAAAATATTTAAATGTCTTTAATTCCAACTGATGTCAAATAGGTAAATACATATTATTAAATGTTAGACATTTCATATTAAATTCATATATTAAAAAAAAAAATAAAAAAAAAACAATCTTATTTATTGGTTACGTAAAAAATTTACTCTTATCAATCCTTAGTTTTAAATAAGAAAGGAATGAGAGACTAAGGGGCATCTGAGATGAAGATGTAACAAGAAAAATAAACATTCTTTATTAAAAAAAATATAACAATATAATCACATATCTCAGAATAACATTTTCATAGATAATTTCAAAATAAAGTTTTGTTGGATTATAACTAAAAAATATATTTAATATCAGGGTTGATTCAAGAAACACGTAAAATAATGCAAGTAAGATTTTTAAATATCGTTTTTTTTTTACATTTTTACTTTAAATATCATTAAGAAAATCTTCTATTACAATTTTTTCGAGAGTAAAATACAAATGTTACCTAATGATATAATTGAGAATGTTTTGAATTCACTCTTTGGTCATCGTAATCGTAGAACAACGGCGCATCTGCGATTCTATACTCACATTTTACATGCGTATTTAAGTCAAATATATGAGAAGTGTGACAAGACTGGCTTTGCAAATAAAAAAAGAAGAATGACTTTGATAAATGTTACTTATTTATATATTAAAATAAATATATATTTAAAACCGCCTTTGCTTTACGACTTAGACGATTTATTCGTTACCTTCTGGTAACCTTTAAAATATTTTATATTCTATATTTTTAAAGATTTTTTTTCAAGAATATTTGTGAATATTTAAAGGTTTATAAATATATATTAGCATTACATATGGCACGAACCAAATCAACAATTAACAACACTTAATTATAAATTATATAAGAAGTAGTCTGACAAACTTCACATTTATATTTAATTTTTTATTTACGATTGACAAATTGACAGACTTCTACTATTCAATAGCCTAAATGTATTTTAAATATCTTTGGTAAACAAATCTGGTTATCTAAATAAATATGTTCTATGATGATTGAAAATAGAAAAGAATAGATAAATAGGGAAAGTTTAAAGGTTTTCGAAAGTTATTTCAAACTTTCAAATACGATAAAGGACGGTGGACGTGAGTTTTGAAAGAAGATGAATTTAAAATCAGTAAAGAAGAGAGTCATGAAGCATCTGTAAAGTATAGTAAGATGTAAACGATTGAAGTAAAATGGTATTGTACATATGTATATTAGTTGTTACGACGAATTGTTTTAGAATGCGAACAGTTCTGAGTTTGAATTGGATAGTGTCCAAAGCAGGGTAGGCTCAGGTCTCAGTCTTGAACAAACATGAAACAAAGTGATTTGTGAGGTCGCTCAGTGTTTTGTCTTTTTATAAAACTGCTTGATGATTATATCTGATAACCTGATAAATATAGTTCTTGATAATGTGTTGTATCATCATGTAGTTATTGATTAGTAATGTGATGTAAAGTTGTTTTATAATTAATTGAATTAAAAAAAAAAAAAGGAAATTAGCCCGAAAAGCGACGGGGCAAGCCGCCCACTATGGTATGCTATATATAGCTAGTTAATTCACTACTATATTATAAATTCTTAGCTTAGCAAAATACTTTGTGTTTTCTTATCATAGATTATTAAGCATGAACTTAGTGATGAATAAAATATAGACTTGTGCTTGAAACATCATCTACTACTAAAATTAAAAACTGTGGAAAATATGCATTCGCCATAAATCACAATTCACTTACTTTTTTAACTTCAACTCCATCTTCTGCTTTGTAAAATGCTGAATATTCAATATTGGTTTTCTTTTTAATATTTTTAGAATTTTCCTCTTTGACGGTACCGACATTATTTTCCTCTGTCTTAATGTTCTACAAAAAAAAATCTTATTATTTTTTTACAAGTATAAATTCATAAAAAACATACACGATTAATACGCCATTAACTCACATCCTATTATTGTAACTTGTTACCCGACCTTTTTAGCGTTACGAGTAAGCTAAGTAATTCGGCTTCGAAACTTGCGGAACCTTTTTATAAGGACAATTTTTAATGACAAATCTAATTATTATCCGTAAGAAAAACAAATATTAAACAAAAAAGATTATACTCAGAAAGTACAAATAATTGCAATAGCCTCACTCATTCTACATTCCAATGGAAAAAGGAGTAACGATAAACAAACAATGATTTACATATTCCATGCGATTTGCTATATTATGAACTACAAAAAGTTCTCGATTATTGTATCTTTATTTATAATACATCATTATTCTATTTAACTACTTATATCCACTTTAATTTCATTTTTAGATCAATTATGAGAATATATAGGTTATTATACAATCAATGAATATATTTGACGGTGGTAGTTTCTAGTTTGACAATCAATAAGTAAGTGTATAGCTTCAATGTTGAATAAAATATTTTGCTTTGGTTTGATTTGATAGCAACTTAGCCGAGATTTAACGCCACTCTCTCACGAATCCATTATGAGTACCACATAACAATTCATATCATTAGTTTATTTATCTTTGCTGCCATTGGAATCGGCTAATGCAACTCGTTTTTATTATTAGCATATGATGTCCTGACTGATTTTGGTCACTCCGACCAATCTCAAGATTAGCCAACTACGCAGGACATACGTGCACAAGTATGTGCGCAAACACAGATGCACTCTCTATTCCCTATCTCTTATAACCCTATGGGACGACAATCTGACACGATTGGAAAGAGTTTAGACGGAGGATTTATTTTGTTATTTTTATATTATAGGTTGGCGGACGAGCATATGGGCCACCTGATGGTAAGTGGTCACCAACGCACATAGACATTGGCATTGTAAGAAATGTTAACCATCGCGTACATCGCCAATGCGCCACCAACCTTGAGAACTAAGATGTTATGTCCCTTGTGCCTGTAATTACACCGGCTCACCCACCCTTCAAACCGGAACACAACAATAAAAAGTACTGTTGTTTTGCGGTAGAATATCTGCTTGACATGGTTTCCGAGGCAAGTGTGTACACTCCCGTGTACAAACTACCATTTATCAGAATCCGGGCTACAGGGGAAAACCTTCGACAGAAAAACCCAATAACTTTTTATTGCCCCACCTGGGATTTGAACCCACGACCTCGGAACTTGCGGCCTACTGCGGCCTCTAGATCAAGGAGACATGTTTATTATCATATAAAAGTGATATAAAACAAAACGTACTGTGATTCTTCCTGAATCAGCGACCAGCATTCCCGACTTAATGAAGTCCATTGTACTTAGCTGAAAAAACATAGCGGAAATGACATATACTAAAAAAAATTAACCTAAAGTTAAGGAATTATAAAGGTATTTGTTTTTAATTGCAAAACGTATAATTAATATCTTAAAGTAGACTTTTTTAAGCAGTAATAATAACTTATTAATGTGTTATAAATGATATAAAAAACAAAAATATTTACCCCGCTTATGTCGGTACCATCGTAATACTGGAAATATTCTGAAAATAAAGTTTTATCACTATAAATAAATAAATTGAAAAGCACATTAAATTTATAACAGCGAGTGAACCACAGAGTAGTATGTCACTTAACTGCAGTCTTATAACGGTAATAATATCGTATAACAGTAATAGGTGCTTATAGTGCCACACGTTTCTTTTCAAGTTTTTTAATTTGTCGCAGGAAAACAGACGACAGCTGCCAGCCCGTACTCGTGTCGATGAAATAGTCAATGTTTGTTACAGAACCTAGAAGAAACATAGACTGCTCCTTACACCGTAATCAGATGTCGCTTCTCTAGTGCCTGCTACTGGACTGACTCACCGATCATTTAAAAATAGAACCCAGCAATATGTACAAAGTATAAAGATGGCATAACAAAAAGTCGGAGGAGGTCTACCACCTGCGGCAGTATAGCTATGGACTGACCGGCGAGGTCGGCGTCGAGGAAGCGGCGGCGCTCGTCGGGCGCGGGCTCGAGGATGCGCTCCATCTCCGACGAGTGCAGGCTGAGCACGGGCGGGCCGGCCACGGCGGGCGCGCCCAGCAGCGGCGCGAAGGCTGAGCCGGCCGGGTCGGCGCCCGCGCTCACGCTGTGGCTCCAGATGGCGTCCGCCATCAGCTCCGACGAGCTGGCGCCCGCGTGCGCGCCCGCCGGCACCTGCGCGCGCACACGTTAGCCTCGGCCGTTCCTAACACTAAGATTGTGCGCCCGCGTCCGCGATCGCATTCTATTTTTTTTTTCAACTCAGTAGGTGGGCCCAAATATTACAGTTTTGAATTCTCGGAATCCAATAAGAGATTCTCAACCGTTGCCGTACGACCCGCCATATACGAATCGAATCGATACGATGATGTTCGACTTCGAGGGATGTCATTATCAGATTTTTTAGCTGTTTGGTTTGTAACGTTTAAGAACATATCGGGCTGGGCGCCCGATATGTTCTTAAACTAAGCTTTACATAAAACGACTCACTTTGATAGTGAAGGCGGGAGTTTCGTTCATGATCTCGTCTTGCGTAACCAAGTTGTCGCTTTGCTGGAGAAAAGAAGTTATAAATTGAACTTCATTGTAATAATTTTACAATGACGATATCCACCATTTAAAAAAAAGGTATACTCACATTTATATAATCTATAGTAATGGGTAGTTCATTGAAACTTTTAATGGAACCTGTAAGTACAATATTTATTTAATAAATAAAGTCACAATTTTGTATAAGTTTTTTGCCATAAATTTGTAAATATAATCTTTAAAATATACCTGTCATACTATCAAAGGAAGAATAGGAAGAGTTAGCCTTTCTCTTCTTTGTTTGGCAGTATATCGATTCCGCTTTGTATGTGAACTCTCTGGGCTCACTCGTTCTCCCGTCGCTCGGTCTAACCAACTCGACGAGGACTTTCACGTCTGATGTTATTTTCGGATCCGAGTAAGCCGGGGTTCTGTCATTTAATAAAAAAAAACAAATGATAAATTTCCATTATACAAATAAAAATAAATATTAATTTCATCTTTATACAAACTACTGTTCTATGACAAATATACTTCCTTTGTCAAAGAATTGACTTAATAATAATTAAATTGGGTTTTGTTAGTTTAGTACAACATTTTTTTATTAATTAAACAATATTTTTTTAAATATATTATTTACCAGTTGATTGTATAACAAATGATCTTTGTTTATTTAATACAAAGATCCTCTTGCTACGTTTTCTTATTCATTATAAACATTATTTATTAAAGCCACTAATAGTTCAACATATGTTAACTGTTTGTTAATTTTAGAATTTTATTTATTTATTACTAGTTACATAAAAATATATAGTAATATAAATTATATTTTAAAATATCTTTATGTTAATTATTAAAAAATATATAATACTAATTTATTCGTTTAATCGATCATTGGTTGAGTTCTAAACAGTTTGTGGTTCGTTACGTGAAAAATTTATATCTTGAATGTCGGCGAAGAAAATAAGAGTAGAAAAAAAATATGTTTTTAACATGCAAAGTCATATACGGTTTCCTCAAAATTTCAATAATAATTATTGTAGAATAACGTCCAATGGGCGAGCACTAGCCGTAATAAATTGTATTGAGATAGATGATAACAAATAAATACAAAATAATTTAAATCACTCATCTCGTGGGATGTTTGCTACGTTCGATGATGGTTGTAATCGTGAATTTTTATTATATTTAATTATTATCATTCTTTCATTATTTTCCAACAGCGTCACTTCCGTGAATTCCAGATTAAAATTCTATATATATATTTTATGAAATTGTGTTCTCACGATCAGTAAAATAATGTTATTCTTATGAGAATCATAAAGATTCTTCAACAATGATAATATGATATTTTTAATTGATGTGTAAAGAGTTCAGTTGATACATGGCACCATGTGGCGGAGCTGGAACGGGAAAATCCGATCCGATCTAGCTTCGCGGAGACGATGTCGACGTCGGCTCGGCCCTCCCACAGCCCCGACGCCCGAGGCTTAATTAAGATAGGGATAGAACCCTGGGGCCGTGGATGCGTGAGGTGGGCGTCTTGCGTGTCTTATTTCAGACCGCCCCGAGGAGGACGGCAGCCGGGATAGCCTCGCACTACCGTATGCACTAGCGAGGAGTGCGGGGGGACGAGATTACCTGCGCCCCCTGAGGAGAGCGGGAGGGGGGGCGAGATTACCTTCGCCCCCTGAGGAGAGCTCCGCCGAGCCACGAGCAAAGCAAAGCACGGGAGAGGCCACGGATACGTTATATCAACACGATCCCGCAGCCTCCCCGAACCGAGCCGAGGAGGGCTATCGCAGTGGTTTCAGAGGGTAAGAATCCCACATAACCCTTTTCCCCCCTAATGGGAGCTGGGTACCTTTCTAAAGGTTTCCACTGCGTGAAAAAAAAATATGGCACCATGCGCAACGAAGTTGACAGCTGGTTGTTTAAATTTTGAATGACGCAGCCAACGACCGGTTGGTCAATAATTACAAGCAACGTTGTAAAATTATTCACTTAATATATTTTTATAGTTTAGTTTTTAAGTGAAGAGAATAATTGAAGAGGTTTGAGTTCGATTCGTTCGTTCGAGGATCGTTGTGTCAATAAATTCTGAATAATGTAATAATATAATGTAGTTACTTGAACACGATGCCGTACTGGTGATGCACGTCGCTCTGCGGGAACGACGCGTCGGCGGTCCACACGCGATCGCCGTTTTCGTCCAATTCGAAAAATCTGATCTTAATGTTTTCTGAAAATATTATAAAAGTAAATTAACCCTTTGTAAGTTTGTGTTTTTATTCGCTCGTTGTTCAATTCACATCGCATCACTGAATAACATGATGACAAACATAATTATATTAAGATATAAATTGTATCAGGTTACTGAATAATTAAGACCGTTTTACAATAGTAAAATAACCATCTCCCAATTTATCAAATTAATATGTTTATATATAGAAAGAGCACAGTATAAATTAAGCTCTAAATTGTTATTCTGCGTATTACCCATAAGTGACAAACACTAGTTATCTTTCTTTTTCGTACTAATTTAAATACCCTATCTCTTTCACACGACAGCGCAATGTAGTGAAATGTTACCTACATTTCATGTAAAACAATGCGCGCGTGTGTTGTTGCGGAATAATTTTTTCGTTTGTTTTATTAGTGTATAAAACATGTATACATTTTAAAATTATGGCTTTGGCCTATTTCAATGACACAAGTACAAAATACAAATAAATAACGTTGACCGTGAATTGAAATTATAAAATGTGATCTAAAATAATAGATTCATTAATTTTATTTAGAAAACGTGTTCACTTTGTAGTAGCCACATTACAAGTAATAAGGTCAATTTAAAACTTACTTTTGTTAACTTTCTCCACGAATATGAAAACATCATCTCCGCCCTTTGGTCGGCCGCAATAGCGACTGATGCGACATATTTTCAGATCATTCGTGGCTGCGCTCTCTAAATGAAAAATAAATGTCAAATATTACAATAAATAAAACACGTAGATGTAAACTTAAGCGGGTCCTAAAGTCCAAAGTCGCGGGTTCTTATTCTCATGAGTCAGCTGTAACAGAAAACATCTTCGGCAAACCTGCACGTGTCGAATGAAATGCTTACAAATCTACATCCGAACTGTAGAGCTATTCTACATTAACAAACTCGAAACTCACCGCAGAAAAAGGTCGTAAGATGTCAGAAAGTGATATGCGACAATGACCGTAATAATCATAACATTTCAGGAATACACAGATCAAAATATCATATCACCATAATCAACATTTCACGTATGAGCAATGCAAGCAAGTGAGTTCTATAGAATCATACTACTGTGCTTTTTTATTAAGATCATTAATTGTTTCAAATTAATTATAAATACTGTTGACAAACATAGATTGGTAAAATTATTTAAATTGTAATATTCGCTGACGTAGGAATAATTATATTTTGCAAACAAAAACCTTCGAAACATTATCAGTGTCATCCTGTATAAATATATCATCATACTATAATACTATGTCATAATATCATACTATAATGATAAAAATAACATTCTAAACAATCGTTATAAAGGAAATCTTATTAGTGTAATAAGGAGAGAACAGTATTTTTATATACACACATAAGCAAAAAAATAATTAAACTACATTTTATCTTACCGGGTGACCGGTACCAGTGTGAGCAAAATTTCTACCAGTTTTTACCCATATATACACATATGCATGTAATGTTTATAACTATGTGTACTTCCAGTACACTACCAGATGTGTTGTATAAAAGCTTGTAATCATTATTGAAATCTTTTAAAATGAAACATACAAAAGTAACAAACTACTAAATGTCCCCTTACTGTTGGGCTCAAGTCCTCCCTTATTGAGAAAATTTGGAGTTTACTCCACTACGCTGTCTCATTTCAGGTTGGTGGATACACGTGTGCACATTTAAATTCGACCTATGCAGGTTTACTTACGACGTTTTTCCTTACCGCCAAGTACGAGATGTGTAATGAACAAAATAAGCTCAAGAAAATTCAATTTAATTCAAATTCTTTATTTGAATAGCTTGAGTTACATTATATATCACTTTATATAGTAATTCAGTGGTGCTTGTTTCATCCGGCAATCATCGATTAAGATTTATGTGTTCCATCCACCGAGCTATCTCAGCTACAATTGCGAATCAATAGAAAACTAAGTGTAATCATAATTACTAGGAAATTAATTTCTTAAAAACTTACTCATGTTATGAATGGGTTCTGAAAACACCGGCGGACAAATTTCTTTATCAGTCAACAAATCATGAGCGCTGAATTTGAGCCGGACGATATTTAAGTTGATATTCTTTGCTTCATTCTCACACCGTACGCGGAGCTGAAATAAATAATAAATAAAAATAAAAACATAACGCAGTGTTTACTGTAGAACATCGTGACATAAATTTAGTCCCTATGTGTGTAGCACTTCACGGCTCGTAACAAACATTTATCGCTTTTGAGCACGATGACTGTGTAATTGTACACGGCTGCTGTATATGAATGTAAACAACGAACTGATTGTGTTCTGCTGACGCTCAACTTACCAACGATAATATAATACCATTAAACTTTCGGTTTACTAACAAACATTAGGCTCTATGGTGTTACGCTGACATTATTATAAGCTTAATGTAAACATTGTACAGTTGGGTCAATTAGAATTCAAGACAGTTTCTCAGTTTTCATTGTCGCAATTATAGATTAGAATAAAATCAAAATTTTCAGAACATAACAGGAATTCATAGATGTGAAACAAAATGTTATCTTTGTTATACATTATATAACTATATATTGAAACTATTTATAACGAAACTATTTATAATTTGTACAAAATTATATACATATAAAAAATAGAATAAAGAGAATCGGTGTTTTACAAGTGAACAAAAGAGAAATAAAAAAAGACGTAATTACAAGTCTTAGGAGGAAAAAAAAAAAAAAATATTAAAGCAATTAAAATTATTTTTGGGACACAACGGACACTGCCTGTTGTGTCCCAAACACGTGAAGGAACCATTAAGCTTCCAAATGAGGTTATATAATAATATAAGGTGTATTGTGTAATATTAATAGTTATGTTGAATGATGTCAAACATAAGTATAATTTTTTTTTTTTTTTTATATGCCCCGGGATGGCAAATGGCTCTACTCCACCTGATGGTAAGTGGTAGTAGAGTCCAAACGCGACGACGGCCAGTACAGTCGGGAAGAATGTTCTGTACTAGCCGTCCCCGCCTTGCCGGCCCGCAAGATGCCTCTTCACGCCTCGTTTGAAGGAACCCGGGTTGTAAGAGGAGGGGAACACGTGAGCTGGTAAGGAATTCCATTCTTTGGTAGTGCGACAAAGAAAGGAGTTGCCAAATTTCTTTGTGCGCGATGGAATTGATGTCACAGTTAGGCGGTGACATCGAGAACCAGCTCGCGTGGACTTAAGAAGGAAGGGGGAAGCAGGAATTAGAGAGAATAATTCCTCAGAGCATAATGAATCTGTAATATTATGTTACAGATAAAGTTGTTATTTGAACAAAATAAAACATCAATGTTAGGGGTTGAAGCCGAGATGGCCCAGTGGTAAGAACATGTGAATCTTAACCGATGATCGTGGGTTCAAACCCGGGCAAGCACCACTGAATTTTCATGTGCTTAATTTGTGATTATAATTCATCTCGTGCTTTACGGTGAAGGAAAACATCGTGAGGAAACCTGCATGTGTCTAATTTCACTGAAATTCTGCCACATGTGTATTCCACCAACCCGCATTGGAGCAGCGTGGTGGAATAAGCTCCAAACCTTCTCCTCAAAAAGAGGAGAGGAGGCCTTTAGCCCAGCAGTGGGACATTCACAGGCTGTTACATTACATTACATTTTATAAAACATCAAAGCCGGACGTGCTAGACATTGCTTGTTATCCTAACACCTAGACTAACAGAAGGCAGTACATTCCGTGTTAAAAAATATTACCAACATACCTTGTTTTCATTATATGGCGTATCTGGCGCAGATTCTGTCGCATATTTTTTATACAACATCGCTGGTACATCTTTCTTAGCAGTATGAATTATACCCATACCACTGAACCTGTCAAAACAGTTAAGATTTATATAGATCTATTAAACATTTTTTATAAAAGTTTTTCGTCACATTTTTCGATTTGTGCCCAATAAACTATAAATGCGAAAGTCACTCTGTGTGTCTGTTAAGCCGTCGATCTGCGCCAGAACTCTTTCAGTCGTGTCGTATTGTCATCCCATCGAATTATGAAAGCGAGGGAATAGAGTGCTCTTGAGTTTACACTTAGTATACTATAATATGCCCTGAGCAGTTGGTTCATCTCTCTTAAGATTAGCTGCCGCTGCCGAAATCGGTAAGGCCTTCTTCTCCCTCTTCATACTGCTATGCATGTTTATTGGTTAGGTCCATAATTAATAGAAGTGTATTTAAATAAACAACTCACGCGACTCTGTAACTTCCATGTTCTGGAAGAATACTGCTTACGTCCCGATCCTGGTCATCTTCCAGCAGTTTATGTGGATGTTCTTCTGGTTTGTCATGCCGAGCCAATCGACATCTTAAAAGAGCTTTCCCAGTAAAATTTCGTAACTAAAATGATAATTAACAATTTAAATAATCAACATTTATTTAAAGAAAAGATCAACAATTCAGCAATAACTATTGTTGATTAATTTTGATGATATAACAAATATCATAGAGTATAGATTTGAGTTTGTATATTTATTAATTTATTAAAAAGCGTTTATATCATGATCTAGTAGTTTAAAAAAAATATTTTTACAATAGATAGCTCATTTCATTTATTGAAGTTATCCTTGCAACTGCGAATTTGAGTTTATTTGTTTCGCTTTTACATTTTATCTACTCAACTAATTATCATGAAATTTTATATATATCCCTGTCAGGGATGTATATATAAAGACATAGGGTACTTAACAAACCCCTTCTCGTCACACGCGGGCAAAAACGCGGATGGAAACTACTATACTGTGCATGCATAAATGCATAGATAGCATCTTACAACCAATCCCGCCACGGTTAGTTTTATGTATTAGTATTATTCAAGTTTTATTTATTTATTTATTTAGGATTAAAACCATGACATACAGTAATAAATACAAATTAAAAGTTTACAAATTAATAGGTTTAAGGGTAAAAGTTGCCCTACTTATAGGTAAACATTCAATTGTTTTTTATTATCATACTTTTTCCAGATATGTATTTGTAAAATTCTAATTTGATATAATATTTTATTATTAATTTGATTATTAATATTTACCCTAAAAGTATGTAAAGTCACTCAACATAACATACACATACAAAAACTTGATACACAACCTTTACCATTTCTTTATAAATAATTTATTTTTACCTATTCCTTATTCCATTAAAAGTATAAATGTTGCTCGGTTTTCCTAAACATTATTAATTTATCACCTCCGTCTTTCTAATCATTGTTCAGTTATTAGTTTTAATTATAGTAATTAGTAAAAATTTATGATACTTAATATTAATAGCCCAATCTATTAATGAAAATTATAAATTTGTCAAATAAGAGGAAAGTTCCAAACAAAAGTATACACTCTCCTACATGAGACAAAAGAGATTCAGTGAGTTACTACTACTGACAAGATCATTATTTTTTCAATTTGTGTTTTGACCATAACCATATGGCAATTTAGTTTATTTCAATCAATAGCCATTCATAGTCCACTGCTGAACATAGGCCTCTCCCAAGGTGCGCCAAAGCTCCTTGTCCTCTGCCTTAGGCATCCAGTCGGTACTCACCTTCTTAAGGTCATCCACTTTCTTAAGGTCATACTACTAGTTACCATCAGTATGTAAAAATTGGCTCTGTAAGAAATATTATCCAGGCCTTACAACATCAATGTTTTACCAATCTGGGAACAAAGACATTGTGTCCCTTGAGCCTGTAATTACTAACTCACTCATCCTTAAAACAAAAATACTAAGAATTATAATAACGAATTATAATAATTCTAAAGAATATATGCTGTGTGGGTGGTACCTAATCAGACAGGCCTTCAGAAAGCCCTACTATCACTTTCATCCTGTGAAATAATTCAAATAAACAAATATAAAAAAAGGCTTTATTACCTCGACAGTTGGGTGAGTTTTTAACTTATTTGATGATTTGCCAAGGAGACAGCCATGTGTACCAATCATTTCACTTTTGTATCTAAATCTGAAGTGGTTCTGTGGTTGCTCCACAATGCGCAGTTCAGGACACTTGCCTGTTTTAGAGGAGTCATTATTTTTTTTTTTATTAATGATATAGATGATATTGATAAAACATGTAATTAGATACAATAATTATTATTCTATGCATATATAAAATATTAAAACTATTCTTAACATTTTTTGTTTATTTTTTTAAAGTGTGAGGAGAAAGTAAATGCAGTTAGCTTGAGGACAATCAAAGGTGATAACAAATAGATTAGCATCCAATTTAGTATAAGAATAAATACAATACAGATAGTACTTTTTTTATCTTTTTTATTATCATTTTAGCAAAGTATATGTACCAAATACCATTAAATATTTAATCTTTAAAAATAATGCATACTCACAAAATGTGCATGCCATTAATTTAGAATGATATAAGAAAAATTGTTTAATAAATTTTTTTGAGTATTTAAGTGTGATTGTACTCTAGCCTAAGCCTAATTAAATAAAATTAAAAAAAAAAATTCTTTTTTTTCAATAATAATATTATTAATAATAATATATTATTTTTTTGGTAATTTTAATACAGGATAGTGATGATAAAGAAGGGGTCATGTTCATACTGTATATTTTACTTACTATTGTGCGTGTATAATTTGTCTGTACATGATAACTCCGAAATGTTATTGGCCAGTTGGGGTACTTGTTGCGACGGGGAACTATAAGGCGATTCTGTTTGAGAAAATGGAGAATCTAAATTTGAATCACTCATAGTATCGGCTTCACTTGTAGACATTTTGCAGAAACTTGTACGACAACTTGAGGATAAACACAATCTACAGTGTGACGAAATTTAAATGCACTAATCTTGAAAATCACATTTATTTATTACATTAATTATATACGTTTGTTTACAAATAATTACTTAAAAAATAACTAAATTTAAATTGATTAAGTTTCAATTACAACACAATGGCTAATAGTCCGATATCAACACAACATGATAATTCCTATTGCCTTATTTGCCTGACAGTTGCAAAGTGTTACTATAATAAGCTGTACCAAATCTGTAACTAAAATGTTATATAAAACAATTTTCACTGCATAAAAAATATAAATTGTTGTGATGTTAATTTATTGAATTATTAAGGTTTATTTGTAATGACTAAAACTAGCGATCCCCCTAACCTGTTATAATTTTACTAATCTGTAATAGATAAAAATTATAATAATTTATATATACATAAACCGTCCTCGTTTATCGCTCTTTCTGTGAGTAAAAACCGTATTAAAATCTGTTGCTAGGCTTTGAAGAAGTGAGCAGCAATACACACAGAAACAGACAGTGACTTGATATTTATTTATCCTTAAAATTAAGATTACTTCATAATAACTTCTTTCTCATTCTTACTACTAATATAATAAATGCAAAAGTGAGTTTGTATGTTACGCTATCACGTCTTAACGTCTCCACCGATTATCATAAAATTTTGCACAGCCCTTTGTCAGAGGAACAATAGGACATAGGGACTTCACACCTATTCATTCACGGGCGAAAACGCCTCTGGAAACTATTTAAAAATATGTTTAATGATGTTTATGTAAAAATCAAAGTAATAAATAATATAGTTATTATTTATTTTTTCATCTATAACACATAATTTAAAGGATTTCAATCAATAATAATAAGTACATGCGACGAATTTTAGACGATTAACAAGAACGTATAACGGTTTTATAAGTTTTTTTTTATTTTAGCTTAAAAAGTAATTTAATATTGTCACGTATAAATGTATTAAATTATATTATTTTAACAAAAAAAAAGGAATTTACCATATTTCGGGGAGTTATATAATGGTATCACAGTTTCAAGGTTTTAACTGACGGAAGCGTACACGGGGAAGAACAGTCTAGGTACTCGAAACGTGAGTCACAAAAATCCCCGTTTTTGTGATAGCATTGCTTATAGCGGCCAAACAAAACTTGTTTGTTTCAAATTCAGTCACTAGTCAATACTATCTATAGAACAATAAGATATAGCTATATAAATATACGAGATAAACTGTAAATTTGCGAATAATAATAATAATGATATTTTTATAGTTTTGTATTAAAATTTTATTAAGTACCTATATATTTCACTATGTAATTCCAAAATTATACCTTAAATCGTACTTAGGTTCTTACAAAATTACTTTTAAAAATGTTTCCGAAAAAGTAAAATTTTGTACTTACTTACTTCCATTCGGTTTTATTACCCACGATTAACAAATAATTTACAAAATGTTACGTATTACGGTGCTTCTATATTATATATGGGTCTCGTTAATATTCATATAAAATACACTATTGTATTTGGAATATATTGTTGTTGCTATTTTTTGATTCCATGTGAAATGTACAGCCTTTCTCCGGTTTTTCATATAATATAGTTTCCTCACGAGCTTACATTATTACGTGTACGTTACGTATTAGTACGTTTTCCGGAATGTAATCCTCACTTTGATCACGTACGTATTTATTTTGAAATTACTAATGAACATCACGGATTATCATATTGTAATCTGAGGTGTATATATCAAACAGTAGCTTAAGTTTTCTTAATTCGTCCCCACATTATTGCTTTTTCGTAAAGATTTTAAGTTCTTTGCTTTTAATGTCTTTAAGTTTAACACTTTCACTGCCGTCTACCCGAATCCGTTTGTATACACACGTTTTTCATCCGTACGCTTTACTCCGTTCTAAATTGTAGCTGATAAAATGTGTATAGATACGACGATAACAGGTGACAAGCTAAGAGGATAGGTAAACTAACTTAAAATGGGTTTTAACTTTATTTCGTTCGCAAAACTGTAATATATGTAACTGTAGAGTAAAATCATTAATTAAATTCTACCGATAATGCAAATAAGCAAAAATATAAAAAACCTTTATCAAATAATGAAATTATTTCTACTTTTATTTTAAAAAAATATACCATATTTATTTACGCCTAACATTAAATATTAATTTATTGTATTTAGCATTGCGAATTAAATAGTTAAACAAGGAACAATGTATTTGCTGTTATGAATAAATTTATAAATAAAAAATTACATAGTAAAATTCTAGTAAGTAATTTTGAACACACTTCTTAGCCAGGAGTGAACCCACGATGACCCCGGAGGAAACCACGTGAACCCGGTTTTGGACATAGTGGCATCGCCTGAACGTCGAAGTACTCAAAAATGTAAAGTCCCAAATTTTTTTTGGCATACCGATTAGTTTTAGTAAATGAGCTTGGCAGTGAAAGTGTGTAAATGAGATTTGCGAAATTGTCTATATTTTAGGTGTGACGGACATGAATTGATTCATGATTTTATAATTGTTTTTCAGTTACCATAAACACGACCGTCAGAAACGTTCGTTGTTGAAAATGAAGTACTTTTCAAAAGTACTTAAAAAGAAAAAATAAACAGACAAAACTTTTAAATTGTAGAATTGCTACTAATTCTACGATTTAAAAGTAAAAGACAAATGATATTAAACGATGATAGGAGAAGCTGAGAGCCATTGATAAAAATAGAACAATATATACAAGTCGATTAAATGTCATAAGAAAATCTTTGTATTTATCAGTAAAATAAGTCAAAGGTTATAGTTTCGGCTTGCTTACTGTTACAATAATTATTACAATGATTCGTACAGGTATTATTATGAAATATAGTTAAAACATGTTAATACTGCGTAAGCTGTTAATGCTTTATTAAATTCAATAAAAAAAAGTCATATTTCAGATCAACTTTAATATAGTATATAATTTTTTGTCTTATTTTAATATAAGGCACATTGAGGAATGTTTGTATATAGATTCCTAAGATTACTCAAATAACTCTTGAATTATTATTCAATTGCAATTGGTATATAATAGGAAAAATGTTTATGTAAAAATTCTATAAAAACATTATACATAATAATAATCAACCTCATTTTGCTTACAATACAAATGATATGTGGTGTAACAGTTTAATGATGGAAAAGTCTGAGGTTAGTATGAGCAAGTACAATATTATGTTCGTTGCAAGCATCAATCACTTCTTTGTCGTTATTAGATCCTGACGGACTTCCGATGTACTCCACACCACACTGAAATGTAGCAAGATTGAAATTAACAGTATTGTATAATAAAACATTATAACTATGCATACTATGTGCGAATGAAAGCGTCCCATGAGCATTTACGTTAGATAAAGTTCGGAAATATAGCTTTTTGATTTTTCGAACTATATGAGAAAGTTAACTAAAAATACATTTAGTGTTTCTTCATTGCACAGAATGTAACCGTTTTAAGCCATTAAAGCAAATTATATTTTATCATTTAATATTTTTTGTTATGCCATAATTACATTTATACAATTTCAATAATTGGTAGATACCTGAACAGCTCTGTCAATATTATCTCTGAAGGGGAAAAATGCATCTGAAGCAAGCGCTACTTTATCCAATTTCTTGACCCACTCGTCTCTCTCTTCGGCCGTGAGGAGTGCGGGCGGCTCGCCATCAAAGAGGCTCTTCCATTGGTCTAATGGCAGATCCGTTCCTAAGACATACAATACTCATTTAATATACTTAAATTAAGCAAAAACATTATATACTTCAAAATAACCTTCGTCAAGAGAGTTACTACACTAGGCCACTTATAAACAAATACAAAATTATTTAGGAATGGACTAAACGATACGGAAGGACATGGTTCGATTCTCTAAATATAAGTTCGGAGATGTGTCTCACCGACGGTGCCGTTGACGTAGTTGTCGACGGCGTTGGACAGCACGGCGCGCGAGAGGCCGGCGCGCGCGCAGGCGGCGGCGCGCAGC
Organism: Nymphalis io; assembly: GCF_905147045.1. NCBI lineage: Eukaryota > Metazoa > Arthropoda > Insecta > Lepidoptera > Nymphalidae > Nymphalis > Nymphalis io. Next base: position 5,140,399 of record NC_065893.1, on the reverse strand, counting down.
ACGCGCGGGTGTGCGCGCGTCCACCACAGCGCCGCCTTGCCGCCCGCCAGCCGCGTGCAGTGGATGCGCGACTGCTGCCCCGCGCCGATGCCGATCACCTGCGACACACCTTACTGATCACACTGCCGACTTGCAGTTTGCATGCCTCGTTTTATTTAATTTTTAAATAACATATATATATATATATATATATATATATATATATATATATATATATATATATTTATATGTTGGACGATGTACAACATTTTCCATTTGATCAGATTCGGATTTCAAATTTAAACTTCACGGACCTGTCCATCCTTCGCGTAGCATACGGAATTACTCTGTGTATATTTTAAAGCGATTGTTGCGATGATGAGATCCCTCACGGCACTCGGCGGAAGATCCTTATTGTTGGTCACGATGTTTTTGAAAAGTTCCGATGTAATCTTTGCGTCGTTACGTCTCTGTTCCAAAGTGAGACCGAAAATTGTCTTCTGCTCCATCAAGTCCGGTGTATACTTGGGATCCATCTAAAAATATAAAATATTATAATGATAGAGTATAAACCCGAAAATTTCCAGATTAAAAAAATGTATGTCGAGACTCGCCTGTAGCACACAGTAGTTGCCGCCCTTCTTTTTTTTGAGCACTGCTAGTGCGGCGGGCGTATACCCGGGCGCCACGATACCGTCCGACACCTCCCGAGATATGATCCGGGCGGTGATCTCGTCGCACTCGTCGGAGATGGCGATGAAGTCTCCGAAGGAGCTCATGCGGTCTGCCCCTCGCGCGCGTGCGTAGGCGCATGCCAGCGGACTCAGCTGTGGCAGGAGATCTGCCACCATGCACACTGCGGCCTGTTTTTACACGTTTAATTAATGTTTCGACATTTATTTTGTTATTTAGACAAACAATTACAGACCGCACTGTACTTTGTTGACTTATTAAGAAATATTTTAAATTAAATTAAAAATATTATATATGGATAAGAGAAACACGTTTTGAACAACTTTTTATCATATATTTAGTATATATAACACATACACCCGTATACACACACACACATATATATATATATATAAGCGAAAGTGGAAAGCCAACTTAGATCGCACGTATTATAAGTTAGACTGACTCACCTCTTCTTTAGTCAAAGGGAGACCAACAGCTGCTCCAGCGGGTGAAACGTGTTTGAAGCTGGTGGCTGCTGGCAGACCTAAGGCCTCTTTTAATTCCAAGACTAGTTGCCATGCGTTTAAAGCGTCGCAAAGATTTATGAAACCAGGAGATCCATTCAATGTGGTCAGCGGCAAGCGATCGTGGGTTGTGAACACTTGAGCAGGCTTTTGGTGTGGGTTCATACCTTAAAATATAAACAGAAAACCCGGTATCCTCTACTTCTATTTACAAATAATACATTTTTTTGTTCTTATTTTATGATTTTACGCATCGTTCTTCCGATTAAGTTAAACCGTGCAATAAAGGGCACTTGCTTGAAGGTTTATGGCATATAACGATCAGCTAACCATAGGTGGTGCTTGAGACGTATAGGGTTATTATTGTCATATAAAAATAAGAGGTATTCCACCATGCATGTCTAACTATACAAGTAATTTACAATAAAATGACTTTATGCATTTACAAGAAATGTATACTATAATATTTTATTATCATGACATATAGCATGTTAATTGTCATTGAAATGCTGTAGCGAGCAATACGTATATATTCACAGAGACTAGCCAAATAGCCATGTCCCAGGCAGTCTATAAAAAGACAGGCTAGGTCTCAGTGGTGACACGCAATTTAGTAAGTGCAGACTTATTTTAGTAATTATAATTGTTAAATGACCTTTATTCTCATACTTGCCCAAGTATGTTTTAAAATAGAGAAGATATTTACAATATAATTCTTCATTTAAGAATTTTAAATATTAAAAAGTTATTTAAAAGAACGTTATAATAATATAAGTTCGATATTTGAATATTACTTACCATATCTCAAAGTCAGCTGTGATTGACCTGCTGAATATTGCTTGCGGAAGTAGTCGGAAATATGAACATCATACTGGGAAGTGTGAGTGAACGCTTTTAAAGCCAATTTTTGCCTGTATAGAAGGAAAAGGGAAATAGGCAATGTTATTATTATACTACTATTGATATTTGAGAAAAGTCATAAAAGGCTAAATATATTATAAAAAAAGTAGACATTTTGGTTACAAACCTTGTATCCAATGAAGTTTGATGATCTTTGCTCTCCGTTAATTCCTTAATAACTTTGTCATAATCAGTGGGGTCACAAATAACAGTCACTCTGTCGTGGTTCTTGGCAGCTGCTCTTAGTAATGTCACACCTCCAATGTCGATGTTCTCTACCGCATCAGCGATAGTGACGTCAGCTTTCGACACCGTCTCAACAAATGGGTAAAGGTTGCAGACAACTACGCTTATCATGTCAAACTTCTGACGCTTCATATCAGCCTGATCAGATTCTGTGAGCCTGTCATAAAGAATAAACAATTGGAATTATGAATTATGAATGTGTACTTATGCAATACAATAAAAGCATAATATTTTTTTACTGTGGTAAAAATTTTATATTTTAAAGGAGATTTCAAAACATAGTGTTGTATTTTAACAACACGAAATTTTCAAATTAATAATAAAGTGTTTGTTGTTATGTTCCATTTTCATATACTAGCATAATAAGAAAATACTTTAGCAATATAAAATCCCTATTCATTACGTACATTACATTATGTATTTTACATACGTGATTGGGTATGCATAAGTGGACAGGTTTTTACAAGTTTGGCGATACTCGAAACAGTGTTGCCATGGATATGAAATGAAAATCGTATTGGAAATATTAGGAAGGAACTTGATGTTGATCAGGTTTATGGACTGTCTGAGTAGCGATACTTATTATTGTGATCTGATTTGATCTAGTGACATAGCGTCTTATTTCCTAAGGTTGGTGGCGCATTGGCGGTGCAAGGAATGGTTAATATTTGTTTTACTCGTCCGCCTATTATAAAGAAGCTGGCTTCAAGTGTAAGTAGAAAATTTACTGGTGTCTTTTGCCTTTAAGTATTATGTTATTGGTACTACTATCCTACATTAGATAGGTAATGTATTTGACACAAATATAATTTAGCGTTAATAATTTTACTTACCTTGACAATATTCCAGCATGAACCGCTGGATGAAGAGACTTTACACGTCCTCCGAGCATTTCCGGAGCTCCAGTGATATCGGAAACATCCTGAACTTTGAAACCAGCATTGCGAAGTGCTGAAGCTGTACCTCCGCTACCAACTAATCCAAGGCCGATTTCAGAGAGACATTTCGCCAAAGGTATCAGGCCTGTTTTATCTGATACACTGAGAAGAGCTGTAAAATATTTTATGATATATTTATCTGTTCTGATCAAATTTTAGCAGGAAAGCATGCACGTTCCTATTGTTGAGCGGACGATGATCATTTAAGAATATAATTTTATATAAATATCTAAATTATATAAAAATATAAAATAAATCTGAGATTATTTAAAATATATACAATATAAACTACACATATACAGTTAAAAAATTATTATGCATAAAGGCAATTTTATCGCTAAGAGAGAAAGGTAACATTATTGTACTTAAAGTAGAGAACTGATAATCCTTAAAAAGGGCTATTAAAATGTCTCGGTCATTTTCATACACCAATATTTATATTTTTCTATGCCAATTATTTAATGTAAAAATAAATAGTGAAATAAATAAAGAAATATTATTATATTTTCATACCTAATTTTCCATTGACTGCCATGACTGAATCTTCAAAATGTAATTATTGAACTGTGAGAACAATGTTCTTGATTACCAAGTATCAATTTGACCTCGCAGAGGGGTCCTGATAACAAAATAATTTGTTTGGTAAATAGAGATAGGGTTGTACATAAACACTAATTTTATAAATGTAGTTGGTTGGACACATAAATATTATTTAATTTAGAAAATCATTAAATAAGTTTAATAGTAAGTATATACAATAAGTAACACACACAGGTTTGTGTTTGTAGTTCATCTTGTACTCTGCGTGACCACCTTATATTACGGATGAAATTTTGCCATGCCCAGCCGCATTGGTAAAATAAATTCCAAGCTCTCTCAAAAAGAGGAGATCAAAGTTCTTAGCCCAGCAGTGGAAAATTTACAGGCTGTTACTTAGATGTTTGTGTGTATAGTGGTTTTTTTAAATCATAATATGATAACAATTTTAAATTAGTATATGTATATCAATGTTTTGACAGCCCTATCACGTTTAAGATTAATATGATGAAAATAATGATGTAAAAATATCTTACGATAGAACACTACATACTGAAATAAACAAATTATATATAAATAATTCTTTTATTCGTTTGTGAGCGTAAAGTATAGTATTTATCTTTATATCAAAAAGGATTTAAGTATTTTTGTAATATTTTTTGATATTCTATATTATGTAGGCTATTAAGTAGTTTAATTAATATATGTAACTTTATTTAAAAAATGTAACACTAATATTTACATTTGCTTTAAAATATTAACATAAGATTCAAAATCTCAAACACCATGGCTACATTATCAGCCGCAGAATATGTCGGATTAAAACAATGTTGTGCAAAAAAATTAAGTAATTTTTTTATTGTAACATAAGCAATGTTCATGTTTTATAATTAACTCAATTATTTCTAGCCCTTCATTAAATTGACTTCGCTTTCGCTTCATCACTCTCAATAAATTCGAGATCTTTTTTAAATACTCCATACATCAAAATATGATCAAAATATAAAGGTCTAGCAGAATGTATACTTACGTATTATATTTGTTCATGGGGTGCCGCTGCCAAAACCCATATGTTAATGGCTGAGCGTACCCAGCGTGCACTACTTAAAGTAATTATGTATTTACCATTCCGATTTTCAACAAAAAAGGTTTACGAAAAGGCGGATGTTTTATCTATGAGAAAACTTTATGTCCACCTATGGATACAAAAATACCATAAAACAGTTGTCCCTTTCCTACCCACAACTAATTTCAGTAGAAGAGATCAATTTCTTTACAATAATGTTAAAAGTAAATTTGTACAGCAACAATATAACAGTCTCGCACCCAGATTTTATAAAAAATTAAATAAATTTTCAAGAATAAAGGACATTAATAAATAGAGATCAAAGCCGAGGTCTTGTGTTCAAACCCAGGTTGGGGAATGTATATATAAATGAAAAGTTATTAGGTTTTTTCTGTAGAAAAATTCTCAATAACAACATGGAGTCTGGATATTTGTTTATAATCTCGTGCCTCGGAAAGCATATAAAGCCTTGGTCTTGTGCCTGATGTGTTTTTGGTTGGCTGATTTGCCAGCCCATTAGATTATTAGAGCACATACTTATTATATGTGGTTGAACTAAGCTCCCTTGAATTTTAAAACCATGGCTAAAATCAGTAAAGAGGATATTATATTTTATAATACACTACACTATATTAATATACTTTTTATTTTTAAAGTTAATTTAATGTTGGTGTAATAAAGTTCGCAAGCAAAGTGCCAAACATCAACATTATAAACAACATATACCATAGATTATTCAAGATCTCGAACTCGATGATATCACATCGATTAGAAGTCAAAGTTTTTTATTTGTTTTCAATATCGATCAATAGGAATCTTATTTCATTAATTTTACACTTTTCAAGGTAATATTTCACTGCTGAATAAAGCCCTCCTCCTCTCCTGTTGCGGAGATCTATTGGGTGGTTGATGAATATACAATTGTTCGATTTTGTGTTTTTAGTGATTGGGTAGTATGTAGGTTCCAGATCCTGGGATCCAACCTTTTGAAGTAATTCTTAGTAAAAAGCATTTACTTCCACAAGTTTTTATTGTTTACAATCTCGGAAAGAAGTTATAGCAAGTTGTTAGTCCAGCGCCTAAATTCTTTCATCAGGCATTCATCCTAGAGAATGACCGTCGAAAATAAGTAAAGACATTTATATAATAATAAAAAAATAGATGAAAATTAAATATTTCTGTTATTACATCTATTCAATTAAATAATAACACACATTTTACTTACCGGTAGTTAATAATTAGTTCTAGTTAGGACTATTTAAGTAAAAAAATGTGATAAATATGTTTTTTTTACAGTTATGCTATATTTGACTTCTATGAAAGAATACAATAGAAATTATTTAAACATAAAAAAACCACATGTAGATCACATGAAATTACTGGTGTCATGAAATGTCATTTCTAAGTACCGATTGTATTTGTATATTTTTTAAATGACATCTAAATTATTCGTAGACAGAGAAACAAATAGACCAAGGGGCCGTGAAACCGCGATTGAGTAGTAGAAACAGAGATAGTTTTCAATGTGTGCGTAAAATGTTGCCATATTAATTGCATTCCCTGTTTTGGGAGATAAATAATTTTTAGGATTTAACTAAAACAAAATAAGATTATTAAATCTTACTTTTAATATTTATTATACATTTTTTTATTAAAATATTCTTTTGTCTTCCAACTACACCCAAAAACCGTTGCATTGTTTGTTTTTATTTCCGTTATCAATAGTACTTCAGCATCTTTATATGGTACTGGATTAACATTCTCCTCAGATGTTGAAATCTAAAACACACAATTAAATTATTAATAAAGTATGGTTACCACATATATTTCTATGTTAACCTCTTGACTCGAAATCTAATATTATTTTAAATTCATGAAGAATGTTAAATAATGTTGTCATTCGGAAATGAGAAATAGAAGAACGAATAAAGTAAAATAACATATTTATATATAACGAAGCAATTTAGGCTATTATTGGACTCCGTATTTATTTGTTTAAATTGACGACGAGTTAATATTTTTATCGAATATCGGGACACTTTTTTAGCTGTCGCTGGCAGCACTTACATGATAAATAATTATAAGCCAAGTCCACACTATTATGTTCAGTTACTTTTATGTAGTCGTTATATATATGCAGTGATATCACTTCTCGTTTTTATTAATTATAATTTTTATTAAAATATCTATCTATTTTAGAGAATATTTTGTATTAATATTTTAGTATTTTTGTTAGTATAATTTGGATGCTTATTTATTTAAAAAACCATTAATGTCATTTTTTTTATTTATTAAATTATATTTATTTTAATGTTAATCTTATAACGTAGTCACATGCACAATTGCAATATTTTAAAAATAATTAATTATAATTCGTATTGGCATAATATTTACTGACGTAGATTGACGTAGGGTAGGGCTTTGTGCCAGCTCATCTGGGTAGGTACAACCCATTCATCAGATATTCTATCACAAACCAGTAGTTCCGATTTTCTGCGCATTAGCGATGTAAGCGATGGTTAACATTTCTTACAATGGCACTTACCATCAGGTGGCCCATTTGCTCGTCCGCTACCTATATGCTGTGCTCTGAAGTGTAAACGTTGCTTAATTTTATACAGAAAATCTTTACACTTTGTACCTTGGTTGCTTTTATAGTACCTATCTAATCTGTGGTACCTATATACACTTTGACATATGTAGCTTGACACTTTAAAATCCTAATTTCTTCACGTGCTGTTTCAATCATACCTATGAATTTGTTGAGTATAAGCAATTAAAAAAAAGTATGTCTTTATCTATAGAATCAATAAAACCCGCTGGCAAAAGTTGGCGAGAAATAAATCAAGAGCGAAAAGCTCTAAAGCGTCAAAGAAATGAGGAGAAAATTGTGAAAAGGGAGAAGCGGCTTGCAATAGAGAAGGAGGCTGACTTACAAAATAAAGAAGACATCAAAAAAGAAAAGCAAAATGCTGAAATATCTACTGTAAGCATTGCAGTGCCAGGATCCATATTAGAAAATGCTCAATCGGCCGAATTACGTACATATTTGGCAGGCCAAATTGCACGAGCTGCTTGTGTTTTTTGTGTTGATGAAATTATAGTATACGATGACATTGGAGATAAGTTAGATACAAAAAAGTCAAAATTAGAAGACATCGATGGTGTTAAAATTGCCCGAAAGAGTTGCGTACAATTAGCAAGGATATTACAATATTTAGAATGTCCTCAATATTTGAGAAAACACTTTTTTCCAATACATAAAGATTTAGAATTTGCGGGACTGTTAAATCCACTAGATGCACCACATCATTTACGCATGACTAATGATTTTAAATTTAGGTATTATACAAATAAGATTTATTATTTAGTATTTTGTTTATTATATTTAAGTAGTTTGAAATAATTTACTCATATTGTACATTTCAAATTCACATTGTGAAGTAATTTTATCTTCTAACTCTGTACAATGACTTGAACATTTCTAGATAAATACAATTTTCTCAATTTTAGGGAAGGGATAACTATGAACAAAAAAGTCAAACCTGGAAAAGGTTCACAAGTCAATGTGGGATTATTACAAGATGTTTCTACAGACAAATTATTAAACCCTGGTATTAGAGTAACAGTCAAATTGCTACCCTCTCCTGAAGGTAGTAAGAAAATAAAGGGGAAAATTGTTAGTCTAACATCACCAAGGGCTGAAACTGGTGTGTACTGGGGGTACACCGTGAGAATAGCTAATAGCCTCAGTCAAGTATTTACACTTTGCCCACATAAAGCTGGGTATGTAAATTGCTCATATAATAGAAGAACTTTACCATTATTATTATATATTGTAGTACCAGTATCTTTTGAGTGGTATAAATTAAATTTTTATTTAAAAAATACTAAAATAAATTTGTCATAATATTCAATGTATTATAAATTTATGTTAATATGAAAAATATGAATTACTAGTTACATTAACAATGTTTTAATTGCAATTTTTACAGGTATGATTTGACTATAGGAACATCTGATAAAGGTACACCAATAGATGATTTACCAATGAATGAGGTCAAATATAACCATGCACTAATTGTATTTGGAGGTTTGCATGGTATAGAAGCAGCTCTTGAAAGTGATGAGCAGTTACAAGTAGAGGAAGCCAGTTTGCTATTTAATCATTATGTCAATGTTTTACCCAATCAGGGTTCAAGAACAATTAGAACTGAAGAAGCCATATTCATAGCTATGTCGAGCCTTAGAACAAAATTGAAAGCTAACCATGAGCCCATGAAATTCAAGGAGTGTGGAATAGCTGTTAGCTCTGCATTCCCAAAACAAAATGAAAATACCAGTGATGGAAACAGATTAGATTTAAGCAGATTCGACTAAAACATCTTTATAAAGCCATACATTGTTTTATTTTAGTTTTTAAAAAAGTAAAAAGTATATGGAAGACAATCACTACAAGGAATGTGTATCCTAAAAATGCATAATTTTAGCTTTTGTCTTAATTGATTTACCCTGATGGTAGATCAAGAATGTAAAATTAAGTATCTTATTAATATATAAGCATCTTAAGAACAATATTTCTCAATAGCTTGTTGCACCGTATCCCGCATTAATTTGATCGTTGAAGCTTGATCCTGTGCTTTAATTACAGCTGTACCAGATACTACCATATTTGCACCAGCCTAAAAAGAAATACATTTAACTGATTACTGAATAAAAAATATAACTGTAAACTTAGTGAGAATTTATACATGCTTTTGAAGTTCGGAAAAGAATGATTGAAAATAATTTTAAAAAACAAGTTTAAATATTTATTATCCTATACTATTTAAGCATAATAATTAGAAAAAAGAATTCCTTAATATTAATATCATTATGTATGTTTATGTAAATATATTTTTCAAATTTAAGTTCTAATTTAAAAATTTCATTCAGTATATGGAATGCTATGCAATGAGGGATATAAGTAAACATTTAATATTATTAAAATATACTTACATTAGCACAACAGTTTATAGTTGAAGGACCAACACCACCATCTACCTCAATATTCAGGAGTGGATAATGTTCTCTGAGGTAAGTAACTTTTTCCATTTGATCTGCCATAAACTTTTGCCCTCCAAAGCCAGGTTCTACTGTCATTATTAACACCATGTCTGTTATAGATATGTACTTTTCAACTTCTGCTACATCAGTACCTGGTTTAATTGCCACACCTACCTACCACAAACCATTTCAGAGTTCAATTGATGAAAAAAAAAGTAATATTTTAAGGCATTAAACATACAGTTATACCTTCATTCCATTCTCCTTTATTTTTCGGCATACATCTTCAACATTACTCACTGATTCAATATGAAATGTATATTGATTTACTCCCGCATCAGCCATGGGCACAATCCACTGGAATAATAAAAAGTAAAAGACACGTCGGATAAGACTATAATGTAAAAAATATCTATAAATAGACAGTTTACATGATTGTACACATAATCTATGTGTGCGTATTTAAGCATTTGTTCAAAATGTTTCGTCAAATATTTAATAAATTATTCCTGGCGGCTTTACTTCAAAATGAAGCATTTGTCAGATAAGTTCCGCACACATCCCCGGAGATTCAGAGGTATAAAACACTTTCATTAATCAAAAATTAAAAAGTTTATTTGCAAAACAGTTTTTAATATTTCTTAAGTAATTAACACAACAATAAATAATCAAACAAATTAAAAAAAAAAACAATAAATAGACAAAATTCATTTTGATTTAAAAAGATAATGTATTAATTTAAAAGTATATCGAATTCTCATCACAATTCACAAAAAAGTAGTGTTCCTCTGTTGAATTTTCTGTTATACTTCCCTATTGTGTTATTTTATTATTTATAAAATAATATTTACTATATTTACATTCAAATTCAATCAATGGAAATTTAATTTTATTCATAATAGTATTTATTTAACAGTTATCAAACAAAAATAAAAATGTCATTATTTCAAGTAAGCCACATGACCTTATTTCGACAATTTAAATAAATTGAATACCTAATGGTGATACTGACAGTATTTAGGTAGCTAAAGTCAAATAAAAACACTCTTTGTACAATAGGGTTTGCCCATCAGTTAATAATAAAAACCTTGCTTAGTCAGAAACGGTTTACGATATCTGGATACGGTGAAGATCGGCATACACCGGTCTTTGCCTCCAACAACTAGACGGACTTAACCAATAATTCACTTAAAGGCTATAATTGTATCATTAGAAGTAATTTCTTAAAATATGAGTTTTATTCAACTTTGAGATAATTATTAGATAAAGAAATTGTTTTATTAAATTGTAAACTAATGCACTAACCTGCACAAATCCGAATAACATCACACAAAAACGCCATATTTTTTTTTAACAATGTGGTATCGTCTTGATGAAAGTTAACTGACAATCTAAATTTCAAATGAAGTTTTTTCTCTCTGTGTTTTAACTAACGCCATGTGCTTAAATTTATAGATATTAGAAGAGTAAACCATTTTCGTACATCATTCTGCTATGTACGTAGCTATTAAGAATTAGTCGTATTCCTTACTGTACGGCCTTACCTGCCCGACGGTCTTCCCCGAATTGACCCTAAGACATTTAAAACATTTTCCATTTTTTTACCTGCTCTGGTTTAGAGACCATCATATGGGTTTCAAAGAAGGCATCCTTAATTTTGTTGCGAAGGCACTTAACTATTGGGTGGCCGAATGTTAAATTAGGTACAAAATGTCCATCCATTACATCTAAGTGTAAATAGTCTGCGCCGTTATCAAGTAACTTTTGAGATTCTTCGTATAACTGAGATAAATCGGCATTAAGAATGCTCGGCCCAATTAGAGCTTTTAATTTGCGACTCATCTTTTAATATTTTCCAAAATATGATTATCTAGCTCTATTTTATGCCTTATCATAAAAACGATTAATACTATACTGTATTTGAAAAAGTTAACAAAGGTTATCTTTATCACGAAGAATAATACCTATGTAAACTTTAAGTCACTGTAGTTATGACAAATGACACCAGTGATGTCAACCCATATAGAACATTCCCCCTAGAACCAACTTCAAATTCGTATAAATATCGAACCCCTAAATTTTTTGTTGTACATTCGGTTTGAGAGGAAAGTGATTAGTAGTATAAAATAGCTGTTGTATTTATGCGGGTCCGTTTTACACATTTAGATACATTAATTAATGACCTAATAATATTAATGATGATATCAATGAAATTAAACGATTTTCATTTTTCATTCAGTGACCAAAAATCAAAGCCCGAGCGGGCCTCCTACATGTTGTACAAGCACGCTGACCGTTGAGCTATTATTTCAATCTCAATATATTATAGTTTTTTGATATTTCAGTTATAGCCCCGCTTGGAGTTTATATTTAGTTTTGGTTTAGTTTTTTAGTTTAGTTTATTGGTTGCGTTCAAGGCTTAATATAAATTGCAGAGTCGTACATTTTTTTAAGGTAAAAATCTTGAATAATATGAGACCCCCTAAAAAATCCCTCTAAATAAATGTATCCCTTAAAAAACCCTTGGACATCTTGTTTCCCCGTGATTTGATAAATTTGGGGGAAAACCCCTAAGTTGGCATCATTGAATGACACCAAAGATTGTATAACTAATAGGATATGTACATAAATGTCACGTACGTTTTGAAATTTCTACTTTTACATAATACTCTACCTTAAATTGAGGAGAATAAAAGTAATACCTAATATTAATATTTTACAATATTACTAGACTTGTTTTTTTAGCCGGTTTACATGTTTTATTTCTATTGTTTACTATACAGCAACATTATTATAGCAACCCATACGCCAACGTCAAGGGTGACGTTTTATAGAATAGGCGCCAAATTATTCAAAATTTGAAACCGAATAATCTCATATATGTGTCATCTATTTTACACGTGACATTGGCAGAATATTTTGCGCTCAAATAGCGTAGATACACGCCAGAAAAGAGAAAAAAAAGAATGTGGCCAATAATTGAATTGTGATCATGGTGGTTCCATTCCATTCTATCTAAATATAAATAAACGCAAATACATCCTTTTTAACTATAACTTTGAGGATGCCGTCTTGTTGCAAATTTAGACATTCATTATAGTAAAATCAAAACAAATGCTGCTATTGCTGTTATTGTTGGTACAAAGTAAATAGATAAATACTGCTACTTTTCCGCCAATTAGCCACGAAGTTAGAAGTGAATAGCTAATCGAAACGAATAAGGGGTAAATAACAACGAAAAGAGGTTATAACAAGAATATTATTCTTAGGGTTGGCAAAAATATTGTATTTGCATGTAATTATTACAATAAAATCAATTTCATATAAAATGCAAGTTAGTAAATATATAATGACCTATGGTTGATCTACTTCATAGTGTTATATCACAATCAAATAAAAAAATCAAAAGATAAATAATAATCAACATTGAATTAATATTATAACTTTGATCGAGAACTTGAATAAAGTTTTGACTTTCGGAGAGATTTTATTCGAACTTTGAAAGTAAAATAAAAGTACATATAAGTAATTAAGTGTAATAGTGTTGTTTTATAAACATATATTTAGGTATTATTCAACCTTTTTGTAGTGTATATAATGTAGCAGAGCTATTAGCAAATCTCATAGAATATGATTGTCTTCATTATATATCTAACGTTTGTTTCGTTACTCCCGCGATTGGAATAGGCTAATTTCATGATCTTTTTGTGAGTACAACAGGGAAATTGGTAATTGGCTAAACGGTATTTCGTTTCTTTGCAGTCATTTAGGACATTTTAATTGAATTTACAATGCACGTGAGCCTTTCTAGGCTTTTTTCATCGTTTCCTAGCGATAACTATATTCTTTTATCGCTGAACATTACTTATTCTCAAACGCGCTAAAATATCACTCAGTACAAAAAAGTACTGTGACGTCCCATTTTGATCCAGTGACAGAAAGAGTAGAGAGAGTAAGAAAAGTGGATTTCAATTATTTCATAATAATATGATAAATAAACGAAAAAGCTTAGTCAAGCTTAACAAAGACCATCTGGATTTTCGAAACTGTCCATATATTGTTATGATCACAGTTTTTTATTAAGTTTAAAGTAAATTACATAAATGCTGTTATTAATAAATTTATTTTTAACTTGTTCTTTTATTATATTATGTTTTTGGGTATTTTATTGTGATTCCAGAAATTTTTGTAGTGTTAAATTTTGTAATAACACTAAAGAACACATCTTATGTAAATTTCAGGTTAGTTTGATTTAATTATATTTTATAAAAGCTAGAAATTAACTTTGTGAATATGTAGGAATTTCTTATTTGTACCTACTCATTTGCATGCATACGCTATATGCGTATGCATGCACAATGCTATGATGGTTAAGAGAAAATTTTAAACTTGTGTCTTATCAGTCCCCAGGCCCTGCAATTTCTTGTATTAATTATATAAAGTTATTTACTACCGAAGAAGAGAAAAAAGATTTGTTACACAAAATCAACAGCAGAAGAAATAAAGTTGCCTCGGGAGAAATTCGCTCCTTACCCGCAGCGGAAAATATGATAAAATTGGTAAGACATTTTTTTAAGCAAGTAGTGTACCTTTTAAATATTTTGCAACAAACGTTCAATATATTCCTTCTAACTGTAAACATTACAGTTAGAGGAAATATATACGATAGGCAATTAATATTCATGTACATTATAAAAATTCGAGTGATTTAAATTCTGTTTGACATTTGTTTATTAGCGATGGAACAAAGATTTGGAAATATCAGCTCAGCGATGGGCAGATCAGTGTGTGCAAAGTAGTTTGAATGATGGCATGGACTCGTGTAGAGATTTAGGTTAGTTAAAATTTTAATGTTTATAAATAGTACAGTAAGAGGTCAGTTCAGAACTCATTTTAAAATTTATCCGTTATATACGCGATAACCCGAGCACAGTTCCGTAACAGCCTGTGAATGTCCCACTGCTGGGCTAAAGGCCCCTTCTCCCTTTTTTGAGGAGAAGGTTTGGAGCTTATTCCACCATGCTGCTCCAGTGCGGGTTGGTGGAATACACATGTGGCAGAATTTCAGTGATATTAGAGATATGCAGGTTTCCTCACGATGTTTTCCTTCATCGTAAATGCACGAGATGAATTATAATCATAAATCAAATCATCGGTTAAGATTCACGCGTTCTAACCAAAAGGCTATCTCGGCTAATTCGCTCGTGCACAGTTCGCTCCATAATACTATTAAGCGGACGCTATGTGACTGAATTAGTGACTGACTTGTCACGCAGTGAATGTCTGTCATGAGTACCAAACTATATAACTTTATATATTCACTTGGCTAATACAGCTACGCAGCATTTCGGTAAATTGTTCCAGCTTTGCAATAATAATTATATAATCAACAAATGTTATCTTTTGTTTAATTATAATATGATATGTAATTTGAGTTTAGCTTGCCCATGTTACTTAAGCTATTTTATTGATGAATAATATTTTTTTTAATTAATTCAAAACATCAAGTTTCGTTCTAAAGCTATTCATTCGTGTGAGTCGTATCGGATATATGTATATAAGTATAATATGTTTTTTTATTTCACAATAGAGTATATGCCAGTAGGTCAAAATATAGCTACAATATATGGCGAGGCACCGGGATTGACACCAACATCGATGATTGATTTGTGGTTTGTGGAGTTACTTAACATGAATGCGTCAATTTTGTCTCGTTACTTACCGTGAGTGCACTTGTACTATGTTTTTAAACATAGTATTATATTTTTATATATATTAATTAAGTATTTCTTGTATTATTCATTTGCTTTTCTTTTTTCTTTTTTGTTATGTTTGAGGACTTATCGTCTTATTCGTTGTTGCTGTATATAGTATGTATTTATATCATATACTTATAATTTTGTATGTACTGATAATATAATTTATTTATGGATATATGTATAGTATGTGTATTTTATATTATATATATAAATTGTTTTATATTATATATGTATGTATAATATGTGTATTTTATATTTACATTTCATAAATGGTTTTGTTTTAATTAAATATTAATATTATTTTATTCATACCATCACCTACCTGGAAGAGATCGCTGTGTAGCGATAAGGTCGCCATAATTGTACATTTATTTAGGCAGTATACATGTTTTGTATTTTTCTCATTGTGGTGTGATGTACAATAAAGTATTAAAGTAAAGTAAAGTAATTTTAATAATTAAATTAAGTAATTTTAATCTATCTTGTAGTGTGATGATATTTATTGATATAGATACTATAAATTGACTAAAATTTTTATTTTTATTAATTTATATTGTTATTGTTATTATCAATCAGGGCAAAGGCTCTCTATCTTCATACTATTCTCTTATAACGTGGTAAACAAAGAACTCGAAGTTTATATGAAATTACCCCAGTTTGGTATACCTTGGTTTAGTAGGATCCCTATATAGGATAATACGTTATTTATAAACATAAAGTTGCCGGTGACAAGATAGAAAGTATAAATATTCTAAAAATAATGTATGTAGTCTATAAAGAATATTTATATGATAAAGAGGTACAGTTTGTAAGTTTGGATGTAGCCCTGTGTACTCACTGAATGCGTGGTGACTAGGGCCTATGGCTGGCTCGAGCGAGGAACGCGCGGTGGCCACAGTGTCGAGCGAGCTGTTATAGCGCTAAGACTTACCTATTCAGGTGTTGCAAACCATGAACGAGGTTTTGGTATTTTTATATCATAGTACGATCCTATCCTATTAGATATCCGATCCGATTAATCTAATATACCTATTAGATTAAACTTACCTTCACTTCCAGGAAATTGTTCTTTTAAATCGCTCCATAATTTTCTTGTTAATGTACGATTTCTGTGGTGTGGATGTTTATTTTGCTGTATTACACATATAAACACCTTACGTCATTTTACAAAAAAATGTTAGCAGACGCGCTAACGCTGAGCGACAAGACCGAGCTGGTTTGATACCACCGCCACTCGCGTATTATTAGCTCGCTTGTTTGACTAAAGAGAAATGTAGAGCGTAAAGAGATCTGCGAGAAAGTGTGCGATGATGTATTAAAGGTTTTTCTTTATAAAATTTTAATGATCCAAAAAAGTCAAGCCACAGAAATACACTGAACTGAACAATATATTTCTTTACTAGAATTATTTAAAATTATACAAACAACATCCACTTCGTTCTAAAAAATGAACAGTTATTTCCTTTTTTTACTTTATAAAATAAACTATACTGTCGACTCTTTATTTTAGATCTTCAATAACAGGAATGCAACACTACGATTACTTTACACAACTTGTGTGGGGCAACACTACTGATGTTGGCTGTGGTGGAGTTAAATTTAAAGTAAAGTCTTTGTATTCTAAAACTGCATAAATACATGTATTGAATAAGTAAATCATTTATAAAATTTTAGGAAATAGGCATTGAATCCGGCTCGTACCAGAACAGAACAGTCAATAGGTTGGTATGTAATTTTGCACCGGCCGGCAATCTTCACTTTAAACCTGTATATAGTTTTGGCTCATCAAGCTCTCGATGTGATTTTGGAAGCAACTGTGACTCTGAATATACATACTTATGTTGTAAGTTACAAACGAGTATTTAATACAGTAAAACTAGAATTTAACGTAGCTATGACTTAGTTATAATTGTCTAAATATAGAAGAAACATTATTTTATAAAACTTATGAAACTTAATTTTTTTCTTGCAGCTTCAAGAATAACTTCTACTGATTTTGGTTTTATAAGTTATTATGATAATAATAATCCACATGTAGGCAATGATGTAAATTTTGATACCATTAGCAATGCAACAGATTTGTCAAAAGATGCTAAGTTTGGTATAAACTCAGATGTTGAACATACTGTAGCTACAACGCAAAAAATTTACGAAAGTATTGACACACAGTTTGATTATTTTTCTGATCTGTTTGAGGTGACTAAGTCACCCATCTTACAAACGGAACAAGGTCCAACCAAATGTAAAGAGGTTTTGGCTGTAGACGAATTTATTGAATTATTGAAAAGTAAAATCAGTAACGACCACATATTGAAAGATTTGTTCCAATTGACAACTAGATTGCCGAACACCGAGCCCATGTTCGTAGACGGCACTGTAGCAGCTATTGTAAAACAGCTATATAGCAAAAAAGAAACACCAACAACGAGTAAATCAACAGACAGTGATAGTTTAAATTCAACACTCTTGGTTGATTTAGTAGAAGCTATTATATTTAGACACAGCGGTAAACAACATTTAATATAATTTGTTTTTAGATTAAAGGAGCTTTTGCAGTACATATTATACAGCTTAGTTTTTGTTGCAGATAAATATACAAGTACCGAAGACACAAAACTGCTCACCCCAATTGTTTCTGACGTAAGGCCTGTCAAAATACGACCAGAACTCGGAGAAGTTAAATTCAACAAAGAGTTTACAGGACACTATTTTTTTCCTGAAGAAGAAAAAGAGGAAACGGAACAAGAAACATCTGACTTATATGACGAAATCATTCCAACATCCGAAATATCACTAGAAATCGAAGAATTAAAAAGAGACCATGGTACGAAAGATTTCTTAGAGGAAATTCTTGAATCGGACTTTATTTCAGAAGGCACAATGAAGAATAATATTTTACCAACTATAAATGATCCAAATGGTACGAGTTTTGAGATAGAATATAAATTATAATGATTATATATTATATTAAATATATCATTTTAGCTTAATTTTTAGGGTTAAATTTTAAAACCATATTATATAATCATTCTAGGTGGCTAAATTTAGAGAAATCTACATTTAAAAAATATAAAAGACTGAAAAGAAAAACCTGTGACGATTTATTTATAAATTACATCGATTTGTTGAAAAAATTAGCCACTGATTTAAGAAATTTGAAGTTATATGAAAAATTCCATTGTTCTTATAACTCTACAGAGAAGGTGTCGCCTTATATTATTCGTTTAGGCGTTATGGCTTCCATTGTTTGTATTTTTCAAGTTACTTATATAAATTAAAATAAAATGAACATATTTATTTTTTTATTACACAAAAGTACATATTGATATAAATATAAATAAATTTAAATGATTAATTTTGTTAGTGTTATTACATAGGCATTTACTGTTGGAATGTAATGAATTTTTCATTTTCCATTGATTGAGATTTTTTTTTAACACAGAATAATACAAGTCACCATAGGATACTATATTTTTGCTATAGTCAGTTTCAAATTTAATATTTTCTCTTTTCTTATTCCTGTAATTTAGTAATTTTTCTTCTAATCTTTTATTAATAATTCCATTTCTTTTATTTCTGAAATTATTATTGTAACAATTACAATCGATAAATGTTTCACTAATATTAGGTTTTCCATTATTTGTGAAAATATTTAAAGGGTTTTGTGTTGAATAAGATTTATTATCTAAGTCACTTATTTCAAATGAAACAGTTTTATTTGAATGTCGTCGATTTAAAGAACGCCGTTCACAGTAGTCCTCTTCGTCGCCTGAATCAAATTCAGGAGTTGTAGTTTCAACAGGTAATGTAACCATTTTGTTTCTATTCATATAATCACGAGTACATGTCGATGTACGCGTACAACCTTCGACGTAGCCAGGTGGCGTGCGGGAACCCATATGTCCAGCTGCACCTCCTGCTCCTCCCGGTATAACACTACCGGCACTGTCAGTTAAAGAAGCGGCAGTCCAAGTACATGTTAATTTACGTGTACAATGTTTCATACGAATAAACGGCGTATTAGCAGTATATTCTAGGGTGCTCTCTGTCGTTTCTGATTTTCTTAGCGATTGATTACCTTCATTATCCTCGGAATGAATATCATGAAATCGTCGACTGCTGTAATTACCAGCGTTCAATTTTCTAAGATGCATAAGTTCATCAAATGATAAATATTTTTCAGAAACGGGCTTTCTATTTTCATTCTGTTCATGATTAAATTTTAAGGTTATGTGCTCCGTTTTCATTTTTTCCTTTGAAGTGGTTCTTTTTGACAACCTGGTTTTCTTTTTTGCTAACGTGGTATATCTCATAGATTTTAGCTGGGGTTGTTTTTTATTAGTAAAACCATCTGTTTGCCAAAACGGTTTAAATTTTGTATTATCTTCGAACACACTTCTCTTTATTTCACTAAAATAAGAAATACACTTAAATAAAGTAAAATACAAATAAAATACTTTAATTCATTAATTTACCTGCCTGTAATTTGGGTAATTTTCTTTTGATTTATGAAAAAGATTTAAATGATCTTTATCTAATATTTTTAAATTGTCATTAGTAAGAACTTTTACTTCTTGTTTCACAGTCGTTAATGTTGGGCCAAACTTTTTTAACCCAATATTAGAAAATAATTCAAAATAATGGCTTTCTTCTTGTTTTTCCATATTATTATTGACTGTAACCCCTATAGTTCGAAGCATATTTGGGCAGCGTTTAACTGGATAATTACAGTTAAAACATTCGCTGTTTGTGTTTTGGTTACATCGAATAGTAGTGGGGCAAGTAGTTTGAAAGTTATGACATCTACAATTATCCTGTGGATACGTGGGAGCTGTTGTGCAAAATTCGCGATCTCTACAAACTTGTGTCATCTGAGGATTAACTTTCTGTCCTCTGGTACATTTTAATTTTTTACATGGATTACATTCTGTAGCAAAATTATTAATAATCGTAGATCCTATATTACGAGTACACTGACTATTTTTGTTATGTTTTCTGTAGTCTTGGTTTTTACGATAATTTAATAGAGTAGTAGTGTACTCAAATCTCCGAGAATCTTTAAATAATGCTTCTGGATGAATTGAATCAAATTTGTTTCTATGGTCATGACCGTGATATACTCTTGAATGTCCTTTATCCTGTTGCTGGAAGTCATTGACATAATTTCGGGATGTATTTCTGTGATTTATCCAAAAATTCTCGTTATCTAAAGTATGGCTGCGTTTGACTCCATCTAAATAAATACATATTTTTGACAGATATAAATAATCGATATTAAAATGAAAAAGTGAGTTTTAGTGAGTTTATTAGTAATCGTAAGAGTGCTCTTCAGGTATAAGTTTAAGATAGGTGCTTTTTTTCAAAATTAAGTTAAGAAGTTGTTCATGTTTATATTGAGAAGCTTTGAAGAAAAAGCTAATTGAGACTCATTTTTTTATTTTATTAAGATAATTAAGCACTGTCACTTCGCTTTCCGTTCGTGTACAATAGCAAAGTAAATGTCTGGTAATTAAAAACATGTAAAAGTATCTATTTTAAATCATATAATATTTTGTGATAAAATAAACATAGTACCGAAAGCATTATCCTGCACAATAGTAGAGATTGATTGTTTGTGGATTTGAGGACATTCGTTGTTGCATGTTTTTTTCATGTGCTTTAAATTATGATAAACGGGATCAATTTCCCGCTTCTCAGAATCATTAAATAAATTACGAATCCGAAGTAAACTATTGGCTATTGATGTCACCGATAATGATATACCTAAAAAGGATTGTATTTATGAGTAAATGATTTTATTAAAATATAGTCTTTTCGGATAATTAAATTCGTGCTCGGCGGTGAAAGAAAATATTTTGGGAAATATCTAATTGGATCAGCGTGGTGGATATAAACTATAAAATTTCTCCTTAAGAAAACGGGTAGCTTTTGCTCAGCAGTAGGACATTTACAAGATACTACCATGTCTGTGTAAAAAATAATAATATAAGAGTTTTTTGTTGATTTAAACCTGAATAACTCTTTTTGTTATCAAATACTTCATTTGCTCGACTGCATAATCCAGGAAAAAATATATCGGGGTGCATATTGTCTAAGCATTGCGTTGTAGCGTATCCAATAATATAAACTGGTTTTCCATGAATGTTGCCCCCTGGCACGAAGTTACAAACTAGTCTTTCTGCGACTGTTATTTTATGATTTTTAACCTGAAATGTTTTTTAAGTTCACTATGCAAATCAGTAACAAAATAATATTAACAAAAATAAAAAGCATATACTTAATGTAGTAGATGTTGATTTTAAACATACACTTAAGAAATTTTATGATATTATTGGATTGTTAAAAATCGGGTTAAATTACTTCATTATTTCTTTTTTTATTTTGCGAATATGATTCTTATAATAACTAAAAATAATCTATGAAGCAACCTAGATAATTTATTTAATAATTCTCACGTAAAATTTAGCTTTTCCACATCCAACTTTTTCACTGTTGGCCCAAATTAGTTGCGTAAATTGATTACTCTTATTATCTCGAGATCTAAAACATAATGCTATATATTTTTAAAGCTATTCTATTATAATTTTACTTTATTAATTTTTTTTAGATCTGCTTCAGTATGATAAGCCCTTAACAAGAACATACATTTCAATCAATCATCAAAAATTGGTCGATTTTTATATCCAAATCTCATTTATAAGGTATAAAACTATATATTAGTATATTTTAATTTAAAATAATATAGTAATACGTACTCATTGTAATATGTAACTTCTCCGATATAGTCCAATGATTGCATGAACCACATTTCAACGAAACTTTTCACATTGATTCCCGGGGATGGTCCTGTTACCGTAGCAATATTTTGTCCAACTTTCATGTTTTCTAAATATATTGGATTATCAATTTGTGTAACCATGAATAAGATACATGAAATAAACGTTTCGATATGTTTTATTATTTAAAACATGAATATTTTGATACTTTAATAAATAACAGTTATTTAAACAATAATATTATTTAATTATATATTTACGACACTTAATAAATATGTTTTTATTAAGTCCATTTTATTGCTAATTTAAAAACTTGCAGGAATTATACTATTTAATTCAAAGCCATGGTGTACCTAGTTCCCTTATGCTGCACGCATATAAATAATTAATAAAAAAACAAAACAATATCTTTTTAATTAAAAATTTTTACAAGAATAAGTATAAATGGCGAGAGTGTATATTATTATCGATCCACTGTTACCTAAATCACGACATTGATCTTCTTTTTCAGGCCTTAATGTTGGGTCACATTGGTCTACCCATCGCTGAGCATATGTTGCTAATTCTTGAGACCAAATCTATCGTAAAAGTGTTTAATGAACATGATGACAAATTAATCATTGATAAAAATATACTTTAAAATAAAACTAGCATTTTTAATTTTTTAAATTTTGAAATCAATCAACAAAGCGAGTCAATCATTTTCTTTACATGAGGGATATTCGCCTTTGAAAAGTATTAAGGGATAAGCATTTATAAAATGTCTTACAATCTTTTTCATATTTGCAGCTCCGGGCAAGAAATTTGAATGACCCAATGCAATGAAATTTCTTCGATGATTAATTTGATCAACTATTCCTTTTATATCATTCTTTGTTAGTAATGCTTTTTTGTCATATCCAAAGCATGTGGAACTTGGACCTGAAGCCTAAAATGATTTAGGTGATAGTTTATATAATAGTTTTATAAGTAAAATTGAGTTTTGATAGATTATCTGAAACATAATACTGACCTCGTACATGCAAAGTGTATGGTTTGGGCATATTTCACAATAATTTTTTGGATAAGTATAAATACGATAAAAACAAATTATTAAAACAAGATATACTTTTAGCATAATAATTTTGTTCAAATTATTTACGAATAAATTAAATGACACTTTTAAATAAATTACTTTCTTAGCTTACTAGATTATTCTCTATAACAATTTTACATTTTTGAAAGACATTTATAGTTACCTATATAAAAATGAACGACATGAATAATATTGGTTATGTTACTTACGTTTTATACCGTTTTACATTTACTTATTTCTCAAACCAACAGTTACAATATTAAAAGAGAAGAAAGAACAGAATATAATGAAGTTATTTCGAAAACTAATGGTATTTTAGTCCATTATATGTGTTTTTATATTGAATAGAATATTCTATGGTAATATTTGTTTCAGAAACTGTAACCACAATGAAAACAATTACACAAGATCAAAATTATTATTTGAATATGATAAAATATTCAAGAAAAGTTCCAAATTTAAAGTCAAATATATTTGATAAGATGCTATCTAACGAAATGTTGTCTATTAAGCAACATTTACATGAGAAAGATACAATTTCGTCATCAGTTTATTTTTCATTCAAAAACAATGTACATACTCCAACACTGGAAATAAATCAAAAGTGGCCTATTGATAAATTAATATCTGTAACAAGTAATAAGCCAAAGTTTAATGATGCTCGCAGCGATATATCTGAGGATTTTTCTTTGTCAGACAAAAAACAAAACCCCGATGGAACGAAATTCAATGAAATTGTGTATAAAGATGAAAATTTAAATATGGAAATTGGGACAAAAAATAAACATATCGAAGTAAGAAGTTTTTCCGTTATGCCTATTCATACTACGGACAGCTTACCACACATTCAGCAAGCTAAACGGCAGTGCACTTGTATGAAAAATAATCACCATATAGTCTGTAGTCATCGTGGCCTTGGGTCTCAAATTAATAATGAGAAAATTTGCACACACACAGAAAATTATTTGACAATAAGTCCTGAATGTACAAGAACTGAGGCTATTTCGGTTTCGCTCACGTATTTTCCTTATTTTGTTTACCCATCTTTTTTCGTAGGTTTAACTACAGACGCTTTTAAAACTTATTATCATCCAGATATGATGAATGATTTAAAATTACCAAAGCATAAAAAACATAGGAAAAATAAGAAACCGTACGAGGCAATATTCTTAGATGCAGTTGAAAGTAAAGAGGTTTATGATGATAATGAGAATCAATATGACTATTCAGAAATTGATAAATCAGACGATGATGTAGCTATACATAAATTTACAAAAAGTAAATGCAACTTGAATCCTAAATTATATAACATAAATTATGAAAATAGTGGTACAGAAAATTCCGATTTAGCAAAAAATATACATAAAGGTTACATAAAAGTTTCGGATAGCAATAAATTTGTCGAAAATGTAATCGAAGATTTAAAAGTGTACTATAACGATGCTGTTATTAAAGATTGTTACTGTTCTTTGTCATCCTTGAAATGCAGGTCTAAAAACATGTTAATTTATATTATCGCTATTTTATTTTTACTATGGAATTAAAATTATGTCTCCTCTCTGTTAATGGTTATCAATTAATTCCTTAAAGTTTAAACAAATTTCGCTTATTTAACTAATTCGATTTAATATAATATAAGAAACTAGCGATTCAAACGCGGCTATGCCCGCGTCATAATCAAAATTCCACTTAAACGGGACAAAAAAGCCAAAATATGTTAATTATGTCATATTTTAGCTGTGATAAATCTCGAAGAAGTTACAAATAATTACAACATACTCGGTTTTTCGTATTTATTACTTACTCACACAACCGTATTCATAATATCAGTGTGATTATTATTATTCTAGTAATTAAAAAAAATGGATTTACTGACTTATTGTAATGCTTCCTTATATTCTATATTAGGTGTAGTATTTCAATTTTATAGGAAAGTGATATCATTGGCATGACTTACACGTGAACATGCTACATATAGTTGCCCAGTAGCAAGTAATAGAAAAAAATTATAACCCCTCTAATCTAATAAAACTATAAATAAAGTAAAAACATAATATAATAGGTATCTCATAATATATGGCCATATTTACATTAAAATAGGCGGTTTTTTGAAACAGATGCTTCAATTTTATTTATTTGTATAGATTGTAAAATCAGATCATCAGATTAAACAAAACTACTTAATACACTAAAACATTATTTATAATTAATAATCCTAACACCTCATTGTAAGCCGGTCATGTTCAATGACTGGCCTTGAGATTTATTGATTGTCATAGCGAAGCACATTTTAAGAGGGAACTATATTCTTTGAAATTCGTAAGTATATTGTGATGGATGGTATTCTTTCCAAAACTTTAAAATAAATGTTTATCAATTCATTTAAGAAACACAAACGGTATATTTCAACCAGATCAGACCATTTATTTATACTAATATTTCCGACCCGCTTGAGCTGTAATTTCCAAAAATTACAAAATATGTCTACATTTATTTTTTCTCAGAAGCTTATATATAAAATTTCATGCGTTTTACATCAAAAATGACGGACTTGCCATATAAACTTTTTACCCCTATTTCACCCTATTGGAGGGTGGATTTTAAAAAATACTGAATTACATATTTATTTATTTCTAACCAGAAGCTTGTATGAAAAATTTCATGCTTCTAACATAAAAAATGACGGATTTCTATTCAACCGTTCTTTCCTTATTTCCCTTTTTAGGGGTGGAATTTCCAAAAATCTTTTCTTAGTGTGTGGTGTCATCATATGTATTGATTATAAATAAATGCATTGACTGTTAAAATTTTCTAACTCCTGTGGTTTAGGCTCTGCGTTAATGAGTCAGTCAGGACAAGTCATTATATATATATATAAGGACATGCATTTATAAATTTCACCGGTGAGACAATCACATAAAATGAATCATTGACTTAATCAAATTTAAAATAATGTAAAATGCGTTTCATTTGTTCGACGCGTAAGCTTAAAAATTAACTTTCAAAATTTGGGAAAAACCAAGCATTTTACATTGTTATGATAGAGATTTGGCCAAAATTACGTACATTTTTATTTAATTTACGTACATATAATTTGTGCATTTTTGTAATATAATGTTATTTTAGAATAACTAATTTTAAACATTCAGTCGTAATATTAAGTATATTATGTCATATTATGTATATTATTATACACAGTACTGTTAATGTAAGCCTTCGTTTGTTCACGAAAAACAGAGAAAAGGATCGTGGTTTGTGTCCTGTAATTAAACGCCTATTCTCGAATCTCTGAGACTGTTTGTTTTAACTAATTAAAGCTCTGTTATTTGGATTTTTCATAACCATGAACTAGGTGAAAATGTTTGTCATAATCTTCATAAATGTAAATATGTATATGTTTAGCTATTTCATTTCGATTAGTTTGTTTCTATTTGCTGATAAATACTCTAGGAGTTATATTATTCTAACTCTTGATACATCGCCTACATTGAATTTGAGATTATATTTATTACTAAACCGATTCATCTTCTTACTTATTATTCTTAAGCAAAAAAGGACATGGCCAATTTCTGTTTGCATAGGTATCGAATTAAATGCTTACATATTTAGCAGTAACTCAATTTGTCTGTTTTAATAGAAACTGTTAGTTGCTAATAATTGAATCGATTGAAAGGCAATAAAAAAACGCGGTTGGCCCACTGGAATTATAAAAGGATTAATTTAAATTAATATGTTAGGAGTCACGGCAAAATTAATTCTCGCGCAAGAAGAAAAATTATGATGATGAACAACGATGCGACAGCGAAATAGCCAGCGCAAAGATTATGTTCCATTCGTATGTACTATGTTTATCCCATATTCTACCGCCAAAGAGCAATATTTAGTGTTTTTGTGCTTAAGTGAGTTGTGAGCTTAAAGGGCGATGGAGCCAGTGTAACTAAAGGCACAAAGGACAACTTAGTTCCCAAGGTTGGTGGCGCATTCGCAATGTAAGGAATGGTTAATATATATGGGTGGGGGTGACCATATACCAATATTATAAAGGAAACAAATATCGGACCACCTTTTTCAAGTTCAAGTTCTGCCTCATAATGTGGGACGAATGTACGATGAGTCACCACTCACGCACAAAATCCATAGATACAACCTAAGAAAACAATAATAAATAAACGCATGAAAAATTCGCAGGGTGGTGCTTTATGCATATACGTATAATGACAATCGATAAGTCGCAAGGCCAACCGATGTCCGTTTGTGGATTAGATTTGGGCACACCATGTTTATCACACGGACAAGTAAGCGTGGCACGTTCTCGGATGGGCAAACCATCGAGCTTATTTGTGTTGGCTAAAGACGGACTAACAAAAAATATCGTACACTCGATTAATCTTCGATATTAATTAACTGCTTTAAATTAAAAAAATTGGATAAAAATATATTACTTTTTCATCTTACATTTAAGTTTTAATCAAACAATGAATATGTCCATTACATTAATGAAATACATAAAATTGAGAAAATGAATGATCGGTGTTTTTTGTTGTCTACAGTGCTCCTTTCCTTTTTCTGTCGTAGATTCCATCCCCACACACTTAAAATAAATTAGTTAATTTTTATTTAAATTCCAAAATATTCAGTAAATATAATTTATATGGCAGAACAACGTTTGCCAGATCAGCTAGTTAATAAATAAAAACCTCAACGAACTTTACAACATTATAATAGACTAGACGTAAACAATTTTATTAAACCTTTATTTAAATCTCTGGCAATAAGTTAGATATAATGATTTTGCTATTTAAAAACTTAAGGAGCTTTCAAATAGTGAACAGTTGTGAATTATTGCAGTTAACATTAACACGCGCCAGACAAGAAAAAATAATTATGACCGTTAACCGACGTGGTTTTGAGGTACAGGAAAATACAAATTAAAACAAAAGTGTATGTATAATTATTTATATAAATTTATCTAATGATATTAGAGAAAAAATACAAGCAGACTGGTATATTATTTTGTAATTGTGATTGCGACTTTTTTAGAAACATTACCTGTTGTTCCTTAAAATTAAGGTTTTTTTAATATTCTTTAATTGTTATTAATATGTTGAACGCAACTCATTTTTTTCCGAATTGTTTGCCATCGCTGTTGGACTTAATGGTTGTTTCCTCGCCTAGTCATGTTGATGCGCATGGTCAGCTTCCCGCTGAAGCCTTTTCTTACCATGACTTAATTTATTTATCCTATAGGATACGGCCTCCGCGGGCTAAGCCCATCATAGTCATGCGACGAAATTACCGCACTGGACTGCAATATATAATGCCAGCTCAATAGACGATAAAATGAATATATTTAATTCTCTATTAAATGATCTATTGAATGCCCCTTTGAGACCTATTAAGCTTAAGCACCTACCGGCTCCTTGGCTAACTCAGGACATTAAAGCACTCATGGCAAAGCGTAATGCTGCGAAAGCTAGATACAAAAGAAATGCGACGAACGATAACCTTCTAAAATATAAGCAGCTGCGAAATCGTTGCAGTATACTTTGTGGTGATGCTCAGCGTAAGTTTATTACTAATGCTATCGAAAAAAGCGGAACATCTAGTATATGGCAGTTTTTGAGATCATTGGGGATAGGGCGTCAGCGGGAAACATTTCCTGCCAATTTCAATCTCGATGATCTTAATAAACACTTTATTTCCTCTTCCTCTCTAAACAATCAGTACAAATCCATCACACTCAACTATCTCCATTCGTTGCCAATCCCTAGCTATCCTCCTTTCCAATTCAGCCCTGTTACCATGGGAGAATTAAAAAAACACATCCTATGCATCAAATCTGATGCAATCGGTTGTGACGGAATTAGTCAAAAACTTATACTTCTTACCCTTAACAGTATATTGCCTACTTTATGCCATATATTAAACTATTCTTTATTACATGGTGCCTTCCCTTCTGTATGGCGTAAAGCTCTTGTAATTATTATTCCCAAAGTTTCCAATTCCTTGCTTCCTTCTCATTTTAGACCTATTTCTGTTCTTCCATTTCTTTCAAAGGTATTAGAGCGTGTTGTTCACTCTCAACTAAACCAATTCCTCACTATTAATAAAATCCTGTGCCCTTTTCAATCTGGGTTTAGATAAGGCCATAGTACAGTTACAGCTCTTGTTAAGGTATGTGACGACATTCGCCAGGGTATTGATAACAAATCCGTGACTGTACTAGCTCTCCTTGACTTTTCAAATGCCTTTAATAACATCGACTATGACATATGCCTGGCTAATGCTGCGAAAGCTAGATACAAAAGAAATGCGACGAACGATAACCTTCTAAAATATAAGCAGCTGCGAAATCGTTGCAGTATGCTTTGTGGTGATGCTCAGCGTAAGTTTATTACTAATGCTATCGAAAAAAGCGGAACATCTAGGATATGGTTATCTATATATATAGTTATAGGTATCTAGGTATAATCCTAAGATCGCTAAACATGGATTCTACTGTCATTCAATGGTTCCGCTCTTATCTGTTTAACCTACAGCAATGCATAATGGCTAATAAAAAATATTCATCCTATCTAGATATTCCTTCCGGTGTCCCGCAGGGTGGTGTGCTCTCTCCACTTCTCTTTTCTATATTCATTAATACTCTCTCTTCACTTATTTCCTCCTCTTATCATCTATATGCTGATGATCTACAAATTTACGTTACCGCTCCTTTAGACAGTATCGATGAGGCAGCTGCAACCTTGAATCATGATTTGTTAAAGATATCTGAATGGTGTAAATCTTACGGTCTCAAAGTGAACCCGAGCAAGTCGCAAGTGGCTATATTTGGCAGTCATAAGCTTCTGACGAGGGTCCAAGATAAACATCTACCTCCAATCTTATTTAAGGGCCAAATATTACACATGCAAGAGACTGTTAGAACTCTTGGACTACTTCTTGATGCTTTCTTTTCCTGGGTTCCTCAAATTGCTGAAATGAGTCGTAAGATTTTCACTATCATTGGTTTTTTAAGGCGATGGAAAAACCTATTGCCTATCAAGGCAAAGATCAGCTTAGCTAATACGTTCCTCTTACCAATACTGGACTATGCTGATGTCTGCTACATGGATTTAACTAAAGACCTCCTAAATAAATTAGAACGGCTGCAAAATATGGCCATAAGATTTATTTTTGGTCTGCGAAAGTTTGATCATGTCTCGAGTATAGGTCTCAGTTAAAGTGGCTGCCAATCAGACTACGAAGAAATTTACACGCCTTATCTCTTCTCTACTCTATTCTTTATATCGATCACACACCATCTTACCTTAAAGAGCGCTTTAAATTTCTTGGTTGCGATAGCGCACACAACCTGCGTTCTTCGGATGATAATAA
Source organism: Nymphalis io (assembly GCF_905147045.1). Lineage (NCBI taxonomy): Eukaryota > Metazoa > Arthropoda > Insecta > Lepidoptera > Nymphalidae > Nymphalis > Nymphalis io. The sequence goes on along the minus strand of NC_065893.1, from coordinate 5,109,501 downwards.
ACTAGTTACCCCCTGCAGCCGGACACAAACCTACAGTAACTCTTTTACTGCAAAAACCATCTAACTTTGGAATGCACTACCTACAGATATTCTGCACTCGAATTCATTGTGTATTTTTAAATACCGCTTGAAAAGCTATTATTTGTCCATTTCCAAATAAGGTATGTATGTATGTATGAAATAGTATGTAGTTTATAATTTATCTATATATAATTGTATACTCTATAAATTATATGTAATATGTATATGCTATATAATGATTATATATATATATATATATATCTGTATGTATGTATGTATTATTATATGTGATTAGTGGGATGTAGATATGTGTAGTATATTTAGTATCTCCTTTTTATATGTAAATGCACTTACCTGTTCTCTTACAAAATTCTTTCGCCAAAGGTTGTCTGTTAGAGATCGCTATAAGCGATAAGACCGCCTTTGCGCACCATTTTTTATTTTCTTTTTCTTTGATTGTTTCCTGCTTCTCTCATTTTATGTATATGTTGTGCAAAAAGTGTTAAATAAATAAATAAATAAATGTTGTCTAAGAATTCTGCTGTAGCTTGAATCATGTTTTGGTGTCTTAGCGAACCAAGGTACCAGATTATTGTCCTAACATGATTCCAAGATGGAATCACGATGTTCAGTGTCAAATAAAACATAGAAAAAGTGAATTCCAAGGCTATGCCGCAGTTGCACTTCATAATGCTTCACAAATCAAATCCGAAACATAATGCAAATCAGAGTCGTCACCAGAGTTAAAATCAACGTAATCGAGTGGGAGAAGGTATCAGTTTGTAGAGATAAGCGGAGATTTAACAAAATTATTAGAAGTTAAACGCCGAAACACAAACACAGTGCATAACAAAGAATCTGCAATGACATTACATTAACATTTGAGCGGCGGGTGACCGCTGCATCTGTCTCTCCGTCTGACCGCGGTAAACTAAAAAAAGAACCAAACGATTCTTATACTTTTACCAATGGACGGAGTGATTCACGAGGAAGGTTTAGGAGTATAATTTTTCGATTGATAATAAAGTAACTTCAAAATTCTTTTAGTCTTGTGAATCATACTTGACTGTTTTTAGTCTTGACTTTTTTTAGTCTTGTGAATCATAAAAGATTTATTTGTATTATGATTATAAATGCGTACTAAATTACTGATGCGTTTGTAAATAATGATAATGCGACAGAGCGCGTGAACTATCTCAAAATTATTCTGAGATTAAATATTATACAATTTGTTTTCGAAATTCGTTTGGAATTCGCATAATTTTTTAAATGGGTACGTTTTTAACATGAAATGGGGTGTGCAGAATGTAATCCGCTTTCATAATTTGTGTGAACGCGGATTATATTGGTTTCGGGAAATAACTGATATGCGTATGATATGTTGGAAAAATACCAAGTAATATAGTTAAAAGGTTGTTTGATCTGTACAATAGCGTTATTACAAAAAAACTAGGCATCCTCATTTTAAAATCGCCATTTTGTTGGTGGACAGAAAGTTAAAGTAATTAACTCATTATTGATGCTACTTGTTATTTGTTGAATGTGTTCAATTATGTGTTATTTAGATTTAACTTTTTGAGTGAGTTACTTACATTAATTTATATGATTTTTATAATTTAGATCAATTCGAGTTCTTTGAGTTGAATTTGAGTTCAAAATCAGTTTCACTTTTGGATATTAAATTTTATAGTCACATTAATTGTTTATAATCTTTTTCATCAATGAATATAGATTATTTTCCAGGTTTGACTGCAAAAATCACATAAGCAGTAAAAATAACAAACATATTACTTGACTTGCAATCCCTATATCATATCCTGCTGAACACGATACAAATGGAAACAATTTAAGACATTTAAAGTTCTTTAAAATAAAAATTTCAAAAAAATAATAATATTATAATGGAGGTACTTTTCACTTTTTACAATGTCATCTCACGACGCATTCGCGTCTTACAGTGGAGAGCTGGACAACCTAAAGAGCTGGATACCGAGGAGCCGTGATAGCTTAGTGATAGTTAGAAGTTATCAATCTTAAATTATTATCCGATGATTCCAAATTCTAACCAGCGCAAACACAAAAAGCAAAATCTAATTACTTTATACCATATATCGATTTTTTTAATCCTGAAACGTGTGAATTAAAGATAAAATACATCAAAGGCACCGACCACACGTTTCTGGAGATACAAATACAAGAAAAATAAAAAAAAACTCGCTGGTCGAGCTGCTACTAAACTAAAAAAAACTATGTCTAACAATATATATATGACGGAGGATGAGCCTCAGCTTCATCAGTACGGTCCATAGTTTCTAAATGCTAATTTGCGGGCGTCGATGGGTAATGTTGGAGCAACGAAACACAGTAGATAAATGAATTCGTTTTTAATGTTCAATCACTCAGCACTATATCTAGGAATGCGCGTCGGTTCCAATATTCGACCGCACTGGCCGGCTGCTGCACCAGAAGTGTCGTATGCGCCGCTCAGCCGGTGAATCATTGACTCCGTCGAGCGCCGACAGATGACGCTAGCGTTCCAGAGATGATACGATTGCTCCGGTGAATCATTGACTCCGTCGAGCGCCGACAGATGGCGCTAGCGTTCTAGAGATGATACGATTGCGACACGGCCATCCTACTGCACACGTCCCAGTGTGACGGTTAATCTGCAATAAAATATCCACGAGAATACCTTGTTCCACTCGGTCACTCCTGACCACACTACCTTTTTAGGGTTAAAGTACAAAGACATCAAAACGTATCTGTGTTTTTAATTTTTAACAAAATTAAAATACAAGACAGATAGGCGATACAAAATTTATTATACTAACAGCTAGAGCCACATATATCATAGTCGTTCCAATCAAATTACAAAACGACTCTGTACAACTTTCACAGTATCCAGACTAGAAACTCCCGAGTAAGACATCTAGCGCCCCGGCTGTCCAGCCGACCAGCAATCGCATTGCTCACATCCAGCGCATGGATCAGATCCCTTGGATCGCCCGTGTGTCACCCCCTGGTGACCACACGTATGGTCTCTACAGACCCCGACCTCCGCCAGAGCTAAACGCGCATCGCGCACCCACGGACTACTTAAGTTGCCTCAAGAGATACCGATTTCTACCGGGCTACGACTACGTAATAGCTACTGGTACGGTCGAACACAACTCAACTTACTATGGCCCCTAGAGGACTCTAAGGGCCTTACTCGAGTTTCTACCACAACTTAAATTTGATCTTCATCATTAACATCATCTACATCAACCTCGACTGATACGTGACCTGCTGGCATTTCTCTTAGCCTATCATGCGCGTATTTGTAAGAACGATTTGAATTCAGAGCTTGCAGTGTGTAACGATCACCCTCCAATACCTCTACTACTTTAAACGGCCCTTTAAATTTCGGATCTAATTTCGTTTGATTACTTTGATTTGTGTTATTTTTAATAACACAAAGTCACCAACCGAATTTTTTTTTGATTTTCGCCTTTGTTTTGTCAAAACGAGACTTATCATAAGCCGCACACTTCATGATATTCTCAGACGCTCTTTCACGAATCTTATCAATATCATCAACATCGATCTCTACCTCACTACACATCATCGACAAAGGTCTCGCGACTTTACCGATGAAAAGGTCTAGAGGCGAAGCTTTGGTCACTCGATTCATCGTACAATTTATCGCTAACTGAATCTCGCCTATAGCGTCTTGCCACGATTTGTTATTGCTAGTCTCTACCGCAGTTAGCATCGATTTTAAGACTGACATAACGCGCTCTACCTGCCTTCTATATCTGTGGCAATAGCGGTTAAATCCGGTTTCCGCGCGTTGTCATTGTTCACCGAATTTACACAAAAAGTCTTTGTTAAGCAAAGCTCCGTCGCCGTCATATTCATAGCGAAACCCTGATTTAAAATCTCGCGACCTTGACGTCACTTCGTAAGTAACTATCGGGCAAAACATGTAATAACACTTCGAGACAGCAATCGTTAATCACAATACAAGACAGAATCTGTTCCGTACTGAATACTCGTGTTTGACCAATACCGGTCATAGCAACAACATTATTAAAACGCTTGCCACTAAACTTGGCTGCAAAGCTTTCTTTAACTAACGAGCATTCAGCGCCAGAATCATAAGTAAAACGAATCAGTTCACCTTTGTGTTCTAATGTACCGGATGGAGGTTGAACAACGCAGACATCAATGCGTCGCTCGCCACGTGCTGCGCCAGCGCCGCCGTCGCCTGACTGACTGCTGCCGCCGCCGCCGCTAGTACACCGGACGGCAATGTGGCTCGGTTTCCCGCATTTGTAGCACATCAAAGGCCTTGGTGCTGGCTGCTGCGCCCCTGGGTTCGCAATTGTAGCTCGTCCTTTCACGTCGTTCGTCTTGCTTCGACAATCCGCTCGCTTATGCCCCGTCTTTCCGCAATTGAAGCACTTGATAGCAGTTAACTTTGCACGTTTGAAATCGGGTACATTCAACGACTCTCCAGTGGTATTCATCTTACGTTTTAATTGCGAGAATGCGTTCAGTTCTTGTTGTAGTTTTTCTCGCGAATTGATGTTCGTAGTAAACGCCAAACGTTGAATACGCGGGTTAAACTGCGATAAGTGAGCGAGTACAGTAGCTACGGCGATCTCTTCTTTGTTCACATCCTTCCAGCGATTAGTCAAAGAGGCTATTAATCGACTTGCATATAAGGGTAGTGATTCTTTTTCGCTCGGTTTTTCTTCATTTAATTTTATGAGGGTACCCGCCAATCCAATTGCATCGCGGGGTAAGACAGGGAGATGTAATATCACCGAAACTCTTTACCAATGCATTGGAGGACGTCTTCAACACGCTCGATTGGAACGGACGTGGCATTAATATAAATGGCCAACACATTACACATTTGCGATTTGCCGACGACATTGTCATCATGGCGGAGACTCTGCAGGATTTGGAAGAGATGCTAAACAGCCTGAGCGATTCTTCAAGACAAGTAGGTCTCAGGATGAACATTGAAAAGACCAAAATTATGGCAAACCGTCATGTATCCCCGAGACCAGTGGTCGTAAATGGATCTCCACTTGAAGTTGTGCAGGAATATATTTACCTGGGCCAAACTATACAACTTGGCCGGCACAACTTTGAGAAGAAGGCTAAAAGAAGAATACGTTTGGGCTGGGCGGCATTCGGGAGGTTACGTCATATTTTTGAATCGTCGATCCCACAGTCGCTTAAGACCAGGGTCTTCAATCAGTGCGTCCTACCCGTAATGAGTTACGGTGCCGAAACGTGGACACTTACCGTAGGATTGGTCCACCAATTTAGGGTCGCTCAGCGAGCAATGGAACGCGCGATGCTTGGGGTTTCTCTGGCAGATAGAATCCGAAATGAGGACATTCGCCAGAGAACTAAAGTCACCGACATCGTGCTTAGAATTAGCTCGCTGAAGTGGAAGTGGGTTGGTCATGTCTCCAGGCGCATTGATGGCCGATGGAGCCGACACGTGTTGGATTGGAGACCACGCTTAGGCAAACGTAGTGTAGGACGCCCTGTGACAAGATGGGCCGACGATTTAAAAAAGGTGGCAGGTTCGGGATGGATGCGGACTGCCCAAGATCGGGATGGTTGGCGATCTATGGGGGAGGCTTTCGTCCAGCAGTGGACGGCAAAAGGCTGAAAAAAAAAAACCGCCAATGTTTCCGTCGAAATAAACCTCGAGGTGAAAAGTACCTTAAATTCAGGCCATGTGATTCCTTCGTATGCTATTTGAGACAGCCACGTCGATGCTTCACCCTTGAGCGCCTTGCTGACGGCTAGTATAAGTTGACCGCCACGTGGTGGATTTTCAGAAAAACACAAATTTGTTGTTGCACACCACGATCTCGCATCGGTATCTTGATTGTCAGGGTCGAACGTAGGTAGACAGTCGCGGTAGACTGGTTTTGGCGCTTGCAGGGCTTCGATTAGTGCTCGCATGTTCTGGTTTTGTTGTTCAAACAAGGCACGCCAAATACCCGCTTCGTTTTTTTCTTCATTTTGCACCAACAGAGATCCCACTTCTGATGACGGAAGATGAGCCTCAGCTTCATCAGTACGGTCCATAGTTTCTAAATGCTAATTTGCGGGCGTCGATGGGTAATGTTGGAGCAACGAAACACAGTAGATAAATGAATTCGTTTTTAATGTTTAATCACTCAGCACTATATCTAGGAATGCGCGTCGGTTCCAACATTCGACCGCACTGGCCGGCTGCTGCACCAGAAGTGTCGTATGCGCCGCTCAGTCGGTGAATCATTGACTCCGTCGAGCGCCGACAGATGGCGCTAGCGTTCCAGAGATGATACGATTGCGACATATATATGTCAGAGAAAATAAATTTAAGCGGGTATACGACGTCACTTATTAGAATAGAAAGAATTAACAACACCACACAACGTGACGTGGATACACGAACGTTGGATAAGGAAATTAAATCAAAGCAGTTACGATTTAGTTTATTGCCTTATTGAAGTATTATTATTTAGTGAGTGGAGATAATATGTGGTAACGTATTATACGAGGAAAAAGATCTGGTGAGTACGTTCCAATTTGTTTAAAAGCGATAGACACTGTGTCTTACTGTGTGTCGTACTTTATAAGTTTCTTAGTAACTTCACAAGTTAGCTTATACCTACATTGCGATAATTTCTTTATTCAGTTACTCTGCTTTTTGTATTATTAATTAAACCTGATCTTGCGCAATAATAGCTAAAAATATGCCTAATAACAGCCATAAGCGTAAAAAAAGGTAAAAGAAATGAATACTAGCGTGACCGTGACTCACGTTCCAGAAATCGATTAACGTCGTTGGAGGAATAAATCGTTTACCTCCACGAGGGATGCCGCGACCGTGAGTAATGATTGTGACTATGGTGGAGCATCGGGACTCTACGGCATTGTCTTCGCCAGGGCGTTACTTGAGTGCTGCCATACGATCTGATGGGATACGATCTATCAATACTATGGTGAGATCCAACTAATTTTTCAATTCCAATTTCGAGCATAATGCGAAGAGGTAGATAGTGCTAAAATTTAAAGCCAATAATTAAATAAGTAATTAAATAAGTGTTTTTCTCGCATTTGTAATTGTCTGAACACGACCCGTGCTAGAACCTGGCACAAAGAGTAGTGTTCCGAAGTGTGTATTGCGCTCTTCGATTAAGAGTATAAGGGAAGTACTGTAAAGTACTAGCTTTACAAGTTAGTCTTTAGCGTTGACGGTTTATCAAGTCACTGTTAGTGGAAAACTTTCATTAGCCACTGCTAACGAATGCGTTGATATTGTGTCCCAAGTCGCTCCAAATTTTGATAGATGCGGGTTTCTCTATTAATTTAAAGAAGCCTTTTTAGCAACCAATATATAACTCTTAGGTTGCATTATCAGTCAAGGTCAGGTACAGCCGAAAGATCAGAAAGGTAGGATCCATGGGTTAGTTTTATTTGATTACGGAGCAAATTTATTGATTAACTAGCTGTGCCCGTGGTTTTACCCGCGTGTAACTTGTAGAGATCACTTAGAGACAGATATTTTTGGTTTTATTTTCGTGGGATATTAGTATTTATTGGATTTCACCCGATTGCTCCCGGATCTAGATGGGGTAACATACAATTGGAATCATACATGAGAAAAACATCATTTCTTTGAATCTGTTCCGACATACTTGAAAGTGTTTCCCTGTGCTTTAATTGTTACAAACGATACCTTCACAGGAAAGTGTGTCCTTTTAGAACTTAAACTGTTTATTTTAAATAAGTACTTATTATTCGCCCAGAGAAAACTTTTTTAATTTTTTTTTGTCAAACTAACCGACAAAGTAAAAAATTTGACAAAACCATGAAAAAATATATATATATGAAAGAAATGAGGTACCTATCTATTCTATAAATTTTTTATAAGCCGCACACTTCATGATATTCTCAGACGCTCTTTCACGAATCTTATCAATATCATCAACATCGATCTCTACCTCACTACACATCATCGACAAAGGTCTCGCGACTTTACCGATGAAAAGGTCTAGAGGCGAAGCTTTGGTCACTCGATTCATCGTACAATTTATCGCTAACTGAATCTCGCCTATAGCGTCTTGCCACGATTTGTTATTGCTAGTCTCTACCGCAGTTAGCATCGATTTTAAGACTGACATAACGCGCTCTACCTGCCTTCTATATCTGTGGCAATAGCGGTTAAATCCGGTTTCCGCGCGTTGTCATTGTTCACCGAATTTACACAAAAAGTCTTTGTTAAGCAAAGCTCCGTCGCCGTCATATTCATAGCGAAACCCTGATTTAAAATCTCGCGACCTTGACGTCACTTCGTAAGTAACTATCGGGCAAAACATGTAATAACACTTCGAGACAGCAATCGTTAATCACAATACAAGACAGAATCTGTTCCGTACTGAATACTCGTGTTTGACCAATACCGGTCATAGCAACAACATTATTAAAACGCTTGCCACTAAACTTGGCTGCAAAGCTTTCTTTAACTAACGAGCATTCAGCGCCAGAATCATAAGTAAAACGAATCAGTTCACCTTTGTGTTCTAATGTACCGGATGGAGGTTGAACAACGCAGACATCAATGCGTCGCTCGCCACGTGCTGCGCCAGCGCCGCCGTCGCCTGACTGACTGCTGCCGCCGCCGCCGCTAGTACACCGGACGGCAATGTGGCTCGGTTTCCCGCATTTGTAGCACATCAAAGGCCTTGGTGCTGGCTGCTGCGCCCCTGGGTTCGCAATTGTAGCTCGTCCTTTCACGTCGTTCGTCTTGCTTCGACAATCCGCTCGCTTATGCCCCGTCTTTCCGCAATTGAAGCACTTGATAGCAGTTAACTTTGCACGTTTGAAATCGGGTACATTCAACGACTCTCCAGTGGTATTCATCTTACGTTTTAATTGCGAGAATGCGTTCAGTTCTTGTTGTAGTTTTTCTCGCGAATTGATGTTCGTAGTAAACGCCAAACGTTGAATACGCGGGTTAAACTGCGATAAGTGAGCGAGTACAGTAGCTACGGCGATCTCTTCTTTGTTCACATCCTTCCAGCGATTAGTCAAAGAGGCTATTAATCGACTTGCATATAAGGGTAGTGATTCTTTTTCGCTCGGTTTTTCTTCATTTAATTTTATGAGGGTACCCGCCAATCCAATTGCATCGCGGGGTAAGACAGGGAGATGTAATATCACCGAAACTCTTTACCAATGCATTGGAGGACGTCTTCAACACGCTCGATTGGAACGGACGTGGCATTAATATAAATGGCCAACACATTACACATTTGCGATTTGCCGACGACATTGTCATCATGGCGGAGACTCTGCAGGATTTGGAAGAGATGCTAAACAGCCTGAGCGATTCTTCAAGACAAGTAGGTCTCAGGATGAACATTGAAAAGACCAAAATTATGGCAAACCGTCATGTATCCCCGAGACCAGTGGTCGTAAATGGATCTCCACTTGAAGTTGTGCAGGAATATATTTACCTGGGCCAAACTATACAACTTGGCCGGCACAACTTTGAGAAGAAGGCTAAAAGAAGAATACGTTTGGGCTGGGCGGCATTCGGGAGGTTACGTCATATTTTTGAATCGTCGATCCCACAGTCGCTTAAGACCAGGGTCTTCAATCAGTGCGTCCTACCCGTAATGAGTTACGGTGCCGAAACGTGGACACTTACCGTAGGATTGGTCCACCAATTTAGGGTCGCTCAGCGAGCAATGGAACGCGCGATGCTTGGGGTTTCTCTGGCAGATAGAATCCGAAATGAGGACATTCGCCAGAGAACTAAAGTCACCGACATCGTGCTTAGAATTAGCTCGCTGAAGTGGAAGTGGGTTGGTCATGTCTCCAGGCGCATTGATGGCCGATGGAGCCGACACGTGTTGGATTGGAGACCACGCTTAGGCAAACGTAGTGTAGGACGCCCTGTGACAAGATGGGCCGACGATTTAAAAAAGGTGGCAGGTTCGGGATGGATGCGGACTGCCCAAGATCGGGATGGTTGGCGATCTATGGGGGAGGCTTTCGTCCAGCAGTGGACGGCAAAAGGCTGAAAAAAAAAAACCGCCAATGTTTCCGTCGAAATAAACCTCGAGGTGAAAAGTACCTTAAATTCAGGCCATGTGATTCCTTCGTATGCTATTTGAGACAGCCACGTCGATGCTTCACCCTTGAGCGCCTTGCTGACGGCTAGTATAAGTTGACCGCCACGTGGTGGATTTTCAGAAAAACACAAATTTGTTGTTGCACACCACGATCTCGCATCGGTATCTTGATTGTCAGGGTCGAACGTAGGTAGACAGTCGCGGTAGACTGGTTTTGGCGCTTGCAGGGCTTCGATTAGTGCTCGCATGTTCTGGTTTTGTTGTTCAAACAAGGCACGCCAAATACCCGCTTCGTTTTTTTCTTCATTTTGCACCAACAGAGATCCCACTTCTGATGACGGAAGATGAGCCTCAGCTTCATCAGTACGGTCCATAGTTTCTAAATGCTAATTTGCGGGCGTCGATGGGTAATGTTGGAGCAACGAAACACAGTAGATAAATGAATTCGTTTTTAATGTTTAATCACTCAGCACTATATCTAGGAATGCGCGTCGGTTCCAACATTCGACCGCACTGGCCGGCTGCTGCACCAGAAGTGTCGTATGCGCCGCTCAGTCGGTGAATCATTGACTCCGTCGAGCGCCGACAGATGGCGCTAGCGTTCCAGAGATGATACGATTGCGACATATATATGTCAGAGAAAATAAATTTAAGCGGGTATACGACGTCACTTATTAGAATAGAAAGAATTAACAACACCACACAACGTGACGTGGATACACGAACGTTGGATAAGGAAATTAAATCAAAGCAGTTACGATTTAGTTTATTGCCTTATTGAAGTATTATTATTTAGTGAGTGGAGATAATATGTGGTAACGTATTATACGAGGAAAAAGATCTGGTGAGTACGTTCCAATTTGTTTAAAAGCGATAGACACTGTGTCTTACTGTGTGTCGTACTTTATAAGTTTCTTAGTAACTTCACAAGTTAGCTTATACCTACATTGCGATAATTTCTTTATTCAGTTACTCTGCTTTTTGTATTATTAATTAAACCTGATCTTGCGCAATAATAGCTAAAAATATGCCTAATAACAGCCATAAGCGTAAAAAAAGGTAAAAGAAATGAATACTAGCGTGACCGTGACTCACGTTCCAGAAATCGATTAACGTCGTTGGAGGAATAAATCGTTTACCTCCACGAGGGATGCCGCGACCGTGAGTAATGATTGTGACTATGGTGGAGCATCGGGACTCTACGGCATTGTCTTCGCCAGGGCGTTACTTGAGTGCTGCCATACGATCTGATGGGATACGATCTATCAATACTATGGTGAGATCCAACTAATTTTTCAATTCCAATTTCGAGCATAATGCGAAGAGGTAGATAGTGCTAAAATTTAAAGCCAATAATTAAATAAGTAATTAAATAAGTGTTTTTCTCGCATTTGTAATTGTCTGAACACGACCCGTGCTAGAACCTGGCACAAAGAGTAGTGTTCCGAAGTGTGTATTGCGCTCTTCGATTAAGAGTATAAGGGAAGTACTGTAAAGTACTAGCTTTACAAGTTAGTCTTTAGCGTTGACGGTTTATCAAGTCACTGTTAGTGGAAAACTTTCATTAGCCACTGCTAACGAATGCGTTGATATTGTGTCCCAAGTCGCTCCAAATTTTGATAGATGCGGGTTTCTCTATTAATTTAAAGAAGCCTTTTTAGCAACCAATATATAACTCTTAGGTTGCATTATCAGTCAAGGTCAGGTACAGCCGAAAGATCAGAAAGGTAGGATCCATGGGTTAGTTTTATTTGATTACGGAGCAAATTTATTGATTAACTAGCTGTGCCCGTGGTTTTACCCGCGTGTAACTTGTAGAGATCACTTAGAGACAGATATTTTTGGTTTTATTTTCGTGGGATATTAGTATTTATTGGATTTCACCCGATTGCTCCCGGATCTAGATGGGGTAACATACAATTGGAATCATACATGAGAAAAACATCATTTCTTTGAATCTGTTCCGACATACTTGAAAGTGTTTCCCTGTGCTTTAATTGTTACAAACGATACCTTCACAGGAAAGTGTGTCCTTTTAGAACTTAAACTGTTTATTTTAAATAAGTACTTATTATTCGCCCAGAGAAAACTTTTTTAATTTTTTTTTGTCAAACTAACCGACAAAGTAAAAAATTTGACAAAACCATGAAAAAATATATATATATGAAAGAAATGAGGTACCTATCTATTCTATAAATTTTTTACTTACAAAGTTATTTACAAACAGAAAATAAACTCGTATATATGTATAAGTATTTTCAAATAACCTACTCAACTACCCGTTGTAATAATATGTCAAAAGTATAAATAGTGCTAAAAACGGTCTATGGTCTTATCTCGATATTATTCATATATTATGACAGCATGAGAATTAATATTATATAAAAACGACTGCAAATTTGATTACCATACAAAAGGAGTACTTTTCTGGAGTCCTTATAACGATGCCAAATCGATTGGCTCTGATACATCCAAGTGCTGACGTTGCTACATGACGCTGCTGTTATGACTGTCAAAGTACAAAATCAGCATTCTGACTATCTTCATACATCGAGGAGTGAGACAAGAGGATTTCATTTCCCCGAAATTGTTCACTAATGCATTAGAGGATACGTTTAAGATGCTGCACTAAGAAGGGCGAGGCACAAAAATAAACGCCGAGTACCTTTCACACTTAAGATTTACAGACGATACGATCTGCCACGATGACGATATCATCGTGGCAGATACCGTGCCGGACATGCAGTATATGCTGAGCAGCCTGGCTGATTCTTCTGTTCGAATTGATCTGCGGATGAACTTGGATAAAACCAAGATAATGTTCAATGAAAACGTCAACCCGGAATCGATAACTCTTAACGAAGTTCCTTTTGAAGTTGTTCAGGAGTATGTATACTTTGGGAAAACTTTGAAGTTGGGTTGAAAAAACTTTGAGAAGAGAGCACGTAGAAAGGATACAGCTGGGCTGGGCATCGTATAGGAAACTTGGTCAAGTCTTTTTGTCACGAATACCGAAATGCTTCTTCTACTAACTACTAGTCTTCAACGAGTGCGTCTTACCGGTTATGACTTACGGTGCCGAGGCGTAGACACTGACAGCTGCAAGCAAGCTAGGGAGAGGGCTATGAGGGAAGTTACGAAGACACACAGATAAACGGACAAAATTCTAGCAATAATTGTTTTGGGTTATATTGTTCATTTACACATATGTCTTACATGCACATCATACGTACATGCGGAGATCGGTTGCAGATTTATTATATGTATAGATTTGGGGTGCTGATATGGTACCTACCCTGTCTGGGTAGGTACCACCCACTCAGCCACCACCAGCCAGCTTGCACAAAGCCCAACCACCAGTGAAAAGGTTGATGCTGAAAGCTGTAACGCTTTGCAACGTGATCCAAGTTCAACTTCTGAGCAATGCTGAAAGCCCGAACGCTTTGCTATACGCTAGAGCTGTAACGTGTGGAAAGCCTTTACGCTTTGCTTTGTGAGAGGTTGAAAGCTGTCTGTGAACGCTTTGCCTACGTGCGTGCCATGCGCTGTGCCATCTAGGCTAGACGTGACGTCGAGAAGCAACGCAAAAGCGCGTTGAAATGCAAAATGGCTGTGTCAGAAATATTAAATTTAAGCGGGTAGACGACGTCACTTATTAGAATAGCAACACCACACAACGTGATGTATGTCATATAGGTTGGTCGGTTGTCAGACGTCAAGTTATGAAAATATATGACGGGTATTTGATTATGCAGCCGACTGATGAAATATAAAATATAAAGCTATATCTGTTAGTAGCGCGTGTGATCGTTTGTCGAGCGACTTCCTTGGCCTCTTGGTTTCTTGCTTTTAGGACAGCGCCAGCGCCGGACGTGCGCACTGACTGATTTAATAAAATCAACAAATTGAATGGCGGCCATTGACATGGCAACCATTTGAATCCGAAATGAATATATATATATATGGATTCAAACGCAAACAAATGTTATATATACATAATATTTGTTTGCACGCTCCTCCCCGGCTCCGACATACCGTCCCGTAACATAGAAAACGTGTTGCTAATGTTGGCTAATTGAATATCTTTTGATCTTTATAAAAACACACTTAATGTTACTTTCTCTTTATTCTTAAAGTTCATAATTTTCAGTAATTAGATTTGAATCCAATGAGAGGGAGGGGAAATCAATAAGCAAACAGACAATAAAAACGGTTTTTGTACGTTTCAAACACATCGTATCACATCATCATCGTATCGTATCACACATATGCCATATTATATACGCATGCCATATTAATGGCATGAGAAATATCTAATTCAGTTCGTTTTTTGAAAAGACTAACCTTCAAATAATACGTTTCTTATTTTCACGTCAATCGGACCATAAACAACAAAGCTAATGTGGTTAAAGTTATGCTACATTTGTATTTGTGTGAAAATGAAAAAAAGAACGAATTTAGTGTGTTAAGAAATATACCGTGCAAGTTCAGTAATGGCGAAAACAACGATTTGCCGGTGATATGCTGATGAATTATTATTAACTAGTTTACGCCTGCGGCTTCGCCCGCGTCTTCGCTCGCGTGTTAGGCATGGGGCAGGTGTCACATCAAAATCAGTTTAGTGTCTTACCGCGGAGGGTAACAGAAAGACCGACCGACAGAGATACTTTTGAATTTATAACATTAGTATAGATTATTATTATTATAAGTATATTTAATACACATAGTAGATAATGATTACGTAATCAAGTATTTAATATAACCCTGACTAGTATAGCCTAATGTGTAAGCATACTCCCGGCCTTTAAATCAAAATTTATTTAAACAATCTTACAGCGCTTTAAATATAAATAAAATATATCGAACGAATAAATCTTAAATCGACACTACATCAACCATGCCAGAAATAGATCGGAACGTCGTAAAATGATATAATCTATACAAATACGAATTACCACATAGACTTCGAATATTTTCAATGATTTTGAAATATTGATAGGAAAAATTATTAAATTTAATTAAAAAAAATTATTTATGATTTTTTTTAACTTGAAATGATTTTGAGCTGAAGTTTTGAATTTACGTGCCTTCTTGGTAGGTAGCACCCTCTTATCAGATATTCTTGCGGTAAACAGCACTATAAGAATTGGTGTCCTGTGGTATAGAGATTGAGTGAACCAGTGTCCTTACAGGCACAAGGGGCATAACTTTAGTAAACAAGATCGGGGGCGCACTAATATTTTTTTACAGCGTCAATGTGTATTGGCGGTGGTGATCACTTACTTACAGTTGGACTGCCTATTATAGATAAATAAAATGTTATTAGATTATTCGTTTTTGTAAGGACTTTATGAATTCCATAACCTAATTACACGAGATTAATGAGATTGGATGATGAATGGATAATGCGATAAGGAGATTCCTTTTTTTTAATAGGTAGACTGGCAAATGGGCTATCTAATATGTAAACTTTATAAAATTAAATTAATTAATGTACATTTACTTGGAAATATAATATATATATATCGCGTCATATATTAGTATAAATATTTGTAACAATTTATACATATATGTGTAAGTATATATCTACACAAACACAGCCAAGCCAGCTAAAGCCCTTGACTTGAATTTTAAAAAGCTTAGTACGAGTATAAAAGGAGAAGATTGAGACGGAATTAAAAAAAAATAAAATTAAGTTTTCATCGGACTGTAAACTGAGAAATTTTTATTGCTATTTAAAATAGTATTTACATGAAACAGTTTTCAGTATATAAATTTATTTTTTACTGTAGAAAAATGTAGTTGTAGTTGTTTAGTTTGTTTGTGTTTTCGAATTCACTGAAAAAATATTAATCATATCAATATTGAACTTTCATATTATATATGATAGTTTATAGTTGCAGGGCGGACATCTTGTATATGAAAATAATGCGTTTTTTATGCATTCACATTCCGTTCATCCGATTGAGTTTACACTTTTTACAGTTTATTTTAACACTTCCGTGAAGTATTTATGCATTTATACATATGATCGTTATTTAACTTCTATTAATAAGAGGTAAAATGCGTAATGAAACGCGTAGCATATTTTTAATATTCAACTCAACCGATCTTTTTTTAGCACTTGAAACAATTAACGTTACGTTTTAAGACAAATAGACAAATGTATACGTAATGAAATCATCAAATTCCTTTAATCGACCCATGTCACTTGTTATTTTCTCTAGACAAACGTAACTGTGACGATTGTACTAATTGGCAGCGGGGAGTTCTAAATACTTTTTTTTTATTGTACAGGTAAGTGGACGAGCAAATGGAGCACCTGATGCTAATTGGCATTGTCAGAAATGTTAACCATAGCTTACATCGCCAATGCGCCTCCAACCTTGGGAAGTAAGATTGCAGATAAAATAAATAAAAACAATTATTACACAAAAATTTAATCTGAAACCGTTTCGGAGCTCTCAACGCAAAACTCTTATTTTACATTGCAGCCAAAATGACTATCAACTTTAAATAAACGTATAAAGTATACAGTAATAAACAATATTGAAATATATTATTTTAACATTCACTTTTTTTAAATATATGTAATTAAAAATTACAGCCTACGCTAACTTTTAAATACAAAATCAGTTTTAATCACTGTCCGTTTAAACCAAGCCAGGTCGTAAATGGAAACTTTTGATAATTCCGAATAATCACCCGTGCACATTATACGAAAGATCAGAGATGATTGTCTTACTCTTGTATTATGTTCTAAACAAAAAATTGAGTTGTGTTATTCATAAAAGTAATCTGTATTTTGAGTGTTTTGTTAACAAAATTGTTAATAAAATTAATTATTTTTTTCGGCTTCTTACTTTACATAATAATAACACTATATATCTATAACTGTGACGAAACTAAAATAAGGTATTTTTTAATTATATAAATTCATTCGTTCTCCATTCGTTTAGCGTACCTTCTTGGTCGAGATCTTAAAAATCATTGTCAGTTCATCAAAAAATGGAGTCTTGAATGTCGGCAAAACTGTTTTCGGAATAAATTAAAAGTGGAATTAAGTAGTTAAGTGGAATATTGCTACATTACAAATAAAGATATATTAACCAATTAAAAATCACTTGGATTATTTAAATTTATGGTTTGGTTTTAGTTCCTTCTATTGTGATTGGAATAGACTATAAAGGACTTTACGAATATCATCATGCATATAAACACGACCTCGGTTTAATTCAGTCGAGTTCGAGTATGCGATGTTAACAAAAAAATAGCATTCTAAAATATTTTTGCGTAGGCAAATATGCTTAGATTGAAAGGTTTACAAATAGAAGTACTCGATTTTACAAAGCAATTTCCTGTTTCATTCTATGAAACTCTATTTAATAAAAACACATAGCATTCATAGCATATTTAATCTTTTGTATTGAGGAATGTTAACGCCCATTTATTACTTCTTCTATCGTTTACATGCAGACTGGAAAATCATATTAGTTATTAGTTGGCGCCGTTTCTCGAGGCCTATTTGCCAGTCGGCTTTTATTTTTTAAATTTAGTAAATAAACTAAAAGTAAATAGAATCAATAAATTTCTAGACTTTTTTTTAGAGCTTTTACAGTCAATTAAGGCTAAACATTGTACTCACAGCGGATGTTAACATTGATACCCTTAATCTTAATTCTAATGATACTAACGATTTTTAATTATTGGCTTCACATGGCCTTATACATGGCATTAATGTGGCTACACGTACAGCATCTAATACTTTTCTCGATCATTTCATGGCAAAATGCCATTTCTCATGGCAAACTGTCGTTTTTAAAGAAACAAATATAACAGATCACTTGCCCATTTTATTTTATTCAAGCATGGTACACTACATAGAGTTAGATAACAAACCTCAGATTAAGCTCAATGTTGATTATATAGCTATACTATCCTACCTTAAAGATTGTTCATGGGATGATTATTACCAGTCTTGATGTAAACTTTCTAATCAATCGGATACAATACACGTTAAATACATACACGGTTTATAAAAAAGTTGCTAAACGGAAAAAAACCACTCAAGCCCTGGATTACCCAGGGAGTAATCAGGTCATTGCGCAAAAGAGACAGAATACATAAGCAGTTTAAAAAACAAAATAGTGCTCATTTCAAAACATTATATATAATTTATCGAAACTGGTGCACTAAAATCGTTAAATCACTTAAACAAGAATACTATCAATAACAGTTGCAAAAATAAAAAAAAACCTGGCGAATCATCAAAGAAATTGGTAATTTAAATATTCAAACAAAAACATCATCATCATCATCATTAAAATTAGGGATAATTATACAGACTCGCTTTATGAAGTAAATAACTATTTTACTTCTATTATATATATATTATTAAAAATATTATTCTATACATTAGTTTCTGTATAAATATATTAAGTTAACATATGTAGACATATTGGCAAATTAAAGGCGATCGTCGGTGGCTACTTGCGCGACAGACACGTTTCGTATATGGAGCAAGACGGTACGTGAGGTTTGCTGTGGGGCTCCACAGGGATCAGTTTTGGGGCCTCTGTTGTGGAGTCTCGCTTACGACACAGTCCTCTGTGTCCCTCTTCCTGACGGTGTCAGCATCGTCTGCATAGCAGCCTGACATGATGGATGGATAGATGGACACCCGTTTGGTCTCATAGACTATCGGGCGTCCGCCGCTGCAGGACTAAGATCCAAAGTTCGCAGCGGAGAGTGGCCATTCGGATAGTGCGGGGATATCGCACGATATCCTATGAGGCGGCAACCATCCTAGCGCGCTTTCCGCCCTTGGATATTCTGGCGGATATGGATGCAAGGGTCTATCACCAGACCCGCATCCTCCGTCAGAATGGTGGAAACGTGCCCCCTCCGAGTGCGCTCGAAGCGTTAAAGCGGCAGGAATACTGCAGGGCTCTTGCGATGTGGCACGACCGTCTCTGCGAAGAACGGTACGCCCGCAAACGCGTCGTTGGAGCGTTCCTGCCAGCCTTCGAAGCCTGGATGAGACGAAAGCGACGAGTCACTTTCCGACTTACGCAGGTAATGACCGGTCACGGTTGTTTCGGAGAATACCTGTGTAAGATCGGACGTGAATCGTCGGCGATGTGCCGTCACTGCGGTGTGGACCGGACACCTCTCAGCATACGCTGGAGGCGTGCCCCGCGTGGAATGCGCAGAGGGAGATCCTGGTCCGCGAAGTCGGACAAGACCTATCCCTGCGAGCAATCGTGTCGGCGATGCTCCGTAGGGAATCGGTGTGGAGGGCCGTAGCCTCCTTCTGTGAGACCGTCATGGTCCAGAAGGAGACCGCGGAGCGGGAACGTGAAAGGGCCTTTCCTGCTCGGCGGAGATGACGTTGGCGTCGTCTCGGCCCTCCCATAGCCCCGACGCCCGGGGCTTAAAAAATAGGGCGTAACCCTGGAGCCGTGGATGCGTGAGGTGGGGGCCTCGCGTGTCTTATTTCAGACGGCCCTAAGGAAGACGGCAGCCGGGATGGCTTCGCGCAGCCGTACACACTAGCGGGGAGTGCGGGGTGGGGGGCGGTATTACCTTTGCCCCCTGAGGAAAGCTCCGCCGAGCTACGAATGGAGCAAAGCACGGGAGAGGCCGCAGATGAGTTATATCAACACGACCCCGCAGCCTCCGTGCCGAGGACGGCCATCGCAGTGGTTTTAGTGGGTAAGAATCCCACATAACCCATTCCTCCCCCAAGGGAGCTGGGTACTTTTCTGATTATTTCCATAGCGTGAAAAAAAAAGAAAAAAAGAAGGTACCACCCACTCATCAGATATTCTACCGCAAAACAGCAATACTTGGTATTGATGTGTTCCGGTTTGAAGGGTGTGTGAGCCAGTGTAATTACAGGCACAAGAGACATAACATATTAGTTTCGAAGGGTGGCGGCAAATTGGTGATGTAAGCGATGGGGTCACATTTCTTACAATGAAAATTTCTATGGGCGTTGGTGATCACTTACCATCAGGTGGCCTATATGCTAGGCCGCCTTACAGTAACAGCCTGTTAATATCCCACTGCTGGGCTAAGGCCTCCTCTCCCTTTTGAGGAGAAGGTTTAGAGCTTATTCCACCACGCTGCTCCAATGCGGGTTGGTAGAATTCACATGTGGCAGAATTTCAATGAAATTAGACACATACAGGTTTCCACACGATGTTTTTCTTCACCGTTAAGCACGAGATGAATTATGAACACAAATTAAGCACATGAAAATTCAGTGGTGCTTGCCCGGGTTTGAACCCACGATCATCGGTTAAGATTCACGCGTTCTTACCACTAGGCCATCTCGGCTTAAGTTAAGGCCGCCTTCCTATTCTATAAATAAAAATTTGTTATTAATTACATTTACCACAACAACAGTACGATTGTACTCACACCTGAATTTATCGACCTTAACCTAACACCACCAAGTTGTTTCTATTTATTTATGTCTTTATATATGTAGATATCGTCTTAGATAATATACATGTATATATACTATACTATTTTTTGGTTAGGTACCTACATTATATTATTATAGCGATAATTAACAGGCACAAAGCGCTACTACAAAATTAAATTATTTACAACTTTAAACTTTTGCTTTTATAATACTAGTAGAATTAGATAAACTAATTAAGATAAACTCGCAATTCTATAACTGAAATTAATGTTCTTTTAATTTTATTAGGTCCTTACATATGAAATTAGCGTTTTGTACGGGAGGAATATAAAGCCAATTTTTTTTATAAAGTAAATTAAGTTGTCCAAATTCCGGAAAAAATAGCAATCTGTTGGAGCAAGGTCCGGGGATTACGGTGGATGTTGCAGACGTTACAATTGTAGGTCATCTAACTTATTGGTTGTTTGTTATGCAGTGTGTGGTCTTGCGTTGTCGTGAAGCAGCAGTGGCCTAGAGTAATTGACCAATCTCGGTTGTTTAGCAGCTAGTTCTTCCTTCATGGTTTGCAGTTGCTGACAATAGATATCTGCCGTTATCGTTTGGCCAGATTTTAGAAAGCTGTAGTAAACGACACCGGCGCTAGTCCACCAAACACTCACAAGTAACTTTTTCTGAGTCAATTTTCGTTTAGGACAGGACTTGGCTGGGTCTCCAGGGTTAAGCCATTGCGACGAGCGCTTCCGATTATCGTACAGTATCCACTTTTAATCACAAGTAATGATTTGATTTAAAATCCCTTCATTATTGTGTCGGTTGAGCAAAATAACACAGCAGTCGACGCGTGTTTGCAAGTTCAATTCACTCAATTTATAAGGTACCCATCGTTCAAGGTTTTTTACTTTCCCGATTTGCTTCAAGTGGATTAATACAGTTTTATCACTTACCCCGAAGCCTGCAGCTATCTCTGAAGTGCTTTGTAATGGATCCGCTTTCACAATAGCCTTTAATTCTTCATTTTCCACTTTGGTCCACGTTGTACTGAAGATGCAGTGTTGGCACTAACTTCGAAAATATTTAACCATCTTGATACGAGAAAGAGGTGTATTGGGGTGTTCTTAGTGTCGTCTTGAAAAGCTAGGTATCCGTGGAGTGGCACTAAATTGGTTCAAAGATTATATAAATAATTGTAGTCAGATTGTTAGGGTGAATGGAATAACGAGTGATTCTATGTCCTGTAATTACGGCATTCCTCAGGGCAGTACTTGGGTCCAACGCTATTTTTAACATATATTAATGATCTCTGTAAAACCCTCTTAAATAATGGCGAATTAATGATGTTTGCTGACGACACCGTCCTAATCTTTCATGGATCATCTTGGGAAAATGTCAAAAGAAATGCTGAAAAAGGCATGGGCTAAGGTTACTGCATGACTAAAAAATTCATTATTATCACTTAAAACTAAATATATATGTTTTTCCATAAACGATCTTGGTAGCCCAAACACTTCATTCATCTTAAATACACACACATTTCCTTGTAATCTTCATTCTGACGCTCCACCTAATTGCAACTGATGAACATTTAAAATGGGATTCTCATATTGCTCTTATCTCTAGTCGTATTAGAAAACTATTTTTTGTTTTCAAAAACCTATGCACAGTGGCTAATTTTTCCTTACTTATTAAAATATACAAAGCACTGGGAGAATCACTAATAAGTTATTGCATATGTGCTTGTTGAGGTGTCGCACAAGTGCACTTAACCAAGCTAGAAAGCGCCGTATTAAAGGTACATATGACACTTCCAATTCGCCACTCAACCATATTATTGTATGATACAGCTCAAGTTTTGAATGTACGTAAGTTATTCATATACCGAATAACACGCAGATTTCATAGTAGCGAAGGTTTATTAACTCAGATTACTGATAAAAGACTAAATAAATGTCCTTTTCCCTTTTTTAGGACAAGATTTGACCAAAGATCATACAATTATCTGGCTCCTAGAATATATAACATATTACATGCTAAGCTTAACCTTACGAAATACACAAACAGACAACTAAAGCAATTCATCTTTAAGTATCTTTTGGAACTAAATGATACAATTATAAATAGTTTATTTAGACCCTTAAAATTTAATTAAATGCAACACATACTCACACACACACACACACACACACAACACACATACGCGCGCGCGTGCGCTCACGCGTACTCACGCTCGCATAAGCATGGACGGATCATACTTGTTCCATTTTATATTTTTTTAATTTCTTACTTTATACATTTATTTTTGTTTTTTTGAATGGAGGCCTGGTGTCTTGTAGACCAGTTTATCTATTGCAAGCACCAGTCTTCACATTATTTAGTTGATATTTAAATGTTATATGTTAATTTGTAAACTTTTTGTGAAGAAAGAAATAAAATATTATTATTATTATTATCTATATATACCATCCATTCTTAAATAATGTAAAACTAGTTTGATATTACGGTGTGAGTCGTGACGTCCGTCCATAAGGCGTAATTTGGGTCCTTGGGTGCGAAATATTCGGAGTTTCTGTCCAGCCGCGTGGCGACTGCCCGCTTCTTGTAGTTGCCGGTTAACTCTCAATTTCTAAAGCGTTTGACAAGTTTATTTTATTATTACGGAATTAATTTACAGTGTATATACAAATTTAAAAATAATAGATTTTAGTTAAATCGCGAAAATATCGGTGAAATTACGAACAGAAACAAAAATGTGCGAGTGTCTTAAATTATGTTGTTTGATAATTTATAAAATATTTTTATTTTAAATTAAGGTAAGAAGAAATTTTTATATCATTTTGGTTTACAAACTTCTTTATTTTACAATGTTCTACGCTGTACGTTTAGTTAAGTACAAAACATAATCATAATGGAATTTTTGTTATTATACGTTTTAAGATTTATAGAATAATAATGTGTAGTTTATAAATAAAATGTATAGCATTGTTTAGACCTACATATATTTTGTGACTGTCAATTCAATAATATCCATATTTTTTATTCGAAGATGTTACTATACTACATATACTACAATAGGTAGATATTATTTTATCTATAATTAAAAGTGGAGAAGTGAATAAAAACAAACAATGGTAATAAGAGTAGGTAATGTAGACCTTTTGGCTCTGGGATATATACAATCAGACCAAGTTATTTCTATAACAATAATATAAGAGTGAAGCTCTTCTATATGTCGAGTTGCGTCGATATCGTAGGAGTTTAATTGTTTTATTACTAATGTTGACCGGCATTAGCTATTATCTCGTAATTGTGTAAAGCTTGCATAGAGAGAAAATATTAATCCCTATCGTTTATGTACGGATTTTGATATGGGATATTAAAATAACAACGCTTTATTAGTATTTAGTAGACCACAATCTGACAACGCGTCGAGTTATAAAGTAACGATAATCATCTTAGAAAAACATATTTTTATTAATTTATTTATTTTATTTGGTTCTTCAACAATGTGTACATTGTAAAAATAAAATAATATAACAATAGTAAATTCTATTCTAAGTGTCACAATTACTTAAAGAAGAACACAGCATGCACAAAAAGAAAGCATATCAACATCCTAACCTGTTATTTAGCTTATATTTAAAACTACTATAAAATATATATGTATATACATAAATAAATATATACAATAATATATATATTCATATATATATGAAAAAGCATGGATCAGCTTATCGCAATGGACGTTGCATTTAGATCGACACTCTTTTGATACTCATCATAAATATTATACATTTGTGATATTGGGCTATGTAATTTAAGTGTATAATTTTTGTGCTTTACTAAGTAATTGTAAATTATTTGACCTAGGTGTAGGCTAGGCTTAATCTAGTGGGAAAAATAAAAATAAGCTTTTGTAATAAGTTTGAATTAATAATCGATCCAGTAACGATTCTACTTAGAAATATTAAGTGAAACCGACTTCTACGTTTTGACAGTGGAGTAAGTTTGAAATATTTAAAATGTTATTCGTAAGATATGAATAATTTGCTGAGCTTGCATTTAAAAGTTAAATGTCTAATAATTTTTTTCTGAATGGACTCAAGTCTATCGCTGCGATTCTTATAGCTAGGAGACGAAACTACGCTACAGAATTCTAAATTACTTCTCACCAATGTGTTGTACATAACAATTTTCGTAGTCGGTTGCTTGAAATTCTTAGATTCTCTTATTAAAAATCCCAGTATTTTTGTGATGCCTAAAGGGCTAAAATTGCAATATGTTCGAATTTCGAATCGAATTTAGGGTTTTGATTATTAATTATTAATTAATACCCAGGTCCTGAATAAATTCTACCTCCTTAAATATTTCCCCGTTTATGTTATATAAAAATATATAATATTGTCGGTTTTTTATTTTTGTTTTTTGTAAATTTAATACGTTTATATTTTGTCACATTATTATGGATTTATCAACACAATTTATATCAAAGTAATAATACAAATTTTCTTATAAACCAATTATTTTATTTTGATATACTTAATTCAACTATACCAAGGGTATTAAGGTACCAAGAGTAGTAAAGGAAAGGAGATTATTGAATTAGTTATATTATATAATATAAATCGGTATTTATATTAAATTGCTATTTATATTATATAAATCGGTGGTGAAATGTCATAAAGTGATATGCGACATTTGACCATTATAATTATAACATTTGAAGAATACACGCATCAAAATAGTGTATCTCCATAACTCGGTTGTCAACATTTCACGGGTGAGTAATGAAATGAGTTCTTACAGAGTAACACAGCAGATGTTAATTGTTATATTATTTCGGATAATTGTTTAACATAACTAACGCAATAAGAAAATAGTGTTACCGTAACAGCCTGTGAATGTCCCACTGCTGGGCTAAAGGCCTGGGCTAAGGGCCTTTTTAAAAAAAAAAAAAAAAAAAAAAAAAAAAAAAAAAAAAAAAAAAAAAAAAAAAAAAAAAAATTAGTGTTAATGGCCTTTAGATTAGGAGCATTCGTCTATCCGACTGCACCATATCGGTGAGAAATTGTATTATTTATCCAATTATAACCCTCATATCTCACGCTAGCATGGAGCTTACATAATTTCAATAATATTTTGTCAAATCAAAGATTGAATTTAATGTAACGTCCATTACGTGCTTTAAAGATAACCAGTGCTTTTAATTGTATAAAAGGGGAAAATATGTGACGTGTCATCACCAATATGTAATAGGTTTTTGAACTGTGGTTGGAGTAAGCCGAGAATATATGTATGTATTGGCCCTACTGGCCTTGACAATGTCACGTTTCTTTAAACGAGTACTGAAACTCAGCCAAGAAAAATGAGCCTACACGACGGTTCAGAAAGATGAACGTCCTAAGGGTATTTTTTGTAAAAATATAAAAAAGTTTGTATAAATAAGAATTGCGATCAATGGTATAAGAACCAAACTTGAAAGAGTCGGTCAAGCAAACTAATCCACTCAACGTCTATGAGACTCTGGAAAAGTTTCGATATTTCTCGTCAGTCGTTAACAACAAAGATAGTTGAGATCGTGAACTTGATAAAATATGAAGATATTGAACCTGACAAAACGCACAAAAGTCCACATGGTACATATATTTGTCTTCGTCATATTCACGATAGATTCAGAATCGTGGACCATCGAGGCCGCAACAAAAGCTTCTTTAGAAAAGTGGTGTTGGCATGAAGTTTAGATAATAATCTTAGGCCATGATTGTGGGTATACCCGGGCAAGGCAACACTGAATTTTAATATACTTAATTTGTTCATCTCAACGTCGTGAGAAAACTTACACGTGCTGGGTGAAATTTTGCCACATGTGTATTCGATAACCCAAATTGGAGCTGCGTGGTGGAATAAGGTCCAAACCTTTTCAAGAAAAGGGGAAGCCATAGCTCAGAAGTGGCGGGTATTTGTAGATTGTTAGCTTACTTTCTTTACAATTTTACTTTTGTTTTGACAAAATGCGAATGAAATTATTCTGACGTCCTTTGAAGCGACTATTATAATAATATTTACATATCAGGGCTATAAATCACTTTGATGTGTATCCAAAATGAAATTGTAAACATCTTCACGAACTATATACTTACATTTCATTTTAAACAATATTCTAGCAACCTTACTAATATTATAAATGTGAAAGTGAATTTATTTGTTTGCTTGTTACGCTCAAAAAAAATTGCAATTGACAATGTGTGTCAGGGGTAAAGAAAAGGATATAGGATACCAAGCACTTAACACCTCGTTCCTCCTTTATACGCAGGCGAAGCCACGGGCGGAGACTAGTTGTTTATAATTATCAGTTGAAATATTCTCTTTCATCAAGTAGATTCTAGAAGTACAATATGGAAAAGACAGCAATAATATATTTTTATAATATAATACTAGGGTCTGAAAAGTTTACTTGGTGGTAGTGCCGCCAAACAGTAATACTTAGTATTGCTGTGTTCCGGTTGAAGGGTGAGTTAGCCACTGTAATTACAGGCACAAGGGACATAACATCTTAGTTCCCAAGGTTGGTGGCGCATTGGCGATGTAAGCCATGGTTAATATTTCTTACAATGCCAATGTCCGCCCGTTATAAGTACCTATACTATATTTAAAAAAAAGTTATTGGGATTTTCTGTCAGAAAATTCTCAGTAGCAGCCCGGAGTCAGGAAGTTGGAAGTGGATATGCGCCACTTCTGAGCTATGGCTTTCCCTTTTCTTGAAAAGGTTTGGACCTTATTCCACCACGCAGCTCCAATTTGGGTTATCGAATACACATGTGGCAAAATTTCACCCAGCACGTGTAAGTTTTCTCACGACGTTGAGATGAACAAATTAAGTATATTAAAATTCAGTGTTGCTTGCCCGGGTATACCCACAATCATTGCTTAAGATTATTATCTAAACTTCACGCCAACACCACTTTTCTAAAGAAGCTTTTGTTGCGGCCTCGATGGCCCACGATTCTGAATCTATCGTGAATACACTGTACACTGTGTGTCTGGAGAACATTATTATTATTGTGGCTTACACAAAGCTCTACCAGTAGTAGTCTAGTCTGCTTGTCTTGAAAAAAATATATTATAAATTGATTTGATTTCAAGATTTAAGTATGATATATAACAAAAATCTTAATTTTTTTATAATTTACATAATAAATAACGTGACTAAAAAACTCCACCTAACACAATGGTCAAACTTTCGGTCAATTGATTAATGAATGAATATGAATTATTTATAAATGTAGAAATATTGAGTTAAGTTTTTATCGTTATCACAATTCACTGTTACACATAGGCGTCTCCTGAGGTGCGACAAAGCTGTCGGTTCTCCGCCCTCCGTATCCAGTCATAAAGATTAAGGGTTTTAGCTACTTTTAGGTTTACTAAATATTAAGTGTAAGGAGAGTGCTACAAAATAACCTATGGATATAATTTGATATTATTAATGACATCGATAAAATTCTGTCAACAAACATTATCTTATCCATAAAATCCGTATACGTAGTTAATAATGATTATTCGGAGTTGGCTTAAGATATGATTTATTGCTTTAGGCTCAACATTATGACACTATAAGTTACATGTAAAACATCATTTTACTAATTAGATATATATAATATACTAGCTGTACCCGCGGTTTCACCCGATTATAACATAAAGAAATCACTAAGAGCAGACTTATAATATTTCACTATATCCAATATTTTAATTTTTTTTTCTTTTGATATTAGTATTTCTGGGTTCGCACTGCATCTAGATAAGGCAGCCAATATACAATTGGCCATGACAAAAACATCATTCCTTTTTCTTCATTCACACAAACGCACAGACAAAAATTATAACAATCATTGTTTTGGGTTCTATTGTGTTGATAAAGGTCCCCGGTAATTGTTTTACTCATATATATTCTTTGTAAAGACAGCGATCAGTTACAGTTATATGAAAAGATTATAAAAGAAATTAAAAACTTGAATCGGCGATGTATTTAAGGCTTTTAAATCACAACTAGAGATTTACCTATTATAGCTTATGTCAATTTCGTAGTAATTTGTTAATAAGAATATTGCCTAGCGTATTAGAGCATTATAAATATTCATACTAATGGAAAATGGTTGGTTTTTATTTGCTAAAGTTCTCCCTACATACACAAAACAATATTATTTTTAAAATTGTTGAATTTGCAAACAATTATATTGTCCATTTCATTTACTTAATTTTCACTGTTTGCTTAAACTTTTAAATAATATTTGAGTTATTTTTTTACGAAAACTTCAAAGAATAAATTATATACGCGATTTAAATATAAGGCGTTACTAAGCAATTGCTAACTGAAGTAAAAAGAAGTAAGAATGACGTCAAAAAGAGAACAACATGCAAATTAAGATGAATGAAATGTTACAATGAAATGGTTGTTGGTCAAAGCGAATAAAATTTAAAAATATTACACTGATCTACAAATATACTGTTTATACTCTATGAAAAAGTAAACTATAAAGGTACTTACAAATATATAGTTAGATAGGTTAAAGATTTGATATCAAATCTGGCTATAGAAATGGCATCTGGATACAATTTTCAAAAATGATACGATTAATTTTTGGTAGAATTGTTTACGAGTTTATTTTATAGGGACTCTTCTAAATTCGCATTCAGAAGAGTCCCTATAAAATACGTTTCGTAAGAATCGAATTAGCAAGTATATGACGTGATGTGAAAATTTATGAAATTGACTTTATCAGTTCGTTACTCGTAACTCGAAAATCCTATTTTATTATTTTAGTATTGAATAGGTAGGTGAACACGCATATGGGTCCCCTAATGGTAAGTGGCCACCAACGCGCCATATACATTGGCATTGTAAGAAATGTTAATTATCGCTTACATCGCTAATGCGCCACCAACCTTGGGAACTAAGATGTTATGTCCCTTGTGCCTGTAATTACACTAGCTCAATCACCCTTCCAACCGGAACACAACAATACCAAGTACTGCTGTTTTGCGGTAGAATATTTAAAATAAGATTAGAATTATAATGATATTTAAATGCGAAAGTTAGTTTTTTTGGTTTGTTACAATTTCACATCTTAACTCAATAAAAGACAAACATATGGTACGTAATATTTGACAATGCGGGCGAATTAGAAGGCGGAAATTGTTCCAGGTTTGCTGCTTAGCGGTTAGAATATATGATGAGTGGGTGTTACCTTTTTAGACGGGCTTTTACAAAGCCTTCGCGTCAATCGACTCGCATCGAGTAATAGTGGTTATAAGAACTGTAGCATATTCTTTAGAATTATTTGTAAAATATGTGCAACAGAAAAAAAATTGAATACAATAGTGCTTGTCTGTAGTTAGAAAAAATAGGTTTAAAAATTAGATCGCCCCGCGAGGCGTATGTATTATTTACATTTCACATTTTATTGGAACTCAGTGTGTTAAAATAAAGTATAATTCAAATTTACTTAAATTCTTACATTAATGTGCTACGATAAAAAGATTTAAACTGAAAGTAACATGAAAATAGAGCCTGTATTATTTTTTATATTGAAAATATTTTTTAGAGATAATTTAACGGGGTAACGAAAATAATTACTGTGAACTCGATATTTATTTATGACAGGAAAATGCACAGTAATAGCGTCGTCTTTTTTTTCATCTAATGTCGGATTAAATCTTTCAGCGGACGAAGGAACACCTTTCAACGGCGCTCAATTTGATTTAACATAAAAATGTTTACAAATCAAAAGCACACAAGAGTCGTGTAGAGAGAAGGGTCTGGGTTTTCTAGTAAAATAAACTTGCCAACACTAAAGATTTGTATTTTTGCTGTGTGTTTTCGATAGAGTAGTATAAAGCTACCCATTAAATAATACGAATCGATTTAGGGATTATTTGTTAAACATTCATCAATCTAACATCCTAAGTATTTCACAACTAAATATTTAAGGTGGGATACGAATTTACCAGATTTGTAATCTCAGGAATTATTTATCATATTGAAAACTTATTATGTTAATGAAAACACTCTTCAACGCCTGTTTGATTTTATTATCTTTAGACTGCAGGTGCCGTCTAACGTGTGTTGCTTCACAACAAAACATTATATATCTATTTTTAGGGCTATAGATAGAGTTCATTCAAAGCTGCAGTAGCATACTGCCTACCACTTACCATCAGGTGGAGTAGTCATTTGCCATCACGGCGCATATAAAAAAAAATACTTTAGCGCAGTCTAGTTCTAATTTAACAATATGGTATTTTTTTATCTTCCATTGCTTGTACATATTATACTATATTATTTTCAAAAGAGCGAATTATTTAGTATTTTGTTATGTAAGGTTGAAACTCAGAACTTTGTAAGATTTTGAGTGAGCTGGTTTATATAGTTTTTTTTAAATATTTGCGTTATTACGCATATAATCAGCTTGTCTGACTGTCCATCTGTCTAATTGATGTCTGTTTTAAATCATGTCTTCCCTTTTTTCTTTTGAAGCTTTTATAAATGTTGGGTATGTTATTCTTAAATATTCGACGAAATCGGTTCGACTGCTGTGATTCAATACGTTATTTTCATTAAAAAAACATGTATTACTCATGACACAGATATACAAGTCTCCACAGATATCTCATCTGAGCCTTTGTTGTATCTTCCACACAGATTTATTTAATAAGTTTCTCTTCCAGTTAAGGAATTTAAAATCATAAATGGATGAAAGTAAAGAAGATAAATATTTATTATAAGTTTACTTACTACTTTTTACTATTAAGCGAGGTGTAATTAATTATGATGATGTGCTTAATTTGTGATTATAATTCATCTCGTGCTTTACGGTGAAGGAAAACATCGTGAGGAAACCTGCATGTGTCTAATTTCACTGAAATTCTGCCACATGTGAATTCTACCAACCCGCATTGGAGCAGCGTGGTGGAATAAGCTCCAAACCTTCTCCTCAAAAAGAGGAGAGGAGGCCTTTAGCCCAGCAGTGGGACATTCACAGGCTGTTACGGAGGTGTAATTAATCTATGTAATCCCAGTAATACGCGAAAACAATCATTTCAAAACTAAACCTTTCAAGGGAGATTATACGATATCGATCGATGAATTACACTTGTAATTTATTTTGTTTCCTAAAAAAATTATATATGTCGAATATCGAAGTGGTTATAATAAAAAATAAACGTAGAACCACTGACCCATTAGCGTCATCGGTTCTGCTTTAACTATTTGAAGCAAGGTAAAGGAGTTAAGTTAAAAGGTAGTTAAATAATTACATACTCAAGTTTATAAGTATTTTATTTGAACAAAAGGAAATTAACAAATAATTAAAGTTTAAGATGATAGACTAGCAATATTTAATCAAATGGACATAGTTTTTACTTACAATGTGTTCTCTTCAAAAGTCGGCGGCAGACTGAGCACTGCGCTCAATTCACCGACTTTATGCTTTCGCTTGCCCTACCAAAAGCAAACGTTATATCTTTATATTTTAATATAATTATGGATGCTGTTATTTACTTAACATAATTCTAAAATCACATAAGTTTTATCTAAATCATTTTACAATTAATTAAAACGTTACAATAATAAATTTCGCGCCTCATAAAGTAGTCAAATTCATGAGTAATAAAATTTCAAGCTATTTATTATTAAACATAAAACCTCTATTTATGTTGATAATGATTAATGAATTTGTAATGAAATTATGATATTTTTTTTATAACAAAACCAAAGTACATAATATATCTGCGGCGATATACTATATGCTTTATTTTCTTATTCATCAATTCCACTAACAACAATAATTATAATGTATTTCAGACCTAAATGTAAAAACGTATTCGATGGAAAAAATCCTTCGTTTAAAAAAAAAAATCGAAAAAAGGATGTTTTAGGGAAAAGGTTTTACGAACCTACATTATAACAACATTCATTGGGTCTTAACTTTTGGTGTAGTAATTGTAATAGTATAAGGGAAACTGAAATAACTGCTTCTAGTAGCAAGTTGTTACTAGTAGTATCAATTATAATATTCTTTATAAAATTATTATATGCTATGCAACTAGGTCCTGGAATTAATCATAATAAATTTCTTACTACACGCAACGAAAAGAAAAAAAAGACAACTAAAGAGTAACAATATTTAGAAAAAGTATGCAAAAATTATAACATTTCTGCTTGTTGGACAGGAATAGTGTATAGTTTCTGTTATTAGAAATATTTATTGCAAGCTGATTGTTTATTTAAAACCTATTTAATTCAAAATAAAACGTTTAATTGTTTTTAAAATGTTCCTAATAGTTTAGCGTATAGGTAAATGTCGTTTTTTGCTTACAAATGTTTTTGCATAAT
This sequence comes from Nymphalis io, assembly GCF_905147045.1. Classification (NCBI taxonomy): domain Eukaryota; kingdom Metazoa; phylum Arthropoda; class Insecta; order Lepidoptera; family Nymphalidae; genus Nymphalis; species Nymphalis io. Next base: position 5,076,521 of record NC_065893.1, on the reverse strand, counting down.
ATGTATTTTGAATAGTATTATTGCAAGATTTTTGGAAATATTTGTTTGGTTTGCTTTAAGCAAGGCAAATATTAATTAATCAAGTAAAATAAATTCACGAAAATTTAATAAAAAAAAGTTTATTTCTTTTAAAAAATAAACGTATAATTAATGACGCAAACAGGTAACAAGGTAATCCTTAGTTATAGGAGCAACTTAATCACGTGAATCTTTAAGCGCGTTAAGGTGTAACAAGCGAAAATTAAAGTCCTGCGACTACTTATCTATCCAATGCACTGGGTGGGTGGGTAAAGGAATAACTATGGTAGTTGATTCTTTATTATAATTTCGGGCCAAAAGTGAGTGGCAGATACAGAAGTAGTACTACTACATCTGTATGTTTGGTCAATATAAATTTATTATGTATATGCTATAATATGTTATACGTACTATTACGTTTACGTTCTATGTTTACGTTTATTTCTAATGAAATTGTTTTAATGGAAGCTAGAACTGTTCTGATACAGGTTTACTCCTCCTTAACTTAAAAGAATATTTCTGCCTAAAACGTATCACATATTGTTAAGTTAGTGAATTAAATATATATTTTTTTTAATTTTTGAAAATTGACAGTATTTGTTTATAACAATTATATAATTTAATTACATCTATAATACTTAAATGTAAATATATTATGAATTAAAATTTTATAGAACGTTGAAATACTTTTTCTTTACAGAAACTTACTATTCCAAGAAAGTAGCACGATAAGGACGTATAGTTTTATAACGCTGTTCCAATCTCTATAAAAAAGAAGAATTACGACTGTTTTGGCTCACATTGTTTACACCACACGTCTATTGCGAATCAATAAAATACCCTAAAGCTATTTTAACATAAGCACAAAAACTATTTTTTGATTCGTTAACTAAGTGGGATATCAAGGATCAATTCATTAATTTAAGACGTTTTAGCATTATAAATTAAATTAATTTAAGACGTAGTTAAATTAGAATACAGCTCTTTAATAATAAGACAGTAGATCGTTATTGAATTTAAATTATTTACATATTAATCTCATATATTTATTCCTATTGTTGCAGTTAGTCATGACACTTGAAGATTTTTATGAAGTCTTAATGAAAATTATGTTTTTAATAATTATCGAAAACCAGAAAATGTGATGCAGAATGTTGGATTCGTATAATAATTTTGAATCATTCACCAATGACACGAACATTGAAAACTACAACGATACTAACTTAACCACAGTATGGACAAATGAAGAATTTTGCTCACCTTTTTCTGCAGGAAGTTTGCTTTCTACTCCCATTTTTCAATTTTGTGTATTCTTTATGTACTGTACTATATTTATAGTTGCTTTAATAGGGAATGGACTAGTGTGCTTCGTTGTGCAAAGTTCACCTCGAATGAAGACCGTAACAAATTATTTCATAATGAACCTGGCTATTGGTGATATTTTGATGACAATATTTTGTGTGCCGTTTTCATTTGTGTCAATGTTAGTTCTAAGGTACTGGCCCTTTGGTATAGTTATGTGTAAAATAGTGAATTATTCTCAAGCTGTTTCCGTGCTAGTTAGTGCTTATACACTTTTGGCTATTTCTATTGATCGTTATATGGCAATTATGAGACCTTTGCAGCCGAGATTAGGTAAAACTGCTGCTAAATTTATAGTGGCAGCGGTGTGGGGAGGAGCATTAGCGACTGCAGCACCTATCATTATAGTTTCACAAATACAGAGACCGACTGAATGGCATCAATACTGTAAAACGTAAGTGTTTCAGAACATTACTGCGAAATCAGCTCGAAGACGTTTTAAATGCACTACTAAAAACGCAAGTAGTAGAAATTATAGTGCAGTCAGCAAATAAATAAATAAATACTTTTAATATTTGCTTAGATAAGTACTTAATACATATATTACACGTATGATATTTTTAATAATGAATTTCATCAACTCCAGACATTTCGTAGTCGTTGTTATCCTCGCTTTTATCCGGTAAATCATTTATGTTAATTATTGTTCTGATATTGTATCTTATGCCTCGACACCGCCATGAATTTTCTATTCACTTTAATAGCATGCAGACAAAAAAACACTCTTTTATTTCTATTACACTACTGAAAATACGAAATCGTCTTCAAACTGATTTATCGGTACTTATTTTGATCTTTAAGCTGTCTATAATTAATTACTTGTAATTTTCAAGTTGTGTAGTATATATAGTATATTAAAATTAGTTTTACAGGAAAAATTTAAATGTAACAGCCACTATTTTCTGTTTTCTCGAATTCCTTAGAAGAATATTTTATATAAAGCCATTAGCTTGAAGTATCTCTCTCGATACAGTTTTAAGCTTTATTTTTAAAAGTACTTTTAAGAGTAAAGTACTTTTAAAAGTACTTCTTATTTCGCACAAGTACAAGTTAGAGTATTATTTACATGTTTACATCAAGTCAACAGACATCAGTCAAATCAACAAATATTATTCCATAGTCTTCTGAATTTGTTTACTTTCTAGCATAAAATCATAAATTTTAAAACATTTGTTGACGTTCGTTATAAAAACTAATTCCCGACTCTACGAGATCTTATCGGTCTTACGAGCACACTAACGATAAGTGCATTGTTACACAAGGCAATGGGGCCGCGCTTCATGCGGTAGCTGCGTTTGACAATTGCCTAGTTTAAAAAACAATTAATACTTGTCTTATTATATTACGCAGATAGTGTTATATAATATTACTAGATGTTTTCAGTAATAAGATAAATTAGATCAGAATATTCGACATCTTCCGTCCGTACATGGAAGATATATGAGTAAAACTATTACCGGGCCTTTATTAACGCAATAGAACCCAAAAAAACATTCTTAGAATTTATCTCTGTCTGTTTATCTGTTTATCTGTGCGTTTGTGCACGCTAATCTTAGAAAAGACTTAACGTATTTAAGTGCACTAATGTATTATGGCTAACTTCACTTAAAATTTATTGTTTGTTTTGTTTCAATCGGTTTATAAATACTAAAGTTATGTCAATTTTAAGAATCACAACGAACATTTATTCGATACAATTGCTATAAAATAACTGTACTTCCAATGTAAGTTGAACTCAGATCTACATGATCAATCATATTAAATAGAGTTCAGTTTTATTACAGTTCCGGTTTGAAGGGTTAGTGAGCCAACTATAGGCACAAGGGACATGACATCTTCGATCCCAAAGTTGGTGGGGCATTAGTGATGGAAAGTGTGTTTAATATTTCTTACATCGCCAATGGCGATCGTGACCACATTTGGGCATCCGCCTACCTATATTATAAAAAAAAAACATATTTCACATCTAGCTGTTGATTGGGTACAATGTCGCAGGACCATCTTTTAGACGGCGTGTTTTTGCTATAAATTTGTAATGTGTATTTTGTTTTTTTTTTAAATTTTAATGTTATATATTATAAAAAATAACTGTATATTTCTTACTTCAGTCTTATAAAGTTGGTTGTATGGTAACGATTTAAATATCAGCGTATATCGACACATAACATATTATAATCTATCTTAATACACTATATAATGTATTTTAATTTAATTATTTACAAATATTCTGTGTTATTTTCGTTGGTTACAGAGACATCTGTCTTGAAAAATGGGAGTTTGTCGAACAAAACGAACAATACTCGTGTGCACTATTAGTTCTACAATTCGGATTGCCACTTACAGCGCTTGTATGCACATATGCGCGAATTGCACACGTCGTATGGGGAGTTCGACCACCGGGTGAAGCGCAAACAGCAAGAGACACCCGAATCCAGCATTCGAAACGAAAGGTTTAAACGTGTTTTTACATTAGTTATAATTTCTTACATCTGTTTTTGTTTTTTGTTTCCTGGTACAAGATCAGATCACATATTTAGTGACAAGAGGTTTATTTTGTCATTCCTTACATTTATCTTTTGTTAAAAAATAGGCTTTTAATAAGTTTTGTGAGTTAATATCCGGTTCCTCAATTTAACGAGTAATTGGTATACATCAGTATCCAATCCATCGTTTTTAAATTACGAATAACGTTCGGTTTCTCTAAGTCTTTACGTCTTTTCGACCGCATTCTCTGCATTATTATTTATATTTCAAGTAAAATAAATACATAATATCTTGATTGTGAGTTGAGAAACTTAAGTTTACTTAGCTAACTGGTTGTACACTTAGAGAAAATTAGCCTTTCCGTTTCTAAAATATTTCTCAAATCTATGAATGTATGTAAAATAAATAATCAGATAATGATAATGAGTTCGATCAAATTTATATTACATAACCGCATTTATATCATATAAATATAATTTATATCACTTAAGTGTTTACGGACGTAACAACGAAATGCAAAAGGAAAATTTGTCGGCAATCTAATACGGTAATAATAAAAAAAAACGATTTAAAAATTTGTCGTACAAAGTAAACACAAGCTATATTTAGCATCTCAAGATGAAAGTGATTTTATAAAAATCCTGGAATTGATCTTTTTTAAAATAGAACCCCCCAATCCAAACGACTACAAGACAAACTAATATAAATTACTTATCCAATTACTTTTAAAAATCTAAATAGCAATTGATATTACTTATTATTATATTACTGGTGGTAGGGCTTTGTGCAAGCTCGTCTGGGTAGGTACCACCCACTCATCAGATATTCTACCGCAAAACAGCAATACTTGATATTGTTGTGTTCCGGTTTGAAGGGTGAGTGAGCCAGTGTAATTACAGGCTCAAGGGACATAAAATCTTAGTTCCCAAGGATGGTGGCGCATTGGCTATAAGCGATGGTTGACATTTCTTAGAATGCCAATGTCTAAGGGCGTTTGGTGACCACTTACCATCAGGTGGCCCATATGCTCGTCCACCTTCCTATTCTATAAAAAAAAAAAATTATATATATATATTTTTTTTATTTTATCGAATTATTGTATCTTTTGTTGGTAGTTCTAAAATAAAAAAAAAAATAAAAAAAAAATATATTTATATAATTATTCATCTATTTTAGGATACAGTGATGTGGAGTATTATTAAGCGTAAGTAATATTGACAATACGCGTTTACAATTTGCTCAGTGTTTTCTATTTACATGTCTTATCTTTTCTAGACTAAATAGAATAAATAGTTAATAGTAACAGATTATATTATCAAACTATGCTTTTATAGTCACCATAATAAATACTAGATCGCATAAAATAATTGTCAATATAGCTTGATTTCATCGAGATTGTATTATTACAATTTCGTTGTAACAGAGACAGTGTGGAATCTTGAATTAGATATGGCAATAAAAAGGATCTGTTATTCTTTTTAGGTTCGTTAGCCTTTTACAAAAAATTTGGCTTGTGTAGGTACAGCTAAAGATTTTGAAATAAACAAATACGTGTCATATTTTATAATTTTTTATAATCATTAATTTCTACAACTTTAGAAATTTCGTTCGTTCTCATCCTCGCTTTTATTCGATCCATCATTCTTCCTCGTCATCCTCGTCGCTACCCTGAAATTTATTTTTCTATTCAATAGAATGTCGACAAATATTTCTCAATTTCTCTACAACTAATGTCATTATAGCATACATATTTGTTGCTACGTAAGTTTTCACTTTTCCCCATATATTTCATTATCTTATTACTCTTGCCAGGTAAGATGGATTCGACGAGATATATGTATAAAACTTCAGCTGTACTACCCATAGACATTGGCGCTGTACAAAATATAAAAAACTTACAACTCTAATGCACCAATAACTTTGGGAACTAAGATGTTATGTCCCTTGTGCCTGTAATAACATTCGCTCATTCACCCCTCCAACCGGAACACGACATTACTAAATATTACTGTTTGGTGGTGGAGTATGTGATGAATAAACATCACACATAGCACCAAGTAAAACTTATTAACGATACAACTTAAAAGAAACCATAAATCTTTACACTTAGAGTTTGCTAGCTATTCGACTTTTCACTATATTAATCATTCCGCTATATTTACTGCTATAGAAAATCAGGTCAAATGTCCAAAATATGTATACAGATCTTATAAAAATAACTCCAACAATTTTTATTAATAATTTATATGTGGATTTTTTTCAGATGATTAAGATGATGGTGACGGTGGTTATTGTATTTACTATCTGCTGGCTCCCTCTCAATATATTTATTGCAAGTATTTTTATAGTTTTCTTTATATGATGTATATTTTTAATTTTTTTATAAACATCAAGTGTGTATAAAATACAGGGCTCTGAAGTGATTGGTGTTGTTGATTTATGTTTATTTAATTAAACTAATGCAAATATATATTAAGCTATGTATATTTTAGTTCAATTCACCAGAAATACATCTTGTCCACTAGTTTTCCATTCATAATCAAGCTCAATATGATAACTACATAACGTCAGTGTGTGTAGTGTGTGTGTGTGTGTTTGATGGCTTCGTTAGGATTTGGTAGCGTAGCATAGCAAACTCTGACTGTTAAAACTGGCACGATAAGTTTCAATCAATCAATTTAATATATATTATTTAATATAATTTAGATTCTATGGACTCTCCACGAGACCGATGACGCTTGGGCAACATGGCCAGGCATGCCATACGTGTGGTTCGTAGCCCACTGGCTGGCTATGTCACACTGTTGTTATAATCCAATCATATACAGCTATATGAACGTAAGATACCGTCGAGGATTTAAACAGGTAAATAAAACTTTGTACAAAATATTTGCCGATTGTATATTCATAATAACGCCCTGTTATTTCGTTATTCGTTTTTTAAGAAAATACATAGAAATCGATTTTTGATTATGACTACATTTTACCGCCAAGCAGCAATATGTATATAACACTGAGTGAGCCAGTGTGATAACAGGCTACGGTAACATATGTGCTTTCCTATACCCCTGATAAGGTATATGCAAAATTTTGCAATTGAGTAATTAAGACGTGAAGGCGTAAAACACAAACTCATTTTTACATATAAAATAATATTAAGGCTTATATTAATAATAATATCAATTTATCATCATCATGATCATTGGACACTCGAAATATTGTTATTGATGTTTTATTTGATGTCGATGAGCTAAACTAGAAATTTGGATTTAATTTGATTTTATCATAAGTGACATTTTCATTTATAGATATTAGGTAGCTTGATGCCCACTCGTTTACATCAGACATCGCGGTCGGCTCGACGTACCAGCACCTGTGATGTCATACCCTTATCAGGTATTTTTTTAATTAGTAATGCTACCACGACTGATTGGCAAATGGGCTACCTGATGTTAAGTGATAATTACCGCCCATACATGTTTTCGGTATAAGAATATTTACATTGTCAATTCGCCACAAACTTTGGGAACTAAGATGTTCTGTCCCTTGTGACTGAAGAAGCACCGGCTCACTCCCCCTCACCACCGGAACACAACAATATTCTATAATACAGTATTGCTGCTTAAAAGTGAACTAGTAAAGTCCTTCCAAATTTCGTAATCAATGGGTATATTTTAAAATCTGCAATTTTGTAGACTTAAAATGCCAGAAATAAGATTAGTTGTAATAAGGTGGTTAAGGTTAATTTATTTATATAATTTTTTGGTTATGTTTTTTGTGGAAAAAATTTATGCTTGCCTATCAGGTAAATTACGTTATTAAAAATAATTTACAGCAGTTTTAGACGGGCCAGTTAGCCTGGTTGGTAGATACTTGCTTTTCACGCCGAATGGTTGTGGGTTCGACCCACTCAGGAAAGACATTTGTGTGCATGAACATGTTTGTTTGTCCTGATTCTGGGTGTAATTATCTATATAAGTATGTATTTACAAAAAAAAGTAGTATAATATCAGTTGTCTGGTTTCCATAGTACAAGCTCTGCTTAGTTTGGGATCAGATGGCCATGTGTAAATAATGTCCCAGGATATTTATTTATTTTGTTAGTTTCATAGATTTGAATAATATATTTATTTAATAAATTAATTATGTTAAAGGAAGTACGGTTACATATCATTTGCGCTCTTGCAAATCAATTTGGTACGGTAAATTAAAAAAAAACAAGGACACCAAGGAAATTGTTATGTTTGCCTTTAGGGCTGATTGGAACCCTTTCTAAGTAAGTAGGGCGGGTAGATTGGAAGCCTGTGATAGCTATGTGGTTTTGGGGGTGACTATCTAATTTGTAGTTTATTATCCAGTATCTTAAACTAAATCACTATAGCAAGTTATACAATTATAGCGTCACATCCAAATAATCAATAAATATTATCGAAAATATTATCGTGGGCTTTCGCTAGGGCCTGTGTGCGTTACACTTTTTTTACGACAGACACAGTGGCTCTATAAATTTGATTCTCCAACGTTTGGAGACCATATTTGAGATGGCAGGTTCGGTAAGTAATCAGCCAACAGCCAAGAAAGTAAAACTGTTTCACCCACATTTGTTATTTTTGGTAAATTTGTTGTTCGGCAGTCTGTTGAGCTCCCGGAACGGACTCCCCACTCTAAAGAAAAACAACAAAAACTGAAAAAAACCGCCCGACCCGCCTTATACCTATGTATATATACTATAGGAGGTCAAAAATTAATTTAAAAATATTTATCCGCAAGTACTCACGGAGAATAGCCGCTTTTAAGCGGCTTACCGTATGAACACTGATACGGAAATGGCGACAGCGTCAGACGCTTCTGTGACTTGATGACTGCATATGTGCTCAAAATTATCAGCGGGCATGCACAAAAGCCCAATTGAAGAAGAAAAAGGCGGAAGACAGAGGGGTTGCCTTCGCGAAGGCAGTTCGCAGTTTCATTAAAGTGCTTACTAAAATGGTCCCAGAGGAGCAGACCACCTCGAGGACAATAGAAACTGAAGACTCGTCGTCCATGGGCGCAGACGAACTGCGCGCATTGGCTGGACGCAGGACTGTACTGGAAGTGACCACAAAGTCGTCAAACCTGAAGGGAGGCTTAATTAAAAAGCTGAAAAAGGCAGCAGTCAGTCAGTGGTGCCCGGATTCGAACCCACGATCATCGGTTAAGATTCACGCGTTCTAACCGCTAGGCCATCTTGGTTTCAAAAGTATAATAACATATTAAGTTTCCATAAACCTATTGTTTCATAGTATATAATTATATTTATCTACTGGTGGTAGAGCTTTGCGCAAGCCCGTCTGGGTAGGCACTACCCACTCATCAGATATTCTAACGCAAAACAGCAGTACTTGGTAGTATTGTGTTCCGGTTTGAAGGGTGAGTGAGCCAGTGTAATTACAGGCACAAGGGACATAACATCTTAGTTCCCAAGGTAATAATAATAATAATATCCTGGGACATTTTTCACACACGGCCATCTGATCCCAAATTAAGCTTGTACAAAGCTTCTGCTATGGAAACCAGACAACTGATATACTACATATACTACTTTTCTTTTGTAAATACATACTTATATAGATAATTACACCCAGACTAAGGACATGACATGTTCATGCACACAAATGTCTGTCCTGGGTGGGAATCGAACCCACTATCTTCGGCGTGAAAGGCAAGTGTTCTACCAACCACGCCAACCGGCTCGTCAAAGGTTGGTGGTGCATTGGTGATGTAAGCGATGGTTACCACTTACCATCAGGTGGCCCATATGCTCGTTCGCCTTCCTATTCTATAAAAAAATATATATTTTTATTGTATTTAGAACTCATGGGTGTCAACGGCATCCGTCGAGAAATAAGCAGCGGTTCGGGTCGTTTGCAGCGTGTATCTCATCGCAGCGGGAGCTCTGATAACAATCTCTCGTCCAGACACTTCATCGCCTCAACACCTCCAATACAAGCGCTGTCGTAGACAATTCCAGTTGTAACAGTTAAATAATAATTTATATAAAACACGGTACCTATTACATAAATACCAAAGGTTACCTTAATGTTATTCTCTTGAAATGATTAAGATATAAGAATTGATTATTATTAGCTTATTTTTCCCTTATATTGTAATTCCTTTTGTCACTTAGTATATTTGTAAATTACTAAATTACTTTTCATTATTAGTGATATTTTGTATCCTTTCTATATAAATATATATTATATACATTGATGCCAATATTTATCTCTATTATATTTAAAACAATGAATTGTGTTCCATTTAATTAGGGTGGAAGATGCTGTCTATTGTGACACAGTTTACATTAGTACAGTCGTCAATGTAATCTCTCTTATATTGTAGAAATAAAACGTACGATATGATTACTATTGTTTAATTGAGATTAAGACATATTTGTAAAATGAATAAAATGAAATTAATAAAGAATTCAATAAAATCTTGGCTTAAAATTCTTCTTGCTTTCCATGCTTACCTTTCTGTAGTCCCATACATCGAAGAACTATAAAAAAGTCTTACAACTTGAGCATGATTGATCAGAAACATGAATTAAGAGTCCTTACTAGTCCAGCTTGAATTTTTCCCCCGCCTCACAGCCGCACATTGGCAGCTATCACTTGCTCGAGTAAGTGACGCGTCACGTAAAGTAACGATTTATACTAAAATATATGTAATTTATATAAGTAATTAATTGTAATGTAATTTATATAGGTACACGGTTAGTTATTAGATATATATTTATACATAATTATCATATATTAATTCGAATACAAAATAAAATGTAGAGAAAGCTATACTCAATACAAGAATATATAAATTATAAAGAGGGTAAAAAATAAATAACTACATTTCAGGGATAGTTTTATTTTATCACTTAAATAAATCACTCTAAAGTAAAAAAAATATAAACTTAGCTAAAGTTTCAGCCAATTCAACTGAACAGTTATATTAAACAATTTTTATCGAATAAATGTTTGACGTGATTATTTAAATTGACATAAAAGTAAAATAAAAGATATATTGATAAAATGATCAAATTGTTTGAATAACCAATCTTCTTTCTTCATTGCCCTCATCCAAATGTATTTTTATTTGAATTTAACAATTATTTGTTTAAACGATCAACGACACGTGACATACGTAATGGTGGCACGCGTATTCAATCAGAACAAATCGAAAGGAACCGGGTGATTGCTGACAAAACTGAATTGAAACGACGAATCTAGCTGCGCAAAAAGCGACGTTCAATCGCTGCAGCAACAACTTTCTTCACTGTTTGGAAAATGCAGCAGTGGTTTTTCGTACACAGAAATTGATGCTCTTTCAGACGAGATTTGATTTTTTGACTAGGTTGATCATACCGGATACCTTGGTATGAGGCGTCGCTTATCATGCTGCCACTGATAAGACCAATGAGGAGGGCTTGCAGCACTGTATTTTCGTATACATCCCCTGTTTCGAGGAACTAACGAAACTTGGCAGTCTTATCATACTAGAAATCGGATATTTTTTATTTTATTTCTATAATAGCGTGTCCAGGTTTTTTGCATCACCATTTTGTGTTCCCCCATTAATGACGTGACTATATCTATATCTGGGAGTCTTATCGAACTACGTTTCTATTCAATTGTTTTATATACAAAATTACAAAAAGATAAAATAAACACACTATCTACTACTTATACAATTTACTGGTGCAGCTGAAACTTTACAACAGCGGTTTATAAATATACAGTCTAGTCTGTTAGCTACCATGATTAGAATTTTGTTTGAGCTGGCCCGCACTCTGTGAACCAAGGCAGCAAACTTTTTTCGCATTAATGCGTAAAAACAGTCTATATTCAACTCAGCGAACATCCCTGAAGCACTACAGAAGCGAGGCAAACCCATCAGTAATCTGAAGGCGTTATTGTACTGGACATGAAGAGCATTGTATGATTTTAATGTATAATTAGCCCACAAACTACATGTATAAAAAGAGGTACAGTAAGCGCGGAATAATGTTTTTTTACAGCCCTTGAAGCACGCGCAAATCTTCTGACAATCATGTTAGCTTTTATTGACAATGCTCTCCTCTCTCTTTCAATGTCATTATTATCCTTGAGACTGGTGGTTAGTATATGTCCTAGGTATTTAAATTGGAAAACTTGAGTCCAGCTCATATTATTAATTTTTACCGAAAAATCAATATGGCAACCAACATGCTGGTTACTGAGTATATCAATGAGCTCGTTAATATAAAGATTGAAGAGCGTAGGTGAGCTTAGCCCTCCTTGCCTTACCCCACATTTCAAACTATATGATCGAGATAGCGCTCCATCCCATTTGACATTGTTAATTTGATTGCTATACCAATGTTTTAAATTTTTCGTAACCTCTGGTGGTATTTGTGTCTGTTCCAGCTTTGTCCAAAGGATATCATAGGCAACCAAATCAAATGCTCGACAGATGGAGAAAACATGCATAAATAGGTATTATACGGTCCGTATAGTATTTTACAGTTTGCTTTAAACTTAATATTGCAGTTTCAGTCGAGAGACCAGATCGAAAACCAAACTGATTATCATGTGGCTTAAAATATATATTAATTTGATTGTTGAGTACACTGTCAAAACCTTTGGAAATTATCGTAGCTAGTGATATAGGCCTATAATTATTCTTATCTGAACTATCATCCGTTTTATTTTTTATAATAGGTATCACTATTGTTTTTATCATATTACTTGGCAAATATGCATGAGATAGACAAAAGGAAAATAACATTGCCAAGATTCTGGGCAAATGAGCACCAGCATGTTGTAAATGCTCAACGTTGAAACCATCATGACCAGGAGATCTAGCTCTAGCTAAACTATTTATTGTCTGTGCAATGTCAAAGGCGGTAACTCTTATTCTAATTTTATCTCCAGACTGAGAATTAAGTGTAGACTTTGCAGAACCTAGACGCGATTTAACAGAAAAGTGATATACAAAAATATTTGCTATCTCAGTAGAATCAATAACGCCATCAACGCTCACGCAACGAATGTCAGGTTTATTATTTAGATTATTTGAGTGTTTCCAAAAAGTGTGGAAGTCTTTGCTGGAATGATGTGAAGCTAAAATATCCATCTTAATTTGATTTTGATGATCTTGACATCATTTCAGACGTAATTTAAATATTCTCCTAGCTTCACACGTTTGTTCATATAAACGACCCGCAACAGGCTTTCTACTATTTATCCGTAGTAAGAATTGTTTCCGGGCTTCACAATGCGGGTCGCATACACGCCTGTTCCAGCCAATAACTTTTTTATGTTTTTCAAATGTTTTTATTTCCCGACATTGAATGATCAACTCGCTTATAGAACTAATAACATCATTGTACATTTTATCTATGACTAGTCTATGGTTTAATTTATTACATTCATACCGTACCGTACCGTAACAGCCTGTGAATGTCCCACTGCTGGGCTAAAGGCCTCCTCTCCTCTTTTTGAGGAGAAGGTTTGGAGCTTATTCCACCACGCTGCTCCAATGCGGGTTGGTGGAATACACATGTGGCAGAATTTCAGTGAAATTAGACACATGCAGGTTTCTTCACGATGTTTTCCTTCACCGTAAAGCACGAGATGAATTATAATCACAAATTAAGCACATGAAAATTCAGTGGTGCTTGCCCGGGTTTGAACCCACGATCATCGGTTAAGATTCACATGTTCTTACCACTGGGCCATCTCGGCTTTTTTACATTCATAATCACTACAAATTCTAAAGTCATCTGGGAAATCAATAAGTCGTAATTTTTCACGACATTTGTTTTTGTAAGCACGAACTTGTTCCGAAGACATTTCACTCCAAATTATTGGACTATTACATTTGACATTTTGTTTTTTAATGTTAATAATATAATCTAAATTGCATTGAATTACTAATGGAAAATGATCAGACCATAATACATCATATCTTACATAAGTATTAACTACTGAGTTCTCAGCCGTTTTAGTTACTATACAATGATCTAACCATCTCCTAGTTCCGTGTACATCACTAATAAACGTATACGTATTATCAAAATCGGTTTTTCAATTTCTGAATTGTCTAGATTTTCTCGAGTAGTGACCATCTGCCATACATATTAGGATTCGCGTTTTGTTCAAATTTGTGTCGTTGTTGTTTTGTTAGATTGTTTTAGGTTTTTTCATTAATTTCATTATTTCATTGATAATAATATTAAATACTTTGTGGCTTTAGGTTGCAATTATTAACTTGGTCGTAATTTTGCTCTATTAGACTTCTTAAGTTAATATTTTTGTTTTGGATTTTATACATTATTACTTTTGTTTTTATTTTTAAGTTAACCTATTTCTTATTTGTATGGTTTTGTAAAGTGTTTGCTATACTATGTGTTTGTTGTATGGGTATGTCTCGGATAAAATAATAGATGATTTTTTTTTTTATAGAATATGATTTTTTTTTTATGAATACGGATGAGCATATGGGCCACCTGATGGTAAGTGGTCACCAAACGCCCTTAGACATTGGCATTGTAAGAAATGTCAACCATCGCTTACATAGCCAATGCGCCACCAACCTTGGGAACTAAGATTTTATGTCCCTTGTGCCTGTAATTACACTGGCTCACTCACCCTTCAAACCGGAACACAACAATAACAAGTACTGCTGTTTTGCGGTAGAATATCTGATGAGTGGGTGGTACCTACCCAGACGAGCTTGCACAAAGCCCTACCACCAGTAGTGATATGCTATGCAATTTGAGTTAATTCCCACGCGTGCATCTACGAACCCAGCGTAACAATGGCTAACTGACCGGCCGCTACAACAAGTTTGTCATAGAGTAATACAACACGTGTCCCTTTAATTTTAATAAATTTTGCATTTTTTTTTGTTTTATCCTATTTACAGTTTAATTTGACTAAAACGGTTGTATATTTTGTTCTATTACTTACTGCTATACTTATGGCTTACCATGTAAGATTTTTACATGTAAATCATGAAAAAGATATTGTTGTCCTAGCAAATGGAAGTACAACATCTAATATAGTATATATGGAGGCATTACGACGAGCCGGTTGGCGTGGTTGGTAGATACTTGCCTTTTCACGCCGAAGGTTGTGGGTTCGATTCCCACCCAGGACAGACATATGTGTGCTTGAACATGTCTGTTTGTCCTGAGTCTGGGTGTAGTTTTCTATATAATTATGTATTTACAAAATAAAGGTAGTATATGTAGTATATCAGTTGTCTGGTTCCCATAACACAAGCTTTGTACAAGCTTAATTTGGGATCAGATGGCCGTGTGTGAAAAATGTCCCAGGATTACTATAATTCGGTATAGCCATTTTCCCTTAATTACTAGAATAATAATAATCGCACTTATATCATAAATAAGAAAGGTTGTGTGTATTATGAATATAAGTTACTTCTTCAAGCTTTATCACAGCCAAAATATGACAATTAACATATTTTGGCCTTGTTTAATTAGATTGTTTTAGCCTTATATTGGTCTTGTATAATAAGATTTTCGATAATGACACGGCCGAAGCCACGGGCGGAAAATCATTACTTAGACGTCACTGACGATGCTATGATTTTATTATTAATAATTAGTACACCGTTCGCCAGGACGGTAAAGGCTATGAGGGTTGCTTTTATAAAACAAGAGGGTACATGACCATATTTCCGGGATGTTTCGAGGATAGCTCTAATGTATAAGGGGACAACACTGTATCCTTCGTTTAGCACTAGTTGGATTTTGAATACACTCAGCTATGAAACTCCGTAGACGTCCACCTATTATTTATACATAATTTTAAATTCCTGCGCACAATATGTGACGATTTAAGCTCCGACTAATTATTTCATCAGCTCAAAAATCACTTTAAACCACAAAATAAATATGACTACGACTCTCGAAATTCTGAAACTAATGCGAAACTGAAACCTTTATGCGAAAAGAAGAAATAAACACTTACAAGTTTTAAACGTCGGCAGAAAAGACTGTTTGTATGTGTGTTAGAAACACATTCATAAATAATTATTTAAATCGGATTAGCGACTTCCAATCTTAATAAGTCTTACTATACTGATATAATCCGGCTTTTTAGAATATCAAAAAGCTTTATAAATATTAGATTGGAAAGCCATTAAGGCCATACGAAGAATAAACTTCGGATCTCAAAAAGCTAAAAGTTTAAACGAGAAAATGAGATTGTTCCATATACGTTATGCTTCTGCATAAAATATGAAATTTTTAATGGTAAATCTTTATCATGGTACTTTTCTTTGAACTAAAGATTACACACGATTTAAACGATGTATATGAGTAATCCTTTTTTTGTTTTGTTGATAAAAAGTAATTGGAAAATGAATACGGAATATTACGTAAAACTAGAAAATGAAGAATTGATATTCGATATTTTATTTAAAAAAAAATCCTGTTCCAGGTAAACCACATATATTTTCACCTTAATGTAATTGCGAGTCCATCCAAGTAACGACGAGTTTATTTATTTGCGTTTGCTTATTTGCTTCAAGTCTACGTTCAAAACCCAACATCATTCCAACGTACAGTGCCAGAGTGTAATTTCTTCAAGTGCTTATCAAATTAGAAATTTATTTTCGATAATTATCTCAACATACGGGAAGTATGTTGATATTTGCATCGGAAGATATTTTGCATCGGATGCGTACTAGAACATCAAATCCAGATTTGTTACAGTTAAGTAAATCACACGACGCATTGATATTTATTGAAAAAGTTAAGTAAACGATCGATCGTCGATTGTGAACGATGAATCAAGAGGAATTTTATTCTTGAATGCTTCAGTTGAAAGTGAAAAACAATATCGTATTGATATTGGCAATTTGTAGTTTGGTTCATTTGTAATCGCAGCAACGTTATTGATAGGTGAGCGAACTGCTCATTTATTTATTTATATTTTTTTTTATAGAATAGGTAGGCGGACGAGCATATGGGCCACCTGATGGTAAGTGGTCACCAACGCCCATAGACATTGGCGTTGTAAGAAATGTTAACCATCGCTTACATCACCAATGCGCCACCAAGCTTGGGAACGAAGATGTTATGTCTCTTGTGCCTGTAATTACACTTGCTCACTCACCCTTCCAACCGGAACACAACAATACCAAGTACTGCTGTTTTGCGGTAGAATATCTGATGAGTGGATGGTACCTACCCAGACCAGCTTGCACAAAGTTCTTGTAATTTAGTAACCAAGTTGCCTTTGAATATATACATATCAATGAAATTCCAACTTCCAACAACAGTTATTTATTTTTCAAAAAAATGTGCAAATTAACAATGGTGCCTAAAAATCTTTGTAAACATTAGACCGAATGATTCTGGTCGATTATTTTCACACATTGTCAGATATTTGACATTAGGACTGGCTGTATTATAAATCCTGCGGATTTTGGCCCGTTCCTAAAATCAAGATCGACTTCATGATAAAGGTATTCCCATCATCAATTCAAATCATGATTGGTTAAACGAACGTGCTATAATGGTTGCGAAATAATATAACGTAATGTCCACGAATCAAATTTCATAATTTAAAAAGCAATAAATGAAGTACTTGGTATATTCCGTTAATAGCCTTAACGATGTTAACAACTATTCAACCAAATATTTAAATTCGCTGGATTTTCCCGGATTGTCGTCTGTCAATCTTCTATTGGTTGATTACTAATCATAATATTCAGAAATATCAACAAACCATCAACATCATCATCGACCATAAAATAATGTTTCTTTTACATTGAAAATATCAAAACTGGCATATCATGAACTGTAAAATTCTCATTCGCTTAATCTATTATTTTTATTATTTAAATTAAAAAAAAAATACATATATCTGTACCAAAACTGTTCGTTCGAACGCGCTAAACTTTTAGTTAAATTAAAAAAAAGTTCTTCAGTTACCCATTGAGAACGAAATATAGACTATAAATTTAGGTTAACTATAAATATAGTTTTTATATTGTAACCTTTATCAGTTTAAATACATTTATATGTAAAAATTAACCAGAGTTTGCGCATACTATGCAGTATGCAGTAACGGAACAGTTAGTACTTAATATAAGGTAAGTAAAGTTATGTTGTGAATAGTTTTATTTCTCACATGTTATTAATTATGAAACGATGCAAGCAACACAAAGTTAACTGTTTAAATAAAAACGTAAAATAATAGCCTTTAAATATTCTGGGCCAAGGTCTTATCTCCATTTCAAGAGAAGGTTTGGAAATTATTCTACCACGCTGAGTGATTGGACAAGTGTTATTCCAATTTCAATTCATTTTAAAGTTTTTGCGAGACTAACGCACGGCAATTGATTATTATAAAATAATAAAATGTATTGTAATTGTAAAATAAGTATATGATAAAAGAAAGAAATGCCTGTAAGTTTACGTTTAAGTATTTAATTATGAATAAAATTTTCATTTCATAATTTGATTTCAATGCATATCTTAGGAGATATCACAGTTTCAAAATATCTCCGCAACAAATTATTTGAATCCGATCTTTCGTTTAGAAGTTAGGAATGGTGTAATAATGCAAAATGTAAGAAGAAGTGTAAACGAACCGCGGATATCGGGTGCGAACAGTAGGTACAGTAACAGTAGGAACAGTAGCAGTAGTAGTACCTTGTTGTAGTTGTGGGTAAGTGGTAGGTGGTGTTAGTTCTTTTGAAATTTACCAAGAAAAACGAATGTGACGATTTTGTTAACAATTTTTCATCTTTACGCTGCTATAACTCGGTATATGCAATTTACAAAAAAAATATGTGTGAAATTTTATTTATTGAATTAAATGTTTTTAAACGTATGATCAACCGTTAGGTATTAAAAAAAAACAGATTTTGGCACCTTTCATCAAAGATAGTGGCGCGAGTGGCAACACCCCAAGGTCACAAATTTGGATTTTTCTTTAAAGTACGACCCTAAACCACATATTTCAAAATTGTAACTAACCATCTTTTGCGAGCCAAAGGACCATTATTATCCTTACTGACTGGACTATACTTACCACTATATAAAAATTGCGCGGCCAGCGTAACTACAGGCACAAGGGACATAACAACTTACTTCACATGGTTGGTTCACACGGGCCACCATCACCACGGCAATGCGAATGATGATGACTGTACGATGAGTCACCATTCACTGTATGCCGTAGACAATAATAAAACAATAACAAACAAACGCATTAAAAAATACGCTTTATGCATATAAATATATAATAAGCATTTAGGACCTTACTGTATAGATCGATTGGTGCATGTTTATACCTTAATATATAAAAAATGCACGGGATAAAATCCTTTTTTTATCCGTACGAAGTCGGCGGACAGTTAGCCTATTATATAATATTATTATATAATAGATTTAATAAGTGCATAATATTTACTTTTTTAAAGTATATATATTAAATATAAGGCAGTAGATTAAATTGGAAAATGAATTATGTGACTCACATATCTAAATATTCATATTTTTTAGATAGCCTTAGGTTAAGTACTAACATAGACATTTAAGTTTTTTGTATTACTAACAAAATGAGTCCATGATACTTGAAATAAATATTATTATTATTATTATAATATTATTTTAAATAAATCGTGTATATATATATATATATATATTTGTCTGTCTGTCTTTATATATATTTGTCTGTCTGTTTGTCTGTCTTAGTATATATATATATATATATATATATATTAAAGGATGAACCAGAACTCCTGACACAGGTTTTATTACAAAATTGAAGATATGCTTCAGATTAAATTTCACAAATTCGTGGAGAGTTATTTGAATCTACACGTTCACCGTTATAGCTTCATGAAAGAATTATTACAGTCGTACATTATTGAATATTGAAGCACATCATAATATGTTTTCCTGTAAAAGTTGGAACGGCGAACAGATTGTATGGGTTTCCTTTTTTTCCTTTTACACCTATTGTGTAAATTGGCTATTCAATCGAAAACCCGTAATAAAAATATATTTCATTTATAATATGAATATATTTATAATATATTTTTGGTAATGTAGCTTAATATATTTTGCATATTGTATAAATAAAGGATTTCTTTTCGAAAAAATACATACTTATATGTAAAATATCTACTTTGGATTAAAATTAATTACGTAAGTTCGTCGGTAAATTGAGCTAACGATATGATTATTACCGAACTGAAATAATTTATTTAACATTATTTATATTATGCAATCGTTTTTTCGATTTATTTTTATCTGGATTACTAAAACACTGATTTTTGTTATTAAATTCGTTACCATTTATTATTCAAAATTTATTTGGGTAAAATTCAAACTTTTACTATTAGTTTTTATTTGAAAGAAGATTTTTTAAAAAGAAAAGAATTTTTAAGAATAACATAAGTATCAGTAATTTACATGCGTCAATAATGTGACAGTCGCTTCGAATGATTCAGCATCTACACAAAACATTTAGTATCGTTTTAAAATTACATAAATTTACTTGAAAATTTGACAACACGAACATTTTATTTTACTGAGTAATATTTTAATTATATTTATGTATTTGTTATTGTAAATTATATAAATATGTTCTCTAATTACTAATTATAATTAATATTTTCTGAGCTGAGATATATATTTTTTATGAGATTTTGTAATGATAAGCTTATTCAATTAAGCTGCTTATTTAGAAGGTCTATTGAGTGTGGGTTCTTTACAATCTCTACTCACCTATAAAAAGTGATCGCGATTTCTATTATCTTGAGCTATAATCCCACTTTCGACAAGATAATCTGGCGTACATGCGCGAATAGCATAACCTTTAATAAATATATTATAAATTAACTAGCTGATCCGAGCGGCTTTTAACCACTATCAACGTTCCTTCTTCGCTCTCGTGGGCCGTAGCGTAATCTATATTCATATTATAAGTGCGCAAGTCGCTCTGCCTGTCTGTTACGCTTTCACGGCTAAACCACTGGATTATTAAATTTTATCAAATGGAAGTAAAAACATTAATTTCAGAAAAAATGTTCGGTCAACAAACAAAAAATAATAATAAGAAGGAAGAAATAATCTTAAATTTCCTTTGAAAAAAAAAAATCCGACGTCATATTTTCTTGTTTCTGTCAAAGCGACCACATGGCAAGGCATTAACAGGAAAGAAATAAAAATACAAACCTTCGTCTTAGTACAGCTATTTTAAGTTAATGTAACAAAAGCAATTTTCTTATGGTCTGTTAAAATATCTTGATAATTAATGATACCGTAAACCCATTCAGTGATTGCAATATTATCTATCTATATATATTATCTTGATAAAATATAATATTTTTGAGTCTTCCCTAGTCTTTATTAACCATAATTTATATCTACGCATACAATTAAGTTTATTAAGAGCTTACCTAAAGCAATAATGCTAGTCTGTTATTTGATTTTGCATGAATAAATCTATGCTTTTAAATACTTTTTATTGCAAATTCTGTTTATAGACTTAACATAATTATGCAATATGTAAAAACGTACACAAAACCGTTCATATCCCAAATGTTAGGTAGATATCGTTATGTTATTTATTATGTGGTAGGGCTTTGTGCAAGCCCGTATGGGTATCCAGGATGGCGGTAGAATATTGTAATCAGTATACTCATTATAATATTCTAGTGCGCTACCTGATGTGATGTGTGATTTTAAGATCAATTAAATAACTTTTGTTTTTGTTTTTTACTATTTCATCTCTTTTTCTTTCTGTTGTCTTTTTGTTGACGCGTTAACCGACGTATGCTAGCATAAGCTGAACCCTACTTATTATGATTGAGCATATAGATCTTAGCTCAACTTACTCCAATATCTTCCATGTACAAATAGCAATCAATTACATTTTTATTATATATATATATATATATATATATATATATAGATAATTTATATAATACAATTCTTTTAGTAAACTGAACAACAAGTATTTGATAAATATCTAAAGACATTCATATAAACTTGCATATGTGTTCTAGATATTACTGGAATAACTGAGCCGTCATCGATACTCTAAGTAAAATGTTCCTATGAACGAAAGACGAATGAAGAAGTAATTAGAAATAATCAATGCTCAGGATTACTGTATGGCGTGTATGGTGAAATCTGCAATTTTATTGGCTTTATGCACATTTGACAATAATAGCATCATTAACATGAATTTATGCAATGTCAGTTCTTAATCTGAAAACGTGAAAATTAATAAATAAGTCTTCAAATTAAACTGCACTGCCAGATGTTTTCACTTTATTCATTTATATTAACATTAATATTTGTTAAGAAAATATGACACATTAACATTTACAATCTTTTAAAACCTTAGATTAAGGGTACTAGAACATATGTGTTCAAAAATATATATTATACATAGTATGTATACTTAAATATTATAAACAAACATGTTTTATAGAATAAAGTTTCAATTTCATAAAATGATATAATATTCATAAGTATCATATAGTATAGTAGTAAGAGAGCCGGTTGGCGTGGTTGGTAGATACTTGCCTTTTCACGCCGAAGGTTGTGGGTTCGATTCCCACCCAGGACAGACATTTGTGTGCATGAACATGTCTGTTTGTCCTGAGTCTGGGTGTAGTTTTCTATATAATTATGTATTTACAAAATAAAGGTAGTATATGTAGTATTTCAGTTGTCTGGTTCCCATAGCACAAGCTTTGTACAAGCTTAATTTGGGATCAGATGGCCTTGTGTGAAAAATGTCCCAGGATATTATTAATGTCCCAGGATATTATCATAAAATCTTACATGCCTACTTATAAACATATCCACTTATTTATATTAAAACATTAAAGACACCTATTACTGAAATACCGTAACCGTACAAAGTTAACCTTTTAGCGTAAATGAGCATATTGAATGAACACCAAACATCGTATGTATTTCTTAAATTAATTTATTAATATATGTCTAACTAACATTCTTGTTTAACATTGATAAAAGCACAGAACTATTAAATGAATATATTTTTTTAATTACAATAATATATTTAATATATGAGAACGGTTATAACTTTCTAAAACAACACCGGCTTTTTAAGGTCACATCAATGGAAAATGTACATATACCTAGTATATATGTAGGTGATACAACATTAATATTATATAAATTATTTACAGTCATTTTTATAATATATAAAATTAAAATAAAAGATAATTAGATAATAAACAAGCTTAATTTGGGATCAGATGGCCTTGTGTGAAAAATGTCCCAGGATATTATTAATGTCCCAGGATATTATCATAAAATCTTACATGCCTACTTATAAACATATCCACTTATTTATATTAAAACATTAAAGACACCTATTACTGAAATACCGTAACCGTACAAAGTTAACCTTTTAGCGTAAATGAGCATATTGAATGAACACCAAACATCGTATGTATTTCTTAAATTAATTTATTAATATATGTCTAACTAACATTCTTGTTTAACATTGATAAAAGCACAGAACTATTAAATGAATATATTTTTTTAATTACAATAATATATTTAATATATGAGAACGGTTATAACTTTCTAAAACAACACCGGCTTTTTAAGGTCACATCAATGGAAAATGTACATATACCTAGTATATATGTAGGTGATACAACATTAATATTATATAAATTATTTACAGTCATTTTTATAATATATAAAATTAAAATAAAAGATAATATAATAATATTTTAAAATATCGAAACCTTTTGAAATGACGCTTTCTTATGCCGTTAGTGCTTTTTCACATTCGCACGGTCACGGCACTTGTTGTGTAAATTTGTAATGTATGTAATGTAATGTACCTCGATGATAAGAAAAATACATTTTATTAACGAATTTCTGTTCCTGTTTATCTGATTCCATATTTGTTTGTCGGAAAATAAAATAAAAATGACTGTTATTTTTAGTGCACTAGCCGAAATACGAATGAAACGAAACAGCGCGTGTAGTAGCGCGTGCTGATGGTGTAGACGATGTTTCTCGTAACGAAGAACATTTTCTATTTAACTCGATATCATTTGTACCTTCTCGGTTGATCTTACATTTGCAGCTGGAGAATCTTCTTTGTGATGGAAGTCTATTTATATCTACGAAATAAATTATTATTAAGTACTTTAAATTTCCAACCTCTCCAAATTTCTAACCAAATCATTATTATTACTTTTAGATTAGCATAAAATAAAAATTGCAAGTTCAAAGGGCGTCTAGATTTATTTATTTTTTTAAAATCGTATCGTGTTTCGGGGATTGTCCTTTACTATTAAGTATTAGGTCCTTAGATATGAAATTAGCGTTTTGTTGTACTAAACACTTTGATCTGAAATATCTCGTCTTTGGTTAAGAATTTCAAATTCAAATTTATAAATTCATTTAACTGGTATATTTGAGTTTTAAAAACAGTCACTCATTTGTTTTTTCCTCATTATTTTTTTCTTTGGCGTCGTTTACTACCGCATAATGGAAAACATGAAATATCGGTATAATTACGAGTACGAGTTCTACCGTGGCACCAGTGCTGCAGAAACAGCTCGAAGGATTAATGACGTGTACGGTGCTGGTGTCGCAAAAGAAAGCATGGTACGTTTTTGGTTTCAACGTTTTCGTTCTGGAAATTTCGACCTTCAGAACTAACTCCGTGGATGTCCGAAGACCAAAGTGAAAAATGAAGAATTAAAGGCTATTGTGGAAGCGGATCCATCACAAAGAACTTCAGAGATAGTTGCAGGCTTCGGAGTAAATGATAAAACTGTTTTAATCTACTTGAAGCAAATCGGAAAAGTAAAAAATTTGAACGATGGGTACCTCATGAATTGAGTGAATCGAACTTGCAAACACGCGTCGACTGCTGTGTTACTTCGCTCAACCAACACAATAATGAAGGGGTTTTAAATCGAATCATTGCTTGTGATGATAAGTAGATACTGTACGATAATCGGAAGCGCTCGTCGCAATGCCTGAACCTTGGAGACCCAGCCAAATCCTGCCCAAAACGAACATTTACTCAGAAAAAGTTACTTGTGAGTGTTTGGTGGACTAGCGCCGGTGTCGTTCACTACAGCTTTCTAAAATCTGACCAAACGATTACGGCAGATATCTATTGTCAACAACTGCAAACCATGACGGAAGAACTGCTAAACAACTGAGATTGGTCAATCGCTCTAGACCACTGCTGCTTCACGACAACGCAAGACCACACACTGCACAACAAACAACCACTAAGTTAGATGAGCTACAAATTGAATGTCTGCGACATCCACCGTACTCCCCGGACCTTGCTCCAACAGATTACCATTTATTCCGGAATTTGGACAACTTCGATGCGAGTCCAAACCGCCTTCAAAGAGTTTATTGATTCTCGCCCCCATGTTGCTCCCGTACAAAGCGCCAATTTCATATGTAAGGACCTAATATATAATATAGTAATTAATTAAATTAGTTTTTTTAAACAATATTTCTAGTATAATAGTGATTATATTTGATAATAGTAAGCAAGCCTCGGGAGTCCTGAGCTCAAATTCGGGTCGTGAAAAAAAGTTTTTGTATTACCAAAGTTAGTGCACTTCTTTTTGCGTACATACTTGTGCACTATCATATACCCCATATCCAAAAGTAAACGATATAATAAAATTTACCTGATAGTGGAATTCTCTCACATCTTCTCATACGATGACACAAGCGGTTGTCTGTACTGGTATTTTTCAAACACACGAGTTTGCGAAGTACCTGACGGAAACAAAAAGTGTTGCTTGATAATCGAAATTAATGCGCACTTTATTTAGGAAGCAAACCTTAACAGAAAAATATAAAATATATATCGTAGAATTTTTTAATTATTTTACTATTTTATCTCTGGTGTGATTCAAGTTTAAACTCTGAAGACGTATTCGATGGCAGCAAGGTAGATACAAACATCTACATAATAGCAATTTTTCAGATCACATTAAGTAAATAATAGTACATTTCGAGATTTATGTACCAATTAACATGATTTTTTTTTATTTATTTATTTAAATACTGTTTTGACCACCATACACTGTGTAGTAGGACAAAAGGCGGACTTAACGCCTACAGGCATTCTCTACCAGTCAACCTTTAGGCTAAGCAGAAATTCGTGAAGGCGGTAATTGATAAAAAAAATATACATACATACAAATATAACAATTGTTGTTGTTATATTTGTATGTATGTATATTTTTTATATATATATATATATATATATATATATATATATATATATATAATATATATTATAGCTCTGTTTTTTATATATATTTGTATGTATGTATATTTTTTTTATTAATTATATGTACATATGAATAATAATGTAATATCTTAGTCTTGATGGGAAGGAAATTTCGAAGTCGATTGAGACACCTTAACGTGGCTGTGACTGAGCGGCTGATTTCAGATATATGCAAAGACTAGCTTAATGTGGAATCAATATGAAGACCAAGATCTTTTACATGATGGCGGTAAGGAATATCGATGTCATTGAACAGAACGGGAGGCAAAGATGTTAAGCCCAGGTTTAGTGCCAAGGCGTGAGCAACCAATAACGATCGCTTGACATTAAGATGGATTGACCTTTATTCTAATTTGAGACCAAGTATTTACACTAGCCAGATTGTTATTAATAGTTGCAACAGCATCACTTATATCATCCAGCCTGGTTTGACTATAGAGCTGCAAGTCGTCAGCGGAAAAATGATAAGAGCAGTTGATGTAAGTAATAAAATATTTTTTTTATTTATTGTATAACGGGTTTTATCGCTTTGTCGTTGTTTTTCTGAAACAATGAAGATGTATTTTTTTACTTTGTAAAAGCCTCAACGTAAAAGAAGATATCCTTATAATAACCATTTATTCTTTGTAATCAAAATAGTGCTAATTCTAATTAAAATATTTAATAAATTAAAGAAATTTAAGCGACATAAAAACAAAATTTAACAATTTTAGACTAAAATTTTGTAGATGTCTTCATTTACTTTGCATATAGGTCATCATCTACGTCTCTCAGTTAAACTCATTTAAATTCCTAAACAACGCTAATGTTATGTTTTAGTAATAAATAATCTTCTATATATTATAAACGCGAAAGTTTGTATGGATGTTTGTTACTCTTTCACGCAAAACCTACTGAATGGATTTTAATGAAACTTTACAATAATAGAGCTCATACATCATAATAACATATAGGCTATAATTTATACAGCTATTGATTAAATTGGCGAACATATAACAATAAGTGTTACGTAAGTCGGAAAAAATCTCCTATCTGCGAGCCATTCTGGCGTTCGCTGCAAAACCGTAAGAGTTATACGAATATAATGTATAGTGGAAATGTATCTCTTACAAAAAAGTTCGCGACAGCATAAATATTTTTTACGTGTAAGCCATTATCGCTAAAATAGTGAATCGAAAATACAATAAAATTTAATACTTATTTCCAAAATGCATATTTTGTATTAACATATTGATTCTTATCGAAACAAATACTTTTATCACTTCTGATGATGGACAAATATTTTAAAAGTTGACGATGACAATGTGAGCGCCCGCCGCTCGGTGCTATGCGTGAGGGCAGACGTCGTTGATGGTTGTGTTTGTTTTGCGATATTCAAGGCCCTAGCGATTTGTTAAAGACGCACTATACTTGTATGTAATTTAATAGGGAATGTTTTTTTGTGGTTAGTTACACTGACAACAAGTTATTTAGTTTTTATTTGAATTGCGTAGATAGGCATTTGATTTTTTGTTTTGTTTATAATAAAAACTAATTACAGTAAAACTGCGAAACCGTTGCTTAGTAAGTTTACTTAAAATAATTAATTGTTAAATATTAAACAAAAATAAATTATTACTATATCTATACATATAATAAATCTGTAACTGATCGCTGTCTCTACATTATTATTCATAAATAATAGAGTTATGTACATTAAAAGAATCACGTTGAACATTTATTCGATAATATTGCTATAAAATAACTGTTCAGTTGAATTGGTTGAAACCTTAGCTACCTATAAATGATAGTCTGTAAAATGACAATGATTGAAAGTTTATAGGAACAAAACAAAGTAAAAAAATGGACAGTTTCAAAGATTTAGTACTTCCAATTTAAGTTGAACTCAGATCTATACGATCAATCATATTAAATAGGGTTCAGCTTATACTGTTGTACGTTGGTTAACTCGCCCATGCGATAGATATTTTCGGTCTTAACTCGATAACTTTCATAAGAATTAATATTTTATAAAAACAAATTTGCAAATAATGGCTTATTTTAGAACTAATTTGATTACCATAAAAAAAAGTTATAGTGAGTCATCCTTAAATGATACACATATGATATCGTTGACGCTTTTTTATCTTTTAAGAAAAACAATTCTGACATACGTGATTGTTGCTTAACTTTAACCGTTTAGGCAGCGCACGCAACGGAAACTCTCAAAAAGAATACATTTTCCCCGTTTCTGCAACATTTTTTATTGATGCTTAGCTCTTATTGGTTGTAGCTTGATGTTAAATATAATAGCCTATAGCTTTCTTTGATAAATGGGACACTAACATGATAAATGATATGTCTTGAGATTAGCGCGTTAAACCAAACAATCTTTAGCTTTATAATAATAGTAAAGATTAGTTACCAAGTATGAAATAAAAAACCAAGTTATTCTTTAAATTCTGCGTCGTCAACTGATATTGATTCTTCTACGCTACTGTGTTTGATATTTTTGTAAAAATCATGATAGTTATCTAGATAAGGCAATATAAAATACAGCATTCCCTTAAATCTATTCCGACTATACTTGAATATCTTATACGGAAGTTGCACAACTTCAAAACTGAAAAGTAAACCTGTATTAAAAAAATAAATACTTAGTATCAAGTTACCATTAAAAAACTGACTAAGTATAAATTTAACAAAACAATGAGAAAAAAATCTATGCGATGACGAATTGAAAAATCTACCTAACCATTAAGTGACCGAAGACCTAATCTATAAACTTCGACTTAGCTTTAACAAAGTTATTTACAAACCGAAAACAAATACTTAAGTATGAGTATTTTCAAACAACCAAAACAATAAAAAGTAAAACAAAATTGTCTATGATCTCATTTCGATATATTACTCAAGAATTAATGCTTTATTTTAGAATAAATTTGATTTCCATAAAAATGGTTTAAGTGAGTCAACCTTAAAAGATAGATGTATGAGGAGGGCTCAACCCAGTAGTACGACATTTAGAGGATATTCCAGCAGAAACAAAACGCAACCAAATTACATCTTACTACGATTGGTCCATGTTTTTTTTCTGCGTCATATAAAAAGAATTGTTTTACACTTAAAGATCCTTTTTTTCTTTTTTAATTATGTGTACAATAGAATAATTAAAGCGCATCTCATTTAGTTCGATTTTTATTTAATATCGAGCGTTAACATAATTTTAGCCTACTACACCGAATTTAAAAACTACGTGGAAGAATAAACTATAGAAGATAAAAAATAAAAATATATCAAATAGTACCTGTACAAATTCCCTGCGGTATCTCTCGTTCATGTAGCAGTATATTATTGGATTGAAGCAGGAATGCGACATGGCCAAGCAGTGGCTTATGAACCAACCGTACGGCATTCGCGGTCTTCTGCCCCTGTAGTCGTCATATTCGTGTGCCTTGTATAATAACTGTTTATAAAAAATAAAAACGTTATAATAATATAATTCACTATTGGTCTATAGCAATAAAATACGATCTGAATAGTGATAACATAATTGTGTCCGATTAAAGTATTGATGAAACAATTTATTTTGATTATGCGTAATTCAAAAGCGTCCCAATTAATATATTTCGTAAGTTTCGCAGTCGCATTTACGTAACGTAAGAACTTATAGGAGCGGATATTCACCTTCAACTCAAAAATTGGTTCAATAACGATTTGTTTAATAAAGAAAACAAAATTAAATCGTACAATTATTTATATAATAGTCTAAGCAGCGACAACATGAAAGATGGTTATAAAATATTAGTACAAAAATACACTAATACCTTTTGGATATTAGATAAATAATAAACCTAGTCTGGCGGCCAATAAACAAGGTTAACAATAGTAAAATATATTTAATTTGATAGAAAGTACTAAATATTACGAATGATGATTACTTATAAGACCTCTACTTAATTCTTTTTTCGGACACTATTATTGATTTCCATCAATTAGACAAAATTCTAATAATAAGCATCGAAGTATTCCTTTAAAGTACGGAGAACTGGTAATCCTTGAGCTACAACAACCTGTCAATGTCATTGAATTGCCAAAATATCCTATTTTCACTACAGGTTAATAAATCACAAACGCATGTCAATAAACATAACATTTGCCATACAACATTCGTAAAAGCAACTATTTGCAAATTAATTTAGTGAGTTGAACATGGGAACAATATTACAAAAAAAACATATTTATCTTTGGAATTAAAACAAAAATATTTTTTCATTTATATATTCAGAATAATGTTTACTATTTATGAAAAAATATCTTTTTAAAATGATTTATACATTTTAGTGATCCCCATATTAACATAGATTATGAAACGAAAGGCAGATGGGCTCCATCATCGATTGTGTGCCAAAGAAATCTACACAGCTAGGTTACGGCCTCTTCTCCTTTTTTCAGGAGAAGGTTTGAGTTTATTCCCGTTCCCACACTGCTCCAATGCGGGTCGTTCGTCCAAGGTTAACGATGTTTTCCTTTACTCCTATCGAACCATGTTTGTTCATAAATTGGTTGCATCCGTTTGCGAAACTATCGGATATAAAAATAGCATCGAGCCCAATAGTGAAACATATACTCAAAGCTATTTCCCTGACAAAGCCTGAAACGGAAGTAGCGAATTGTGCGACCTGCAGCGGAAATCAGACGATGTACTCTCATAATGGACTTCGGACGTCTTAGGAAACATAATACAAATTTTATTGGAAGGTAAAATTTTTATATTACTGTTCAACCTGCCTTTTGATTTTTTAATCCAAGGATTTTAATAGTATTTTGAAAATAACATTTTACTACAGTAAGATGCGGTCAAGATTTAAAATCATTATTTTTAAATTAGATGTTAACAGGTATTTAGTTTAACATTGATTTCTCTTTTTTGTCATAATAATACTCATCTTTGTTTCACTTATTACTTCTTAAACAACATTTTTAGGTTGTCACATTTAAAAAAAAATGTAATGTAAACTACATAATATAAATCAGTTACGAATATATATACTTACGTTAAAGATATTAAGTGGTAGCCAACACACCGCGAATATGACCACAATGGTTATCATCATTTTAATCATCTGAAAAAAGTGTAAGATACATATTTTTTTAAATTATAGACATCATGTTTGACTGAAACTTTTGCCGTATTTATACAATGCTAATATAAGACAAAATATTTGATTTTTTTTGTTTCTTTGTAATGGAAAAATTCAAAATTTAATATTTTAAAATTTATTTCACTTATTAAAAGCTACATCACGTTACATTAACAGTGAGTAATATTGGCTATATTCTAAAAAGTAAGTAAGTAAGTAACAGCCTGTAAATGTCCCACTGCTGGGCTAAGGCCTCCTCTCCCTTTTTGAGGAGAAGGTTTGGAGCTTATTCCACCACGCTGCTCCAATGCGAGTTGGTAGAATACTCATGTGGCAGAATTTCAGTGAAATTAGACACATGCAGGTTTCCTCACGATGTTTTCCTTCACCGTAAAGCACGAGATGAATTATAATCACAAATTAAGCACATGAAAATTCAGTGGTGCTTGCCCGGGTTTGAACCCACGATCATCGGTTAAGATTCACGCTTTCTTACCACTGGGCCATCTCGGCTTATATTCTATTTTCAAAAAAATTCACAAGAAAATTGCAGTAATGTAATACAAGGTATCAATTTCGTCCCTATAAAAATCGTTATTGGCGTAAAAAAGATATAGGTGTAATAATTGTTCAACCCGGCCATGGTCGGGGCAGACCGTCTCAAATGTAGAAATAAATAGAATCAAATTGTATGAATAAAAATTGTTTTCGTACCCACTATGACGATATGAAAACAATTTAGTATTGGAAACGCATTTGTAAAACAAAATATATCATAAATTAACTGTCAATTAGTACGAATCTGTTTCAAATGTTCATGAAGTGAACATTTGAAACACACATACGAAATTTTAATAAAAAAATATTTGAAACTTAACATGCATAATGTAGCATTTCAATTTATTATATTTACGTCTTTATATAATCGTCTAATCTCGTCAGTATAAATACAATATATATATATATATATATATATATATATATATATATATATATATATATATATATATATATCGTATTCAGACTGACGAGAGTAATCACACAACAACTTTACAACCACTACAATTATTTAACTTAATTAATAAAATATTATTATAATATTTTTTTTCCTGATACAGATAGTCCTAAGTACGCAGCCAGCGTATTGCTAAGCCATAACTAAGCCGACCAAGTGTTTTTGTATAGTATAAACAATCGTGTGCTTAACTGGTAAATCGAATGAAGACACAACTGTTATTTGAAGGTTTTCGCAAAGCCATACAGGCTATGTGAAAACCATCAACCCGTCAGGGTAGGGACCACTGACTCATTACATATTCTGCCGCCAAACAAAAAACTTAATATAGTTGCGTTTCGGTTTGAAGGATAGGTGAGCCAGTGTAACTACACGCGCAAGGGACAACAATCTTAGTTCCCAAGGTTGGTAGCGCATTGGAAATGCAAGAGACGGTTAATATTTCTTACAGTGTCCAATACTTATGATATGGTGGCCACTTACTATCAGGTGGCCAATTTGCTATATATATAACCGCCTAATTATTAAAAAAAAAATATAAGATCAATAAAACAATGAAAATTTTGTTTACTTATTAAAAAAGGTTCTTTACAAATTGAATGTTCTTTTAAATATTATTTATAATATTTTAGATGAATTTTATTACCACCTTTGTGGCTATTTTCGATCTTTAGTATATTTATATGCGGCACTCAATAATGTTAATTAAATATTACTCTTCACTTGTTCGTTTTTTTATAATACTGGATTTAATATATTTTTTTCTTTACACTGAGTTCACCATAGACGCGTTTGAGCAAGACTTTAGAACTAGCT
The DNA here is from genome assembly GCF_905147045.1 of Nymphalis io. Lineage (NCBI taxonomy): Eukaryota > Metazoa > Arthropoda > Insecta > Lepidoptera > Nymphalidae > Nymphalis > Nymphalis io. The sequence goes on along the minus strand of NC_065893.1, from coordinate 5,043,366 downwards.
TCATAGGATATAAGCAAATTATGAATGCAAAGTATTTGTATAATTATTTTTATACCTTTATTTAAACATTTTATTTAAGTATATAAATTATAATTGAAATCAGTAAATATATCAGTAACAAAGTTAAAGTTTATGTATATAATATTGTCTACGTTTTATAAGCTTAAGGGTGTTGTGTGGAATCATACGTTTAATAAAATGTAAAGATGACTTAGACCACTTTTTTTTTCTCGCAGTGGAAACTTTCAGAAAAGTACCCGGGTCCCATTGGGGTGGATCCAGGTTATGTGGGATTCTTACCCACTAAAACCACTGCGATGGCCGTCCTCAGCACGGATCGGACAGGCTGCGGGATCGTGTTAATATAACGCATACGCGTAAACTAAATCACATGATCATAGTAATTTCTATAATTTTTGTCGACTAAGTTTTTTTATTGAAACGCTTACCTTTCGCTTAGACTGATGTATTCGCATATCCCTTACAATATCCGCCTCGCCAGGCGGCCGCTCATTGCACACTTTATAAGCCATACAACCGTACGAAAAAATGAGTGTTGTCAGCGGCAGTGCGAATTGGAGAATCAGTAATGCGCAGGTGTAGTGTTCATTCTGTCCAGGATAAGTCCATTTCTCGCTGCAAACATACCTAAAATAAAAAAATAAAAAATAAGATAACAAATGTACCTAAATATAAAATCTATTGATGGTAATATGTTACATAAATAATAAAAAAAGGAAAGCAACTAAGACTTTTATACACGTGACCTGACAGGAGCAGCCAAGTACAACTAAAAATTAAAGTAAATTTATATATAAGGATATTTAAATTTATTTTTACAAGATTAAAAAATATTATATTTATAATTAGTTAAACAAAGAATCTCTAAAAATAATATTATATGTTTCGTATAAATCTGATACTAAGATGAGAACATGTATGTCGTAGTCAAATAATAAGATTTGTTATTTTCAACATGCCTAGGTTTAATCTTTTATCACTGACAAGGATTTTCCATTGCCGGTTTTGTTTCGTGGACTACATTTCCTGACTGATCCTGCCCAGCAGTGAGACAGTTTCTAAACATAACAAATATTATTGTTATTGAGATATTGCTGCAATCATCATGTCATTAAAATTACGTTTTATATTTTGTTTTACATTATTTGTTATTGTTGTAATAATTATCTAAATAAAAGAATCAACACACTTCTCATCTTCAGAATTTAAGAATACTTAATTTATTGAATTTCATCTAGAATTTTAAATTCATCTCCCATTGGAGCCTAATCCAAAAAATCTATTAGTTAACAATCATGATATGTATTTCACGTACGTACGTTACGTATAAAATTCAGATCAACATCGTTATTCGCGTCTATAAAAACTGATAGATTGACGTTAGACTAATTTATAATGATTGGGTTTAACGTCACTACGGTACATAATGTCGATTAATAAATGTCTAGATGTTACACTAAGTAACGATTATTTTCGGTTTGTATGCATCATTTAGATGGATGGTGTCTATTATGGCATTTATTACAGTCATATGGAACCCTCGTATCAAGTGAAATTTTATGACCCTTAGACGGCTTATTACCGTCATATGAAAACCGTGGAGTACCGGCTTAGAATAGTACTTCCCCAATCTCATCCCGTGGGTGTCGTAAGAGGCGACTGAGGGACGGGGAAAAGGGGGGATGGGCAGCAGCGTCCCCCCTCCCATAAACATCTTACCCCCTACTGCGCTCGCCAACACGCCTGCCCAGCGCGGCGAGTATGGGCAAACCCCTCCCTTAATGGCAGATGCGCCCAAAAAATAGGCCCCCAGTTACCGGCAAGCCCGCTAGGCCCGACCAAGGTAGCGGTCGCGGTATCGGCAGGGCAGGGGGTGCTAAGAATCACCGGTTCACGGCAGGCTACCGTATAAAACGACTGAAAATGGCAACGTATAATGGACGCTCGATGAGGCTGGACCATCACCTCGCCGAATTAGAAGTAGAGTTAAGTCATATAAACTGGCATATACTGGGGTTATCTGAAGTCCGAAGACAGGGGGAGGACACGATAACTCTAGAGTCCGGTAACTTACTCTACTTCCGCGAAGGTGATAACCTCTCCCAGGGTGGTATCGGTTTTCTAGTCAAAAAGGATCTCATTAGCAGCATTGTGGAAATCAGTAGTGTGTCGAACCGGGTAGCGTACCTTGTCCTAAAACTTTCCGACAGGTACTCCCTGAAGGTTGTACAGGTATATGCGCCAACTTCGACATACTCTGATGATGTGGTCGAAGCGATGTACGAGGACATCGCAAAGGCCCTCAACGACACCTCGAGGGCCCACTACAATGTTGTTATGGGAGACTTTAATGCTAAAGTGGGAGTACAAGATAGCGGTGAATCGAAAGTCGGACCTTACGGCTTGGGCTGCAGAAATCACAGGGGGCAAATGCTGGTAAACTTTCTCGAAGCGCAGGGGCTTTTTTTGATGAATTCTTTCTTTCAAAAAAAGCCTCAGAGGAGGTGGACCTGGCGAAGCCCCGATAACGTGACAAGGAACGAGATAGACTTTATCATTTCGAATAAAAGGCACATATTTAGAGATGTTTCAGTGATCAACAAGTTTAATACCGGAAGTGATCACCACTTGGTTCGAGGCACTCTAAATATCAACTTAAAAGCCGAAAGATCGAGAATGATGAGGTCTACTCTCCGACCTACCATGCTCCAAGTTGCTCAAGGCTCCGAAAAGTTCCAAATGGAACTTCAAAATCAATTCACCGCGTTGGAAACCATAAGCAGCATTGATGAGAGAACCGACACGCTGGTCAAAATACTGCAAAACACATCCCGCAAGTGTTTTCCGCCACAGAGAAGAGACAACGCACCAAAACTCTCTGCTGAGACACTCGAGCTCATGAGAAAACGACGAGAACTACCATCGTTTTTGTCAGATAAGGCCTTAAACCGAACAATAAAAACGCTGACGCGACGCGATCTCCGACGCTCCAATACCCGTGCCATCAAGGCTGCGATTGAGCAAAATCGGGGATCGAAAGTGTTCGCTCGCAAGTTTGGGAGGCCGCGTCTGACAAAACTTAAAACTGAAAATGGTGGGGTCGTTAACTCTAGGCCTGAGATTATCGGAGAAGTAGAGAGGTTTTATGGGCAGTTGTTCTCTTCAAGATCGGATAAACCCGTGGGAATCAGTATTGATGACCAGCGCGCCCCTCTTATGCGCCATTACTCCGAGGAGCTCCCGGTCGTTGACCAAGGAGAGATTAGGGCGGCTCTAGAACAGCTTAAAAACAACAAAGCTCCGGGAGATGACGGAATCACAACAGAGTTGCTTAAGGCAGGCGGGACTCCGGTCCTGAAAGAGCTAGCAAGCCTCTTTAATTCCGTCATCCAACATGGCAAGACCCCGGAAACGTGGAGCGGGAGTGAGGTGGTACTGTTTTTCAAGAAAGGTGATAAAACCCTCTTGAAAAACTACAGACCAATCTCCCTCCTGAGTCACGTGTATAAGCTGTTCTCAAGAGTCGTCATGAACCGTCTCGCCAGACGACTTGACGAGTTCCAGCCCCCAGAGCAAGCCGGCTTTCGATCAGGCTACAGCACCGTGGACCACATCCATACTGTTCGGCAGATTGTGCAGAAGACCGAAGAGTACAATCAGCCGCTGTGTATGGCATTTGTGGACTACGAGAAAGCCTTCGACTCCATCGAAACCTGGGCAGTGCTCGACTCATTGCAGAGATGTCATATCGATTGGAGATATATCGAGGTACTGAGAAGTCTGTACAACGCCGCTACAATGACTGTCCACATCCAGGACTGTAAGACGAAGGCGATCCAACTGCGCAGAGGGGTGAGACAGGGGGATGTAATATCCCCGAAACTGTTCACCAACGCGTTGGAAGACGTTTTCAAAACGCTGGATTGGACTAGGTATGGAGTCAATGTAAACGGCGAGTACATCTCACACCTTCGATTTGCCGACGATATCGTCATCATAGCAGAGTCGCTGGAACAACTCACCGAAATGCTGCGTAGCCTAGGCGAGTCTTCCCGGTGTGTCGGTCTCGGTATGAACTTGGACAAGACCAAGGTCATGTTCAATAGGCATGTCGTGCCGGGACCGATATACGTCGAGGGGAAACCTCTCGAAGTTGTTAGTGAATATACCTACCTAGGACAGATAATACAAGTAGGTAGGAACAACTTCGAGAAGGAAGCCGATCGAAGAATTCGCTTGGGATGGGCAGCATTTGGCAACCTTCGTCAAGTCCTCAAGTCGTCTATACCGCAATGTTTGAAGACGAAAGTCTTCAACCAATGCGTCTTACCTGCCATGACATACGGTGCCGAAACGTGGATACTAACTGCGGGACTAGTCCACAAATTCAAAGTCGCTCAGCGTGCTATGGAGCGAGCTATGCTCGGAGTATCTTTGAAGAATAAGATCAGAAATGAGATTATCCGGAAAAGAACCGGAGTCACCGACATAGCTTGCAAAATTAGCAGGCTGAAGTGGCAGTGGGCTGGTGACGTATGTCGTAGGACCGATGGCCGTTGGAGCAGACGAGTCCTAGAGTGGAGACCGCGAATCGGCAAGCGCAGCGTAGGGCGCCCTCCAGCCAGGTGGACCGACGACCTTAAGAAGGTGGCGGGCACCAACTGGATGCGGGAGGCGGAGGACAGGGAGCTTTGGCGCACCTTGGGAGAGGCCTATGTTCAGCAGTGGACAACGATTGGCTGTTGATTGATTGATTGATTGATGAAAAATTATATATAATGTGTTATTCGAGAATTATTGAAAAAAAAAACTTTATTTATTTTACTTTAAATGTTTTTTATCGTAAAATGTTCTTATCATAAATATTTTTTTATAACGTGTAGAATTAATTCTAAAATATCTTTAATTGACACTGTAACTGACAATTTATAGCTGAGTAAGTGCGACGACATGCATTTATTTACAATCAAGATCTCTCGAAAGAATGAATCGTTGTTGCAGATCAAATACAATGAGAGGAATAGCACAAGTTTGCACGTAGCATGTAGTAAATGCTAATGTTAATATAATGAAATCGTTGAAGGTTCAAGCAACTTAAGTATTGTGAAAATTAATGACGATAATAATGATAAGGATGATGCTAGGATTTGCATGAACTCTGGTCCGGGGTCCCACCCTCCTATAGCGACGTGTAATACATTGTATTACAATCATCGTACAGGGTATTTTTAAGCTGAATAAAAATTGCTATAGCGCTAAGTTCCAAATGTTAGTCCGTTGTGATTTATGCATTACTAAGCACTACATAATCGATAGTCCTTATGACTGCCTGTTTTTTTATACTTTCTGTAATTTAGCTTAATACAAGCACAGCCACTCTAATGATGGAAATTTTAAGAAGGAAAAATGATACTGTGCTTAATAAAAGTTATTTGAATGTTCAATTTAAAGTCTTGACCTAAATTGTTGTAGCTTATTGTTGATCACAAAAGTTTTATCCCCGCTGGAGCCTTACTTAGAAATAAATCCTCATTCTGCCCTCGCCGTCGCTTTCATTGTAGAATTTTATTGATAAATTTAAAATGTTGCTGTTATACTTACAAATCGCAAACTTGATGCCATAAAGAAGGTTTCTCCAGTTGAGATACTATTAATATAGGCGCAGCCGTCGCTAAAGCCCCACCCCAAACTGTATATATCACTAGCTTAGCTGTCTTTTTCTCTATTCTTGGCTTCAAAGGTCGGGTTATCACAAAACATCTATCAACTGATATTGTTGAGAGTGTGTATGCACTAACTAACACTGATACTGCTTGCGAATAGGTCACTAACGTACACATTAATTCACCAAACGGCCAGTAACGTAAGATAAGCGTTGACACAAAAGTAAATGGTATACAGAATAAAGTCATTAATATATCACCCACTGCCAAGCTCATTATAAAAAAGTTCGTCACTGTTTTCATGCGCGGTGACGAGAGTACCACAAAACAGACTAATCCATTACCTATGAGGGCTAATAGAAAAATAATACTGTAAACGCAAGGCAAAACCCATGTCGATAAATAATCATCCGGTTGTGGTTCTAAAATGCAAACGATCTCAGATCCATTCATTGATTCGTATCCGTTATTTTCACATCCAGCCTGCGAACATCCAAATACAGATACAACATTCTCTGTTACATTATTCGGTTGATTCATTTTGATCTGTTTTTTTTCTGTTCTGGTCTGAAGCTTTTCTTCGATGCTAATTTTGACTTGGTTTTATCTGGAAAAAAAAAATACTCTGTGACAACGCATTTTGAATGATAAAATATACAGTACAAATTTTTACTACATGGGTGTGAATGTGAAAAAATAATATTATTTTAAAATTTATTTTATAATAAAATAATTTTGATTTAATTCTAAACAGATAGAATAATAATTGGAACTTGACGCATCATACACTATGGGAAATGCTGTATCTGCCACCGATTTTATCGGATGAAAGTAAAAAAAAAATAGCGTACGACCTACGAAAGTGATAGTTTTTTCTGTCTCTTTCATAGGTCGCACGCTATGATTTGGTAAAGCCAGATGTAAACTTTATTTTGACAATATTATCAAAAGTTTTTGTATACTCTTATCTATCTCTATCTCTGATATCCTAATTTTTTTTAAATTCATATATTTGTTGAATAAAAGTCTCCGTGTTTTACTCATTTATTATGACTGTTTGTAATTTGTTACAACACAATTTTAATTACGTTAATTGTATCAGATTTAAAACAAAGTAAAAATACCATAGATTTTACGGTTAGGGTTAATAACATAAAAAATATATATATTGTGTGAGATAAAGATATCGCAGACTGGGAGAATATTAAGCATCGGAAGTTTTAGGATTATTCTTGACTACGAACATAAGATTGGTAAAACTAACCTCTACCTAAACCAATACTTCGTTAAACACTTGATAAATCTTGCATTTATAGGCTGTTACTGTACTGTATTAAGTGATTTTTTCTCGATAAAAAAAATACGAAGTGACCCTAAATGTGTCATAGTTATGGATCAGTGATATTTATTAAATGCTTTAGTTTATTGAGACCAAAACTTGAAAATTGATTGAATTTACTCATAATGCAGGCCTGACATTGGAGTATTTTTGTTACACATATTATAAAGAAATCTTTTGGCGCTTTGTCTTTTCACATTCCAATATTCATCAACGCGACTCCGTTAACCAAAGTAAAATTTATACTGTTTCGCTACCGTGGTTTTATGCAATCCTGAAGATTCGAAAGAGTTCAGTCGCAGGATCAACGGCTTTACGTGCTTTCCGAGGCACGGGAGTATGACCTCCAGTGTCCAGACCCCGGGCTACCACTGAGAATTTTCTGACAGAAAAATCCAATAACTTTTTATTGGCCCAACCTGGGAATTGAACCCAGGAACCTCCGGGTTAGCGGCCTTATATCTAGCCACACGACCAACGAGGCAGTTAGTATATGTAATGTTTAGTTAATACTGTAAATGAGCAAACATACGAATATATTTTTTTATTCTATCAAACTCACATTAAACAAAACAATTCAACTCAATGAAACTATTATTAATCGGTGTGTGCCATTAATCTATATATATATATATACATATTAATATATATATATATATATATATATATATATATATATATATATATATATATTATGTACGCTTTGCGGCAAGGTTTGTAATGTGTTAATTTTGTATATATAAATGTTATATGTTACATGTACTGTTTCCATTTGCTTGGACAACGACAACTTTGGCATGAGTTACACGTGAAAATGCTGCATACTTGCTTTAATTTTATGTATTTGATGAATTAATTAATATAATATACTTGCATTACAACTGACTGAAATTAGCGTTTTGTCGTACTGATCACTTTGATCTGAAATATCGCCTCTTTGGTTCAGAATTCCAAATTTAAATTTATAAATTCATTTAGCTGGTACATCCTACCGTGGCAGCAGTGCTGCAGAAACAGCTCGAAGGATTAATGTTATGTACGGCGCTGGTACAAGCACAGTACGTTTTTGGTTTCAACGTTTTCGTTCTGGAAATTTCGACATTCAGAATCAAACCTGTGGACGGCCGGAGACTAAAGTGGAAAATGAAAAATTAAAGGCCTGTGATTTCAAAATAACTGCCTCTTTTAAAATTAATATGGCTATTTGCGAGTTACCGAACCAAAACAACACTCATATCATAAATACAAAAGGTCGTGTGTTGTGATTATTTGTTACTTTTTCAAGCCTTATCACAGCTAAAATATAACATAACATATTTTGGCCTTTTTATCTCGTTTAATTGGATTTTTGATTATGTCGCGTCGTAGTAATGAATAATCGAGTCTATAGGCAATGGTGATCACTTAATATCAGGTGGTCCATTTGACCGTCCGGAAGCCAACTTCTGGTATTTGTTGACACCAGTTTGTGAATTTTTTTTTTATAGAATAAGAAGGTGGACGAGCATATGGGCCACCTGATGGTAAGTGGTCACCAAACGCCCTTAGACATTGGCATTGTAACAAATGTCAACCATCGCTTACATAGCCAATGCGCCACCAACCTTGGGAACCAAGATTTTATGTCCCTTGTGCCTATAATTACACTGGCTCACTCACCCTTCAAACCGGAACACAACAATATCAAGTATTGCTGTTTTGCGGTAGAATATCTGATGAGTGGGTGGTACCTACCCAGACGAGCTTGCACAAAGCCCTACCACCAGTAGGTTCTAAAAGCTTTGCAATAAATGTTTATCTATTCAAATAAGAAACACAAAAAGCAAATTTCAAGTAGATCAGGGGTTGAATTTTTAAAAACGACGAAATACATAATATTAAATATCCTTAATAGATATATTAAATATCATTTTTCTTAAATCAAAAATGACGAAATCCTTAAACAAAATTTCAACCCTTCTTCTAGTTCAAGTTTCTAACCTTTGTGAATGAAGTAATAATTATTATATTTATCGGGAACCACGATAGCATCAATTTGATATTGTCGTCAAGTTAATAAGAAAGTATTTCAAGCAATTATCGTTTTAATTTAAAAAAAAAACATGGTTAAGAAATTACTTTTTAACGTATAAATCAAAATCAACATTATATATATATATCCTATCAGAAGCACTGGGATTCACCCCGTATTAAACTTATACACAATTTCCTCTTGTCCCAGTGTACTTCAGATACAGACCATGCAAAATGGCTTCAGGCTCTCCCTTCTAAAAGGCCGTATGCCTTTTGCTTAGGTTTAAAGATGTGCGAGTCTCACACATGGTACCCTGGTGGATAATTTCGGACGCCATGGACTTAGCTGCGGCAAAAGCACTGGCCGTGCAAATCGCCATGGATCTCTTAATGACATTCTTTGTCGGACTTTTGCCACAGCATCGATTCCTGCTACTTTGAAACCAAATGGTTTATGCAGAGATGATGGCAAGAGACGTGATGGGACGTGTTCTTGTGTGGGATACAACTTATCATATATATAGAATCAAAGATAAATCAAATCAAAGATAAGACGCCATAAATTAAGTACCACTCCGTCTATGACCTGTTGTCGGAAACGTCAAGTAGTACGTTTGAGTAAGGTCGATACAGGAATTCAGAGTGCCCACTTGACAGTTAATGAATTATGAGTTGTTAATGATTTGACATCGGACACTTGAGGTTTGCTAAACGCTCTCGTTATGTTATAAATATATATATAATATCAATGAAGGTATGATACAATAATGAAGGGATTTTAAATCGATTCATCACTTGTGATGAAAAATGGATACTGTACGGTAATCGGAAGCGCTCGTCGTCGTCGTCGTCGTCGTGGCTTAACCCTGGAGACCCAGCCAAATCCTGCCTTAAACGAAAATTGACTCAGAAAAAGTTACTTGTGAGTGTTTGGTCGACTAGCGCCAGTGTCGTTCACTACAGCTTTCTAAAATCTGGCCAAACGATTACGGCAGATATCTATTGTCAGCAACTGCAAACCATGAAGGAAGAACTAGCTGCTAAACAACCGAGATTGGTCAATTGCTCTAGGCCACTACTGCTTCACGACAACGCAAGACCACACACTGCATAACAAACAACCACTAAGTTAGATGAACTACAATTGGAATGTCTGCGACATCTACCGTACTCCCCGGACCTTGCTCCAACAGATTACCATTTATTCCGGAATTTGGACAACTTCTTACAAGGAAAAAAATTCAACTCCGATGCGGCAGTCCAGACCGCCTTCAAAGAGTTTATTGATTCTCGCCCCTATGGTTTTTTTTTAGTAAAGGGATCAATGAACTACCTATGAGATGGCAAAAGTGCATAGATAACAACGGTGCATACTTTGATCAATTAAATACATTTTACAAAAAAAATTGACTTTATATTCCTCCCGTACAAAACGCTAATTTCATATGTAAGGACCTAATATTATCTAATTTATTATCTAATATTTTTATAAAATCTCGTGTCACGGTGTTTGTGGTCGAACTCCTCCGAAACGGTCGATTTCTATGGAATTTGTTATGTGTATTTGGGAGGTATGAGAATCGGTCGTAAAATATATTTCATACCGCTAGGTCCCTATCCAGATGTTTTTTTCAAATTTTTTGACATTATTTAAAAAATACATACAACCCCAAATTTTCAGCGTCCTAACCCATCATCCCATTTTGTAATCACGATTTTAGTATTTTTGTATGAACAATATCAAAATAACTACTTATAGTAAATCTCATCGAGCTTTCGTCACGTCATTCAGAAGAAGCGTCGCGTCATTTTGACATATAAAATTTGCAAAATATTTAACGATTTATTTAAATTGATAAGAAATATAAACGTGTTTTATGATATTGAAAAGGTTTGTAAAATACTAAAACATCAAATACATTATCGGTATACCGTTTTTATCAGTAAATTAAACAATTTGGTCTATTTGTGTGTGTGTTACAGTGAAAAATGCCAGCAAGACACAAGGGGGCCCGTTTGGGCCGTCGAACTAATAAAGCATCAAGCGTGCGTAATCATAGAGCAGAAAGACCAGACGAACAAATCCAACAAAATAACGAAATTGTGCCTGTGAGCATGTCAGCATTGAACGGTTAGCTCATCGGCACGTATCCAGTAGCAAGGCTGTTCCTGAAGTCCATTCGCACACGAAAACATATCGCAAAGAACTTCTTTTCTTCCGGCTCTCTTCTTCCCTAACCGTACATTGTTTTTTTGTTATTGTTTTAATTTACACGGGTCTTATATCGTGTCTTCATCGTAATTTTATGGAGGAAAGTAAAAAAACCGAAATTGTAGCAAGTGTGAATAATGCAATCTTGAAAAATAAATTAATAAATCATGTAAATTAATGCAAGTATACATACATTACATACATACTTATATACACATGATTCGAGTGTTTACTATTGACAGTATAATCAGAGAAATGATAGTATAATCATATGCTCGGCGTCAAAAAACTATCGAAAGAAAAAAAAAATCAATGACCATTATTTATTATAATTAGAAATAAACCAGTATTATTGCATATGCACTATTATTAAAACAAAACATTTATGTGGTTTAGGAAATTAAATGAGTTTAACTGAGAGACGTAGATGAAGCTATGTGAATTGTTATATGTAAAGTAAATGAAGACATCTACAAAATTTTAGTCTAAAAATGTTAATACTGTTTTTATGTCACTTAGATTTCTTTAAATATCCTTCTGGAAAATACTTCTGGAGGTTGTTACCTTAATTTATTAAATATTTTAATTAGAATGAGTTCTATTTTGATTACAACGAATAAACGGATATCAGGCAGATATCTTCTTTTACGTTGAGGCTTTTACAAAGTAAAAAAATACATCTACATTATTTCAGAAAAACAACGAAATAGAGATAAAACCCCTTATACAATAAATAAAAACTGTTATTTTAAATCATCATGGAAAATTTCAAGTTATTGATACATAAATGTCGAAATGGAGTTACCATTTTACTTAATGTGCTCTCCTGAAAAAATACTATTATGTAGATTCCGTATCTACTTTGCTGCCTTCGATATAAACATGAGTAATTACAGAATATAGTACCTTGAAAAGTCGTAAGCAATGTTCACTTTTTAATTTTTATTATTTTTTTCGCAAAGGACTCATGACTCCGGCTAATTTGTTTACTGAACTGAAGGGCGCGGGGAGCACCTCGTGACGCGACGGCAGCGCACTTGGGCGCGTTATTTTGAAATAATGGAGGGTATCCGCTTTGCCTGGGCTGTTCACTATGCCCCTAATGCAATAAGTAAAACTTAATTTCATTTGAATTCTGTTAGCAGTGCCACCTTTGAACAGACTATTTTTGTTTATATTGGTTGTGTGGAATAAATCATGTCGAGTTATGTAAAATATTAAACTATATTTCAAAACATATTTAGCAGTAAATCAATTTGTCTGTTTTAATAGAAACTGTTAGTTGCTAATAATTGAATCGATTGAAAGGCAACAAAAAGTCGCGGTTGAGTCTCTGGAATTATAAAAGGAATAATTTAAATAATTATCTTAAGAGTCACGGCAAAATTAAAATTCTCGCGCGAAAAGAAAATTTATGGTGATGGCCAACGATGCGACAGCGAAATAGCAAGCGCAAAGATTATGTTCCATTCGTATGTACCATGTTTATCCCATATTCTACCGCCAAATAGCAATATTTAGTATTGTTGTGATCCGGCTTAAAGGGCGATGGAGCCAGTGTAACTACAGGAACAAGGGACAATTTAGTTCCCAAGGTTGTGGCGCATTCGCGATTTATGGTTAATATTTTTATAGTGCCAACGTATATGGGTGGGGTGACCATTTACCAATATTATAAAGAAAACAAATAACGGACCACCTTTTTCAAAAGTTCTGTCTCATAATGTGGGACGAATGTATGATATGGTGGTTCACCACTCACGCACAAAATCCGTAGACATAATCTAAGTAAACAATAATAATATATAATAATAAATAAACGCATGAAAAAATTCGCAGGGTGTTGCTTTATGCATATATGTATAAGGACAATCAATAAGTCGCAAGATCAAACGATGTCCGTTTGTGGCTTAGATTTGGGCAAACCATGTTTACTACACGGACAAGTACCTGTGGCGTGTTCTCGGGTGGGCAAACCATCGAGCTAATTTGTGTTGGCTAAAGACGGACTGACAAAAAATATCGAACACTCAATTACTTTTCGAAATTAATAACTGCTTTAGGATAAAAATATATTATTTTTTTCACTTTACATTTAACTTTTAATCAAACAATGAATATGTCCATTACATTAATGAAATATATTGAATTGAGAGAATGAATGGTTGGTGTTTCTTTGTTTTTATTGGCAGTTATCGTCTACAGCACTCCTTTCCTTTTTCTGTCATAGATCCCATCCCCACACACTTACAATAAATTTGTTACTTTTTATTTAAAATCCAAAATATTCGGTAAATATAATTTATATGGAAAAACAACGTTTGCCGAGTCAGCTAGTATATATTATTTATTTAATTTGGCTTATAAAATTGTATTTAAAATGTCATGATTGATAATTGTACAAGAGTAAAACTACCACCTGCCTAATTGGATGCTGTATCTTTTTTTTTTTTTCTTGAATAATATTTTGTAATTTTTTGTAAAAGGCGCTATTTACATAATTAAATAATGTAACTGAATAGAAATCATTCAATTTAGATTGCTCATTTATTATTATCATAGTTTACAGGAATATTTTAATCTGTCATTTGGTAGTTCAATAACATCGATCAAAAATTTGTGATAGGCCCTGGGTAACATCGCACCCAAATTTCTGCTATACTAAATAATCACTTTAACGAGTTTTGGCTAAATCGAAACAAAATCTCCCTGACGAAACTCATATCTTTGACTGTCAACGTACCGTGTATAGTGATTTTTAACTCCGTACTTAAGTCCGTTTTTAACATATTCGTTTTAAAAAAAATAATGGTAGTGTCTAATATGTGAATAAGGTAGTATAGCAAGAATTTTACTATATAATGCATGAGTTAAGACATCATTGACACTTTGTATCCCAAAAATGTACACGAGTGTGAAGCCGCGGTTAAAACTTAATCTTAACTTAATCATAATATTAATTAGATATTTAAAATTTAAGCTGTGATTGAGTGAGTGATGTGATTGGTTGGAACACAGTAATCCGGATATTGCTAGTGGAGTGTTCTACGCGGGATCCGAGCGGTGCACAGCACGGTAGGGGGCCCGATTATTGGCTATACACAATCCGTGTACAACATCCTGGTTACCAGAATTTAGTTTAGCATATGCAGCTATTTATTCATTAATTTAATAACAATAAGCTAGTCCTATGGAACTTTTCTATTCATTAGAATTCAATAGTAGGTAATTATACAAAATTGTCTATTGTCTCGATAAAAACCATTGAATCTTAATATATGAGGAGAGGCGGGAGAATCTTGTCATTGAACTCGATAGGACGTTAGAGCTCATCGCTAAATGGGGCTCTGATAATCTTGTTGAGTTTAATGCCAAGAAAACACAGGTATGCGCTCTCACGGCGAAAAAGTCAACATTTTCCCCTCTTCCCTCCCTCTGTGGTACTCCGCTGGTGATGCAAAACAAAATCGCCATGCTGGGGATTGACGTTCACTGCGACCTTAGTCCAAGGGGCAATTACATCGAGGCTGTTATAAAAACAGCTTCACGGAAACTCGGAGTTCTGAACAAGGTGCGGCGCTTTTTCACGCCACAACAACTGTGCCTGCTGTACAAAACACAGGTACGGTCTTGCGTGGAATATTGCTCGCACCTTTGGGATGGCTCCGCTAAGTACCTACTTGAGGCCTTGGACCGGTTGCAGCGACGTGCCGTACGCATTATTGGCGACGTAAAGGTCACAAACACCCTTGAACCTTTACAATTGCGTCGTGAGATAGCAGCACTGAGCGCTTTCTATCGACTGTATCACGGCGAGTGCTCTGAGGAATTATTCTCTCTAATTCCTGCTCCCCCCTTCCTTCTTAAGTCCACGCGAGCTGGTTCTCGATGTCACCGCCTAACTGTGACATCAATTCCATCGCGAACAAAGAAATTTGGCAACTCCTTTCTTTGTCGCACTTCCAAAAAATGGAATTCCTTACCAGCTCACGTGTTCCCCTCCTCTTACAACCCGGGTTCCTTCAAACGAGGCGTGAAGAGGCATCTTGCGGGCCGGCAAGGCGAAGGCGGCTAGTGCAGAACGTTTTTCCCGTCTGTACTGGCCGTCGTCGCGTTTGGACTCTACTACCACTTACCATCAGGTGGAGTAGAGTCATTTGCCCTCCCGGCGAATATAAAAAAAATAAAAAAAATAACGTAACTTAACTAATCGTATAAATCGTAATAACTAAAAATCGATTTAATATCAGCATAAAAATCGGCTACCGTGTTTTATTATCGGCTATCTTAAGATAAAAGACTTTTAGACGGTCATCACAAATGTGATCGTAAATTATAAACCATATATATATAAATCCGGGTTTGAACCCACGATCATCGGTTAAGATTCACGCGTTTTTTACCACTAGGTAAAAACGTGAGGAATGAGTAGGCTCTTTTCTTGAAGGTTTTTATGTTATAACGGTTCAATAAGTCCCCGGGAAATATGGTTCCACAGAGAGGCTATGCGAGGCAGGAAATGCTTTAACAATAGAGTTGTAATAGTGGATTTCCAAACATCGAGATGGTAGGATGGAATTTAGAATTTAGATGCGATGTCCGGTGGTGAAATTCAGCGCCTGAGATTATGTAAATAATAGTAATAGTAATCTTAACAGTTTCTCAGAGCATTCCCCGTAAAAGATGCGATAGAAGACCCGGGCAGGGTTTGAACCCACAATCATCGGTTAAGATTCACGTGTTCTTACCACTAGGTCATCTCATACTCATACAAATAAACAAGTTTATTTGTTTTAATAAGGTTAACAGTTCAGTTAGACATGTTCCCCTTAAAAACTTGGGTTAGCAATATTGATATAAATAACATTGTTAAATGTAACCTTATGCCATTGAAAAATTCAAAAAATAAATATAGCTTAATAGAAATTAAAACATTAGTTAACCAATTCATTAACAATACATACAAAAATCATTATCAAATACTTACAAACGGATCAAAAGATAAAAACGCTTAAGGTGGAGCCTTATATGATGCGCAAACTAAAAATCATTTCAAATTTCAACTTAGTAAATACCATTGTATTATGTTCATAGAATTACACGCAATTTCGGAGGCACTTTTTTTTTTTTTTATAGAATAGGAAGGCGGACGAGCATATGGGCCACCTGATGGTAAGTGATCACCAACGCTCTTAGACATTGGCATTGTAAGAAATGTCAACCATCGCTTACATACCCAATGCGCCACCAACCTTGGGAACTAATATTTTATGTCCCTTGTGCCTGTAATTACACTGGCTCACTCACCCTTCAAACCGGAACACAACAATATCAAGTATTGCTGTTTTGCGGTAGAATATCTGATGAGTGGGTGGTACCTACCCAGACGAGCTTGCACAAAGCCCTACCACCAGTAAAACTGTCATATATTGATTCTATAGAATCTCTGAATTTCGTAATTTTAACAGACTCCAAGAGTGCTCTTCAGCATTTGACAAAATGCACCACCAGTTATCGGGGTACTTCAATAGCCTACACTATCCTAGATCAAATTGATAAATTAAATAAAACCACAAAATCTGTGTCTCTTCAGTGGATACCATCACACGTTGAAATAACTGGGAATGAGATAGCGGACCACCTGGCAAAACAGGCTAGTTTCGATGGTATAACAATACCTGTGGACCCATATTTCTCTGATCTTATTTGGATGTATAAAGAAAAATGTAGGTTCTGGTGGAAAGAATATTTTGATGAACGTTATAAGAAAAGGGCATATGGTATAAAACAATGCAACCACAACCTTGGAATGAGCCATGGATAGACAAATGTGACCTTAGTCGTCAAGACCTTATTACGGCTTTGAGACTTCGTTCCGGACCGGGTGGATCGATTCAATTCGTGGATTTGTAAAAATGTAAATGAATTTTTTTGTTTTATTTTGTTTTCTGAAACACAATATTCCTGGAAACTCTCTCACACGATTATTTTATTTGATCATGTCATTCCAGAGAATTTCCAGGAATTGAACTCGAAATAAAACTAAGCTTATAATAATTTATATGGATATTTAGGTATATTATATAATATTATTAGTTCCCTGCCTCGTTGGTGAAGTATAAGCTAGGTGAAATAATAGCTAGCCTAAAAGGCTGCAGATCCCGATGTCCTGAATTCGAACCCCGAGTTGGGCCATTGCAAAATTTGTCAGAACGACATCAGCCGTGTGAATGTTACTCTTAAATTCTTAACCTTTTAGTTTTATAATTTCTTAGATATGTACGATAATTTCTAAAGATAAAGCATAAAATAAGAATAATTCTGTGTTAAATTTTATTATAATATAACATACTAGTAAACGCCGACGGTTTCGCCCGCGTGTTAAGGGAAGAAGCTTGGGACCCAAGTTTGCTCCATACCAAATTTTAAAAAATCGGTTCAGTGGTTTAACCTTAAAGGGTAAGAGATAAACAGTTTATCATTTATTAGTATAGAATATTTGTATAGACAACTTTAGCCGTGAACTGTTTCACAACCGTTTTAAAAAGCACTTTTGTTTTTAGAAATGAAAATTTATTGATCTGTTTTGAATTATGATGATATAATTTTAAATTAAATTTAATCAAAACTGATCTTTTAAAATTATCGCCCTCTCCATCACTACTCTCATTACAAGTTACATACGATTAAAGTGATAAATAAAAATGTTTATATTCGTAATTAAAATCCAATCCCTGCTGACGTAAGACCCGAATAACTTAACTTTATATTTGTTATAAATTAAATAATTATTATAGTATTTATTATTTATAATAAACATAATAATTAAACACACACAATTATTGTATTTCTTTTTAAACGTAAATACAACATGCAATATAATTGTTGTAAACAAGTTGTTAGGTAATAAATATATACTTAATATATGTTTATATGTATCATAATTTTACTAATTTTTTAATGCAGTTTATTTAAACAATACTTATATTTTAAACTATATCGTAAGGACTTACTTAATTCTCAAGCAATATCTATGCAATGAAAACTTTTTCAAAGTCACAAAACTGTTTCATTCACATAAATTTTCACAAGCTTTACAAATAAATAAGAGAAATCTAAGCGGTTTCACCAAATTTTATCACTACACTTTTACTCTACCAAACCTTTGTCTTTATATTGCAAAAATCTAAAAAAATTTTGACTAGTTGTTTTACCAACAAGTTATCGTAATGCTTGCAGCGAAATTTATTACCCGTTTGGCTTGTCGTTCCTACTTCAACTATATGCAGTTCGACGGGCGCCCAGCGGCGCATGCCCGAGTTTCTGAAGGCAATCTTCAAATTAATATAAACGCAATGGAAATACCAAAATATTTAAAATATTTAAAACAACAGTACTTGGTATTGTGTTCCGGTTTGTAAGGTGAGTGAGCCAGTGTAATTAAATGCACAAGGGACATAACATCTTAGTTCCCAAGGTTGGTGGCGCATTGGTAATGTAAGCGATGATTAACATTTCTAACAATGCCAATGTCTATGGGCGTTGGTGACCACTTACCATCAGGTAGCCCATATGCTCGTCCGCCTTCCTATTCTAAAAAAAACATAAACTCCTAACTTCAAATATTTCAATGCTTATTAATAATACATATTACAATAGAATATTCGATTCATCCAATAATAATTCAATTATGTATATATAATGAGATGGCGAACGTGTAATATATAGTAAGTAATTATGTAACAACCTGTGAATGACCTACTGCTGGGCTAAGGCCTTCTCTCTGGGCTAAGTGGCGCTTGCCTGGGTTTGAACCCACAATCATCGGTTAAGATTCACACGTTCTAACCACTACGCCATTTCGGCTTGTAATATAATATTTATACTATATCCAAACTTACACGGCTAACAGGGCAATGGTAACCCACTAACATGAAGACACTAATTTTTGTCTGTCTGTCTATATTTACCCACATCACGCAAAAACTACTGCACGGAATTGAATGCGGTTGTATAACGAAACGTATTTCTTGTACCTTACTAGGAGATATTTACCTTGGGACATTGTGTATTTTGCAATTTATTATTTGCGCCCAGAAATATGTATATGAAGTTTTTTAGCGAATATGTATAAACAAACATACTAATCCTTCTTAACATTGATAAAAATCCCATACGTTAGGATGGAATTTCCCAAACTATATAAAACATGTTTATCAATTTATTCAAGAAACACAAACAGTAAATTTCAAACAGATTAGACTACTTTTTATTCTAGTGTTTTTACCCTATTTCAATTGTTTGGGGTAGAATTCTCAAAAATGACTAAATACGTACGCATTTAGTTTTGCTCAGAAGCTTTAATATTGAATTTCATTCTTGTATCTTCAAAAATGATAGACTTCCCATACATACTTTCAACCCCTATTTCACCCTCTTTGTCAAAAACACTAAAATGCATATTTATTTATTTCTAAGCCTGGAATCTCATGCTTTTAAATTTAAAAATGACGGATTTCCATACAAACGTTCATCCCTTATTTCACCCTTTTAGAGGTGGAATTTCCAAAAATTCTTTCTTAGTGCGTGTTTTCATTATACAATGCATTATCTGTCAAAATTTCAAGTTTCTAACCCTTGTAGTTTAGGCTTTGCGTTGATGAGTCAGTCAGGACAAGTCAATTTACATATAAACTGGTATGTATATATATAAATACACTCAATATGATATATATATATACATATATATACAAATTCAAATTGGTCATCTCATGATAAAGAGCACCACCGCCCATAAACATGAGATTTTTAGAATATAATGGTAATATTTTCAACTAAATTAACACTGGTTGGAAATTATTGAGCAAAAAACTACGCGATATATAAAAAAGAAACAAAACACGAAAAGATGGACTCGTTCGATGGTGGCCAGAGTGATTGGAAAAATTGTAAAATATTAATTAGTAATAAATTATATAACAAGATACGTGTGGAAGACAATAAAATGTTAAAAGTAAATGTGAAGGATTGTTTTACTGGGGTAATCTTACAAATTTAAATAATAAATAAACTGGTAGGTAAACTTGGATCTCATGATAAAGACCACCACCACCTATAGACTAGGCATGGGTAATATCGCTTTGAAGCGATACCGTATCGTATCTAGATATCGGTTTTGAATATGGGATATCGTATCTATATATTTTAATATCTAGATATTGTGTCGAGTCTATGGTAGTCGGAAATCGAATCAGTACCAGATGATATCAGATTAATATTAATAAATATTTGTGTTTATCGCATATATTATGTATTGGTTTATTTTTGTTATTGATAATAACATGGTTAAATAAGTAAATATTCGTTTATTAATAGATATGTTGCAGTTCCGAATTTGAAAATCAGTGAAATGAACTTTCCTTCATACTTTTTTCAGGCTTATGACTGACTGCGTAATAGCGATGTTTTTCTATTTATTTATTATCTATATAGAATATAAAATAAGTAATGCCGGCGTATTTAAAAGTTCATTTCTTCGTTTATACATCTCTTTTAACTGTTGACGAAAGAGTAATAACTCGTATCTCTTTTGAACTAATTTAACTTTTAAAAATATCTGTAAAATGCCTGAAGAGCCCTTGTCTTTTTTGCCTATTGCATATTTAGTTGAATTTATCGAAAATTACGCTCGTATTGGGACGAGACAATTCTTCATTGTATTTAACACAAACATTAATCTAACTGAAAATCATTCTTTAAAATTACATTTAATGAATATTAACACTTGCCCTAAATACCTCATTTCCTTGAAATGTTCAAAACAATATGTACATTATTTTACACACATCATAAATTATTATATACATCTACCTAAACAAGAAAAAATACATGAGTTACGAAAAACACCTAAAATTTAGAAAAAAAGCGAGTTATTAAATTACAAAGCTAACTACGCGACTGCGAAAACAAAACACAAATAAAATAGATCAGAAAAATAATAGCAATTTCTAAATTGACACCCAAGGTCAAACAACCGATACCAGTAAAAATATCATAATATCCTTAACGGTTAAAATATCTAGATATCCATAACTAAACTTTGTTTCTCGGTCTACGTAGATATCGAATATCCGATATTTAAAAAAATATCAACAGATAACCTAAGCGTGAGTCGTATTTATGAATCGTTCTGTAACCGATTTTATTTTTATTAAATCAAATACAATATAGAAATATGTAATTATTAAATATTAGACTTGCACAAACTATATCATTAAGAAGAAAAAAGAGATATATATCTTTTCGCTCTAAGATATATATCATTCTTTTATATCTCGCTCAGAGCCAGAACAGGACGAAGTAAACAAATGTAAGAAGCTATTTGTTATTGAGCTCGGTGATAGTGCTACCAGACGTCACATAATAAAAAACCATATTACAAATATACTCAAAAATAGCTGTGACGCAATTATTGTACTATAATTTCCAAATTTATACTTTTTAATTTAAATAAGACAATTATGTGTACCAATATTTTTCAGTGAGATTTTAAAAAATACTTGTTATGTTATATGTTCGGCGATTATTAGACACTAAAAGATTAATTCTAATAAAAACTTATTTAAAAAATATAAAAAACTTTAATATTTATACTTCAATATAAACTATCGATATGTCGTTCAAAAATATTACATAATTATAATAAACATAAATAACATAATAATAGTAAATAGTATTAAATATAGATATTTCTAAATAATAAGTTCGATATATCTATATTTCACCAACAATCCTACTCGCGTTCGCGCCTACTCGTTTGACAATTGATATTTACAAATTTACAACGATATTCGATATCGGATATACCGTATGCAGAGTATACAAGACCGATATCGGTGGATATCCGAATATTATAAATACTGTGCGTGCGCTTCGATATCTAGATATTAGATTTTGTACCGATATATAGATATTGTATCGCCCATGCCTACTATAGACATAATCTTGTAAGAAATATTTATCATCCCTTACATCGTCATGCGCCACTTTGAGAACTAACACGATATGTCCTTCATGACTGGAGTTACATTGGCTTACTCACCTTTTAAAGCGGAACACAACAATACGAAGTATCGCTGTATTGTATACATTATACATAAATTATAGTACATGCATACGTGAAACACGTAGTTCATGTGAAATCAAGGGATGGAAACTAATATTTTAATATTATAATTATAAAATGAATATTTCAGATCTATAGTATGTATTAGTGACATCATGTTCACCTACATAGATGGTTATGTGATATATATGTGTGTGTGATACAATCTTCTGACTCTTATCCATGCTAAGCGAAACAACCCTTTCCCGATCCTGCACCGCTGTCTCCTGGCCCATGGTGATTTCACAGAAGGAGGCTGCGGCCTTCACGCTGATTCTCTGTAGAGCATCACCGACGCGCTCGAACCATTCGGAGCTTTAACTGTTACCGCCGCTTTAATTCACGCACTCAGAAAAGGGGTGCTTTCGTTCTGCTGGAGGACGCTGGTCTGCTGATAGGATCTCGCTTAGGCTAAAGACGGAAAGCGCACTAGGACGGTTGTCGCCACGTAGGATACTACAACGCCATAAGTACATCGTGTTTATTTTGGGAACACAAGCCTTTACATATAGGTACGAACAGTTGTCGTTAATATTTTTATTGTTGGACCGTAAAGAAGTTACATAAGAGTTATTCGAATATTTTACTGTTATCAAATTCACGTTGTACTTATATTATAGTGGTGGACACAATTTATTTTCTGAAGAAATGTAAAATTTCGTAAAGCCAGGAACAAAGTAGGATTTCAAATATAGTTAACCTTATTTAGTGTAACATAATATTATGAATGAAAAACACCTCTTTTTAAATAATTAGGGTTTGACTCAATGTTGTACTGTGTTTACTTAAGACTATGCTAATTGATAAGCTTATGAATATTTTCACTCAATTAAACTGAAATGAGTTCGTTCGCCATTGGGTTTATTACGATGGTTTTTTAATCACATTTCGTTTCTATTATTCACACAACAGTTTTAATGTTTAACGTTACCATAAAAGGAATTTAAATAATAATAATTTCACCTTTGTACATAAAATACTATTATAATTCATGACAGCAGGTACAAAATTAACCTACATTATTATAATGCCAAACTTTAAATGCATTATTCATGAAAACAATTCATATACTCATTGAAGTATTTATACACGCACCCGAATTAGGAATTGCTCGACGATATCCTCGTTTCATTATAATAAATCAAAATATCAGGTCCTTACATATGAAATTGGCATTTTGTATCACTTGAATCCGCGACATATATATACAATTATTTTAAATATTAATGGTAATTTAAAAATATTTGGTTTGATATAAAAAATAATTATATTAGATTAAATTGACTCAGAAAAAGTTACTTGTGAGTGTTTGGTGGACTAAGGCCGGTGTCGTTCACTACAGCTTTCTAAAATCTATCCAAACGATTACGGCAGATATCTATTGTCAGCAACTGCAAACCATGAAGGAAGAACTAGCTGCTAAACAACCGAGATTGGTCAATCGCTCTAGGTCACTACTGCTTTACGACAACGCAAGACCACACACTGCACAACAAATAACCATTAAGTTAAATGAGTTACAATTGGAATGTCTGCGACACTCCCCGGACCTTGCTCCAACAGATTACCATTTTTTCCGGAATTTGGACAACTTCTTACAAGGAAAAAAATTCAACTCCGAAGCGGCAGTCCAAACCGCCTTCAAAGAGTTTATTGATTCTCGCCCCCATGGTTTTTTTAGTAAAGGGATCGATGAACTACCTATGAGATGGCAAAAGTGCATAGATAACAACGGTGCATACTTTGATTAATTAAATATATTTTACAAAAAAAATGACTTTATATTCCTCCTGTACAAAACGCCAATTTCATATGTAAGGACCTAATATTATCTAATTTATTATCTAATATTTTTATAAAATCTCGTGTCACGGTGTTTGTGGTCGAACTCCTCCGAAACGGCCGATTTTTATGAAATTTGTTATGTGTATTTGGTAGGTATGAGAATCTGTCGTAAAGTATATTTCATACCGCTAGGTGTTAAGGGTGTCCCTATCCAGATATTTTTTTCAAATTTTTTGACATTATTTTTATTTTGTATTTTACTTAGATTTAGCATAAAAAAATACAAACAACCCCAAATTTTCAGCGTCCTAACCCATCATCTCATTTTGTAATCACGATTTTAGTATTTTTGTATGAACAATATCAAAATAACTACTTATGTAAATCTCATCGAGCTTTCGTCACGTCATTCAGAAGAAGTGTCGCGTCATTTTGACATTTAAAAATTTGCAAAATATTTAACGATTTATTTAAATTGATAATAAATATAAACGTGTTTTATGATATTGAAAAGGTTTGTAAAATACTAAAACATCAAATACATTATCGGTATACCGTTTTTATCAGTAA
This sequence comes from Nymphalis io, assembly GCF_905147045.1. Classification (NCBI taxonomy): domain Eukaryota; kingdom Metazoa; phylum Arthropoda; class Insecta; order Lepidoptera; family Nymphalidae; genus Nymphalis; species Nymphalis io. Next base: position 5,018,599 of record NC_065893.1, on the reverse strand, counting down.
ATTAAACAATTTGGTCTATTTGTGTGTGTGTTACAGTGAAAAATGCCAGCAAGACACAAGGGGCTCGTTTGGGCCGTCGAACTAATAAAGCATCAAGCGTGCGTAATCATAGAGCAGAAAGAACAGACGAACAAATCCAACAAAATAACGAAATTGTGCCTGTGAGCATGTCAGCATTGAACGGTTAGCTCATCGGCACGTATCCAGTAGCAAGGCTGTTCCTGAAGTCCATTCGCACACGAAAACATATCGCAAAGAACTTCTTTCCTCCCCGGCTCTCTTCTTCCCTAACAGTACATTGTTTTTTTGTTATTGTTTTAATTTACACGGGTCTTATATCGTGTCTTCATCGTAATTTTATGGAGGAAAGTCAAAAAACTGAAATTGTAGCAAGTGTGAATAATGCAATCTTGAAAAATAAATAAATTCAAGTATACATACATGACATACATACTTATATACACATAATACGAGTGTTTACTATTGACAGTATAATCAGAGAAATGATAGTATAATCATATGCTAGGCGTCAAAAAAACTATCGAAAGAAAAAAAATCAATGACCATTATTTATTATAGTTAGAAATAAACCAGTATTATTGCATATGCACTATTATTTTATATGCACTATATTTTTATTAAAACAAAACATTTATGTGGTTTAGGAAATTAAATGAGTTTAACTGAGAGACGTAGATGAAGCTATGTGAATTGTTATATGCAAAGTAAATGAAGACATCTACAAAATTTTAGTCTAAAAATGTTAAATACTGTTTTTATGTCACTTAGATTTCTTTAAATATCCTTAAAAATACTTCTGGAGGTTATTACCTTAATTTATTAAATACTTTAATTAGAATGAGCTCTATTTTGATTACAACGAATAAACGGATATCAGGCAGATGTCTTCTTTTACGTTGAGTCTTTAAAAGTAAAAAAATACATCTACATTATTTCAGAAAAACAGCGAAATAGCGATAAAACCCCTTATACAATAAATAAAAAATGTTGTTTTAAATCATCACGGAAAATTTCAAGTTATTGATACATAAATGTCGAAATGGTAACTATTTTTTACTTAATGCGCTCTCCTGAAAAAATGCTATTATGTAGATTCCGTATCTACTTTGCTGCCTTCGATATAAACATGAGTAATTACAGAATATAGTACCTTGAAAAGTCGTAAGCAATGTTCACTTTTTAATTTTTATTATTTTTTTCGCAAAGGACTCTTGACTCGAGCTAATTTGTTTACTGAACTGAAGGGCGCGGGAAGCACCTCGTGACGCGACGGAAGCGCACTTGGGCGCGTTATTTTGAAATAATGGAGGGTATCCGCTTTGCCTGGGCTGTTCACTATGCCCCTAATGCAATAAGTAAAAGTAAATTTCATTTGAATTCTGTTAGCAGCGCCACCTTTGAACAGACTATTTTTGTTTATATAGGTTGTGTGGAATAAATCATCTCGAGTTGTGTAAAATATTAAACTATATTTTAAAACATATTTAGCAGTAATTCAATTTGTCTATTTTAATAGAAACTGTTAGTTGCTAATAATTGAATAGATTGAAAGGCAACAAAAAGTCGCGGTTGAGTCTCTGGAATTATAAAAGGATTAATTAATAATTATCTTAGGAGTCACGGCAAAATTAAAATTCTCGCGCGAAAATAAAATAAGGTAGAACAATACCTGTGGACCCATATTTCTCTGATCTTATTTGGATGTATAAAGAAAAATGTAGGTTCTGGTGGAAAGAATATTTTGATGAACGTTATAAGAAAAGGGCATATGGTATAAAACAATGCAACCACAACCTTGGAATGAGCCATGGATAGACAAATGTGACCTTAGTCGTCAAGACCTTATTACGGCTTTGAGACTTCCATTAAACTTGCGTATTTACTTAAAAAAGTAACAACTGCCAATTGTAGCGAATGTGGTGTAACTGGAGACATATATCATATATTACTGGAATGTGTTCGGAGCGAGTCACTTAGGCAGAATCTTAATCAGTATTTTAAAACTACGTTAACTATTGATAAATGTATAACTTTTATGGCATTTCCTAAAAGCAATGAGGCGAAAATATTATACAAATTAACTAACAAATGTCTACGATTAAGGAAATAAGTGTATTGTATAACTTACAGAGCGTCATAATCACAAATGGTGACTAAGTTCTTATAAATAAAAAATAAAAAAAAGTTTAACAGTTCGACCGGGTGGATTGATTCAATTCGCGGATTTGCAAAAACATAAATGAATTAACTTGTTTTGTATTATTGTGTTTCAGAGAATGACATGATCAAATGAAATTGATCGAGCGAGCGGGTTTCCAGGAATTGAACTCGTAATGAAACTAAGCTTATAATCATTTATATTGATATTTAGGTATATAACATAATATTATTAGTTCCCTGCCTCGTTGGTGAAGTATAAGCTAGGTGAAATAATAGCTGGCCTAAAAGGCAGCAGATCCCGATGTCCTGAATTCGAACCCCGAGTTGGGCAAAATTTGTCAGAACGACATCAGCCGTGTGAATGTTACAAATTCTTAACCTTTTAGTTTTATAATTTCTTAGATATGTATGATAATTTCTAAAGATGAAGCATAAAATAAGAATAGTTCTGTGTTAAATTTCATTATAATATTACATACTAGTAAACGCCGACGGTTTCGCCCGCGTGTTATAAGGGAAGAAGCTTGGGACCCAAGCTTGATCCATACCAAATTTAAAAAAATCGGTTCAGTGGTTTAACCTTAAAGAGTAAAAGATAAACAGTTTCGCATTTATTAGTATAGAATATTTGTATTGACAACTTTAGCCGTGAACTGTTTCACAACCGTTTTAAAAAGCACTTTTGTTTTTAGAAATGAAAATTTATTGATCTGTTTTGAATTATGATGATATAATTTTAAATTAAATTTAATCAAAACTGATCTTTTAAAATTATCGCCCTCTCCATCACTACTCTCATTACAAGTTACATACGATTAAAGTGATAAATAAAAATGTTTATATTCGTAATTGAAATCCAATCCCTGCTGACGGATACCCCGAATAACTTAACTTTATATTTGTTATAAATTAAATAATTATTATAGTATTTATTGATTATAATAAACATAATAATTAAACACACAAAATTATTGTATTTCTTTTTATACGTAAATACAACATGCAATTTCCATGAAATATAATTGTTGTAAACAAGTACTTGTTAGGTAATAAATATATAATTAATATATGTTTATATGTATCATAATTTTACTACTTTTTTAATGCAGTTTACTTAAACAATACTTATATTTTAAACTATATCGTAAGGACTTACTTAATTCTGAAGCAATATCCATGCAATGAAAACTTCTTCAAAGTCACAAAACTGTTTCATTCGCATAAATTTTCACAAGCTTTAGATATAAACAAGAGAAATATAAGCGGTTTAACCAAATTTTATCACTACACTGTTACTCTACAAAACCTTTGTCTTTATATTGCGATAATCTGAAATGTTTTTGACTAGATGTTTGTACCTAGCAAGTTCTCGTAATGCTTGCAGTAAAATTTATGGGCCGTTTCGCTTGTCGTTCCTCCTTCAACTATATGCAGCTCGACAGGCGCCGCCCATTGGCGCATGCCCGATTAAATAATTATATATATATATAAATATATACCAGTATATACCAGTTTATATATATATATATATAAACTGGTATATACACTCAATATCAATGTCAATTTTTATATATATAAATTGACTTGTCCTGACTGACTCATCAACGCAAAGCCTAAACTACAAGGGTTAGAAACTTGAAATTTTGACAGATAATGCATTGTATAATGAAAACACGCACTAAGAAAGAATTTTTGGACATTCCACCACTAAAAGGGTGAAATAAGGGATGAACGTTTGTATGGAAATCGGTCATTTTCAAATTTAGAAGCATGGAATTTTATATACAGTCTTAGAAATACATAAATATGCATTTCAGTGATTTTGACAAAGAGGGTGAAATAGGGGTTGAAAGTATGTATGGGGAGTCTATCATTTTTGAAGATACAAGAATGAAATTCAATATTAAAGCTTCTGAGCAAAACTAAATGCGTACGTATTTAGTCATTTTTGAGAATTCTACCCCAAACAATTGAAATGGGATGAAAACACTAGAATAAAAAGTAGTCTAATCTGTGAAATTTACTGTTTGTGTTTCTTGAATAAATTGATAAACATGTTTTATATAGTTTGGGAAATTCCGTCCAAACGTATGGGATTTTTATCAATGTTGTTGTTGTGCCTTTATCAATGTTGTTGATTAGTATGTTTGTTTATACATATTCGCTAAAAAACTTCATATACATATTTCTGGGCGCAAATAATAAATTGCAAAATACGCAATGTCTCAAGGAAAATATCTCCTAGTAAGGTACAAGAAATACGTTTCGTTATACAACCGCATTCAATTCCGTGCAGTAGTTTTTGCGTGATGCGGGTAAATACGGACACAGAGACAAAAATTAGTGTCTTCATGTTAGTGGGTTACCATTGCCCTGTTAGCCGTGTAAGTTTGGATATAGTATAAATATTATATTACAAGCCGAAATGGCGTAGTGGTTAGAACGTTTGAATCTTAACCGTTGATTGTGCGTTCAAACCCAGGCAAGCGCCACTTAATTTTCATGCGCTTAATTTTTGTTTATAATTCATTTTGTGCTTGATGGTGAGAGCGAACACAGTGAGGAAACTTGCATGTGTCTAATTTCACTTAAATTCAGCCACATTCTCTTCTATTTCTCCTCAAAAAAAGGAGAGAAGGCCTTAGCCCAGCAGTGGGACATTCACAGGTTGTTACATAATTACTTACTATATATTACACGTTCGTCCTCTCATTATATATACATAATTGAATTATTATTGGATGAATCGAATATTCTATTGTAATATGTATTATTAATATGCACTGAAATATTTGAAGTTAGGAGTTTATGTTTTTTTTAGAATAGGAAGGCGGACGAGCATATGGGCTACCTGATGGTAAGTGGTCAACAACGCCCATAGACATTGGCATTGTTAGAAATGTTAACCATCGCTTACATTACCAATGCGCCACCAACCTTGGGAAGTAAGATGTTATGTCCCTTGTGCCTTTAATTACACTGGCTCACTCACCCTACAAACCGTAACACAACCAATTACTGCTGTTTTAAATATTTTGGTATTTCCGGTGAGTTTTATATTAATTTGAAAATTGCCTACTATAGACATGAGTTTTTTAGAATACAAATTCAAATCGGTCATCTCGTGATAAAGAGCACCACCGCCCATAGACATGAGATTTTTTAGAATATAATGGTAATATTTTCAACTAAATTAACACTGGTTGGAAATTATTGAGCGAAAAAACTACGCGATATATAAAAAAGAAACAAAACACCAAAAGATAGACTCGTTCGATGGTGGCCAGAGTGATTGGAAAAATTGTAAAATATTAATTAGTAATAAATTATATAACAAGATACGTGTGGAAGACAATAAAATGTTAAAAGTAAATGTGAAGGATTGTTTTACTGGGGTAATCTTACAAATTAAAATAATAAATAAACTGGTAGGTAAACTTGGATCTCATGATAAAGACCACCACCACCTTTTTTTTTTTTTTATATTCGCCGGGAGGGCAAATGACTCTACTCCACCTGATGGTAAGTGGTAGTAGAGTCCAAACGCGACGACGGCCAGTACAGACGGGAAAAACGTTCTGCACTAGCCGCCTTCGCCCTGCCGGCCCGCAAGATGCCTCTTCACGCCTCGTTTGAAGGAACCCGGGTTGTAAGAGGAGGGGAACACGTGAGCTGGTAAGGAATTCCATTTTTTGGAAGTGCGACAAAGAAAGGAGTTGCCAAATTTCTTTGTTCGCGATGGAATTGATGTCACAGTTAGGCGGTGACATCGAGAACCAGCTCGCGTGGACTTAAGAAGGAAGGGGGAAGCAGGAATTAGAGAGAATAATTCCTCAGAGCACTCGCCGTGATACAGTCGATAGAAAGCGCTCAGTGCTGCTATCTCACGACGCAATTGTAATTGTAGGTTTAAGGGTGTTTGTGACCTTTACGTCGCCAATAATGCGTACGGCACGTCGCTGCAACCGGTCCAAGGCCTCAAGTAGGTACTTAGCGGAGCCATCCCATAGGTGCGAGCAATATTCCACGCAAGACCGTACCTGTGTTTTATACAGCAAGCACAGTTGTTGTGGCGTGAAAAAGCGCCGCACCTTGTTCAGAACTCCGAGTTTCCGTGAGGCTGTTTTTATAACAGCCTCGATGTAATCCCTTGGACTAAGGTCGCAGCGAACGTCAATCCCCAGCATGGCGATTTTGCTTTGCATCACCAGCGGAGTACCACAGAGGGAGGGAAGAGGGGAAAATGTTGACTTTTTCGCCGTGAGAGCGCATACCTGTGTTTTCTTGGCATTAAACTCAACAAGATTATCAGAGCCCCATTTGGCGATGAGCTCTAACGTCCTATCGAGTTCAATGACAAGATTCTTCCGCCTCTCCTCAATTTCCGCTTGCCCAGCCACTGCACGTCCGTGGTATCCACCATGCACTGTACTATCGTCTGCATAGCAATGTATGTTCCCAAGAGAGAGCATATCATTGATATGCAAAAGAAAGAGTGTGGGAGATAGCACAGATCCCTGGGGGACCCCAGCATTCACTACATAGAATTGTGAAGCGCAACCATCAACTAAAACACGAAGGCTACGCTTGTGTAGGAAGCTGGCAATCCAGGTGCATAGCTGAGCAGGCAGACCATATGCCGGCAGCTTGGAGAGAAGACTTCTGTGCCAGACCCTGTCGAAAGCCTTGGAGACATCGAGGCTGACAGCCAACGATTCTCCATGCTTGTCGATAGCTTCACCCCAGAGGTGCGTTACGTACGCTAGAAGATCACCTGTGGACCGTTTTGGTCGAAACCCGTATTGACGATCATTAATTAAAGAGTGATCTTCTAGGTAATGGATCAGTTGGTTGTTTAAAATCCGTTCCATCACCTTACAAAGTACTGAGGTGATAGCTATTGGCCGATAATTTGCCGGGTCAGACCGATCCCCTTTTTTGGGAACCGCTTGCACATTAGCTCTTCTCCAAGCCTCCGGCACACTTCCCGAAGAGAGAGAAAGTTGGAACAGGCGCGTTAACACAGGAGACATCTCCGCTGCGCACTTCTTCAGCACTATGGCTGGTAATCCATCGGGACCGCTAGCTTTCCGTACATCAAGTGATTGCAGCTCCGCACGCACATCACGTTGCCTGATTTTGATGTCAGGCATCGTATGGCCACATGCAGGTATTGTAGGTGGCAGTGCACTACAATCATCGATGACGGAATTGTCGGCAAAGAGTTTAGCCAGGAGATCAGCTTGCTCTTGCGGACTGTGAGCTAGCGATCCGTCCGGATTTCTGAGCGGTGGCAGCGAAGGTTGGCAGAAATTGTTTTGCACAGACTTGGTCAGACGCCAGAAGCTACGGGAGCCCCTAGGATGTGAAACAAGGTCATGACCAATCTGTACAATGCGCTGTGCATCCGCTCTCGTGTATGCCTTTCTACAGGACTTGGAATTTTTATTATAGTTTGCTTTCAGTGAGTCAATGTTAGATGCCCCGGTTATGCAGCCGTTGATCCACTTGCGATATGCCGCCTGCTTAGATGATACAGCATCGGCACATTCACGAGTGAACCAACGGTTACGCGTACTCCTACTGACGAGATCTGAGCTAGGAATGTAGTATTCCATTCCCAGCATGATCTCGCCAGCAACAGCAGCGGCACTAGCTGACGGGTCATTCCCACTGAAGCAACGTTCCTTCCAAGGGACCGACGCATAGTAATCGCAATCGACCTATAGACTACGCATGGGTAATATCGCTTTGAAGCGATATCGTATCGTATCTAGATATCGGTTTTGAATATGGGATATCGTATCTATATATTTTAATATCTAGATATTGTGTCGAGTCTATGGTAGTCGGAAATCGAATCAGTACCAGATGATATCAGATTAATATTAATAAATATTTGTGTTTATCGCATATATTATGTATTGGTTTATTTTTGTTATTGATAATAACATGGTTAAATAAGTAAATATTCGTTTATTAATAGATATGTTGCAGTTCCGAATTTGAAAATCAGTGAAATGAACTTTCCTTCATACTTTTTTCAGGCTTATGACTGACTGCGTATGCGATGTTTTTCTATTTATTTATTATCTATATAGAATATGAAATGAATAATGCCGGCGTATTTAAAAGTTCATTTCTTCGTTTATACATCTCTTTTAACTGTTGACGAAAGAGTAATAACTCGTATCTCTTTTGATCTAATTTAACTTTTAAAAATATCTGTAAAATGCCTGAAGAGCCCTTGTCTTTTTTGCCTATTGCATATTTAGTTGAATTTATCGAAAATTACGCTCTTTTTTTTTTTTATATCGCCGGGATGGCAAATGACTCTACTCCACCTGATGGTAAGTGGTAGTAGAGTCCAAACGCGACGACGGCCAGTACAGACGGGAAAAACGCTCTGCACTAGCCGCCTTCGCCTTGCCGGCCCGCAAAATTGGGACGAGACAATTCTTCATTGTATTTAACACAAACATTAATCTAACTGAAAACCATTCTTTAAAATTACATTTAATGAATATTAACACTTGCCCTAAATACCTCATTTCCTTGAAATGTTCAAAACAATATGTACATTATTTTACACACATCATAAATTATTATATACATCTACCTAAACAAGAAAAAATACATGAGTTACGAAAAACACCTAAAATTTAGAAAAAAAGCGAGTTATTAAATTACAAAGCTAACTACGCGACCGCGAAAACAAAACACAAATAAAATAGATCATAAAAATAATAGCAATTTCTAAATTGACACCCAAGGTCAAACAACCGATACCAGTAAAAATATCATAATATCCTTAACGGTTAAAATATCTAGATATCCATAACTAAACTTTGTTTCTCGGTCTACGTAGATATCGAATATCCGATATTTAAAAAAATATCAACAGTAACCTAAGCGTGAGTCGTATTTATGAATCGTTCTGTAACCTATTTTATTTTTATTAAATCAAATACAATATAGAAATATGTAATTATTAAATATTAGACTTGCACAAACTATATCATTAAGAAGAAAAAAGAGATATATATCTTTTCGCTCTAAGATATATATCATTCTTTTATATCTCGCTCAGAGCCAGAACAGGACGAAGTAAACAAATGTAAGAAGCTATTTGTTATTGAGCTCGGTGATAGTGCTACCAGACGTCACATAATAAAAAACCATATTACAAATATACTCAAAAATAGCTGTGACGCAATTATTGTACTATAATTTCCAAATTTATACTTTTTAATTTAAATAAGACAATTATGTGTACCAATATTTTTCAGTGAGATTTTAAAAATACTCGTTGTGTTATATGTTCGGCGATTATTAGACACTAAAAGATTAATTCTAATAAAAACTTATTTAAAAAATATAAAAAACTTTAATATTTATACTTCAATATAAACTATCGATATGTCGTTCAAAAATATTACATAATTATAATAAACATAAATAACATAATAATAGTAAATAGTATTAAATATAGATATTTCTAAATAATAAGTTCGATATATCTATATTTCACCAACAATCCTACTCGCGTTCGCGCCTACTCGTTTGACAATTGATATTTACAAATTTACAACGATATTCGATATCGGATATACCGTATGCAGAGTATACAAGACCGATATCGGTGGATATCCGAATATTATAAATACTGTGCGTGCGCTTCGATATCTAGATATTAGATTTTGTACCGATATATAGATATTGTATCGCCCATGCCTACTATAGACATAATCTTGTAAGAAATATTTATCATCCCTTACATCGTCATGCGCCACTTTGAGAACTAACACGATATGTCCTTTATGACTGGAGTTACATTGGCTTACTCACCTTTTAAAGCGGAACACAACAATACGAAGTATCGCTGTATTGTATACATTATACATAAATTATAGTACATGCATACGTGAAACACGTAGTTCATGTGAAATCAAGGGATGGAAACTAATATTTTAATATTATAATTATAAAATGAATATTTCAGATCTATAGTATGTATTAGTGACATCATGTTCACCTACATAGATGGTTATGTGATATATATGTGTGTGTGATACAATCTTCTGACTCTTATCCATGCTAAGCGAAACAACCCTTTCCCGATCCTGCACCGCTGTCTCCTGGCCCATGGTGATTTCACAGAAGGAGGCTGCGGCCTTCACGCTGATTCTCTGTAGAGCATCACCGACGCGCTCGAACCATTCGGAGCTTTAACTGTTACCGCCGCTTTAATTCACGCACTCAGAAAAGGGGTGCTTTCGTTCTGCTGGAGGACGCTGGTCTGCTGATAGGATCTCGCTTAGGCTAAAGACGGAAAGCGCACTAGGACGGTTGTCGCCACGTAGGATACTACAACGCCATAAGTACATCGTGTTTATTTTGGGAACACAAGCCTTTACATATAGGTACGAACAGTTGTCGTTAATATTTTTATTGTTGGACCGTAAAGAAGTTACATAAGAGTTATTCGAATATTTTACTGTTATCAAATTCACGTTGTACTTATATTATAGTGGTGGACACAATTTATTTTCTGAAGAAATGTAAAATTTCGTAAAGCCAGGAACAAAGTAGGATTTCAAATATAGTTAACCTTATTTAGTGTAACATAATATTATGAATGAAAAACACCTCTTTTTAAATAATTAGGGTTTGACTCAATGTTGTACTGTGTTTACTTAAGACTATGCTAATTGATAAGCTTATGAATATTTTCACTCAATTAAACTGAAATGAGTTCGTTCGCCATTGGGTTTATTACGATGGTTTTTTAATCACATTTCGTTTCTATTATTCACACAACAGTTTTAATGTTTAACGTTACCATAAAAGGAATTTAAATAATAATAATTTCACCTTTGTACATAAAATACTATTATAATTCATGACAGCAGGTACAAAATTAACCTACATTATTATAATGCCAAACTTTAAATGCATTATTCATGAAAACAATTCATATACTCATTGAAGTATTTATACACGCACCCGAATTAGGAATTGCTCGACGATATCCTCGTTTCATTATAATAAATCAATAAATCAAAATATCAGGTCCTTACATATGAAATTGGCATTTTGTATCACTTGAATCCGCGACATATATATACAATTATTTTAAATATTAATGGTAATTTAAAAATATTTGGTTTGATATAAAAAATAATTATATTAGATTAAATTGACTCAGAAAAAGTTACTTGTGAGTGTTTGGTGGACTAAGGCCGGTGTCGTTCACTACAGCTTTCTAAAATCTATCCAAACGATTACGGCAGATATCTATTGTCAGCAACTGCAAACCATGAAGGAAGAACTAGCTGCTAAACAACCGAGATTGGTCAATCGCTCTAGGTCACTACTGCTTTACGACAACGCAAGACCACACACTGCACAACAAATAACCATTAAGTTAAATGAGTTACAATTGGAATGTCTGCGACATCCACCGTACTCCCCGGACCTTGCTCCAACAGATTACCATTTTTTCCGGAATTTGGACAACTTCTTACAAGGAAAAAAATTCAACTCCGAAGCGGCAGTCCAAACCGCCTTCAAAGAGTTTATTGATTCTCGCCCCCATGGTTTTTTTAGTAAAGGGATCGATGAACTACCTATGAGATGGCAAAAGTGCATAGATAACAACGGTGCATACTTTGATTAATTAAATATATTTTACAAAAAAAATGACTTTATATTCCTCCTGTACAAAACGCCAATTTCATATGTAAGGACCTAATATTATCTAATTTATTATCTAATATTTTTATAAAATCTCGTGTCACGGTGTTTGTGGTCGAACTCCTCCGAAACGGCCGATTTTTATGAAATTTGTTATGTGTATTTGGTAGGTATGAGAATCTGTCGTAAAGTATATTTCATACCGCTAGGTGTTAAGGGTGTCCCTATCCAGATATTTTTTTCAAATTTTTTGACATTATTTTTATTTTGTATTTTACTTAGATTTAGCATAAAAAAATACAAACAACCCCAAATTTTCAGCGTCCTAACCCATCATCTCATTTTGTAATCACGATTTTAGTATTTTTGTATGAACAATATCAAAATAACTACTTATGTAAATCTCATCGAGCTTTCGTCACGTCATTCAGAAGAAGTGTCGCGTCATTTTGACATTTAAAAATTTGCAAAATATTTAACGATTTATTTAAATTGATAATAAATATAAACGTGTTTTATGATATTGAAAAGGTTTGTAAAATACTAAAACATCAAATACATTATCGGTATACCGTTTTTATCAGTAAATTAAACAATTTGGTCTATTTGTGTGTGTGTTACAGTGAAAAATGCCAGCAAGACACAAGGGGCTCGTTTGGGCCGTCGAACTAATAAAGCATCAAGCGTGCGTAATCATAGAGCAGAAAGAACAGACGAACAAATCCAACAAAATAACGAAATTGTGCCTGTGAGCATGTCAGCATTGAACGGTTAGCTCATCGGCACGTATCCAGTAGCAAGGCTGTTCCTGAAGTCCATTCGCACACGAAAACATATCGCAAAGAACTTCTTTCCTCCCCGGCTCTCTTCTTCCCTAACAGTACATTGTTTTTTTGTTATTGTTTTAATTTACACGGGTCTTATATCGTGTCTTCATCGTAATTTTATGGAGGAAAGTCAAAAAACCGAAATTGTAGCAAGTGTGAATAATGCAATCTTGAAAAATAAATAAATTCAAGTATACATACATGACATACATACTTATATACACATAATACGAGTGTTTACTATTGACAGTATAATCAGAGAAATGATAGTATAATCATATGCTAGGCGTCAAAAAAACTATCGAAAGAAAAAAAATCAATGACCATTATTTATTATAATTAGAAATAAACCAGTATTATTGCATATGCACTATTATTTTATATGCACTATATTTTTATTAAAACAAAACATTTATGTGGTTTAGGAAATTAAATGAGTTTAACTGAGAGACGTAGATGAAGCTATGTGAATTGTTATATGCAAAGTAAATGAAGACATCTACAAAATTTTAGTCTAAAAATGTTAAATACTGTTTTTATGTCACTTAGATTTCTTTAAATATCCTTAAAAATACTTCTGGAGGTTATTACCTTAATTTATTAAATACTTTAATTAGAATGAGCTCTATTTTGATTACAACGAATAAACGGATATCAGGCAGATGTCTTCTTTTACGTTGAGTCTTTAAAAGTAAAAAAATACATCTACATTATTTCAGAAAAACAGCGAAATAGCGATAAAACCCCTTATACAATAAATAAAAAATGTTGTTTTAAATCATCACGGAAAATTTCAAGTTATTGATACATAAATGTCGAAATGGTAACTATTTTTTACTTAATGCGCTCTCCTGAAAAAATGCTATTATGTAGATTCCGTATCTACTTTGCTGCCTTCGATATAAACATGAGTAATTACAGAATATAGTACCTTGAAAAGTCGTAAGCAATGTTCACTTTTTAATTTTTATTATTTTTTTCGCAAAGGACTCTTGACTCGAGCTAATTTGTTTACTGAACTGAAGGGCGCGGGAAGCACCTCGTGACGCGACGGAAGCGCACTTGGGCGCGTTATTTTGAAATAATGGAGGGTATCCGCTTTGCCTGGGCTGTTCACTATGCCCCTAATGCAATAAGTAAAAGTAAATTTCATTTGAATTCTGTTAGCAGCGCCACCTTTGAACAGACTATTTTTGTTTATATAGGTTGTGTGGAATAAATCATCTCGAGTTGTGTAAAATATTAAACTATATTTTAAAACATATTTAGCAGTAATTCAATTTGTCTATTTTAATAGAAACTGTTAGTTGCTAATAATTGAATAGATTGAAAGGCAACAAAAAGTCGCGGTTGAGTCTCTGGAATTATAAAAGGATTAATTAATAATTATCTTAGGAGTCACGGCAAAATTAAAATTCTCGCGCGAAAATAAAATAAGGTAGAACAATACCTGTGGACCCATATTTCTCTGATCTTATTTGGATGTATAAAGAAAAATGTAGGTTCTGGTGGAAAGAATATTTTGATGAACGTTATAAGAAAAGGGCATATGGTATAAAACAATGCAACCACAACCTTGGAATGAGCCATGGATAGACAAATGTGACCTTAGTCGTCAAGACCTTATTACGGCTTTGAGACTTCCATTAAACTTGCGTATTTACTTAAAAAAGTAACAACTGCCAATTGTAGCGAATGTGGTGTAACTGGAGACATATATCATATATTACTGGAATGTGTTCGGAGCGAGTCACTTAGGCAGAATCTTAATCAGTATTTTAAAACTACGTTAACTATTGATAAATGTATAACTTTTATGGCATTTCCTAAAAGCAATGAGGCGAAAATATTATACAAATTAACTAACAAATGTCTACGATTAAGGAAATAAGTGTATTGTATAACTTACAGAGCGTCATAATCACAAATGGTGACTAAGTTCTTATAAATAAAAAATAAAAAAAAGTTTAACAGTTCGACCGGGTGGATTGATTCAATTCGCGGATTTGCAAAAACATAAATGAATTAACTTGTTTTGTATTATTGTGTTTCAGAGAATGACATGATCAAATGAAATTGATCGAGCGAGCGGGTTTCCAGGAATTGAACTCGTAATGAAACTAAGCTTATAATCATTTATATTGATATTTAGGTATATAACATAATATTATTAGTTCCCTGCCTCGTTGGTGAAGTATAAGCTAGGTGAAATAATAGCTGGCCTAAAAGGCAGCAGATCCCGATGTCCTGAATTCGAACCCCGAGTTGGGCAAAATTTGTCAGAACGACATCAGCCGTGTGAATGTTACAAATTCTTAACCTTTTAGTTTTATAATTTCTTAGATATGTATGATAATTTCTAAAGATGAAGCATAAAATAAGAATAGTTCTGTGTTAAATTTCATTATAATATTACATACTAGTAAACGCCGACGGTTTCGCCCGCGTGTTATAAGGGAAGAAGCTTGGGACCCAAGCTTGATCCATACCAAATTTAAAAAAATCGGTTCAGTGGTTTAACCTTAAAGAGTAAAAGATAAACAGTTTCGCATTTATTAGTATAGAATATTTGTATTGACAACTTTAGCCGTGAACTGTTTCACAACCGTTTTAAAAAGCACTTTTGTTTTTAGAAATGAAAATTTATTGATCTGTTTTGAATTATGATGATATAATTTTAAATTAAATTTAATCAAAACTGATCTTTTAAAATTATCGCCCTCTCCATCACTACTCTCATTACAAGTTACATACGATTAAAGTGATAAATAAAAATGTTTATATTCGTAATTGAAATCCAATCCCTGCTGACGGATACCCCGAATAACTTAACTTTATATTTGTTATAAATTAAATAATTATTATAGTATTTATTGATTATAATAAACATAATAATTAAACACACAAAATTATTGTATTTCTTTTTATACGTAAATACAACATGCAATTTCCATGAAATATAATTGTTGTAAACAAGTACTTGTTAGGTAATAAATATATAATTAATATATGTTTATATGTATCATAATTTTACTACTTTTTTAATGCAGTTTACTTAAACAATACTTATATTTTAAACTATATCGTAAGGACTTACTTAATTCTGAAGCAATATCCATGCAATGAAAACTTCTTCAAAGTCACAAAACTGTTTCATTCGCATAAATTTTCACAAGCTTTAGATATAAACAAGAGAAATATAAGCGGTTTAACCAAATTTTATCACTACACTGTTACTCTACAAAACCTTTGTCTTTATATTGCGATAATCTGAAATGTTTTTGACTAGATGTTTGTACCTAGCAAGTTCTCGTAATGCTTGCAGTAAAATTTATGGGCCGTTTCGCTTGTCGTTCCTCCTTCAACTATATGCAGCTCGACAGGCGCCGCCCATTGGCGCATGCCCGATTAAATAATTATATATATATATAAATATATACCAGTATATACCAGTTTATATATATATATATATAAACTGGTATATACACTCAATATCAATGTCAATTTTTATATATATAAATTGACTTGTCCTGACTGACTCATCAACGCAAAGCCTAAACTACAAGGGTTAGAAACTTGAAATTTTGACAGATAATGCATTGTATAATGAAAACACGCACTAAGAAAGAATTTTTGGACATTCCACCACTAAAAGGGTGAAATAAGGGATGAACGTTTGTATGGAAATCGGTCATTTTCAAATTTAGAAGCATGGAATTTTATATACAGTCTTAGAAATACATAAATATGCATTTCAGTGATTTTGACAAAGAGGGTGAAATAGGGGTTGAAAGTATGTATGGGGAGTCTATCATTTTTGAAGATACAAGAATGAAATTCAATATTAAAGCTTCTGAGCAAAACTAAATGCGTACGTATTTAGTCATTTTTGAGAATTCTACCCCAAACAATTGAAATGGGATGAAAACACTAGAATAAAAAGTAGTCTAATCTGTGAAATTTACTGTTTGTGTTTCTTGAATAAATTGATAAACATGTTTTATATAGTTTGGGAAATTCCGTCCAAACGTATGGGATTTTTATCAATGTTGTTGTTGTGCCTTTATCAATGTTGTTGATTAGTATGTTTGTTTATACATATTCGCTAAAAAACTTCATATACATATTTCTGGGCGCAAATAATAAATTGCAAAATACGCAATGTCTCAAGGAAAATATCTCCTAGTAAGGTACAAGAAATACGTTTCGTTATACAACCGCATTCAATTCCGTGCAGTAGTTTTTGCGTGATGCGGGTAAATACGGACACAGAGACAAAAATTAGTGTCTTCATGTTAGTGGGTTACCATTGCCCTGTTAGCCGTGTAAGTTTGGATATAGTATAAATATTATATTACAAGCCGAAATGGCGTAGTGGTTAGAACGTTTGAATCTTAACCGTTGATTGTGCGTTCAAACCCAGGCAAGCGCCACTTAATTTTCATGCGCTTAATTTTTGTTTATAATTCATTTTGTGCTTGATGGTGAGAGCGAACACAGTGAGGAAACTTGCATGTGTCTAATTTCACTTAAATTCAGCCACATTCTCTTCTATTTCTCCTCAAAAAAAGGAGAGAAGGCCTTAGCCCAGCAGTGGGACATTCACAGGTTGTTACATAATTACTTACTATATATTACACGTTCGTCCTCTCATTATATATACATAATTGAATTATTATTGGATGAATCGAATATTCTATTGTAATATGTATTATTAATATGCACTGAAATATTTGAAGTTAGGAGTTTATGTTTTTTTTAGAATAGGAAGGCGGACGAGCATATGGGCTACCTGATGGTAAGTGGTCAACAACGCCCATAGACATTGGCATTGTTAGAAATGTTAACCATCGCTTACATTACCAATGCGCCACCAACCTTGGGAAGTAAGATGTTATGTCCCTTGTGCCTTTAATTACACTGGCTCACTCACCCTACAAACCGTAACACAACCAATTACTGCTGTTTTAAATATTTTGGTATTTCCGGTGAGTTTTATATTAATTTGAAAATTGCCTACTATAGACATGAGTTTTTTAGAATACAAATTCAAATCGGTCATCTCGTGATAAAGAGCACCACCGCCCATAGACATGAGATTTTTTAGAATATAATGGTAATATTTTCAACTAAATTAACACTGGTTGGAAATTATTGAGCGAAAAAACTACGCGATATATAAAAAAGAAACAAAACACCAAAAGATAGACTCGTTCGATGGTGGCCAGAGTGATTGGAAAAATTGTAAAATATTAATTAGTAATAAATTATATAACAAGATACGTGTGGAAGACAATAAAATGTTAAAAGTAAATGTGAAGGATTGTTTTACTGGGGTAATCTTACAAATTAAAATAATAAATAAACTGGTAGGTAAACTTGGATCTCATGATAAAGACCACCACCACCTTTTTTTTTTTTTTATATTCGCCGGGAGGGCAAATGACTCTACTCCACCTGATGGTAAGTGGTAGTAGAGTCCAAACGCGACGACGGCCAGTACAGACGGGAAAAACGTTCTGCACTAGCCGCCTTCGCCCTGCCGGCCCGCAAGATGCCTCTTCACGCCTCGTTTGAAGGAACCCGGGTTGTAAGAGGAGGGGAACACGTGAGCTGGTAAGGAATTCCATTTTTTGGAAGTGCGACAAAGAAAGGAGTTGCCAAATTTCTTTGTTCGCGATGGAATTGATGTCACAGTTAGGCGGTGACATCGAGAACCAGCTCGCGTGGACTTAAGAAGGAAGGGGGAAGCAGGAATTAGAGAGAATAATTCCTCAGAGCACTCGCCGTGATACAGTCGATAGAAAGCGCTCAGTGCTGCTATCTCACGACGCAATTGTAATTGTAGGTTTAAGGGTGTTTGTGACCTTTACGTCGCCAATAATGCGTACGGCACGTCGCTGCAACCGGTCCAAGGCCTCAAGTAGGTACTTAGCGGAGCCATCCCATAGGTGCGAGCAATATTCCACGCAAGACCGTACCTGTGTTTTATACAGCAAGCACAGTTGTTGTGGCGTGAAAAAGCGCCGCACCTTGTTCAGAACTCCGAGTTTCCGTGAGGCTGTTTTTATAACAGCCTCGATGTAATCCCTTGGACTAAGGTCGCAGCGAACGTCAATCCCCAGCATGGCGATTTTGCTTTGCATCACCAGCGGAGTACCACAGAGGGAGGGAAGAGGGGAAAATGTTGACTTTTTCGCCGTGAGAGCGCATACCTGTGTTTTCTTGGCATTAAACTCAACAAGATTATCAGAGCCCCATTTGGCGATGAGCTCTAACGTCCTATCGAGTTCAATGACAAGATTCTTCCGCCTCTCCTCAATTTCCGCTTGCCCAGCCACTGCACGTCCGTGGTATCCACCATGCACTGTACTATCGTCTGCATAGCAATGTATGTTCCCAAGAGAGAGCATATCATTGATATGCAAAAGAAAGAGTGTGGGAGATAGCACAGATCCCTGGGGGACCCCAGCATTCACTACATAGAATTGTGAAGCGCAACCATCAACTAAAACACGAAGGCTACGCTTGTGTAGGAAGCTGGCAATCCAGGTGCATAGCTGAGCAGGCAGACCATATGCCGGCAGCTTGGAGAGAAGACTTCTGTGCCAGACCCTGTCGAAAGCCTTGGAGACATCGAGGCTGACAGCCAACGATTCTCCATGCTTGTCGATAGCTTCACCCCAGAGGTGCGTTACGTACGCTAGAAGATCACCTGTGGACCGTTTTGGTCGAAACCCGTATTGACGATCATTAATTAAAGAGTGATCTTCTAGGTAATGGATCAGTTGGTTGTTTAAAATCCGTTCCATCACCTTACAAAGTACTGAGGTGATAGCTATTGGCCGATAATTTGCCGGGTCAGACCGATCCCCTTTTTTGGGAACCGCTTGCACATTAGCTCTTCTCCAAGCCTCCGGCACACTTCCCGAAGAGAGAGAAAGTTGGAACAGGCGCGTTAACACAGGAGACATCTCCGCTGCGCACTTCTTCAGCACTATGGCTGGTAATCCATCGGGACCGCTAGCTTTCCGTACATCAAGTGATTGCAGCTCCGCACGCACATCACGTTGCCTGATTTTGATGTCAGGCATCGTATGGCCACATGCAGGTATTGTAGGTGGCAGTGCACTACAATCATCGATGACGGAATTGTCGGCAAAGAGTTTAGCCAGGAGATCAGCTTGCTCTTGCGGACTGTGAGCTAGCGATCCGTCCGGATTTCTGAGCGGTGGCAGCGAAGGTTGGCAGAAATTGTTTTGCACAGACTTGGTCAGACGCCAGAAGCTACGGGAGCCCCTAGGATGCGAAACAAGGTCATGACCAATCTGTACAATGCGCTGTGCATCCGCTCTCGTGTATGCCTTTCTACAGGACTTGGAATTTTTATTATAGTTTGCTTTCAGTGAGTCAATGTTAGATGCCCCGGTTATGCAGCCGTTGATCCACTTGCGATATGCCGCCTGCTTAGATGATACAGCATCGGCACATTCACGAGTGAACCAACGGTTACGCGTACTCCTACTGACGAGATCTGAGCTAGGAATGTAGTATTCCATTCCCAGCATGATCTCGCCAGCAACAGCAGCGGCACTAGCTGACGGGTCATTCCCACTGAAGCAACGTTCCTTCCAAGGGACCGACGCATAGTAATCGCAATCGACCTATAGACTACGCATGGGTAATATCGCTTTGAAGCGATATCGTATCGTATCTAGATATCGGTTTTGAATATGGGATATCGTATCTATATATTTTAATATCTAGATATTGTGTCGAGTCTATGGTAGTCGGAAATCGAATCAGTACCAGATGATATCAGATTAATATTAATAAATATTTGTGTTTATCGCATATATTATGTATTGGTTTATTTTTGTTATTGATAATAACATGGTTAAATAAGTAAATATTCGTTTATTAATAGATATGTTGCAGTTCCGAATTTGAAAATCAGTGAAATGAACTTTCCTTCATACTTTTTTCAGGCTTATGACTGACTGCGTATGCGATGTTTTTCTATTTATTTATTATCTATATAGAATATGAAATGAATAATGCCGGCGTATTTAAAAGTTCATTTCTTCGTTTATACATCTCTTTTAACTGTTGACGAAAGAGTAATAACTCGTATCTCTTTTGATCTAATTTAACTTTTAAAAATATCTGTAGAGCCCTTGTCTTTTTTGCCTATTGCATATTTAGTTGAATTTATCGAAAATTACGCTCTTTTTTTTTTTTTATATCGCCGGGATGGCAAATGACTCTACTCCACCTGATGGTAAGTGGTAGTAGAGTCCAAACGCGACGACGGCCAGTACAGACGGGAAAAACGCTCTGCACTAGCCGCCTTCGCCTTGCCGGCCCGCAAAATTGGGACGAGACAATTCTTCATTGTATTTAACACAAACATTAATCTAACTGAAAACCATTCTTTAAAATTACATTTAATGAATATTAACACTTGCCCTAAATACCTCATTTCCTTGAAATGTTCAAAACAATATGTACATTATTTTACACACATCATAAATTATTATATACATCTACCTAAACAAGAAAAAATACATGAGTTACGAAAAACACCTAAAATTTAGAAAAAAAGCGAGTTATTAAATTACAAAGCTAACTACGCGACCGCGAAAACAAAACACAAATAAAATAGATCATAAAAATAATAGCAATTTCTAAATTGACACCCAAGGTCAAACAACCGATACCAGTAAAAATATCATAATATCCTTAACGGTTAAAATATCTAGATATCCATAACTAAACTTTGTTTCTCGGTCTACGTAGATATCGAATATCCGATATTTAAAAAAATATCAACAGTAACCTAAGCGTGAGTCGTATTTATGAATCGTTCTGTAACCTATTTTATTTTTATTAAATCAAATACAATATAGAAATATGTAATTATTAAATATTAGACTTGCACAAACTATATCATTAAGAAGAAAAAAGAGATATATATCTTTTCGCTCTAAGATATATATCATTCTTTTATATCTCGCTCAGAGCCAGAACAGGACGAAGTAAACAAATGTAAGAAGCTATTTGTTATTGAGCTCGGTGATAGTGCTACCAGACGTCACATAATAAAAAACCATATTACAAATATACTCAAAAATAGCTGTGACGCAATTATTGTACTATAATTTCCAAATTTATACTTTTTAATTTAAATAAGACAATTATGTGTACCAATATTTTTCAGTGAGATTTTAAAAAATACTTGTTATGTTATATGTTCGGCGATTATTAGACACTAAAAGATTAATTCTAATAAAAACTTATTTAAAAAATATAAAAAACTTTAATATTTATACTTCAATATAAACTATCGATATGTCGTTCAAAAATATTACATAATTATAATAAACATAAATAACATAATAATAGTAAATAGTATTAAATATAGATATTTCTAAATAATAAGTTCGATATATCGATATTTCACCAACAATCCTACTCGCGTTCGCGCCTACTCGTTTGACAATTGATATTTACAAATTTACAACGATATTCGATATCGGATATACCGTATGCAGAGTATACAAGACCGATATCGGTGGATATCCGAATATTATAAATACTGTGCGTGCGCTTCGATATCTAGATATTAGATTTTGTACCGATATATAGATATTGTATCGCCCATGCCTACTATAGACATAATCTTGTAAGAAATATTTATCATCCCTTACATCGTTATGCGCCACTTTGAGAACTAACACGATATGTCCTTTATGACTGGAGTTACATTGGCTTACTCACCTTTTAAAGCGGAACACAACAATACGAAGTATCGCTGTATTGTATACATTATACATAAATTATAGTACATGCATACGTGAAACACGTAGTTCATGTGAAATCAAGGGATGGAAACTAATATTTTAATATTATAATTATAAAATGAATATTTCAGATCTATAGTATGTATTAGTGACATCATGTTCACCTACATAGATGGTTATGTGATATATATGTGTGTGTGATACAATCTTCTGACTCTTATCCATGCTAAGCGAAACAACCCTTTCCCGATCCTGCACCGCTGTCTCCTGGCCCATGGTGATTTCACAGAAGGAGGCTGCGGCCTTCACGCTGATTCTCTGTAGAGCATCACCGACGCGCTCGAACCATTCGGAGCTTTAACTGTTACCGCCGCTTTAATTCACGCACTCAGAAAAGGGGTGCTTTCGTTCTGCTGGAGGACGCTGGTCTGCTGATAGGATCTCGCTTAGGCTAAAGACGGAAAGCGCACTAGGACGGTTGTCGCCACGTAGGATACTACAACGCCATAAGTACATCGTGTTTATTTTGGGAACACAAGCCTTTACATATAGGTACGAACAGTTGTCGTTAATATTTTTATTGTTGGACCGTAAAGAAGTTACATAAGAGTTATTCGAATATTTTACTGTTATCAAATTCACGTTGTACTTATATTATAGTGGTGGACACAATTTATTTTCTGAAGAAATGTAAAATTTCGTAAAGCCAGGAACAAAGTAGGATTTCAAATATAGTTAACCTTATTTAGTGTAACATAATATTATGAATGAAAAACACCTCTTTTTAAATAATTAGGGTTTGACTCAATGTTGTACTGTGTTTACTTAAGACTATGCTAATTGATAAGCTTATGAATATTTTCACTCAATTAAACTGAAATGAGTTCGTTCGCCATTGAGTTGATTACGATGGTTTTTTAATCACATTTCGTTTCTATTATTCACACAACAGTTTTAATGTTTAACGTTTTCATAAAAGGAATTTAAATAATAATAATTTCACCTTTGTACATAAAATACTATTATAATTCATGACAGCAGGTACGAATTTAACCTACATTATTATAATGCCAAACTTTAAATGCATTATTCATGAAAACAATTCATATACTCATTGAAGTATTTATGCACGCACCCGAATTAGGAATTGCTCGACGATATCCTCGTTTCATTATAATAAATCAATAAATCAAAATATCAGGTCCTTACATATGAAATTGGCATTTTGTATCACTTGAATCCGCGACATATATATACAATTATTTTAAATATTAATGGTAATTTAAAAATATTTGGTTTGATATAAAAAATAATTATATTAGATTAAATTGACTCAGAAAAAGTTACTTGTGAGTGTTTGGTGGACTAAGGCCGGTGTCGTTCACTACAGCTTTCTAAAATCTATCCAAACGATTACGGCAGATATCTATTGTCAGCAACTGCAAACCATGAAGGAAGAACTAGCTGCTAAACAACCGAGATTGGTCAATCGCTCTAGGTCACTACTGCTTTACGACAACGCAAGACCACACACTGCACAACAAATAACCATTAAGTTAAATGAGTTACAATTGGAATGTCTGCGACATCCACCGTACTCCCCGGACCTTGCTCCAACAGATTACCATTTTTTCCGGAATTTGGACAACTTCTTACAAGGAAAAAAATTCAACTCCGATGCGGCAGTCCAAACCGCCTTCAAAGAGTTTATTGATTCTCGCCCCCATGGTTTTTTAGTAAAGGGATCGATGAACTACCTATGAGATGGCAAAAGTGCATAGATAACAACGGTACATACTTTGATTAATTAAATATATTTTACAAAAAAAAATGACTTTATATTCCTCCTGTACAAAACGCCAATTTCATATGTAAGGACCTAATATTATCTAATTTATTATCTAATATTTTTATAAAATCTCGTGTCACGGTGTTTGTGGTCGAACTCCTCCGAAACGGCCGATTTTTATGGAATTTGTTATGTGTATTTGGGAGATATGAGAATCGGTCGGTCGTAAAGTATATTTCATACCGCTAGGTGTTAAGGGTGTCCCTATCCAGTAGTTTTTTTCAAATTTTTTGACATTATTTTTATAAAATCTCGTGTCACGGTGTTTGTGGTCGAACTCCTCCGAAACGGCCAATTTTTATGGAATTTGTTATGTGTATTTGGGAGGTATGAGAATCGGTCGTAAAGTATATTTCATACCGCTAGGTGTTAAGGGTGTCCCTATCCAGATGTTTTTTTCAAATTTTTTGATATTATTTAAAAAATACATACAACCCCAAATTTTCAGCGTCCTAACCCATCATCCCATTTTGTAATCACGATTTTAGTATTTTTGTATGAACAATATCAAAATAACTACTTATAGTAAATCTCATCGAGCTTTCGTCACGTCATTCAGAAGAAGCGTCGCGTCATTTTGACATTTAAAAATTTGCAAAATATTTAACGATTTATTTAAATTGATAAGAAATATAAACGTGTTTTATGATATTGAAAAGGTTTGTAAAATACTAAAACATCAAATACATTATCGGTATAACGTTTTTATCAGTAAATTAAACAATTTGGTCTATTTGTGTGTGTGTTACAGTGAAAAATGCCAGCAAGACACAAGGGGGCCTGTTTGGGCCGTCGAACTAATAAAGCATCAAGCGTGCGTAATCATAGAGCAGAAAGAACAGACGAACAAATCCAACAAAATAACGAAATTGTGCCTGTGAGCATGTCAGCATCGAACCTGTTCAAGGTTCGATCTATTTTTAATTAAAACTCAAAAAAAGTCTAAAAACTTTATTAAAATGTCAGCATAATAAATTCGTTAAAAGTCTTTTGATAATGCCATCGTTACAGTTTTAACTTCCAAAAAAATGTCGACGCCATCCGTGCCGCTGGAAATGTATAAAATAGTTAGCAACAAATAACTTATTCACGATTATTAAAATAAATTGACTTACTTTTCTCTTCCGATACCAGAATCCTTAAATCCACCGAACGGGACATCGGGCCTGAACTCCAAATATGTGTTAACCCTGAAAATGACGCAAAAAATTTGATAAAAATACTGTAGCCTATTCCAACCACAAGAGGAGTAAACTCAAATAAACAACATCGACACCGATATCATTGGTCACCGATATCAGGGGTGCATGTCAGTCACCTCCACGTGGTGCACCCTGGGCAACGGGGTCGACAAGTAATCCGATGTTTTCTCGGAGTGCCTGTCGACCGCGGCTGAGACTGACGCGACGGTAATGCCACGGGCCGTTCCTGGTACTTTTCTGTTCAGCAGACTGGACTGTGCGAGCGGCTTTGTGGCAAATTGAAGGTGGAAGGAAGAAGCTCTCTGCTTTCTTTCTTTGTTTTGTTTTGTTCTTCTTCCGTTTTGTTTCGTTTCGTTTTCTTTTCTTCTGTTTCATTTTTTGTTAATTTTGTTTTGTTTTATTTTCTTCTTTTTTTTTCTTTCCTGTCTTCTATTTATTTATTGGAGGTTACTCCCAATGGTGGAGTTAGTCGAGTTAGAGTTGGTCTCCGGGGTCTTTTTGGGCTGCCGGAGAAAGGAGGTGGGAGAGGCGGGTTCGCCCAGTGTCGGTATCGATGCTGGGTGGACAGACTAAAAGGTCACCGCCTCTCAAACTCGTTTCCCCATCCGGGTGTTGTGGACATGTCGCGCAGCCCGTGG
Source organism: Nymphalis io (assembly GCF_905147045.1). Lineage (NCBI taxonomy): Eukaryota > Metazoa > Arthropoda > Insecta > Lepidoptera > Nymphalidae > Nymphalis > Nymphalis io. The sequence continues at coordinate 4,992,403 of NC_065893.1, read as the reverse complement.
TGGGACCGAGGGCCTTGCCTTAACCGGCTGGGCCAAGAGGAGACAACCTCAATAAAAAACATTAGTTTGTAGATCCCGTGATACCACCCGACCTCACGGTGTATATAGGGTTACCAAGGTACAGGGGGCACTGCCTTGGTGGACTTTTTATTTCCCCCATACTCGTGGGATTATACATGAATAAACAAAACAAAACATTTAAAAACAACGGACTCGGCGATCATATGGACAACGATAACATGGCGGTGGAGGCGGGCGCCCCAATAGCGCGCGCCGAAACCAAAGACACTCTCGTGTCCAAAAAACTGGTGGTCCGACTGGAACGACTCTCAGAGTCCGACTCGTCGGCCACCAGCATGGTGATGGTCTCTTCAAGAGACCCCGCCTGTCGTCGGCGGAAGGGCGAGAAGCGGCCCCGTCCTGGGCCGGAGAGCTACTCCGGCTCCGAGAGCGACGCGGGTATGAGCGAAGGCGGCTTCTCGGGGTCAGGCATCAGCAAATAGCTGAAGCCCTCCCCCAAAAGGGGGCGTGGTCGACCGCCCACGACGGGCGAATACGTCGGCCTCGGGCGCTCCCGCGAGGAGCTAAAAGCCGCTAAGGCAAAGGAGCGGCGGTACGAGGCGGAGGACGCACTGGCCGCGTACAGTGCGGCGGCCAAGGTGGCCACTGAAGAAAGGGCGGCCCGAGCAGAGAAACGCCAACCCGGCGCGACCGTGGACGTGCCGCAGACGTCTGCCGCGCTGGACGCGGCGGTGAAGGAGGCGCTCGACGTCGTTCTGCAGGTTGCCGACAGGTCGGGCAACCTGAAGGGTACGTTCGTTCGGGGCCTGAAGTCCGCCGCCGTCACCATTAAAGGTGCGGTGGCGGATCTAAGGGCCCTCACGGTGACGGAGGAGGTGGCGCGACTGGAGGCGGCTAACACGCGACTCTCCGGCCAACTGGCCGAGTTGCGCCGGGAAGTCGCCGAAATGCGCCAGCGGCCGGTGGCGGCGACGGAGGCGAACCTCCAAAACGTCATGGAGGAGGCGCTGCGCGCGAACCGCGAGCAGTTCAGCACGATGCTGAACGCTCGCCTCGAGGGCCTCGAGGGCCGCCTCCTTCCGGAGCCTCGGCTACGGCCTCCACTCGCCGCTGACCGTAGGGTAGCGCAGGCAGCGGCCGTAGCCGCGGCGGGAAAGGAGGCTCCAGCCGCCTCCCACGCAACGGAGGGCGTCGAGGCCAGCGCCGCCAAGCCTGCTGCTGTCAGGCCGAAGCGGCCTAAGAGAAGTATGGCTGCCCAAGAGGCGGCAGCCAGGAGGGTGGCTCCTCAGTCGTCAGCAGAGCCGGCCGCCACTCCGGCCACGTGGAGCGCCGTGGTCGCTAGGAACAGGCCAAAGAAGGCAGAGAAGCCGGGCGCCAAGCCAGCGGCGGCGAAGCCGACTTCTTCCGGGGCCACCAAAAAGGTCCCGGTTACGAGGAAACTCCGCCCCCCTCGCACCGCAGCGATAACGCTGACGCTGAAGCCCGGTGCTGAGGAAAAGGGGTGGAGCTACGAGAAGGCTCTGGCCCTGGCCAAAAGCCGGATCAGCCTCCGGGAGGTCGGCTTGACGGCGGTACGGTTCCGGACCGCGGCGACGGGAGCGCGGATGCTCGAGGTGCCGCCGGGCACCAACGAGGCCGAGAAGGCGGCGCATGCCCTGGCGGAAAAGCTCCGCGAGGCCCTCAGCCCGGAGATCGTCCAGATCCATCGACCCACAAAGTGTGTCGAACTAAGGGTACTAGACCTAGACGACTCCGTGACGGTGGCGGAAGCCGTGGCGGCGGTCGCTGAACAAGGCGGCTGCCCTACCGGGGCCATTAAAGCGGGCATCATCGCTCGCGGCTCGAGCGGCTCGGGCTCTCTGTGGCTGAGCTGCCCCGTTTCGGCCGCAAAGAAGGTCGTGGAGGTAGGTCGCATAAGGGTCGGGTGGGTGTCGGCGCGAGTCATGCTGCTCGACCCCAGACCGCTGTTTCCGGTGCCTCGAGCGGGGGCACATGGGGGCAAAGTGTGACCGGGACGTCGACCGAAGCCGTCTGTGCTTCCGCTGTGGTCAGCCCGGTCATAAGGCTCGGGAGTGCTCCGCCACCGTAGCCAGCTGCGTGGTCTGCACTGCGGCCGGTAAGCCAGCTGCCCATGCCGCCTGCAGCAAGTCGTGCCAGGGCGGAAAGGGCGCCGCGCAGAGAAAGAAGACAGGGAAGGTGGCGACGAAAGGCCCGGTAGCCGCGTCTCCACGTATAGAGGCGGAGCCAATGGAGACCGCGCAGTGATGGCCCTGCGCTGTCTCCAGGCCAATATCAACCACTCAGCCAGGGCCCAGGACCTCCTAGTCCAAAGCATGGCAGAGTGGCAGATCAACGTGGCGGTGGTATCGGAGCCCTACTTCGTTCCCTCGCGGGACGACTGGGTCTCCGACCACGAACGGGTCGTGGCGATCGTCGCCCCTGCGGTCGCTGGCGCTCCGGCCATCGAGGGTGTGGCCAGGGGCAGGGGGTGCGTGCTGGCCGTCGTCGGCGGTGTGACGGTCGTCGCCGTCTACGCCTCGCCCAGTCGGAGTCTCGCCGAGTTTGAGCAGATGCTGGCAGAGGTCGGGACTCTGATCGGGCAAGCGGCGCCCGCACCGGTGTTGGTCGCGGGGGACTTCAACGCCAAATCAACGGCTTGGGGTTCTCCTGTGGCCAATGCCCGGGGTGAGGTGCTCGAGGAGTGGGCGGTCTCGTTGGGGCTGGCGGTCCTCAACAGTGGGTCGGAGAGCACGTGCGTGCGGCGACAGGGCGAATCGATCGTGGACGTTACGTTCGCGTCCAACGCCCTGGCCCGCCGTGCTCAAAACTGGAGGGTCGAGACTGGCGTGGAGACACTGTCGGATCACCGATATATTCGGTTCGATGTCTCTGCGTCGGCTCGTTGGGATGTTCGGCCCACTGTTGACGGAAGAACGGAAAGTCGTCCGCGTTGGTGCCTGGGTCGCCTCGACGGACAGTTGGCGAAGGAGGCGGCCATCGTCGAAGCTTGGGGGGCCGGTTCCGACCCGGTCCTCCGGATCGACCAGGAGGCCGACCGGATCGACGGCGCCCTGTCCCGGGTGTGCGACGCGGCGATGCCGAGGGCTAAGCCACGCCCGCAACGTCGGTGGGTGTACTGGTGGCGTCCGGAGCTCCGTCGGCTGCGCAAGGCGTGCGTGGCGGCACGGCGCCGTTACGTTCGGTGTAGGAGGCGAAGGGTCCGTGATGACGACGCGGAGGAGGTCTTCTACACCGGATATAGGACCGCCTGTCAGGCCCTACAGAAGGCCATAGCACAGGCCAAAGAGGCGGCGTGGGAGGAATGGCTGGAGACGCTAAACGGCGATCCGTGGGGGCGTCCGTATCGGGTCGTGAGACAAAAGCTCCGACCCTGGGCTCCTCCGCTGACCAGCAGTCTCCAGCCGCAGCTCTTGGCGAGGGTTGTGGACACGCTCTTCCCCGAGCGGGGAGAGTTCGTGCCACCGGCCATGGTGCCGCCCGCGAGCAGGCCCCAAGAGGAGGACGACGGGTCACCGGTGACTCCGATCACCGAGGCGGAACTGCAGACGGCTGTCATCAGACTAGGGTCGAAAAAGACAGCCCCTGGGCCCGACGGAATCCCCGGTCGAGCCCTGAAGATCGCGTCGGAGGAGCTCGGCGAGAGCATGCGGCGCCTCTTCACCGCATGCCTGGCTCAGGGTAGGTTCCCGCGACGGTGGAAAACGGGCACGCTCGTTCTGATCCGCAAGGACGGGCGTCCGTCCGATCAGCCGTCAGCCTACCGCCCGATCGTGTTGCTCGACGAGGTGAGCAAGCTCTTCGAGCGGGTGCTCGCTGCCCGTCTCGTCGGCAGTATGGAGCCGGGACTCGACGAGCGGCAATACGGGTTCCGTCCCGGCCGCTCGACGCTCGACGCGATCGCCAGGGTGAGGGGCCTGGCCGAGGAGGAGGTGTCTCGGGGCGGGGTTGTGTTGGCAGTGTCGCTGGATATTTCCAATGCCTTCAACACCCTGCCCTGGGAAACGGTGATGGAGGCCCTGCGGTTCCACGGTGTGCCGGGCTACCTGCGGCGTACCGTGGCCGATTACTTCTCGGGCAGGGCGGTGGCCTTCCCGACTGCGGACGGATGGGCCGTCAGGTCGTTGTCGTGCGGTGTTCCGCAGGGGTCAGTACTAGGACCGCTCCTGTGGTGCATCGGCTACGACTGGGTGCTGCGCGGGGCCACGTTGCGGGGGGTCAGCGTCACGTGCTACGCTGACGACACCCTCGTGTCGGCCCGCGGCAGTTCATACCGGGAGGCGGCCTATCGCGCCACGGCTGGGGTGGCGCACGTGGTCCACCGAATCCGCGCGTTCGGCCTCGAGGTGGCCCTACACAAATCCGAGGCCCTCGTCTTTCACGGGCCTCGGAATGCGCCACCTCCGGGGGCGGCGATAACGGTGGGCGGAACTTCCATCGCCGTCGGGTCGACGATGAAGTACCTGGGACTCGTACTCGACGGCAGGTGGAAGTTCGAAGAGCACTTCCGGCGCTTGGCCCCAAAGTTGGTGGCTGCAGCCGGGGCGCTAGGGAGAATCCTCCCGAACGTGGGTGGGCCAGGAGGCTCCTGCAGGCGCCTGTACACCCGCGTCGTGCGCTCGATGGCGCTCTACGGGGCGCCGATATGGGCGGACGCTCTGAGCGCCCGCAACGTCGCCTCGCTGCGACGTCCACAGCGAGCGATGGCGCTCAGAGCGGCTCGGGCGTACCGCACGGTGTCGTACACCGCGGCGTGCCTGCTCGCTGGAAGCCCGCCATGGGACCTCGAGGCCGAAGCTAATTCGAGGGTCTATTGGCGGATCAAGGCGGCAGTGAGAGCGGAGGGGGAGAACCGGCGCCACCCACGTGAGGTTCGGATGTGGCGGGAGGAGGCCCGCGAGAAGGTATTCGCCGAGTGGTCGGAGAGACTGGGTGTCCCGGGTGCTAGCAGGGACCTCGTTGCGGCCATTCGGCCGGTGCTCAGGAAGTGGGTCGAGCGCAAGCATGGCCCACCCACGTATCACCTCACACAGCTTTTGACCCGCCACGGTTGTTTTGGCCGGTACCTGTGTGAGATGGTCGGTAGGGAGCCGACGGTGGAGTGCCACCATTGTGGCGGAGGAGCCGTGGATACGGCGGAACACACGCGCGTAGAGTGCCCGGCTTGGGCGGAGCCTCGCGCGGTCCTATCCACGGCCGTAGGTGGAGACCTGTCGCTTCCGGCCGTCGTCGAGAAGATGGCCGGAAGCGAAAAGATCTGGGCGGCAGTGTCCCGGTTCAGCGCATGCGTCATGTCGCAAAAGGAGGAGGCAGAGCGGGAGCGGGAGGACGACGTGGACTCGCTCCCGCAACGAAGAAGGAGACCTCTTCGACGGCGACGTGCCTTCGCAGGCCGGACGCTGCCGCAGAGTTAAGGTGTGGTTGGCGGCGGAGCCAGTCTGTTGATCCGCCGCGGGGCTTCAAGCCCTGACGCCCAGCCTCCAGTGGCGGACTCGGGGGAGTCCGTCACGTAACAGGATGGAGGCACAGAGAGGAGGGAGGCGCGCCCTAACATCCTGGCGCGTTTTCCGAGATGGGTCGCCTTATGGCGACGACCGCTGGCGGGGTTGCGGTTGTAAGTCACAACGTTCCCGTGACCCCGCCGCATTGCGGAGAGGCGGAAATCCGGGGAGGTTTTAGTGGGTAGGACGGGGCCGTCTGCCCCGTGAGTCCCACATACCCGTCCCGGTCCCCCCGGACCGGGCGGCAGGCGTAAATGCCTTTCCTCCCCGAAAAAAAAAAAAAAAAAAAAAAAAAAAAAAAAAAAAAAAAAAAAAAAATGGTCACCGATATCAATTGACGCGATATCATTGATCGAGATCTTGAATAATCTATGATATTCCCTATGTCCGCGAAGTTGTAATCGGAACTTCGAAAGTTAAATTAATTTGGTTATAACTAGTTTAGTGACACGCTCAGGACATTCACAACCTGGGCATGGATGTCCAGACTGCCCATAAAAAACGAACTTACATTTCTGTACCAACCTTAAAGTTCGGGTACATACAATAAGGGTACCAAATTAAAATTATTATTATTTTATTAAAACTGTTTTTTTTAAATAAAATAAAGTACATACCAAACCATTCCAGCCTCGATATGTGTACTAAATTGCATAGCATTTTCTAAAGAAGTTGTAAATATGCCAGCTGCAAGCCCGTAGTTAGTAGCGTTCGCACGATCTATTACTTCCTCTAAAGTTTCAAACTTCAGGATACTTTGCACCGGTCCAAAAATCTATAAATAATTTTTTTTTATTATTTGTTATGAATACAATAATATTAACATTTTATGAAAATAGACTTGTTATATTGTAAAATAATCATAAATTGCAAATCAAATACTCTAATTAGAAAGCATTACACATCCTTATTGTTGGCAAAAAATCTACAATAATTTCGTATTGCATGTCGCTTGTCTTGGTATGGTAAGGTAACAGCCTGTAAATGTCCTACTGCTAGGCTAAGGCCTCCTCTCCCTTTAAGAGGAGAAGGTTATCTTATGTTCACAATAACATAATACAATGTAAAATGGCAATAATACCAATACAATTATATTAATATTAAGGTAATTTAAAAAGTTCGAAAATGTTAAGTCAAATTATTTCTTCAGACCCACCGTTGTAAAGTTGGGTGTAATTTTTATCTATATAACTATGTATTTACAAAAGAAAAGTAGTAGATGTAGTATATCAGTTGTTTGGATTCCATTGTACAAGCTCTGCTTAATTTGGGATCAGATGGTGTGAATAATGTCCCAGGATATTATTATTATATTATAAAGTAATTATGTTATAATATCTTAAGCTACAAATACTGCATATTGTATATATATTAAGTATTAATTTTGACAGGTTATTGTTGCTATGGGAGCTTGAGGTGCCATTGGAACCATTTAGCACAAGGCGGCCGTTATCTGCGTGAAGCCGTTGGGTCTCCTCTCTTTCCGTCCTGGAAGCCGGTGCATCAACAATACTCTAGAGGGAGGCCGTGGAACCCTCAATGTCAACACAAGTTGGAGGATTTATGCGCCATCTCTAAAATAAGGGCTGCGTTACGGCCAGCTTACGTGCGAAGTTCCTCCACGCCCAACGTCGTGGGATCTCCCGTGGCATCCGATGCGGTCCCTTCGGGGTCCAGAACAACTTTTGGAGCGCCCTTCGGAACGCGCTACTCCGGAGTGAGCGCTCGAAAGCCTCCTCCCTGGCCTCTTCAGCCTTCGCCTTAAGCTCGGCCTTAGCCTGAGCGAAGCTTACGCGTCTTCTTGAAAAAAGCTTCCCCAGACGAGCACTGCTACATTTAGCCGCTGCTCTGACTTCCGTATCCATATCGGAGCCGGAATCAAATGAAAAAAGGTTATTGTTGCTATTCTTACACTTTATTTTTAAAAAATATTTTATTTACAGAAGAATAACATTCTTAAATAAAAAAAGGAATTAAAAACGACCAAAATATGAGTAAAGTACTAGTTACGGTTATTTTTCGCATAACTTATATTGGCAGAAAAACAAAGAAAGTGCCTTTATTTATAAATACGTAAATATTATGCCAAAAAAATACAAAAATGTCGCTTATCTCGTCATATATAATAATGAATTAAATAATAACATTTAAGATTATAATATACGTTTACAAAGAAATAAGGTATATTAGGAACCTTAAACCTGGAACGAAGACAAGCACGCGTCGACAGAATGCGATGAAAAACTGTTGGGTCAGCCATCTGTCCCGACTTTATCTTAATTATTTGCTTCCTATTTTAACCATCTCACTTAATAATTTGGTTTATTGTCTACGCAGAAAGAAATCTGGATATATTTAATGCTCCAAGTAAAACTATTAAATAAATTAAATATTTAATCTGTACGCATAGCTAATTATTATTAATCGACCCGCACAAAATGAAATGAAATAAATTGGAATCGAGCACCTATTAAACAATTGCTATCTGCCTCGATGAACTCAAAAAAAAAAAAACAAATAACGATCGCTATTTATGTGTTTTTTTCATTGTATAAGTTTTGATTGTTAATTTCATTATTATTTAGCTTTATCATTTGATTTTATATTTAGTTATTCTAATTATGACATGTGCGTTAATTTTATCTTTATTATTATCGATATCTTTGATGTTGAATGTTTTATTATAAAGCTAGAATCATTTATATATCTAATTACTTATGACTAGTCAATATCCGATTTCATCACCTCAGATCTAAGGGGTTTATTTCCAAACCGGTGGTAAATTTATGACAATCAATAAGTAAGTGTAACGCTTCTATAATGAATAAAGATTTTTGACTTTGATATTAAATTGGAATAACAGTTTAATGTCTAATTCACTCTTAGGTAGAAACACACGATCGACTCAGACTTTGGTAAAGATTTCTTGTCACATCTAAAAACCGAGTAGCCACATTAACGAGCAACGTAATTGCGTAGCGACGGAATTTCTTGGAATACAATATTACTCAACACAAAATTGTGTTGCGATTTATGTATGTCGTCTATAAAATTTTAAATTACCGCAAATATTCAATTTTTTCATCTTCTGCTATCCAGATTTTTTCTTCCGATAAGAAAAATAAAAACCCTATAAAATAAATAATCATCGAATATACATATACTACTCACAAAAAATAATATTTTATAAATATTATTATTTATCATGAAAAATATGTTTGTGCCAAAATCATTTACAATGCAATTTATTTTTTGGTATTATACCCAACTAAATTACGGAGTCTGCAATCTTGCCAATTTCGCCTTAAATAAATAGATGCATCATATACACAGGGTTACGTCTTACCTCTTCCTTAGCTATAGTCATTTCATCAGTGACGTCAGCAAACACAGTCGGTTCGATGTAAAAGCCTGTGCTGTTAATCCGTTTGCCTCCAGTCAGTAACTTTGCACCTTCTAATTTACCCGAATCTATACATTTTAGGATATGCGTCGTCAAGAGTTCATCAATCTGTAAGTATAGAATTAAAAAAAAATAGCTGTTATCATCAGTCAATCTATCAATTTCTCTAATCTATTCATTTTTAACACATACATAATATTATCTCGCAAATAACTAAACAAAAACACTATTTTTTTTTCTTAAATAAAATACTTGCAAATATTATATAATGTATATTATATAATGTATTGATATTTGAGTATATAAAATATAAAGCATATGACATACTTTAACTGTAATAATGTAACTTCTAGCATTTTTAAATTCTAATGGAAGTAACTTAACGAAAATATTATTCCCAATTATGACACTTTCATTCTAGAATATTCGTTAACATGTAAAACAAACAAATATTCCTGACAAAGCTATGTTCATAAAATACAATATAGTCAAATAAAATAAGTGATTCCTAGCACAAAACGAAATAGATTAAGTTATATCTAGTAAGTCTTCGTTGTTTGAAATCTAATATGTACTTCAAATAGAAATGGCAAATCAATGGTTATCGAGTGTTTTAGTCTGTAGTCGTTGGGTTTCTGATTGTCATTGTGATGTGTGGAGGGTGGTCTGATTTTGTAGCTAAAAGGACTTCTTAAATTATAAATATAAAATTATTAAATGTAATAGAACAATTTATTCGTCAATTAATTTTTATGTGATATATCAAATTATAAAATTGTTTAAATAGTTAACATTTAAAGAATTCAAATGTTTGATTGCATTTCTCTCTAAATAAACTGATTGCAACTGTCGTTGTTCTTAGCCTTTATATTATATCTCAACATCTCTGACTATATATTATACTAGTGATACAGCGCTTTTTCCTTCCTTTTTTCGTTCCCGTACCCTTACTAAAACTTTTCATTTATGAGTACACCTCATACATATATGAGTTTAACTCCATGCCTACTCCTAAAAATGTGTCTCGTTTCTATTAAGGTCTATCTATTGTCAATTTTAATTTTGAAATACACCTAAGTCTAAGTCTTTAGAGACATGTGATCTATAGAGAGTTACTGTAAGAGTCGATTAATGTACATCAGCAAAATTTTATTATTTATTTATTGTTTCAAGGATATTCTTATAGCAGTTGTACAGGGTTTTGCAATTAATTTCGACAAAAATGATTTGATTTTTGATCTGATACATTAAAAAATCAGTCTATTTATAATAATTTCAGGATATTAAACTTTAAACTTATTATTACTTTAAACTTATTTAATCAATATTTATAATATTTATTATTTTGTTTTATTTATAACATTTTATTTAATAAACATATTTAATTAATACTTAACCGATGATCATGGGTTCAAATGGGCCTGCCCGGGTTTGAACACCACTGTATTTTCAAGTGCTTAATTTGTGATTATAATTCATCTTGAGCTTGACGGCGAAGGAAAACATCGTGAGGAAACCTGCATGTTTCTAATTTCACTGAAATTCAACCACGTGTGTATTCCACAAACCCGCATTGGAGCAGCGTGGTGGAATAAGCTCAAAATCTTCTTCTTAAAAAAAGGGAAAGGAGGCCTTAGCCCAGCAGTGGGACATTCACAGGCTGTTACTACTACTATAATCAATACTCAGATCAATTTACCTTTAGCAATATAGTTAGTAACGAGTATGTATACCACAGGTTGAGAATCGCGGTATTAATGCAAAAAAATCAATTATGAAAATAAATATTACCTGTGGACCGTACTGTGTGTCCTCATCACTGGGATCTCCGTGTGTCAATGACTGGGCAAATTCCACGGCTCTTTTTACAAATTCGTTATAAACGCCTGATTGAACGTAGAGACGTGAAGCAGCGATGCAAATTTGCCCTTGATGAGTAAAGACGCCCAATGCAGCAAACGGTACAGCGATATTCACTGCAATTTAATTATTTATTATTTAATTAACGAATTAGTTTTTCGTTGTAGTCAGCGTAGTCAGTCAAGTACTTACAACGGTGTACCGCAGGAATTTTCTATGTGTTTTTTGATTTATATTTGTATAATCAATGAAATTAAATTAATTTCCTTCATTTTAATATAAAACATATAATATTATATATTCAAATATGAATTATTATATAAAGCTATTTATCGTAACGATAACGATTTACAAAAGCAAGAGAAGTCTATAATAATTTGTAAATAAATTATAGTAAAGTTTTCCTCTATGTAAGCCATTATATTTCTAAACAATGACTATATCACTATATATAACTATATCATATTTTATTGGAAATTGGAAAAGTAGCGGGTGCTCAATGGATGCGAATAGCACAGGACCGGGAGAATTGGCGAGCCGGTGGGGAGGCCTATGACCAGCAGTGGATTAATATGGGCTAAATATAAATAATTTAAATACAACCAAAATAATAAATACATACGTCTTTTAAAATATATTTCATCCACAAGCGATGGTTTTCTTCAGTCAAAATATATAAGATATAACAAATAAAATAATGTTCTTCGGACCGACTTCGGCCACGGCGGCCAATCTCAAAAGTATAATATGTCCTGGCTAATCTCTCTTGGCCGTCGTGGTCGAAATCGGTCCGGAAGACATTATAATATATAAATATGGATTTTACATAAAATAACTTACGATCTGCATCATTCATAATAACAAGTGGACTCTTGCCGCCGAGCTCCAGTGCAACTCTCTTTAAGTTGTTTGCTCCAGCTGCCTGTTGAATCAATTTTCCTACCTAAAAAGTTCTAAGATTTATTTTTTATACTCCTATAATTATATACATAGTATTTAGTAAACATATATTTTCAGGAGGAATTCATTATTAATAATTAATAAAAATATTAAGTTGTATGTTAAATTACACAATTTATTTCAGTCTAACCAAATACTTGGCTTGCATTTGAATTACCCATCAAAGATGAATGATTAATTATTATTCGCAATTTATTGTTTAATATTCATAACTTTTAATAATTATTTGCTTTCTGAGTCACCTGTCGGCAACACCAAAGATGGAGACAATCAGTAGCGTAACATATTATATATAAAACGAATATACGACTAAAACGTGACCTACTTCTAATGAGCCAGCGAAAGAAATCATTGCGACATCTAGATGATGAGCGAGGGCATCACCAGCGGTCTCGCCATAGCCTGGCACAACATTTACCACACCTGGTGGTGCTCCCGCTTCAGCGAGTAGTGCAGCCAATGCTAGCGAAGTCAAAGGAGACTGTTCGGCAGGCTTTACGATAACTGTACAACCTAAATATTACAAATTAAATTGTTTAGAAAATATGTGAAAGAAGTTTTTTTTCGAAATTAATCGATTAATTAATAAATTTAGCTTTGTTAGTTTCAAAAAGTAAACTATAGATACTTAATTTAGTAAGAAAAAAATTATTTAAAACCTGTACTAAAACGAATAAAATGTAATATAGAATTATATTCAGCACCAAAGCCAAAATTGTGTAGAAAATTTTATCTGAGTCAAACGGCTGGAACTGCTAAAAAAAGCTTACAACAATATGAAGTAAGGGTTTCTAAAACAAAATATATAAAAAAATTTAAAACAAGACCGATTAATTAAAATACTCTCAAGTGCAATAACATTTGCGTTGTTATTTTATTACCTGCTGCCAAAGCACTTGCCACTTTTCCGGCAAATACTAAGAGAGGGACGTTCCAGGGCAAAATTATGCCACATACACCCACTGGTTGCTTTACGGTGTAGGAGAACAAACCACCTATAAAATTATTACAAAAATTAAACCAAAGTAACTAATTTTATCTTCTGGTATAGTTTTATGTATATTTAGTAGTTGCTTTTGTTACAAAAAAACGCTTAATCATTTATCAGTATAGATTACATTCTTCGTTGAATAATGATAATGGTTGAATTTTTGTTTATCAGTAATATGTAAAAAAATGTATATGGCCTGTGGCAGTACGGACCCCGAACCCATAAAGATAGGCGGAGAATCCGTTATCAAGACGGAAAAGTTTAAATACCTAGGGTCCGTACTGCACGAGTCTAGTACAATCGACCACGACGTCAGAGCTCGAATAAGCGCAGCCTGGGCCAAATGGCGGGAAGTCACCGGGGTAATCTGTGATCGCAGGATACCGGTGAAATTAAAGGGCCTTTTGTAAAAGTGCATCATCCGACCAGTCTTATTGTACGGCAGCGAGACGTGGCCAGCTCTCGCGAGACACGTTCAGCAACTTCACGTCGCGGAAATGAAGATGCTGCGGTGGATATGTGGCGTTACGCGACTAGATCGCATTCGTAACGAGCACATCCGTGGTAGCCTTGGAGTTTGCGATGTAGCGGATAAGTTGCAGGAAAGCCGTCTGCGTTGGTTTGGCCACATTAGCCGCAGACCACCAGACTATGTCGGGAACCGATGCCTGGACTTTGTCGTCGAAGGCCCTAGATCCCGCGGCAGGCCCAAAAAGCGCTGGCTCGATGTTGTGAGGGACGATATGAGAGAGCACGATCTCACTAAGGAGGACACTTTAGATCGGGCAAAGTGGAGGCATAGATGCAGGAAAGCGGACACTGGCGTTACTAGGCCGGGAAAACGCTAGGCAGAAGAAGAGTAATATGTAAAAAAATATATAAATATCTTACCAATAGGCATTGTTTTGCCATGAACTTTATCAGCTAAACTTGCATTATACTTTATATAATCCACAGCTAATTTGACAAATCTCCGACTGTTTCTTATAATCATGCCATTGTTATATGTCTCTAGATGGGCCAGATACTCTAAATCCCTTTGTACAAGCGCTGCGAATTTGTAGAGCAACTCAGCCCGTCGGCTCGGACTTGTCAAACGCCAGACTGATTTGCGATGAAAGGCCCGTTTCGCTGCCTGGACTGCTGCATCTATATCCTCCTGTTAAATTGTCTATACTAATATTATAAATGCGAACGTAATTTTGTCTATCTGTTCTGTATCTGTTACACTTTCACATCTAAAAAGACCTAGACTTTATTTATATTTTTTTATATTTTACACCTGATCCTCCTAAACGCAGGTGAACACTACTTATAAATAATTTTAACATTATTTTATTACATTATAAAGGAAGATCATAATATGTTACGTCTTTGTCTTGTTAAGGATTTTATTTAAGTTTAATTTAATTATTTTATTATTGCTATTAATAAGATAAATTAAAGCCTTGATTTTTTGTACTGTTGTTAATCGATTACCGTATACGTTATTCCAATTCGCCGTCCGGTATATCATAACGGTTTGAAGTTTTAAGGCGTAAAATCAGGGCAAACAATCGAACTTAATTTTCACACTTTTAATATGCCATGCCCATATCTAGAACTCTGTATGTCCTCAATCGAGTTGCCATAAAATATTTGTTCCGTGAACGTATTTAGAATAGCATCTTATGTAACTATGATACTACACTATCGTAATAGAATTGTCATTTAATGGTAGTCGTAAAGATGAATGCCATATACTAGTAAAAATTAAATTGTATTGAGTATACTTAACTTGTCTCCTTCAGAAACATTCGCTATGATAGAACCGTTGTGTGGATTGAAAGTTTCAAACGACTTCCCGCTTACAGCATCGACCCACTGGTTGTCAATGAAGATCTACATATAAACATAAAAGTATTTTTTTTAAATAAATAGATTAAATACTTTAGAATATAAAATATAAAATCTTTAGAATATAAAATCGTGTCATCGACGTAAGCGCACGGAACTATATAGCTCCGTAAAAAAATTGTTTTAAAAATATAAGGACTGTGTTTTGAAATCATAAAACGTAGATATGTGTAAATAACAAAGACAGTGTGTGATCTATATAAAAACATTATTGTTTGAATAAGTTTAATACGCAAAAAGGTGAAACGATAATTATATAATATAGGTACTTTTACTGAGGGCAGTGACTTATTTTACGAGCAAAATAAGTTAAGAAAGTAGTGTATTAATAAAAATAAATGCTTTATAAAACGATTTTAAGAAACACCTAAAGTTCTAGTAATTTATTTTAAAACAAAGAAATACTTTAAAAAATATACAGTGAAGTGAGTAGATACAAAGAGAATAACTTTTTTTGTAGCGGGTGTTTAATAAAATCTCCAGGCGCAGATTATAATATTGTACATACAGTTCGCAATTTTTACTTGAACGATAATCATATCGTTGGCCCAACGGTGTGAACCATACTTCCACGCACGAGCGATACGGGTTCAAACCCAAGTTGTTGGTGACCTATTTCAATTTATTTATTTTTCTGTTAAGAAGTTGCTGTTATAGTCGTTACTAAGTAAGAATGATTCCACAGAAAAAAATAATAACAACAAGAAATAATACTTCTCCAGAATCTTACAATGTGACAAATCGGCAAAAAAGCAAACAGTCTGAAAAGTGGTCGCCTGCATCAGAACAACTTACTAAACAAGACGTTGAACAAATCATTCGTAAAGCCTTTAAAAATTTACTATTGGATGATATCACTAACATGTTAAACAAAATGGTTCAAGAAAATCTTAAACCTATAAAAGAGCAAATATCTACTATTGAAAACTCGATGACTTTTTTGAGCGAAGAATACGAATCTACTAAAAAAATAATTGCAAGTTACGACGATAAAATTGCGGAAATGGAAAGAGAGAAAAATGCACTAAAAAATGTAACATCTGATTTGCAACAACGAATACATACTATGGAGCAGTATAATCGATCAAATAACATTGAAATACAAATGATTCCTGAGCATAAAAATGAAAATTTAATTAGTGCAGTAATGCAACTGAGTAAAGCAATATCATGTGATCTAAAGGAGTCTGATATACATCACTGTACTAGAGTTGCAAAATTGAACAACAGCGACAAAAGACCAAGATCTGTGATTGTAAAGCTATCCACACCACGAATGAGAGACACGATGCTAGCATGTGTCATCAATTACAATAAATCGCATCCTGACGATAAACTTAACACAAGTCACATAGGTATTGCAGTAGATAAGCAGCCAATATATGTTATGGAACACTTGTCACCGGCTATTAAGTCTTTACATGCAGCAGCTCGAATAAAATCTAAAGAAAAAAAATACAGATTTGTGTGGGTTAGACAGGGCAAGGTATTTATGAGAAAGACAGAACATTCAGAATGTATTTATGTAAAAAATCATACTGTTTTGAATAATATCCAGTAAATTGCTTTGCTCTCTAAACTCATAGATCATTTTAGTGTTTCATGTTATAAAATTCAACGGTCTTAATATATACTACCAGAACGTCCGAGGTCTCCGTACTAAAACTCATGACTTCATCTGCAATTTATCGTGTACAAATTATGATGTTATTATATTAACAGAAACGTGGCTTAATAATAAAATAGAGAACCATGAAGTATTCGACAACCGTTATACAGTATACAGAAGAGATCGTGATAGTTTACTTTTACATTGTAAAAAAGATGGTGGTGGAGTTTTAGTGGCGGTCTCAAATAAACTGAAATCAATGCGACTCAGTTTTTGTGAAAGTCAGTGTGAAGATCTTTGGATAAATATTGAACGAGAAAATTGTCACGATGAGTGTAACTCAATTGCATTATGTGCAGTTTATTTGCCTCCTCCCGTCAGCCGTAATATGCTATCTAATTTTATCAATAATTTTAATAGTAGAATTGCAGAGAATAGACAAAATGTTATGCTCGTGGGTGATTTTAATTTAAGTAATATCAATTGGTTCGCTACTGATGATAATGTTATTTCTAATAGTTCCTTAGGAAATTTGCTTGTTGATTTTGCATCTCTCAATAATTTAGTTCAACATAATAACATTAGTAATAACAATAATAAAATATTAGACTTAATATTCAGTAATCATAATAACATAAAAATTAGTAAGTCTATTTTGCCAATAGTGCCTCCAGATCACCACCATCCTCCCTTAGATATATTAGTTTCTTATTCATCAAGAACTTCTTTAAAAAGTAATGTTATTGGTGATAAGAAGAACTATTTTAAAGCTGACTACGTAAGTATAATTTCAGAATTAAATAATATCAATTGGTTAAGCGAATTTTGTAATTGTAAGTCAATAAACCTAATGATCGATAAATTTTATAAAATTTTGAACAAATTGATCGAAAAATATGTACCAAAAAAGAAACAAAAAGGTAAACAATATCCTCCATGGTTCACTAAGGAAATGATAAATTTATATAAAGAGAAACAAGTTTTTTTAAATAAATACAAAATATATAAAAACCCACTTGATGAAATTTCATTACGTCTTTTGAGCAAACGTTGTGCAGATTTATCGAAAATTTGCTACAATAATTACATTAAGATTGTTGAAGAAAATATTAGTAGAAATCCTAAATATTTTTGGTCATACCTTAAGGGCAAACAAGATAATAGTACCGCACTCCCAGGCATAATGACTTACAAACAAAAAGTAATGAAATCGGGATCAGAAATTTGTAACGAATTTGCCTTGTATTTTGCTTCTGTTTACACACAATCTCAAAGTTCATATACATTACCATCTTATAGTAATCAATGTAAACATGACTTTGGAGCGTTCACTAATTTTGTAATATCGCGAAGACAGATTTATCAATTCTTAAAAAGACTTGATACAACTAAAGGGACAGGTTATGATAATATCCCTCCTATATTTATTTCTAAATGTGTATGGGTACTAAGTTTCCCTTTAAATTTATTATACAACGAATCACTTCGCTCAGGTGTTTTTCCCGATAAGTGGAAAATAGCTAGGATCGTACCAGTATATAAGTCCAAGGGTAGTGAGTGCATTGAGAATTATAGACCGATTTCCATACTTTCCACTTTTGCCAAAGTATTTGAAGCAATAGTTTACCCATATCTAGAATGTCATGTAAAGCAAATGAATAATAATAACCAGCATGGCTTTATAAAGGGTCGATCTACAACATCAAATCTTGTTTCGTACAGTGAATTCATTGTGCCAGCTATTGATAACCACAAGCAAGTTGACGCAATTTATACCGATTTAACAAAGGCTTTCGACAAAGTTTCGCACGATATTTTACTCTTAAAACTAAGTAAGTACGGATTCAATGGTAATATGCTTGAGTGGTTCAAATCATATTTATACAATAGACAACAATTTGTTGTCTTAAAAGGTTTTAGCTCGAGTCTATATAAAGCCTGCTCCGGGGTTCCTCAAGGGTCACACTTAGGACCTTGGCTCTTTAATATCTTCATTAATGATATTTGCGATACGGTACATTATAGTAGAGTATTTTTATTTGCGGACGATTTAAAATTAACAAAAGTAATAAACAACTTAGCTGACTCAGAGCTCTTACAGGTGGATATTAATGCTATATATAATTGGTGTAAAAATAATAAAATGAAATTAAACGTCAGTAAATGCAAGCATATAAAATTTACGCGAAATCTCAATATAATCAAAACAATATATAGCATTGATAACATCAAGTTGGAGGAAGTTTTTGAAATAAGTGATTTGGGTGTCATTTTTGATGACAAGCTTACTTTTGTCCCGCACTTCAATAAAATAATTACGAAAAGTTCCAAAACGTTAGGATTTTTAATTAGAAATGGTAAACACTTCACGAATAACACGAAAAAAATAATCTATAACGCTTACGTGCGTAGTGTACTGGAGTACGGTAGTGTTGTGTGGAATCCTTGTTACAATGTACATCGTCTGCGTATAGAGAGAATACAGAAGCGATTTGTATATCATCTATCCAGAAACAAAAAAACCTCATACAATAAATCTAATAAAAATTACAGCAATCTCTTGAAAGACTTTAATATGGATAGTCTCTCTGTACGCAGACAATTATTAGATCTCTCTTTCCTATTTAAGATAATTCGTAACGAGATCGACTGTACTTACTTACTTGAAAAGATATACTATCGTATTCCAAGGCGCAATGTTCGTAGTTTTCTGGGCACTTTTGATGTCAGAATATCAAAAACGAAATTAGGATGTAATGCACCAATGCCTAGATCATCACGGTTGTACAATGGTTTTTGTCAAGATCTAGATATTTTTAATGACTCTGCCATGATTTATCGTAAACGGGCGCTAGAATTGTTGAGAGATGCAAATAAATAATAAATAAATAAATAATAAATAATGTTATCTTAATTTTATTTTGTATTAATTAGTATATTTTTAGTATTTTTTTTTTGTAACGTAAACTTTGCATGAATTTAATGAATTATTTAAATTTTAATTTGTACCTATATCAATTTCAAACTATTTGTGTTATTAATTTTAATTTTATTAAGTGCATGTTTATTTTTTTATGATCTTTAATTTGTACCAATTTGGACTTTTTTTTTTTTAATCTTTCTACTCATGTTGCTATAATTATGTGTTAATGTATTTTTAAAACAAATATTGTAATTGTTGTGGCTACTTTAAAAAGCTTCACATGTTAGCTATTTTCACTAAATTGTTTTACATTTGTCATTAAAACATGTAGTAGCTACTAGTGGTCCTTAAAATAAATAAAATAAAAAATAAATAAAATAGAATCAAATATCAAGCTCTTTGGCTGTACTAGCAAAGTTAATTGTATATTTGCTCTAATATAGGAATAAAATAATCTAAACTAAGAATATATGAGTGTCATATATTCTTTAGAGTTTAGCTCGTTTTTGTTTAA
This sequence comes from Nymphalis io, assembly GCF_905147045.1. Taxonomy (NCBI): domain Eukaryota; kingdom Metazoa; phylum Arthropoda; class Insecta; order Lepidoptera; family Nymphalidae; genus Nymphalis; species Nymphalis io. Next base: position 4,972,707 of record NC_065893.1, on the reverse strand, counting down.
TTACGGTAATTATACCTGCCATACACTAATTGGTGCTTCCCAGGATTTAAGCCAACGATCATCGTTCATCATTTTTTTTAAATATAATCATTTAAATAATTATAACATATAAATGATACACGCATCATTTATCAACATAGCGTATCACCGTAAGTGGGTTTTCAACGTAACACTAATACACCGTTGTACAGTGTCTAAAATTACTTGCTACAAAAGTTTAAATGAAATTAGAAATATAAAACATTTAAAAGCAATCGGGTTAAGCGCTTCCGCACCTAGACTGAGGTATCTGACTATGTATACATATAAACACATGCTCATAAACAAAGCATAAATATGATTGTTGGGTTTACTGTCGATATTTTATGAGCAACTTTGTTTATACTAAACTATCTAGAACATAAGTAGCAGAAATTCCATCATTATAAGGCTATCATTGTTGTACATCTTGATTAGTAAAATATTAATAATTTTATTGATGTTCATCTGTACCTGTTGATTATAGTTTATTATTTTTAATTAATATTTATATTTATTTAAGTTTAAAAAAAAATAATTGACCATCTCTGATCACTTTATTATGTCTAACTTATATTTTAATTCTTAATGCTTGTACCAAATTTTATCTCTTCCAACTTCAATGTTCTTATATTGAGATCTACGTGATTAATTAATGTTTACTGTTAAGCTAATATTTATTGTGTAATGTGATAGTGCATGCTGAGACTACCGGTAATTACAACAACATTTAAATTATAATTTATAAACAACATAAACATTTAAAATGTAACTAGCTGCCCGCCCCAACTTCGTATGGATATAAAAATTCGCCAATCAATCTATTCGCCCATACAGTAAAGTGCTAAGTGACTGTCTTATTGGTCTAGTGGCTAGATATAAGGCTGCAGACCCCGAGATTCTGGGTTCAAATCCCTGGTCGGGCCAATAAAATCCTGCGTTTGCCCAGTTTCCAGTCGTGTCCCATTGCCACCCCATCGGATTGTGAGAGTTAGGGAATAGAGAGTGCTTTTTTTTTATATGCGCCGGGATGGCAAATGACTCTACTCCACCTTGTAAGAGGAGGGGAACACGTGAGCTGGTAAGGAATTCCATTTTTTGGTAGTGCGACAAAGAAAGGAGTTGCCAAATTTCTTTGTGCGCGATGGAATTGATGTCACAGTTAGGCGGTGACATCGAGAACCAGCTCGCGTGGACTTAAGAAGTAAGGGGGAAGCAGGAATTAGAGAGAATAATTCCTCAGAGCACTTGCCGTGATACAGTCGATAGAAAGCGCTCAGTGCTGCTATCTCGCGACGCAATTGCAAAGGTTCAAGGGTGTTTGTGACCTTTCCGTCGCCAATAATGCGTACTGCACGTCGCTGCAACCGGTCCAAGGCCTCCAGTAGGTACTTAGCGGAGCCATACCAAAGGTGCGAGCAATATTCAATGCAAGACCATACCTGTGTTTTGTATAACAGGCACAGTTGTTGTGGCGTGAAAAAACGCCGCACCTTGTTCAGAACTCCGAGTTTCCGTGAAGCTGTTTTTATAATAGCCTCGATGTAATCCCTTGGACTAAGGTCGCAGCGAACGTCCATCCCCAGCATAGCGATTTTGCTTTGTATCATCAGCGGTGTGCCACAGAGGGAGGGATGAGGGTAAAATGATGACTTTTTCGCTGTGAGAGTGCATACCTGTGTTTTTATTTCATTAAACTCAACAAGATTATCAGAACCCCATTTGGCGATGAGCTCTAACGTCCTATCGAGTTCAATGACAAGATTCTCCAGCCTCTCCTCAGTTTCCGCCCGCCCAGCCACTGCGCGTCCGTGGTATCCACCATGCACTGTACTATCATCTGCATAGCAATGTATGTTCCCAAGAGAGAGCATATTATTGATATGCAAAAGAAAGAGTATGGGAGATAGCAAAGATCCCTGGGGGACCCCAGCATTCACTACATAGAATTGTGAAGCGCAACCATCTACTAAAACACGAAGGCTACGCTCGTGTAGGAAGCTGGCAATCCAGGTGCATAGCTGACCTCAGTCACCTTACAAAGTACTGGGGTGATATATTGGCCGATAATTTGCCGGGTCAGACCGATCCCCTTTTTTGGGAACCGCTTGCACATTAGCTCTTCTCCAAGCCTCCGGCACACATCCCGAAGAGAGAGAAAGTTGGAACAGGCGCGTTAACGCAGGAGACAGCTCCGCCGCGCACTTCTTCAGCACTATGGCTGGTATTCCATCGGGACCGCTAGCTTTCCGTATATCAAGTGATTGCAGCTCCGCACGCATATCACGTTGCCTGATTTTGATGTCAGGCATCGTGTGGCCACATGAAGGTATTGTTGGTGGCTGCGCACTACAATCATCGATCACAGAGTTGTCGGCAAAGAGTTTAGCCAGGAGGTCGGCTTTCTCCTGCGGACTGTGAGCTAGCGATCCGTCCGGATTTCTGAGCGGTGGCAGCGAAGGTTGGCAGAAATTGTTTTGCACAGACTTAGTCAGACGCCAGAAGCTACGGGAGCCCGTAGGATGCGAAATAAGGTCATGACCAATCTGTACAATGCGCTGTGCATCCACTCTCGTGTATGCCTTCCTACAGGACTTGGAATTTTTATTGTAGTTTGCTTTCAGTGAGTCAATGTTAGATGCCCCGCTAATGCAGCCGTTGATCCACGCGCGATATGTCGCCTGCTTAGATGATACAGCGTCGGCACATTCACGAGTGAACCAACGGTTACGCGTACTCCTATTGATGAGATCTGAGCTAGGAATGTGGTATTCCATTATTAACATGATCTCATCAGCAACAACAGCGGCACTCGCCTAGTCGGGTCATTCCCACTGAAGCAACGTTCCTTCCAAGGGACTGACGCATAGTAATCGCGCATACCGTCCCAATCTGCCGACTTATAGTGCCAAACGCGACGTTTGCATACCGCTGATGGCGGCAGCTTGGCCTGTGGCACTTTGGTAGATATAAGGCCGTGATCCGAAGAACCAAGTGGAACTTGAACCACAACCTGATATTCTACCGGGTGAGAAGTCAGCAGAAGATAGAGAAGGCGCTTGCCCATCAATGTCTAGGATCCTGGTGGGCTGATCAACCAGTTGGGTCAAGTCGTGTGTGAGAGCAAAAGCATGAGCAGTTCTTCCAGCATGGTCAGTTTTGAGGGATTTCAACCATGATTCATGGTGAGCATTAAAATCCCCCAAAAACACCAATTCCGCGTTAGGAAACTGCTCTTGCGCAGCATCTGCCACCCGACTAAGATGGTCAAATAATCGGCTTGTCTCCAAGTCACCATTGTGGGATCTGTAGAGGCACACGTAGACTCGACTCTGACGAACCAGGTCCACACGTACCACCAACATGGAGAAGGAGGGGTCCTCCAAGCAGCGCAATCGGTGAAAACAAACATCCGCCCTGATGCACCTGTATTTGCACACACACTTGTGCACTATACTGCGCAGTTGACAAATCTCTCTTGAGATTGGCCGCCGTGGCCGTTCGCCAATACGCCACTAACCTTGGGAACTTAATTGTTATGACACTTAATCATACGGAACACGAACAACGGAACATACGAAATCATTGCGCCGGCTACTTCACCGCCGCATTGTTGACCACCATCGTGTTTTTTCTTGCGAGTGAATTTTAATTTTGCCGTAAATCCTAAAATATTATTTTAAATTAAGTATATAGTTTAAATTGGTTATTAAGCCAAAGTTCAAAGTTTGAAAGGGCACCGCGTCTGATAATTTTTTTGTATAGCTTTATAAAGTTTTAAATAATAAAAAACATAAAAATTAAAGACGTACTATTTGACTATTTATACTTCACAGATACTAAAAAGAATAATAGACCAAGCGTAGTACTGTTCGCTCCTGTTATCCGTTGTTCGCTCACACCGTGGCAATTTTTCTTACTTTTTGTGTTATTATACCAGTCCTAACTTCTTAACGAAAGGTCCGATTTGAATAATTTAAAGAGGAATTTACATATTTTTTTTTATATTTCCGAGAGGGCAAATGACTTTACTCCACCTGATAGTAAGTAGTAGTAGAGTCCAAACGCGACGACGGCCAGTACAGTAGGGAAGAATGTTCTGGACTAGCCGCCCCCGCCTTGCGGGCCCGCAAGATGCCTGTCTTGCCTCGTTTGAAGTAACCCGGTTTGTAAAAGAAGGGGAACACGTATATAATCAACCTTTATTACAAAGTAATTTAATTGTATTAGGATTAATATCATGATACGAATATCATCATCTTTCGATTTTCCCGAATTATGAAAATAAGAGAATCTTCAGCCTATCTTATCTATCCTTTAATATTTATAATTATACAAAATATTTCACTTACCTTTGTAAATTTAATTTTTGGAGACATTACACAAAAATATATGTTCACGTATTCTATCCACAAACCTCAGCAACTTATTAAAATGTTAATCAGAAAATTTAAGTTTAAGATAACTCTTATCGTGTTTTTGACTTCATTGCGCTATGAGACACACACAGAGATGTATGAGACATACACATACATCATATAATCGCATTTTATTTAACGTAAGTGTAGTGTTTGTATCTATGCAATAGATACAATACATTGTCTCATGTACACGAGTGGAGAGGGTAGGTGTCAATCAAGCAGTCTGGTGTTAGACACTGTGTATGTTTCTTACAATAATTTCTTCTTGTAACCTAATTAACACTTTGTTCATAAGTAGGTAATCCAAATAAAATATTAAATACCTGTTTGAACATTTATTGGTGATTTGATTTTTTTGATAACGTTTTATTTTCTACAAGTTTTATGTATTTAATCAACCACAATATACTTACATAGAGGTTACAAGCTTAAATTCAATACATTTGATAATTATTAACTAACTATGTTTTATTGAAAGGAACATACTTAGCGTGTCGAAGTGAATAAAATAAGGAATTATTAGGTATAGTATTTATTGTGGTCCGAGTTTAGATTTTCATTCAATTGAAAATAAACTTTAAATTTAGATTTCCATTAAATTGGAAACAAGAAGTTCATTAAATTTAATTTAGAAAATTTCAAATCAATTCTAGATTTTCATTCAATTGAAAATAAACTTTAAATTTAGATTTCCATTAAATTAGAAAAAAGAAGTTCATTAAATTGAATTTAGAACATATTGGACATCTTTTAAATAAGAGTATTGTAAATAAGAGGTCGCTCTGATACAATTAATCATGGGAAATCAGTTACCGCCACCTAAAAAATTAGATACTGAGGGTGACAGTGCTTCAGTTGGCCTGAGATGGGAAAAATGGAAATGGAACCTAAGGAGAATGTTGATATTTTCAGAATAGCTCTTAGTGAACTAGATGACTATATCCTCCTTAAACAAAATAAGACTTTTGAACGGCACATTTTTCGTCTTATCAAACAAGAGGAGGGGAAAGTTTTTAAACTTTCCTTATCAAGGTAAGAAATCAAGCGGCGAAATGTAAATTCGAGAAACTTGATGACCATATAATCGACCAAATACTAGAAAAATAAAAGTTAAGAAAGAAATGCTAACAATGGAGGTTGAAATTACATTAGATAAAGTGCTTACTGTAGCTAATACCTTAGAAAATGTGAATTATCAATTGGATTGCTTACTTTTTACGAACAAAAAGACAAATGAGATTAACGCAATAAAAATTAGGAACAAAGATAATTCAAGAGGGACTAAACAAAGAAAAGAGTTTAGTGAAGAGGAAAAGACGCCAAAGTGTACCAGGTGTGGAAATATTTCGCATATCGCCCAAGGTCTTCCTTGCCCAGCCAAAGACAAGAAATGTAACAGAAGTGGTAAATTAGGCTACTATCAAAGATAAGCTGCAAAACTAAATCATTTCGACAAAAGCGTAAACTCGCACAATATCAACAAAAAGACTGTAACGAGCGACAACGAATTGAAACAACTGTAAATTCCCTGGATAATGCAGAAGTACAATACAAATTTTATGGTAATTTTATTGATGACATATTAATTTGGGGGAGCAACGAAATATCGACTTTCCAGAGTGATGTAGGTGTTGAAGCAAAATAATGTTTTGTTGAATCAAGAGAAATGTATTTACAAAGTACAATAAGAAATGTCTTAGGGCATGAACTTAAACCGGAAGGAATAAAAACCGCTGCTAAAATGTATAAAAAGTATAACTGAATTTAGATTGGCAAAAACAATAGAAGAATTGCAAAGTTTTTTAGGTCTAGTTAACTATATAAACAAATGGATCCCGAATTTGGCCACGACAACAGAACCACTAAAATAAATATTAAGACAGAAACTTGGAAAAAAGGCAAACAGAAAAATATTGGAAGGAGGATCACAATGAAGCATTTGAGAAGCTAAAGGAGATGTTATCTAAAATAGAAACTTTGGGATATTACGATATCAAAGATAAGATGCAAGTAATAGCGGACGCAAGCCCTGTAGGACTAGGAGCAGTCTTAGTGCAGATTGACAGTAAAGGACCAAGAATTATTGCATACGGAAATAGGACATTCAGTCAATATGAGCGAAAATATAGCCAAACAGAAAAAGAGGCTCTTGTGCTGTTATGGGCATTTTAATACGTTTCTATTTGGTAAAGAATTTGGTTTAATAACAGATCACAAGCCATTGGAATTTCTGTTCCGAAATCAAAACCATGCGCCCGTGTTGAAAGATGGGATTTGCGACTCCAGGCTTATCGTTACAACGTAAAATATAAACCGGAAGAGAATTATGTCCACCAAATAGTCGAACTCGCCAGACCCTGTGCAACTTCAATGCAAGAAATAAAAGAATCAGCAAGCTATCAGGAAATCAACAATGTTAAGAATGGAATTTACAGTGACCAGTGCTGGATGAGTCTGTGAAATCATATAAATATTTTCGGACGAATTGTGTTTTTATGAAAATATCCTTTTGAGAGGAAATAGGGTAGTTATTCCTCAGAACCTCAGGAAACAGGTTTTACTAGCAACTCATGAGGGACACACGGGGATCGTTGCCATGAAGAATCGCCTTCGTTCTAAGGTTTGGTGGCCTAGAATGGATAAAGACGTCGAATTGATGGTAAAAGCTGCAAAGGATGCACCCTAGTGAGCTTACCAAACCCTCCAGCACCAATGAAACGTCGAGAACTTTCATCTGAAACTTGGGTTGATATTGCTATGGATCACTTACCGAATAATGATTATATCCTAGTAGTCATTGACTATTACAGTCGATATAAAGAAATCAAGATTACCAGAACCATAACGAGCTCGCAAATAATAAAGATTTTAATAGAACTTTTTAGTCGACTGGGCTACCTGCTATCGATTACTGCTGATAACGGGCGGCAATTCGTTAGTGAGGAATTCAAAAAAAATCTGTCGTAATTGTAACATTAAACTTTTTAATACGGTGCCATATTGGCCGCAAATGAATGGAGAAGTGGAGCGTCAAAACCGAGGCATAGTAAAACGACTTAAAATAGGTTCTAGTGAAAAAAGAGATATGAGAGATACACTATATGAATATTTAATGATGTACAACTCCACTCCTCATTCAGTCACAGGAAAGTCGCCCTCAGAACTTTTCTACAAAAGGTTGAACAGGGACAAAATCCCTATGTTAAAAATATAAATGAGTCAGATGACACGGAAGTTAGAGAACGAGACAAGCTACATAAGGAAAAAGGGAAAGAGTATGGAGATCGTAAAAGAAGGGCGGAAAACCTAGAACTGACAGAAGGAGAGAAGCTGTACGTAAAAGAAATGGAAAAGGCTAATAAACTCTCAACTACCTTTAACCCTACGCCACAGTAAGTTTTTTTATATATAATAGGTAGGCGGACGAGCATATGGGCCACCTGATAGTAAATGATGGTAAGTCACCAACGCCCAGACATTGGCATTGTAAGAAATGTTAACCATTGCTTAGATTGTCAATGCGCCACCAACCTTGGGAACTAAGATGTTATGTCCCTTGTGCCTGTAATTACACTGGCTCACTCACCCTTCAAACCGGAACACAACAATAACAAGTACTGCTGTTTTGCGGTAGAATATCTGATAATTGGGTGGTACCTACCCAGACGAGCTTGCACAAAGCTCTACATGCAAGTCCATATGCTCGTCCGCCTACCTATACTATTAAAAAAATTGCTTACAACCCTGCTACATGGCCTCGCTTTGCATTACCATTGCACAAATTAGAGAGTTTATATCCGTTTACATCAACATCAACACAATCATTGCTTAGCCAATACTTATTATAATTATGAGGGTAGTAATATATATTTTTTTACTCATGAAATGCCAGGAACCCACGTAGTGGGCTCACTCTTGTCGCAATTGCGGGCCCGGGAGCCCACGTAGTTGGCTCCCGTAAAAGATGCGATAGGAGATGCAGAGTAATAATGACATGACATCTTTCCCGCCCAGAAATGACAGCAGTACTCCATGTGGCGCTGATTTTTAGCCTTTTCGAATTTTAAGCCAGGAGTGTAGACGTGAAGTACTGACTTACCTTGTTGAGCACACATAGCTTTTAGAGACTAATTTGGCTTTACCTTCCAATAGACCGCGGAAAATAATGCTCCTGATGCTGGACTTGGTAGCGAGACGGTATTCTCAAAATGAGGGGATGGTCATTTTAGAAGTCATCGCGGTCAAAAGGTGTCATTTTAGAAGTCATCGCGCTAACTTGTGTCGTATTGGGGTTGAGTTGTACCAAGTGTGGTTGGCCCCAATCTCAGGCTTTGTTTATTAAAAATTTGTTATTTCAGACACAAGTTTATACTCATCGACGTGTTTCCGTCAAATATTAGCGCGACCGGTATATAAGGCGTCTACAGTTCTGTCGTCTACCAACATTGAATGATGCTAATTTGCACATGTCATGTCACAATACAGAAGAAGCAGAGTAGGTGGCAGCTTTACGTTTAATTATATACTGTAACATGGCAATTCAAAAGTCTCCTTATAAGCCTATTTGAATGGCATTTGTATCATATGTAATATACTTAGACAACGTATTTAACTTTCAAAGAAACATAATATGGTAAAATTCAATTTCAATGGGTGACAGTCATTATTGATTTTTTCAACTTGTATCATTGCCGACACGGCGTTGTTCACAAATCATCATATCACAATCATCTTCAAGATTAACAATAAACCTAAGATTAACATTGAAATGCATTATTCATCGATACAAACTTATGACAACACTATCGGTATTCAACGTATCAAGGCCGTTATTACGAACATTCTGAAATTCTGAATTGTTTGTATTAAACGAATACCTATAACTAGTCTGTAAAAATTAAATGTTTGATTCTAAAACTAAAAACTTATAAATACGACAAATTTCACTACTAAGGCACTCATTTTAAAATGCTCATTACGAAAAATTGTTAGATCTACAGATATTATACAACACAGGAATATTAAATTTAAATAGAAATGCACACCATTGCGAATTAAACAAGAAAATCAAAAACAATACAAAATCGATATATCGTTATTTTGAGATATCGATATTCTGTTGTGACGTTTTTCTTTTTTTCTTGTTTATCTACAATTATGACAACTAAATACTAATAAGGACTTGTTTTGATCAGAATGTCTTGACATGAGTCTAAACTCTAAAGTATTATTTATTTAAATGATTGTGTGAAATTGTTTGCTTTAGTTTTATTTGAATTTCAAATTTTTGATAGAGTTTGCATCGATGATGGAACCCTCACACATTAATGCCTTTGCATTGTTTTTCGAAAAAAATCGAGTAAGTAAAAAAAAAATATTCTAAATGCATGTGATATAATTATTATCAAGCATGTAATAATTTATTATTTTAACTATTAGTTATTCGCCTAAACTTTTTTTTCCACTATATTTTTTGTATAATTTATTGAATTTTCAATCCTGTCTTTTACAATAAATCTTAAAAATAATCAAAATAATTTTTAACTTTTTTTTATGTCGATTTTAATTTTTAATTTAATCTTGACATTAATATTTAAATAAACAAGTATAGACTCATTGCAAGTTGCCACAGTAGCAAGTAATTATTTATTCAGTTAATTATAAATTTCATGCAATTTAAAATTTATATGTTTCAACTTAACTTTAAATGTTTTGTCAATTTATTTTATTGATTTGAATGTCTTCTATATTTATGTTTTTTATTATGTAAATTGTATTTTATGTTAATTTTCTCAGACAAAACATTTTATTTCAAATTAACTGAACATAGGAATAACCTTGATGGTGTATAAAATTAACATAATGACTATTTCCATCTATTTATAACTTTTAGCTAAAGAGGAAACCGCTGTTTTAAGTATTCTACAATAATTATTAGGAAGTATGTTATTTGTATGTCTATGTAAATTGGGCAGCATCCAAACTCAATCTGTAACACATTTACATTACGACTACAGCCTTATAAATTAGACAATTCACCAACACAACATTTACTGTACTGTAGAAGAAGAAATTTTACTTGACACTTTTCTGTGTCACTCTTCCAAAAAATGGAATTCTTTACCAGCACACATATTCCCATCCTCATATTACTTGGGTTCCTTCAAAAGAGGTGTGCAAAGGCATCTTTTTATTGCTGTTTAAATAAACTCTCATATGATCCGATGTTAAATATTGATAGACGTCAAAGTGCATTGATAATTAAATACAAATAAGATAAGAGTATTCTTAATTAATTGCCTCCTTGTACTTATTATGAATCAATAAGTATATTTAAAAGATAATCAAACCCAGTTACGTACAACATGATAAAGATATCGACTTGAATGTTTCGTTGTGATTGGTGTTTCGAGTAACTAACTTATAATTGATAAAGATGCACTTTGATATGTGGTGGGTTTACCTTGATGGGTGGGTGCCGCCCTCGAATTAAACGAAAAAAGGCAGTAGACCAGAAACATCGCAAATAATGGTTGAGGATGGAAGTGATCAAGACTGCGTCAGACAGGTGACCAGTGAGGGCGCTATGAGGCTGGCACCTCGAACCGCAGATCACAACAAACTCGACAGACCCATGTCGGCTCTATTGCGAAAAATGGCCATCATTAGAACCGTGAATCATTTTGATTATAATTCCGAGAGACACTGCTCATTACCTCCTTAATCATTTAAGGAGGTAATGAGCAGTGAAACAACAAGAGCAATAAACAACTTGTTTGTTTAAAAAAAATATTTTTTGTAAACAACGAATACCAAAATAAATTGTAAGAATACGGCGACGATAACGTTGAACGCGATATAAAAACTTGAGAGAGTGTAGTTAAGTTTTATGAACACCGCATACGACAGATTCCCGCAAATTACCTTCTTTACGTCTAATTAAATTGTTGCTACAAACGTAATACAAAACATGAACGTTTATTAGAATCCGATAACATATAACCATGTAACCATAAGGCTACTTAAAGCTTTACGACCAAAAGGCGACTAAAGTATATATGTAAATAAATCTACCGGCACTAAACGGCCGTATCTTACAACTCTTTTTATTTTTATGTCTGGACAAACATTTTATTATGGACGGCAAAATAGTTTATATTTTAATTTTTCTGATTAAACTTTTCTATCTAATTTTGTAAGATATTAAGTCTAACAGTTGAAAATATTAAATGTACCTAATCTTAATTTTTAGCTATGACATTATTGTTTTTTAATCTGCGGCTGTGGTTGGTTTTCAGATCACATTAAGTAAATATAATTATTCCCATTCAATCTGTCATTGAACAATTATGGTGCGAACATAAATAAAAAAGAAGAATGTAATTTAAGATAGTAAATTGAAACCTTAGTATGAGCGAGCACTTTAACAAAAGTATTTTGCGACTTAAAACTTCATGTCCGTGACTCTACGTCTAATGAGTTGATTATTATTATATTAAAATACATAATATTACAATTTTCTTTTATCAATTTATCAAAAAGAACGATCTGACAGTAAAATAATGATTTCTATTACGAATATCGAATAATTATTAATTGTTGATAATTCAGTTAAGTATTTTAAATCAATTTCATTTTATCTTTGGGTGTGTGTGTGTCGTTATATCATATTAGTTATTCTATTTCTATTGTGTCATAATTCTATTTTTGCCTTAATGATCAGTATTTGTACTTCTTATAATTAGTAATAAACATAATTAGGTATAATTATTGTAATTGAATAAAGTCCGTGCTAATTAAATAAATAATTTAAAAAACTGATTTAGTTAAATTATTGATTGCCTTTCACTATTATATATTACACTATACAGTACAATATTGCAATGAATTTACAATACATATAATTAATTGTTTATTAAAGATAAATTACGGCACATCTTATACGACAAATCTGTCATCCATCCTAAGTAGGTAGGCTAGCTTTAGCATAAAATATAATTAGTGATACACGTGTCGCTTCTTTTACTTGTGGAACTCCTTATTTTGGCCATCATGTAGCGCGAATATTTAAACTGCACAAGTTGATTGTAATAATATTTTTTCATGAAAATAATAAGACAACGATTAAAGTATATACAGGTTTGTTTCTAAAACACAAATAATATCGCAAAAAAACGCATAGAGTAGTGTAATTAATATATGTAATTATATAAAATTTATGTAAGTATATTGTATAAAAATCGTTCAATCAAATGATCCAAAACTGTTTCTTACGTTGCATTCTCGCTGTAGTATATTCGTAACATCGACCTTCGTAAATATTCCACATCGATTCGATCACACCTCAAAACGCGCTCGCTTTTGAGAGCCAGGTATCGGCCTGCTGTTATACCTCCCTCATAGAAAACCTTCTGGAACCTTTTGAGTCGGCTTAGGCGACCTGCACATTCTGAACGACAAATATGATCGGATTACTACCTCTAATGCCTCTTTCATGGGGAAACTACACTAAAACCATACACATTCATCGTATCCGTCGGGGGAATCGATAAATGAGGAATAAAGACCGAATTTTAGTATCATAACGAATATGAATACAATCTTTTAATTATTGTAATATCGTAACTCTACATAATTTCAATTTACAAACTATTATTAAATTGTAATGGAGTTATTATGTCAAAAAGCCGAGATGGCCCAGTGGTAAGAACGCGTGAATCTTAACCGATGATCGTGGGTTCAAACCCGGGCAAGCACCACTGAATTTTCATGTGCTTAATTTGTGATTATAATTCATCTCGTGCTTTACGGTGAAGGAAAACATCGTGAGGAAACCTGCATGTGTCTAATTTCACTGAAATTCTGCCACATGTGAATTCTACCAACCCGCATTGGAGCAGCGTGGTGGAATAAGCTCCAAACCTTCTCATCAAAAAGAGGAGAGGAGGCCTTTAGCCCAGCAGTGGGACATTCACAGGCTGTTACGGTTACGGTATTATGTCATTTTAAAATCAAACAGCACAAAGTCGATTAGCCAAAGGAAAAGTCAACAGTTTGAGGGTTAACTCAATTGTCTCATTGTGTAAAACCAATTAGCTAAAGATTTTCATTTTCATTATATGCTTCTTCTTCTTCGAGTGCCACTCTGAGTAGTGTAGGTTGGCAGTCAGCTTTCCTTCTTGTTCTTCGCGAGGCGAAAGAGTTTATTATATGCTTGACTTGTTATATTCTGTTGAGTTGTACGACTACTGCCCTCCGCTAAATTAGGCGTAAATTCATTTGTCAAATCAACAAACAAAAATAATGTTTTCAATTCATTGAATTAATTGAAAACGTTGTTATTCTGTTAAATAAATAATTTAAATACAAAATTACATGGAGATACTACTTTAGTTTACTTAGTAGTAGTGATTGAAATTGAGTGCCATTCTATGCAGTCTGTATTAAAGTACTAACGGTGCCATCGTTCGTAGTAATTGTCCCAGCCAGCAATTATCTACGTAGAGGATTAGAACTATTTAAATTATTATATCACCTAGGTAGGCTTTTTGAAACCCCGTCTGGATAGATATCCCTATCATCAGACATTCTACCGCCAAACAACTATGTTTAGGTATAGTATATCTTTGTGTTCTTTTGGTTTGGAAGAGTGAGCCAAAGTAACTACAGGCACAACAGACATAACATATTAGTTATAGTATGAGGTTGCTGGCGCCGACTATGTAAGGGATGTTTAATATTGCTTAGGGCGCCTGACGTATGTTATTCTGGCCCATTAGCCCGTTTGCCCAACCGCTTTACCACCCAATTATAAAAAATAACAATTTTGTCTACACAGAATTAATTTGTTGTTTTAAAAAGTAGTTGATAATCATAGTTCTTTTCCGGCTGTAATCACAGTTTCATCTATCTACTTTAAAAGCTACAAGACTACTTTGTGTGACTCAAATTACTTCACACACGACAGTTGATAGTTTTGCCAGGTGACAGGTGCCTTTGCCTTGAATGGGTGAAAATTAAAATATGCAACTACTTTGTAATTTTGATAAACATTCTAATAAATTATACATGTCTTACGTATTAAAAAACAAAACAGTGCTCGTCCAGATTAAACGACCACCCTTATGTTGTGCATGTAGCTTAAGATCTATGAGTTATATCCACTGGGCCATCTCGGTCCTTATACATTATTAAAATAAGCGTCTTATGTTTCAGTTGAGCTATTGCGGCCAAGATTGTCAAAGGATACCGCCATCTTTGTGGAATATGTATGGAACTAAAGTAAATTATCTTGACCTCAGGTAAAATTATTATTTTTATTAGTATATTGAAAAATTATCCTGCTGGCAGGACAGCGGGATACTGCATTTATTTGATTAAATTCAACGGAACAACATTTAAATTTATGTCAAATTCTATAAAATAAATATAAAACTAATAACCTGACCTATCTACTAAGATGTTGGGTTCCTACGAGTTTAAGCGCATGATTTAATAATGACGTTTTTTTTAAATTAATATAACAATTAGTAATTTAGCGGAAACGGGGTCGAGAGACTGTTGACTTTTAATTTGTAATTTTTGTTTCTTTATTCTGATAATTAAAATCCATTCATTTTTTTTTCATTCCCAATGCTTCAAATATGAAATGGTAAAACTGCAAAGTAACATTAGACAACGTTCCTTTTTTCGCGCTTATCTGATCTCGCAGTGATCAAACAAATATTTTTAAAACGAAATATTACATTTTTTTATATAAAACTCGTAAGTATAATTAACTAAATATCATATTAAATATGATATACTATGCTACAGAAAAATAATTAATGTTTTATATTCTATGTATGATATTGTTATTTACAGTTACAATAATATTGAAACTTTAAAAGGTCTGGAAAATTTCAGAGGATTGGAAGAATTAATATTAGATAACAATAAATTAGGCGACACTGTTATTTTTCCACACTTACCTAAATTAAGGACTTTATCGATAAATAAGAATCAGGTAAAACTTACCACTTTACTTTAGCATAAACTAGAAATAAAATCATAATATTAGAATGTCTCATTTTACCTGATACCTAGCTGTGCCACTCGGGGAATACCCGCGTTAGAGTTGGATACACATCCGGCAAATTGTATGACACATGCTTGTGTCATACAATTTGCAGGATTGGTTAACGTGTATAGTTAATACTAGAACTTCCTTACAAAATGGTTTATCTAAAGCAATAATTAATATATTTTCAGATAGCAGATTTAGATAGATTAATAAATGAAATACATAAGAATTTTCCTTCACTTTCATACCTGAGTCTTTTAAGTAATAAGGCATGTCCGAACCAGCTTTCTGATAATGATAAAGACGACGCAGACTACCAAAGATACAGGTGAAGTAAATACAACTCGATTATTTATCACTTTGAAAACAAAGATCTCATCATCATCATCGAAAGATCATTTCTAAAAATAATTACTGCAAGATTTTTTTTGTAGCCTGTGTAATAGCGCTTTTATCAAGCTAAAATACATTATAATAATCTACAATGTCAATCATTACATTTTTTAGATATTTCGTACTTTACAAACTGCCAAATTTACGGTTTTTGGATTCAAAGCGAGTTTCAACGGCAGAAAGAAGAGAGGCGGCCACGCGCGGCGAGTTTATGCGCGTGCGCAGGCCTGCATGCGACACAAAATCCTCCGTGATATCACCTACAGGCAGCACTATGAGGCCCTTACCTGTGGACCTAAATGCATTAGGGAAACATAAAGGTTATATATTATTTGTTCTAATATTGTCACTTCTAATTTTTTAAATCTGTTATTTTGAGAGACTTATTTATTAAACTGTTGTTATCTTCTCTTTGACTTTGACTTCATAAGAGGCCCACTGGGAAAAGTAATCGAAAACTAGAGAATGCTAAGTCAAATAATTTTTTTCTCTGTTTTAGGTGCATATGGAAAATGCCTTTATAAATATACGGGCAAGCATTCAGAGGGTAACAGGTTTATAGTCAATAGTGATTTATGAGATGTCATGCCATGTCGTTGGTAAGATGGTAATAGATATTTGTATAATTATAATGATATATCACACTGCTACACACGCAGCAGTGTCATATATATATTTACTTATTTCAATTCCATTTGTACAAATTTGAAACTTATATAATGCTTCCTGCTTATAATGTTAACATAATACTGGGCAGTGGACATGTGAATTCTAAAAATTTCAAATTATCTACATCATATATTTTTATTTACAACTAGCTATCAGTAGAATAGGGGTCTATATAAAACGTTTATATATATATATGTAAACGTTTTAAACAACTATATATATATATACGCTCCCAGCTCCTAAAATACAATACACATTTTTGTTGTAGAAATACTACATTGCTAACATTCTTAGGTCAATGTCACCAAAAATGTTATACTTTTTGTTGAACTTATTTTCAATTTAATATTGTATTGATATTTTGTTGTGTTTTTACTCAAAAGCGCACATTTTGTTCAAATGTAGAGTATTTAAATTTTACTTAAATTTTATCTCTAAAACTGCCATTATAACTGTGATCGCCGATATATAATATTAAAGTTGAGTGAAACAATTATTGTTTGTTTTATTTTTACATATTAATCCTTAAAACAGGCTGAATCCAAATTCATCATTAAATCCTTATACGTGCTACGTAAGCAGTGCATTGTCAATGTGATTTTTTAAATATTATTAGTAAAAGTGTTGTAATAAAATATTAAAAATGTAACTTATTATTTTGTACTAATTTGAAAATTCTATAAAGGTTATGGATAATTGATTTCCAAAAATATTAATCTTAATGTCTAGTTCATGACTTTAAATAAATGAACACAATTTTGAGCAAATACAATGGTGTGTTCTAGATCTACATATCCATGTAATTTATTATCTATTTTTATGATTTAATGTAATCATAGAATCCAACACCTTATCGTGTGATTACAGATAAAAATAAATAGTATTTATGTCTGAACCGCTCAAATAATAAACAATAAAAGCCTGCGCAGACTTCATAGCGAAGGACGAAAATCCGCGCACTGATACGACAAAGAGTGTTCATTCAATGAAAGATACACCTGTTGGAGTAATCTGCAAAAAGCGTTGTTGTTACATGTCTCATATTTATTGATCTGTGGAAAACCCTAAAAATATTTTATTTTATATATCTGAAGGAATAAAAGAAAAAACATAAAGGTACAATCATAAATTTATTTATCATAATACGAATATTCGTAAAACTTAGGAATGCAATGGAACGGGACAATGTCTGTAACATAAATTAAGTACTAAAAATGTTCTTTATCATACAACATAAACTCTGGTTTATCTTATAAACCTAAGTGTGATATTTCGTTTTCCCGACAACTTTATGTACATTTAAAACATCTACAAAATATTTATACGTATATACATGGAGAGTTAATAAATGCAATTATTGACGTGAATAATCAACCGCCTCTAAATTTCGCATGACAAGAATTGATATGAATTGAGTTATGACTTCATACAATAAAAGGTTTTTGCATTTACCTCATTCTAGGCCTAGTCCTAGTTTTTAGCAGTAGTACATAATTATATCATTCATGTCAAATCATCAATCCCGATTTTGTTTAAATCTAATTTAATCTGTAATTTGAATTTGTTTTTTTTTTTTAAGAAATTCAAACAATATATTTCAAAGAAGAAAAAGAACGTAAAGAAATATTTTACGCGAGCGGCGACCTCGCATATCTAATGTAACAATATAAAAATGTCAGGTACACGTATTTCAATCGACTTAAACACTCGACAGTTATATGAATAAATAGTGTTTCGCCAAATAGTAGTAGTTATTGTTTTGTTTTTAAATAATATACAATTCTGTTACATATTTTGAATGTTTTTGTCATATTTCACAATGCTCCGAGGTTACAGAGCAAAATGAGTCATATATTCAGTCCATAGCCTCGTTTGTTAACCTTTAACCTTATAATCTGTTTCGCAACGCTAACTGTTTCTAATAATGTTGAAACATGATCGTTCCGAATTAAATAAAAACAAATTCGTTTTTAATCTTTGATATTTATTCAAGTGCTTTTAAAAAACCACATTCGTTAAATAATTTTGTCAAATAATACGCAAAAAAAAAAAAAAACATTTTTTTTTGTATTTTAAAATATTCAAATTTCTATTTTAAAATCAGCAAAGTGATAAGGACCGTAAAAAATAGATAAGTTTACAGAATATGAAATATTTATCACAAAAATAATATGAAAAGTATTAAAATCATGAGTTTACGAAGTAAACTCTGCCATACACTTCAAATTTAAATTAAATGTTTACAAATAAGACGAGGGCGAACAATATGTTAACAATACATTTCCAATTCAATACATACGAACTATATAATAACGACAGTTTGAATAGTTTTCATAAAACAAGTCTACAATTAAATTTACAAATATCCAATACTGTCACATTGACGCTATTAAATTTTGTACTACCTATGTTATAATAAATGTGAATATTCAGTTTCTATACGTTAAAGTTTTGCGTAATAAAAATTCTATAAATGTTTATTATGTGACATATTTGTGCACTATTAAAGCCATTGAAACAATTTACATATTAATTTTAGTATATGCGTTAGGCAATATTTATCACAATATAACCAAAACTACATACTCTAAAGCGATACTAAGCGATTTATAACGACCCAACCGGATATCCACTGTTATATATATTGATAGAAACCATCTGATATTAATAATTTAACCGGC
This sequence comes from Nymphalis io, assembly GCF_905147045.1. NCBI lineage: Eukaryota > Metazoa > Arthropoda > Insecta > Lepidoptera > Nymphalidae > Nymphalis > Nymphalis io. The sequence continues at coordinate 4,953,463 of NC_065893.1, read as the reverse complement.
TGTCTGTAAAACTTTGACGCTAAATAGTTAATTAGGCACTACTTATTATTATTATAAAACATAATTTATCGTATAATATTATAAGTAGATTTTTATGACATTAATTTAGTAAATTACAACTGAAGAATTAAATAAACATCAAAAATGTGATTGGAAAACACAAATCATGGTCACATTTATATAAATAATGGATGGTACAACACAACCTTACAAGTTCATGTTACATATACGCTATCATTACATTTCCTTTATAATGTATGTTCATCTGTACTGGATGTAAATATTAATTATTTATAATCTACATGAAATAAATACAAAGATATGTTTGAAGAAAAGGTACAAATATGAGGTTATATGAAAACATATGGACATGTATGTTTGTACAAATATAAAAATATATTAACTACATGTAAAATATGGCCTTCGCAATAATTACGCGTACCCTTCGTATTACAAGGGAGCAGTGGTTAGTCAATAACAAACTTTACCTATTCATATTGAAAGCGCATTATTATAAGAGAATAACAAATACTATATTTAATATTGAACTTTAATTTTAATTATTTTTTTATTACATTGAAAGTTTATTCATGTCTTATTACATATGAGTAATATAACAATTTATATATAAAATTAAAGATCAATACTAATTGATAACCGCAATGTGCGTTGTGCACATTTGGCCTTATATGCCATAAATATGTACACTTTGCTTACGAACATGGAATGTGCAAATCACAATAGATGATCACCATGATGGTACCACCTATTTAATCACAATCTTTTTAACATCTCTATAGATGACTAATTCAATTTACACTTGCGAAAAGCAAAATAAAATGGCACTTTTTTTTTGTAATCAAAATTGACTGCTGAAACTTAATTTTGAACGACTTGCTTCACAAATTTACGAAACCCTACGGTTATAAGTACATTTAGTAAGAAACCGTTTAGTGTCGAACATTTCATTATTTTATATTTTCATAGAGCTCAAATTCAAACTTCATACGAGACAACAAGGCATACTATTCCATACTCACACTACCACGATGTAGCAAACATATTCTTCCAAATAATTTCATTTAAAACGCCGCAAATCATGTGAATTTTAACATTTGAATATTAAGTTTTATCTCTCGCTGAACGGTTTCTTATTTATGTTGAGCGTTAGATCATATTTAAAGTTCGTTTACATATGAGCGACCAAATTATAGCCGAGATAGTTGCACAATAAAATATATTTTATTCGCTAGTTTGGCCGCGAAGACAAGGATGCGAGATACAGAGTTATATTCGCCTAACCTACAGCCTGACGTCATAATCTCTTGTATAAAATTCAGACTACGTACGTATAAATATTAGCACTTAAAAAACAAAACAAATTAAAGAGTAATATTAAAAATAAAAACATTCTCAACAACATCTCACATAATATTAAAAATTGAATTACCCTACAATAATCTTATCTAAAGCCCTTAACCCTTCTATAATGTACATGCGGACTTAAGTACAGCTATCTCATTTAACCGTCAAGGAATTTATTATATCACAAGCGTTTATAAATATTAACAATTATTGTATAATGACGTCATTAAACTGAATATTATGTATCAACTGCATAAAGTACACAAAGAATTGTCACTGATTAATAAGGTACAATTTTTAAACAGTCAAATTATTATCATATTTCGTCAATTAGTAAAAAATTGCGGGATTCTCACGCCTGCGTGGTACTGATGTGTTCAAAGAAAAAACCGATACTTAGCATAAATTGACACTACAGTGACATGCAATCGTTCTAATTATTTTGCTACACGAATGCAATTTTGCGGTGCTTGTAATATTTATCGCATTACTAATAATTCTAACATTTATTATTAGGTTTCATGTCGGATACATCCGCTTTTACTTAATTGTCGTTTTACCCCTAATTTTAATCCACTTCGCAAGAAGTTCACTATTTGCAACACTTACATTACACTTGTGTGACGCAATGAGCAAGTTTTTCTATTTCCGACTGCAACGCTTGACGCTTATCAGACTCCTGTTTTAATTTATGTGTTAGATCTTCAATTGCAGCGTTAAATTTAGCATTTTGTACTTCTAATAGCTTCTCTAGGTTTAATATCTGAAAATATATATAAAGAGTTATAAGAATGTATACTTTGTATTTTTTTTTTTATTTTTTTAGTTTTAAGTTTGTTAGTTTTAAAAGATTTTTTGATAATTTTAAACAATTTTTGTAAGTATATATTTTACGGATGTAATCTACGAAAACAACTTACCCTGTCATTGAGCTGAGCTATTAACACTTCTGACCCCTCAGCCTTATCAGTTTTCAGCGAATGGAACCGCCTCTCCAGGGTGCTCGAGCTCATGGTTCTATCTTCAATCCTTTCACTCGACTCCATCGCCCCGGCAGTCGACTTCTCGATACCGAACTTATTAATCGAAGTGGTTTCACTCTGTTTGTCGACGATGGACTGCCTATCGGGCTTGTCGGGCTTGACGTTCGGAAACTTGTCGGAGTTGTCGTTGGTGGTGCGACTCGACGCGCTGGGCGGGGCCGGCGCGGGAGGTTTCTTGATCTCGTCTAACATCGAGATTATCGTTCGACCTGAAACATCATATATACATTAAGAGATTAAAATTGTTTCGTTCGTTTTATTGACAAAAGAATCTCAGTAGAAAACCATAGTAACGAAGATGGCAGTTTTACACTCTCGTAAAGCACGTAAAGCTTTTATTACTATGCCATAAGGTACATCTGTGTTTGTGGAAATAGATAGACTTTAAGATTGGTTACTAAACTTAATTAAAGGAAAATATTATTGGAAGTTTCATGTCAAATCAAATCTAAAATTCTTAATATAAGTAGCAAAGGTACCGGCGGCGGTGGGAGACTGCAGCGTGGGCGGTTTGCTCGTCGGAAGCTCCGGTGGGACGTCTTTCTTAGGTTCAGTAGATTGGCGCGATTTCGTCTAAAAGTACAATCATGGAAACAACAAGTTGACAACTATGTGTATCAATAACACTCTTTAATTTTGCGATAATCATATCAATAAACATTTTAACTGATTACATGAACAGATAATTAATTATTAAAATATCACTGTAATGTAAGAATAATTAAAAAAATATATATGAATGGACAAAACGAATATGCTTATCGTTAAAAATAATAAAAAAGCAGCAATCTATATGTTTATTAAAATATCAGAAGAAGTAATTAAAAATAATAAATAATTTACCTCTATACTGAGCTCCAAAGTCTCTAGCACAGATATTCTATTGCTTATCGATGAAGTACTCTTTGACATTTCCATGGAATGAGATGAACGCTTCTCCTCTAGACCACATTCCAGAATTCTGTAAATTATGAAAACAAAATGTTAGAAAATTCACTCAAAACCAATTCTTAGATTAATTCCTAGTAACGGTTCACTTCTTAATAAGATTTTTTTTTTTTCTATTCTCATAAAACGAACAATTACATCACGATTGAATCATTTAACGATGACCTTGTAAAAAAATGTATATAATTATAATGGCGATATTACCTATAAGATATTGTGTCATGGTTTAATGACTAATCTCTATCAAAGTAGTTCTGATTATGTATAAATCCATCCTGGCGCAGTAGCGGAAATTCATACAAGTATCAAAGATTTGATTTCCGTTCTGGATAGATTTTTTCGTTTTTTTTTTTTTTTTTAATTATTTGACTATTTCGCAGTATGTATTAAGTTATAGAATATACCGTTTTTTATTATTACCTGTCAGTGCTACCGCCGCCCGCTTTACTGGCAATACCGCTAGCTTCAGAAGAAGTTGACACCGATCTAGATTTCCCTTCAGACCCGAAGCTCGTCTTCTTCGCTTGGTTCAACTTCAACTCCTCCATCCAGGGTGCTTTGTGTTTTTCCCATTCACGAGTTCGAGGTTTAATCTCCTCCGCCTTTTCAGGCGCTGGTTTTTCTGACGGAACTGGAGATTAATTTAAACATTTAAATAAACTTATTTACTTTAATGCAGAAACAAAGATACGTACAGCAGGCGACCAATAATGTCATTTCGAAAAAGTAAGTCGTTTAGATTGCATAATTTTTGTCAATGTATAATAATAATTACGTTTGGTTTTCTTTACAAGCAAACTTTATATTTTGCTCTAGCTGAGTGGAACAGAGACTAATCTGGAATCGTCGTGAGAACCGACCTAGGATTTTTTCTTAATTGTATCCATCAAACGAGCACATAAGCAACTCAGTATACATATATGGTGGCAGAAAGAAAATCGACTAGCATTTTTTTTTTTCTAAAAATTCATATTAAGAACGTCGGCGTCAGGCAGACGGGCTGTAGCAGCTCACACGGAGTTCCTGCTCCAAATAGTGGTGGGGATATAGCGCAAGGGCGGCCTACCCTCGTGTCCGTTGGTGAGGCCGAGCGGCGCGTCGTCGCGCAGCGCCTGGCTGGGCGGGCGGCGGCGCGGCGCCTTCACCCTGACACACACACACGTTACGTCACACCTCGTTATACTATATATACTATATTATTACACCACAAAAACATGTTGACTATTCTTGTAACAGAACACAGGCAGCAAAAATATCACTAACCCATTCAAAACCAATTCACTTGGTTGCCTATTATGGCACGTTCATTATCCTATCAGGTTTGTTTACATTACAATATTTACAATATATAAACAGAACATGTTTAAAACTACTATATGTAAATATTGCTCGGCCAATAAAAAAACGAATCAAAAGCATAAAAACACACATAAATTGAATAACTCGAGTCCTCTAAATCTAAAAGTCTTTATCGTATCAATACACGAGTCGGGTCTCACCTGCCAGCCCTTGGATCGTTCAAAATTGAATTCCTTTCGATGTGATCGAACGTATTGTTGGCTGCGTTCACATTGGTATTGGTATTGCTGTTGGAGTTGGCGCTGGCGTTGGCGTTGGCGTTGGCGTTGGCGTTGGCGCTGGACTTGCTGGCCGCACTGCCGTCGGTGCGGTCCCACTCGCCGCTATTGCTGCTTCCACTTGACACTGTTGTTGATGATTTTTCCCTGTAAATCAACAATTTTACAATTGATATTTTGAAAAAAATGTTTTGATGTATATAAAATACGTTATACTAATATTTACAATTAATTAATTTATGTTCAGTTATTGAAATTGGATAGAAATAAAGTATATATATTTGGAGTAAACATGTCGATCACAATATGAGAAAAATAAACGTGGAATATATGATGATTAATAAAAGATAGTTTGAATACAACTCACGTCTTCTCTGATGATGGAATAATTTTGCTCTTCAATCCGCTGAACAACCCGCCCACGCCTGAGGTGGGAGTAGGACTTTTCTTTAATGGCACTGGAGGTTTCTTTATCTATAAACAGACAGTTTTACAAAACTTACATTGTATATATATTTATTTGACTCACATATATATATATTTGTTTCTGAAAATATAGTATAATTAACGAGTGTGAATATAACTGCTCAACTTCATCCCATAGACAATAGTGTAATCGTTATCAAGTAGCTAACTAGGGATCCTGTCGTGTCCCTGGCGTCAGTTATTACACTGGCTCTCTGTTATTCAAACCAGTACAGAGCAAACTAACTCGTTGTTTGGCAACTACTAAGTGGTTTAGTGAATTTGTGATTTTTAATAAAACATTATTTTTATATATTAATATAAATAATTTGTTCTATTTTTTGTATTATTACAATAGCTTAATAATATATAATGATAAACTCACATGTTCAAGCGTTCCATCTGTAACCGTTTCACTTTGTATAACTTTTTCCGATTCACTCTTATTTGTGTGCGTGACTGTACTTTGTGCGCTGCTTTCTTTGCTTAATGTATTTTCCTTGTGCATGCTGGAACGAAACAAAAATAATATAATTTAAATCCATAATATGTCTAAAACAAATTTAAAAATTGCATTTATTTGTTTTTTTTTTTTATATAGAATAGGAAGACGAGCATGTAGGCCACCTGATGTTAAGTGGTCACCAACACTCATAGACATTGGCATTGTAAGAAATGTTAACCATCGCTTACATCACCAATGGGAACTAAGATATGTCCCTTGTGCCTGAAATAACACTGGCTCACTCACCCTTCAAACCGGAACACAACAATACCAAGTACTGCTGTTTTTATTATACAGTGAGAAAATATATTCAACTTATCCATGATTAAGTTTTGTATTCGGATTGCATTAATAGATAATGTTCCTAGAAATATCGTAAACATCAACACCGATATGAGACTAGTATCAAACGAATTGTTCGTACACAAAAAATATGCGTTCGATTATTTTTGATGGTAATAGGCGTTTCCAGACTTCTTGGTTATCTTATGTATGCGTTGAGTGTAAAAGTTTTTTTTTTTTGTTATACACATATATAATTGTGAAAGTTCACTTATTTAAATGTTTGTCGCAACACAGGAGTGCGAGAATGCCAACTTCAACATCGTTGGACTTTCCAACTGCTGCTGCTGCTGCTACATACAATTTTTTAATATTTTTCTAGGAAAGTTTTTTAACATACCTTACTTTAGAAGTAGTCAGTTCTTTGACGGAGGCGGTTTTCTCGCTGTACTTGTTGAGTACGGGATACAGCGGGCTTGTCTTCGCAGGCGGCCGATCTGGTTTCTTTTCTTCGACCTCTTGGGCGACTGGAACAATTATATACAGTCTATAGATACATCGTAACCTTACATTTAAAACCACGTACAAATACAAGTTAATTGATTCTTATTTTATTTATTTTAAAAAAGTATCGTAAGACATAATTACAAGCACGGCGCACATAAAGAGCTCTGTAAAGCATTTAATGCATCCATTGATAATAATGTGAATCTGATATCATATTGATTTCAAAAACTGAACACCAGCTCGCACGCGTTAATCCGATTTACATTTCCTAAATTTTTTTCCACAAGACAATATATGCGTACGACGTCAAATAAGAGATTACAATATCTTGTATGACGTCCTACGCAATCATTAGGTTTCATTACAGGGTGTCACCAATAACCTAAACATTGAAATTATAAATTAATAAAAGTGTATTAATATTGATAAACTACGCACGCAACGAATTATGCAGCATAAGCAAATGAGATCCCTCTTAATTTTATATTAAAAATGTTTTAAAAATGAATGAAAGTATTAAATAGGAATAAATATTGATTTATCTGATCAGTTACGAATGAACGAATTATCGGCAACAGTAATTTTTGTAACATAACAAAACAATACATTAAATTTATTTTAAGGGCATTAAATACAAGCGCTCGTTGTTTGAACCTAAAAGGAAGAAACGCCGTTCACTTTCAAGATTAAATATATGTACGACACCATTAGTGAGTGAATTTGGGTTATCGTTAATAAAGTAATGTAATAAACTAACTAAAAAACATTATATTAACATTTCATGCATAAAAATTCTATACTCATACGAAACTCCTCTATTGTATAATTCAAATATAATATTAATTTATTTAAATACATTCCTCTAATTATTACGTTGACACAAAATTATTATACTATATTATAGAAAAAGTTGCAAAATATTTGTCCACAGACAGGTTACAACACTGCAGATATTTTTATAGATTAAATATGTATATCAAAAGACATGCCCAATTGTATAGTTACAAAATATTTATTCAAATATTTAATCAAACCAATTTCAAATATAAAAACAAATTTTGGTTTTTGCTTTTATTTAATTAAAGAATCAAAGTAAAACAAATATATTATGACATCATTACAAATATTATGTTATTAAAAATTGTATTTAAATTTTAAGTAAAATATCCTTCTACAATAATCTATTTTATACAAAGTATTGACAAGTTCAATTATTTTATAAAATCGATATCTTTTATCGGTTAATAATTCTTTTTATTGTTGTGGTTGTTTACATTTCAACAATAAGTTCATTTCAACGAACTTTATAAAAACTAAAATAAGTTTTAAGGAAATAAATATCTATATATAAATCTGGGTGTTGGCGCTTTTCGCAGTGACCTGCTCATTTAATGAATATATATAATAATAATAATATCCTGGGACATTTTTCACACACGGTTATCTGATCCCAAATTAAGCTTGTGCTATGGAAACCAGAAAACTGATATACTACATATACTACTTTTCTTTTGTAAATACATACTTATATAGATAATTACACTAAGACTCAGGACAAACAGACATGTTCATGCACACAAATGTCTGTCCTGGGTGGGAATCGAACCCATAACCTTCGGCGTGAAAGGCAAGTATCTACCAACCACGCCAACCGGCTTGTCAAATATATAATATATAATATTGGGGTTATCAAAATATGTAGAAAAAACAGTAAAAAAACTAACATATATTTATGCAAATATAGCATATGTATTTGGGTACTATTTCAAGGATATGGTTTTTTTTTAAATAAATAGATTTTAAATTTCTCCCTTGTATGTCGTTGACGCCCGAACACGCCCGACCACCCAGCTATTGCTAAGGTTCATCAAATTTTTTTATCGTGCGATCTAGGTTTTACTCTACGCGAATATAAAGAAAGTAAATATAAAAATACCTATATTAATGCCAGGGATTTTTTTAAGTGTGTATTTAATATTAGGCGTCAAGTATAAAGTTAACCAAACAATTTGTAATAGGACTATCAGTTACTACGTACTTTCGAATTTACTTAAAATCGTAATTAATAAGGCGTAATTAATGTTTTGTGTAATTATAACAATGCAAAATACTGTTAAGTTTAATATAGTTTGTATAAAAAACAATAAGAAAACCCGTAATCATTATTTACAAGAAATATTTTTAATATATATTATTTAACATGTTTACTTCTTAAATATAATTCATTTTAATACTATTTCGTTCATATTTGTTAAACATAAATTATTGTAGTATGTATTATATAGCATAGGTGTGCCTTTTGAAAATAAATATAATGTATTATTACAATAGTTTGCGCGAAAAACTATTGCAATATTATCAACTATCTGTTAGTATCTATCAATTAGTTAACAAAATATAAAAAATATTGGTATTTAATCGCCGAAACCAAACTAGTGCGTACGTCTATCGTTTCGTATTCATAAAATTCATTAACTCATTCTTAAAAATAAACCTAACAATGAAGAGAAGACGGCAAAAACTATTGATAATTACAATGTAAACACAAATTAGCGTTCGCAAGCGATTACTTACGCGTACACACTTTACGATTGATAACATTTAAATCCCATTACTTAGACAACAATAATCATGATTAATTCAGGAGTTTTAACGTTATAGATATATTTTGTATCGTTTTTATGAAAAATATATAAACACAATAAACAACTCACTTTCGGTGCCCATTTTTGGTTGGTAAAATTAAAACTAAAACAAACTATGAAATGAATTGAATATTGCTTCAACGTTCACTCGACACTATTAAAATACTAAAATACAGCGCTAAGCCACGACACGATGAGGTAAGGTTACGCAAAATCACGACTTCGTCCACTCTCGAGTCGCAACCTTCATAAGAAATGTCAATAGCATCGTGTGTTATCCGTGTGGGCGGCCACTGCTAATATAATCTACGCGTAACACGTGAGACACAATGCACGCACTATTATGGCTTTAATTGGGTTAAACAACGAATTATTTTTTTACAACAAAGACGATGCCGTTGCTGTATCGCAGTAGGATATTCAAGAACTGTTTACATTATCATTTACATCTAATTGATAAGCAGTTTGATTAAAGTTCTTTAACCATTTTACTTTGAGCGGCAAAAAGTGTATCATATATTCTACGTTATACGATAATATAGAACGAATATCATCGAAATTAACTTTCGCCCGCGGCTACGCTTGCGTGTGACGGGAGTGAGGCAGATGTTAGGTATGCTATGTGCTAAGTCAAGATATAAACTATCTCTATTCCAAATTCCAGCCACATCCGTTTAATAGTTTTTGAGTAAAAGAATAACAAAGATCCATCCATTCTTCCTCAAAAACTTTCTCGTTTATAATATCAGTAGGATTTCTATGTCAGTAACCGTAACCGTAACAGCCTGTGAATGTCCCACAGCTGGGCTAAAGGCCTTTTCTCCTCTTTTTGAGAAGGTTTGGAGCTTATTCAACCACGCTACTCCAATGCGGGTTGGTGGAATACATATGTGGCAGAATTTCAGTGAATTGAAACACGCACGAGATGAATTATAATCACAAATTAAGCACACGAAAATTCAGTGGTGTTTGCCCGAGTTTGAACCCACGATCATCGGTTAAGATTCACGCATTCCTACCACTGGGCCATCTCGGCTCTGTCTGAGTAAACAATATACTGTATTAACATAAGAATTATTTACATCGAGGTCTTAAATTACTATATACCTCAAGTCAAAATTAAAAAATAGCTAGTTTACATATCTTGTCATAATTATAAGAATATCATATTAGTTACATACATGTAGGTATTTAGATTTACAGATAAATAGAAAAAATATATATATTCACTAACTAACATTAACGTCCACAACGGCTATGCCCTTTGTCGTCCTACGCTTAATAACTTAAATGTACTTTGCTGCATTAATCTTTTGAAAACGATAATAATATTCACTTTTATCGATAAATTAAACATACGATACAAAATGTACTTATATGACTCAATTTTATCGTTTTTAATAATTTGCTTATTTGTAAAGTCTCCGAAATCGATTTTTCATTATATATTTTTAAATAATATTTATCTCTTTTCCAACAGACTCACTCGTTCGTGCCTTTTTGTATTATACGCGTTGATCTTATATAGCGACGTCTTATTATTAATAAAATTTGTTATACATAATTTATTTATTTACATAATTGCATGGCTGCAATACTATTCATAATAAATAACTATCTCAATAACTTTTACGTGTTTTTATCTTTGTAATGCTTGCACTTAAGATGACGTGATAACTTTGTCCTCAAACAGTGCGGTGTTTTTATAGCCATTGTGAAGTTATAGGTTATCTAGCTTTACTGGTAGGTGGTACTACCCACTCATCAGATATTCTACCGCAAAAGCAGTACTTGGTATTCCGGTTTGAAGGGTGAGTGAGCCAGTGTAATTACAGGTACAAGGGACATAACATCTTAGTTCCCAAGGTTAGTGGCGCATTGGTGATGTGGGCGATGGTTAACGTTCCTTATGATGCTAATGCCTATGGGCATTGGTGGCCTCTTACCATCAGGTGGCCCATATGCTCGTTCGCCTACCTATACTCTAAAAAAAAGCTAGCCAAAATTAAATTAAATTAAATTAAATTTGAAGACTTGTAAACTTAATAATAAAGATCCTACCTGAAAAAGTAAAAGGCCGTTTTATTTTTAGACACTTCTCATCCTCACAAATGTTTGCGCAAACATATTTCCCATTGCTTAAGCTTAGGATGCAAATGCAAATATTTAATACAAGCTAAGTTTCTCATACAACTTGAATATTAAGGTGAAACCTAGTATTAGTTACCCGAGTTAAGTACACTGCAAAGAGTTATGACAACAAATTTTATTTATCACGATAATAAAATATTTGCCGTAAAAATATTTATAATTTGATAAACAAAAGATTAACACTGATACATTCCAAGTGTGACTTATAGCGAACGTTTATCGAAGTTGTCACACTTGCAGCTAACCTTGTGACGACACATTATTGTAACAACTTTTACGCAAGCTACCGACTAATCGGTCACGGATTGAATGCTTCTTTTTTTATTATTTATTTTTTGGCAGTTAATTTTCTTATTTTCAGTCAGTCAGTAAAAGAAATCGAATTACAAAATATTTAATTAAAAATTTATATTAACTATATTTGGAAGAAATTGCCATATATATAATACCTACATAGTATGTTTTATTTACATGTTACTATATTATCTTATACTAGCAGCATAAGAATATATAAATTTTCAGTTCAAACGGTTAAAAGTTTCAGTTTCATAATTTGACAAAAATTAAAAAAAAAACCGAATACTAAAAAGTTAAATTCTAAAGCTTTTCGAAAGACATGGTGCGTACGGTAAGATGTCTTAGCCCAATGCGGAATGATTAACCGCTTGATAGGTTTATAATGTTGTTGTTTATTGTACTCTTTTTCACTCGCAACTGCGTCTGCGTGACGATTAGGTACCTTATACCGTTTTCTGTAACCATGACAACCGATCGATTTAATAGTTAAAACGTAGCAAACAAATAATTAAATAAATAATTAAATTATTGAGACAAATGTCTCGATTATGAACCCTGTTTTGATTCAGGTACATACTGATGAGCCTAATTTCCATCACCAGTGATAGTCCTGTTTATGGCTTTGACCTCGTCCTCGTAAATCCCACTACAATGTTCAGAGGGAACATTCAAAACTATCTTAATAGATACTCCAATCTTTTATGCGATCTGTCTTTTCAAACGAGTTGCCTAAATCGTAGTTAGCCTGAATCGACATCATAGGCCAGCTTTTGCTTGCCTTGGGTTCTAATACCGTGGTATCGTTATGTGATATGTGGCCGAACATGTGTATATGTAAATAGACAAATTTGTCTAATAGCTGGATAAACTTCTGCTGCCGCTTTAAGTATTGCATGGATGAATAAATGTGAACTTACCAGCCGGTAACAACTGCACGAAGTTATCCGGAAACAGTCCCACTCGCCCGTGCAGCTCGCCCTTCCACCAGCCGCGGTCCGGCGCGTCCTTCGACACGATGTTCACTATGTCGCCCTCCGACAGCGTCAGCTCATCATCGTTCACCGCCGAGTAAGGGAATAGTACGCGACATTGCTCCTTTACTGTAACAATTGTTTATGTAAAAAAAATAGGCACCTGGGACTTTGCGTCTTAGTTCCCAAGGTCGGTGGCGCATTGGCGTCGCTAATGTCTATGGGTAGTGGTGACCTCACATGGATACACACGACACTTATAATTTGATTTCTTTTTTTATAAAAACTTGAGTTACCAGCTAACTAGGTACTGCAATGTTAGTTTTTGTTTTTTAAATTATATTTATATTATTTGTGACAACTTATTTATATATTATTTTAGACATTACTTCACTTTATGAATGATTGAATAGAGTACAACTTTTCAGGTTATACTCTGTTCATGTTACGAGTTCTATTTATAAGGCTGAGATCAATACAACATATTTAGTAGAAGTAACATTCACTATAATCCTCTATAGTATATACTATAATTCAAATTTCTAATAAGGTTATTCATATAAAATTAACTCACAAAATAACATTTAATAATACAATTTTGGCAAAAGAAAACAGTTGTTTTACAATTTCGTCTAACTATATAGTAAACAAAAGATTGCTTTCAATTTGATCGAGAATGTAATTGAAAAAATATATATTTAGAAATGTAAGACAAAACCGAGAACAAAAGTTAACTAAGTAGTTCTATGTGCATTGAAAACTCTTACACCACAATGGCAAGACACCACATTTATTTAAACTAATATAACAAAAAATAACTGCCTCGTTGGTCTTGTGGCTTGATGTAAGGCCGCAGATCCGGAGGTCCTGGGTTCAATTCCCAAGTCGGGCCAGTAAAAAGTTCCGTAACAGCCTGTGAATGTCCCACTGCTGGGCTAAAGGCCTCCTCTCCACTTTTTGAGAAGAAGGTTTGGAGCTTATTCCACCACGCTGCTCCAATGCGGGTTGGTGGAATACACATGTGGCAGAATTTCAGTGAAATTAGACACATGCAGGATTCCTCACGATGTTTTCCTTCACCGTAAAGCACAAGATGAATTATAATCACAAATTAAGCACATGAAAATTCAGTGGTGCTTGCCCGGGTTTGAACCCACGATCATCGGTTAAGATTCACGCGTTCTTACCACTGGGCATTCTCAGTGGCAGCCCGGAGTCTGGAAGTTGGAATTGTGTACACTCCCGTGCCTCGAAAAGCACGTAAAGCCGTTGGTCCTGCGCCTGAACACTTTCCGATCGTGTCGGATTGCCGTCTCATCGGATTATAAGAGTTAGGGAATAGAGAGTGCACCTGTGTTTGCGCACACACTTGTGCACTATAATATCTCCTGCGTAGTTGGCTAATCTCTCTTGAGATTGCCCGCCGTGGCCGATATCGGTCTGGAGGACATTATTATTATAACAAAAAATATTCATGTATAAATTATCCTTCAAAAATCACACACATTAAAATAGAACACCTAAAGGCCATTTTAATAATTATAAACGATGAATTATTATAAATAATAGCGTTAATTACCGGTTTTTTTTTAATTAACTTCGTATATCATAAAATTTTTAACAGTTATAATAACAAAATCTATAAAACATTTTTTATCATAACGTAACAAAGTAAGGCGTGCGGTTTTCCGCAGAGTATAAAACAGACGATCTTGAAGGGCGGGTGTCTTAAGAGCCGACTAATGCTTTGTTTTGCATTAAGTGCAAATGCTTGCACTAAGCGCCTCGAAAACCCTCCAGCAAAAACATTCGAAAGACAGATCGGCTTCAGAAAGGCTGACTGCCGAGTCTGACGGTGCACTACCAAAACGCAAAAACGTCTCCAACTCGATTTTACTATGGGTGTCAGCGAATAAGCAGCGTCTGCGGCTACTCAAGAACTATCTGTGACAACTGACATGTAATTTTGTTCTTTAAAAGCAAATGTTTAAGCGTCAATTGTCTATTGTTGCCAAACACTAGGAGTGTTAATAAACTTTACGCATAATTTGATGGGTAAATGGGAATATTAGTAATTCTTTAAAAACGGACATTTCTATTAGTATTTACGCATCTCATTTTTTAATACCAATATACATTAAATAACAAAGTTATATAATGTGTCTACGTCATATAACTTTGATAGAACCTACGAGTTTACATCCCTAGGCAGCCCGTAAGCCATTGCGCTATCGAGGCTTCGCGTCATTATTATACACCGAGGGATGAGTCAATGTTGAATGTTGACACATTATCTTAATACAAGCAATAAACATGTAGCAGACTGAATGAACTGAATTATGTTCCTGTTTAGTCATTGAATCAATTTGTATTAGTAACACCAACGACTGTCGTTTCATACCACGCAAGTACATTAACCCGACTGAATTGAATTGAGATTATTACGCTCTTGAATTTGGTCCGAACGTTATCTATACTAATATTATAAACGCGAAAGTTACTTTACTTTACTTTATACTTTATTGTACACCACACCACAAAGAGAAAAATACAAAACATGTATACTGTCTAAATAAATGTACAAATTATGGCGACCTTATCGCTACATAGCGATCTCTTCCAGGCAACCAACGGTGTAAGTAATTACTGATAGGATATGAGGTAGGTGGTGGTACGATTAAAATAATATTAATATTTAATTAAAAGAAAACCAATAAATAAATGTAAATATAAAGTACACATATTATATATCAATGAATAAATTATATTATCAGTACATACAAAATTACAATTATATGATATAAATACATACAGCAACAACGAATAAAACGACAAGTCCTCAAACATAAGAAAGAAAAAAGAAAAACAAATTAAAGTTCCTCTGTTTGTACGTTTGTTACCTCATAGCGACTAACCACTGAGCTGATCAATGTATAATATTGGCTTAATATAAAGCACTATACCATTTTGACCAATGTGACAAGCCAACATTCTATATACATTTATGAAAGATTATATAAGTTTTTACGTATGCCCTTTTATTCTAATCGCGCAAAGCCGGGGCGGGTAGCTATTACATGAACTAGTCATATATAAAAATGTACATTTCTTTATTTGTGGTGTGTCCTATATTTTTCACCAAATTGAGCCAGATCTCAGGTCAGAGTATTTCTATTACGAACCGGTGGTATTTCCTAATTTGATTATCAATAAGTGTAATGTTTGTATTTTAAATAAAGTATTATAATTTGATATATAACAATTTCAGTAAGTAGAAGAGAAAGTGACAAACACTAAGTTTATACTTAACCGCTGTACCGCTGTGGTACCGCTGGTTTTTTAGTGGGTATTCCGACACCTTCAGCGCCGGCGAGTCCCACATACCCTATTGTGGGGGAAACACGTAAATGCGTTTTTCCAGCGAAAAAATAAATAAATATTAAGATTGACTATCTCGTGAAAAGGAATGTAGTTTATTTAAGCAAAACGAGTTAATAAAAGAAAACTAAGTGATTTATCATCGTTCTTTTTAGTCATATCAGATAAGAAATTCTAAGAAAAATTGTAACCATGTAGAATTATAGAGAATAAATTCTTCAAGCTTTTTTTGTTTTACCAATAATTACGAGTACCTAAGACGTGTATTAGACCACAAACAAAAGTCAATAATATGACCAGCTGATTTTACGAAATTGAAGTGAACGATAGTTTGTCACGGTAAACGGTAATGATAATACAATTAGCTATTTTACTTAACATTAATGGATTTTGTCGATTCTTAAGTGCCATTGTTGTGGACTATCTAATATGACGTCATAAGAAGTCTTTATTTAAATACCAATTCATTGACTTAAAAAAAAAATGAAATTGTTTTTTATTATTCCACGATTTCGTTTTAAATACAGACAGTAGAATTGTCTTCGTGGCGTAACTCAAAAACGTCCATAAACAAATAGCTTCGTAAATTTCGAAGTCGCCCAAATATAATATACCTATTATGTATATTCATATAATTTTAAGAAAATGAAAAAACATGTTTACTAAATTATCGTCAGTCGAATATTACATTTTCATTTGTCTCACAAAAATCATAAAGCGACTTTAAAAACTGTCAAGAATATTCTGGTTTTTTTATAAAACAGTTGTGATATTACAAAATTGTTTGTATTTTATTGTATTTTCAATCATTGTATTTGGGAAAAATTTCAATGAAATATTAAAATTTCCCTCAACATTGGCCGCCGTGGCCGAAATCGGTCATTAATGAATACGTAAATCCTATACGTAACTCACCCGGCTTGGGCGGCAACGCCGGCGCTGGCTCGACGGGTGCGGGCGGCGCGGGTTGCGCGGGCGGCGGCTCCAGCATCACCACGAAGTTGGACGGGAACACGCCCGACCGCCCCGCGCGCCGCCCCTGCCACCACCCCTCCTCTACCTGTGCCCGACACATTGAATTCTATTTATCACATAATCTCTGCTGCAATACATGAACCATTCAATATGACTGATGGAGATACAATTTTTTTCTTACAACTTTTCATTTCTGCAGATAAAAGGCACTATGTTACCAGGCATCCATTTATTATTTTATTTATATTAAAAACGATGAGAGCAAGAACAAGTATATAATTATACTAACATAGTGTTTTAAAAAAAAAACATTTATAAACATAACCACACCTAAGACCTGAGTTAACAAGAAAAGTATCTAAACAGGAATCTTGTTTGATATTATTTATACAATATGCATACAATAATATGTATTATATATGGAAAGCACCAATGATTGAAAATATTTTGTTATGTTATAATAACAATACATACCTCTCCTAGTACTTCCAACACGTCCCCCACACAAAGAGGTAACTCATCAGGGTTAGCAGGTTGGTAACTAAACACTGCCCGACAACGCCCTGGCACTACACCCGATCTATACACAACACAATTCATTTTAAACTCTAAAACAAATTCTATCAATCTTTAAGTTAACTAATTGTCCTAGTTTTTAATCAATTTACTTTTTAGGAAATAACATTATCTGAATTTATTACTATATACTATATCTAAATCAGTGAATGTGATATTCACTGATTTATCTCTTTCTGTCATTATTGACTTGGCATTCGAAAGAAAAAGACACAGCATTGTTTAACTAATCACTCACTAAGCAATTATATATATAACAGGTTATATGTAAGACCTTATAATATAATAAATTTATAGACTTTATTAGGATAATAAAAAAACACATTTACTGTTGGCATCTAATGTTACGAAAAAAGAAAAATATGGACCTGCTTTTAAATACTAGCTTAGTTAACTTGTTTTAAGCTTATAATTTATCAACAGACAAGTATTAAAAGAACTAACAAACTTGACTAACATAGCTTGCAAACATTATCAAAATCTTATCTAAATTGATAAGATAACATGCACAATCATTATTATTCTATTAATCGGGAGATATTTAAGAACTAGTCACTACAATTCAATTAAATTAATTGGTAGTATTTGAGTTTAAAATATCTCTTAATCCTGTTCGTTAATCTTGTCAAAACAAAAATTCAGTAGATTTTTTTTTATATATGCTAAATTTTATTATACAAGTAGTGTTACATCATCACTATGATTTTTATTAACGGATTCCCATGCACTATTACTATTACCAAAAACTGTCATTTTTTTTCTATAAATTCCCTCCAATCTTAAAATTGTGAGAATATTATACAGAAAAAACAAACCTTGCATTATTATGTTCAGTTAGGACGGAAACAAAGTTATCAGGAAACATTCCACGTCTTCCTTTCAATTCTCCTTTCCACCAGCCACCTGGCAGTCTTTCTACTTCTCTTAATATATCACCGGGTCTCACAGTCAACTCATCTGGTTCTAATGCATCATATGCAAAGTTGACTATACACGACACTAAAAGAAAATACTTAATTTCAGACCTCTTTATAATTTTAACTAAATATAATAATATCACAATTTTGAGACTTGTGGCACTGAAAGTTACTATATATATATATATATATATATATATATATATATATTTATTGTGATTTGCATAATTAAAAAAAACATATAATAAGATCTACAAAAGCCACTTTTAATGATTACATTTTTTTGCAAGATTTATAATATTCAATGCAACTAACAACAAAGTATGTCCTTGTAAATAGTATTTTAACTGATCAAAATACAGTTCTTTAGTTTAATATGTAAAATAATAAATTGCAAGAGTGCTTACAATGCATCTATTAAATATATTAATTTATATAATTATTAATAAAGAAGAAGTTAAAGCTTTATCCTTATATATATTAAGTTTATTTTTACATCCTTTTTATATTGTATATATATATATATTCAGGCAAATAATAACTGATAAAGACAATCAATGAAAATTTATCAGTGGTACACAATTGATATTTTTATTTATGTAAATTTAAAAACATAGACCAATAACATTGTAAATAAAACATATATAAAAATAAAATAAAAAATCTTTAAAAAAGCACCACACATTTGAAATAGTTATTTAAATCAACAAATTCAATGCTATTTTTAATATATTAAAAATATTGTGTGTGAGTAAAATCGTAAAGAAATGTCATATGGTTTGTTTATTAACATTAGCATGCATATGACATCACAATGCCATGAAATGATTCATACCATACGACAAACTTGGCAATACTCAAGAACACACGTATGTTTTTCAAGTATCTTTTGTATGTATATGTTAAAATACACTAAGTAATGAAATACACTGGCTACTCAATGAAACGCATGAACTTTCGTAAAAGAGTAGGTGATTGACTTGCATGTATATTACTATATATATATATGACACAAAAATGCTAAAATAATATTAAAGCAGGTATCGTACTACTACCTAAATCATGTCAAAGTTACAGTTATTCATATACAAACAAGACCTAAGCATTACCTACTAGGACTGATGACGGATACTCACCCTTTTGATTAGCTATAGACTCCATTTCAAAAATATATGTTTAAAATCACATCATCTCATTTCTTCAACAATCTTCTTATATCACATGCACGAAACTATGGTTCAAATAAATTTTATTACAATCAAACGAGGGCGACTACGAAATATTTTCGATTCACGGCTCACGTCAAATCACATTTGAGAACCCAACACACACATATAATCCCAAAGTTGCCAGAGTGTAAAATCGTACATCATAATATTCATATTCAATCCGCCCATTACATTATATAAAATACTCTTTATTATGTTTATTAGTATTGTACAATATTATAGTCAGCACATATAATTATATGTGCTATAACTATAATAACTATAATATTATACATGTTGTTAAAGAAGCAGATACTAGCGCGCGCAAATTGCAGACTCAACAACGTCCCAATTGTGACGTTTTGCTATATGTCGCTCATCGACGACGAGCGTGATCAGTGACAATAATAAATTAAAATACTGCTGTGTAAATACAAAAACTGTACCAACTAAGACGTTAAAATAAAACACTGGTCATCACATACTACATCTTCATCATCATTTTCGTCGGTACTGGTTTCGACCAAAACCAAAACACACCTCTGGGGTGAAGCTTTCGATAAGCATAGGGAATTATTGGCTGTCAGCTTCGATATCTCCAAGGCTTTCGACAGAATCTGGCACAAAAGTCTTTTCTCCAAGCTGCATACGGTCTGCCTGTTCAGCTCTGCACCTGGATAGCTAACATAAGCGTAGGCTCCGTGTTATAGTTGATGGTTGCACTTCACAATTCCAAGTAGTAAATACTGGGATCCCTCAGGGATCTGTATTATCTCCCACACTCTTTCTTTTACACATCAATGATATGCTCTCTCTTGGGAACATACATTGCTATACAGATGATAATACAGTACATGGGAGATACCACGGACGCGCAGTAGTCGAGCGAGCGAAAATTGAGGAGAGGCGAAGAGATTTTGTTAGAACGTTAGAACTCATTGCCAAATGGGGCTCTGATAATCTTGTTGAGTTTAATGCCAAGAAAACACGGTATGCGTCCTCACAGCAAAAAATTCACCATTTTCCCCTCTTCCTTCTTCTTCTGAGGCACTACGCTGGAGATACAAAGCAAAATCGCCATACCGGGGTTGACTTTCGGTGCGACTTTAACCCAAGGGATTATGTCAAGACTGTTATAAAAACAGCCTCATGGAAACTTGGAGTTACGAACAAAAGGTGCGGCGTTTTTTCAAGCCACAACAACTGTGTCTGGTGTGTACAAAACACAAGTACGGTCTTGCGTTGAATATTGCTCGCACCTTTGGGATGGCTCCGCTAAGTACCTATTTAGCGGAGCCCTTGGATCGCTTGCAGCGACGTGTGGCTCGCATTATTGGCGATGTAAAAGTCACAAACACCGTAGAGCAGTGTTTCCCAACGTGGGGCCCACGTGGTCCCTGTGGGGACAAAGGGGCAATTTGATAGTTAAGGGGGGCGATTTAAAAATGGACTCGACACGACTTTAACCCTTTCGTAAATCATTTACAGTGATTTACTGATAAAAAAATAAATCGACTTGATATAATATAACGTGGAGACTTGAGATTAAAGCTAATTAAATTGGAACCTGATATAAAATCTCTGTGCAGCAAGCATCAAGCGAAAGGATCGCATTAAATGAATATAGAAAAATCAATATTAAAATTATTTTGAATTACAGTTTTTCATTATATGTTTTGAAATTTTACTTACGATGTTTTGATAACAATTTTATAGTGATTTCTTCCTAAAACTTATTATTTATATTTCTTAAGGGAACAAAACAATTTTTAAAGGTTAAAATTATGTATGGGGGGCATAAAAATTTTAGAAATGTTAAGGTGGGGCATGGCCTAAAAAAGGTTGGGAAACACTGCCCTAGAGCCTTTACAATTACGTCGAGACAGCAGCGCTAAGCGCTTTCTATCGACTGTATCACAGCGAGTGCTCTGAGGAATTATTCTCTCTAATACCTGCTTTCCCTTTCCTTCATAAGTCTACGCGGGCCGGCTCTCAATGTCATCGCCTAACTGTGTCATCAATTCCATCGCTCGCAAAAAAAAAAAAATTTGCAACTCCTTTCCTTGTCACAACTTCCAAAAAATTGAATTATTTACCAGCTTACGTATTTCCCTCCTCTTACAGCCTAAATTCCTTCAACCAAAGCGTGAAGCATTTTGCGGGCCGGCAAGGCGAGGGCGACTAGTGCAGAACATTCTTCCCGACTATACTAACTACTGGCTGTCGTCGCGTTTGGACTCTACTATTACTTATCATTAGGTGGTCATTTTCCATCCCAGACAATATAAAAAAACTAATCTAACTAAATTTATATTTAAAGACAGAAAATATTTTTTGTTCAAGTGATGTCCTAACAGATTAGGGCTTAGGTATAATTTATAAATAAAGTGGAAGAGTGAAGAAAGATAGAAATTAATACAAAATAAATATGTTTCCAATTTTCATTTCTATAATCTTTATTTTTGTATAATATAATCTTCCCCGACACATGATTGCCTTTTTCTCTCGTTCTATGGAAAATATAATTATATAGTAGCATTAAAAAGCATAAAATTTATAGTTCCCACACCAGACAAGAAAGGAAGGAAACATCTCAATTCGATAATTACAAGTAGATAAAACTATTTCTCTAGATTTGACTATGCGAACGATCAACAGTCACGGCTCCTTAAAAAAATATCATACTTCAGTACTTCGCTAATTGCGAAAACAATTGCGTGAATATTGATAAACATAATTATATAATATATTGAAATTTTAGTTTTATTAAATTACTGACAATTAATGAAAATTACTGATAATTCGATCCGCTTTAAGTTTCAGTTTAAGCGTCAAGATCAGGAGTTGGTATCCTGTTCCACAAATTACAGCAGATGGAGTATAGGTATACAATTTAATAATAATAAAAATTATTCCATCGCAATCTAATCAGGATATCATTTTATTGATTGCGATATTTAAGTAACATCTGGTGATGATTGACAAAATTTCTTGTCTTAATTTTTCGATTTAATATGAAGAAATTACCCATACTATGGCAAAAACCACATCAAAATCTATTGTGTTGTAAGGAAGATAAAAGGGAACACAAAACTTTAAAAATTTAACTAAGACAATATACACGCTATTTATTGATGACTGAAGAAAATAGATAATTATAGTAATAAAAGCTTGGGCTATAAGAATCACATGTTTTAGTCATATCAATATGAAAATAAAAGAAATTTATAAATTAATGTATAAATTGTGCACTAAAAATTGTATAATTATTAACTGTGTAACTAAAATTATGTCAAAGAAATAATTTGTATAGTTTTAGTTCTTCTCAAAATGGAAAACCATCCCTATTTTGAACAGTATTTCTTGTTTTCTTGCAGAATTCCTGAGTATTTAAATAACTCTATATATTATTAACAAGGTTTATTCACAAATTATATTACACTACTAGCATCAAACATAATTTAATTTTAATTTAATTTTTTAATGGGCCATTGGAATCTGGAGGAATTCCTAATTCTTCATCTGACCAAGTGCTTGGGTCTATGTATGGCCATTCACCCTGAAAATTAAAAAAAATATTTTAATAATATACTACTTTAAAGTAAATGTAATTTATATATAATTAAATAGAACTTATATCAACATTGGGAGTATTCAGCAACTATGTAATATAAAATAACTGCTTCTTTTCTACATGTAAGCCATAGATAACTTACATAAATATGTTCTGGTTCAGTAGCAATATGGTACAGGATCCACCACCAACAAATTCCTCCGAGGACTTCAGCTAAATAAACTATTTTCTTTGATGCTGGAGGAGGAGGCACTCGGTAGGTCCAAACACTTAAAGTAGATATATTTTTTTGATTTTCATAAAGAAATATCTTATTATAAACTATGACTAACTGTTTAATGTAAAATCATTTTTTTTTAGTACAAGTGGTTTGAATTACAGAACTTTGTATAAAGCATTTATACACAATTTAAAGGAAAGTTATTCTGTTATATAACATGTATATATAATTTATGAGATCGATATATATATCTTATAAAAACAAATTTCTTGATATCGTAAAATATAGCATCTAATGACATAACAACTGATCACGATATAATACTAACCCATGGCTTCCATTTCTTTTGACTTGTTTTATGTTGGAAGCAGCATCTTTCAATGCTTTTGTAAATAAAGCCCTTGTTAGAAGCGTGCGTCCCAACATTTTATGTAAAATTAATATTTAGTTTTGTGTTAGGATTTTTTTAGGTTGATAAATCTGAAAATACGGAATTTATAGCTGTTAGAAGACAGCTGACTGACAGTGACATTATGACATATCGATAGCATTTTTTTTTTAGATAGGTAGGTACGCAAAAAAACGTTAAAAGTTATACCGCTTAGGTTAATATTACTATTCAAAGATGTATACTAACTACCTGAATCATTGTTTTTGTATTACAATGATAAAGTTTTAATTTACATTAAACCAGTTATTTAACATTTGACATTATATTGCTATACCTTATTTTCTACTACACAACCGCTAGTATAAGATATGATTTGTGTATTACAATATTTATTTAAGGGAAAATATTGCAATTAACATAACAATTAGCTACCTTAAACAGTGGTTATGGTTAGAATCATGTTTCTATTCTCTTTTGTTAGTATCAGATTCCATGCCCCTACACATAGGGATCTTAAAACTTGTGTCGTGAAAAAGTAATGTATACCCTGGATGATGTAATTATAAAATACTAGCTGACCAGTGTCCACTTCGTTGGGTGGTAAACATTTTTACTAGTGATTGATTGGCTGAACATTAATAAAGTTATCTCGCGAGTTTGATATTTTAAATTATCTCTAGAACTATGCAACCAAAAAACAAACTATATTTAAATAAAATTTTCCTTGGTAATAAAGCAATTTATTTCTAAATAGATTGATTGATTGCTGTATATGAAAAAAAAACGTCTAATAGAAATATTACTCAATAATACCTATGTCGTATTATCACTTTACCCATTTGTCCAAATTATATGCAGTAAAAGGGAAAAGCCTTTTGTTTTAAACACTTGAGACGATAAGTTTACTTATTTTGATAAAAATTCATAACCGACTTACTTTGCAAATCCCACTACCACGAGTCTTTTCAATTTTTTCATTTTTCAATGTTAATATATAGCCTATGACACTCACAAATGATGTGGCTCTGTATTGGTAAACGAATTTTCATAATTGGTTCAGTAGATCCAGAGATTACCCCCTACAACCTCACAAACTTTACCTCTTTATAATATTAGTATAGATTTGAATGCCAGTAAAAATATTTTTGAAGGTTAAAAAAGGCAAGAAAATAATAAATAATAATTACAAATAAATATTATTATTAAACAAAATATTTTAAGCTTATCTAATGACTATACACTATACTACATACAACAGTTTTAAATAGCTGCATATATTTATTTTTTATTAGCTTGATCTTGACAACAGGGTTGGCCTCCACTTATACCATCATTTATTATTGCCGCATCATTGTATGGAATATTGTCAAGCTTAATTGTGTCTTCTGTGATTTTAGCCTCTGGAATAGAAAAATATAAACTTCTAAATTATCATTTTGTAGTTCATATTCATTCAAATATAAGATATGAGACAAATATACGAAATATACTTGAACTGTCCATTGCCCATAAGTAATGTTAGATTAGTAGAAGTAGGCTTACACGAAAATATATTATTTATAGGTACTTTAAAAGCAATACTTTTTAAGACGTTACTGGAATGACTGAAACTTTTGTCTATACTATATGTTTATCGAAACAAATTACTAGATTGATTTTAACATTAAAAGCTTTTTATGTTCAAAAGTTTATAACTTAAGCTTAAAGGTATTCATTTATGTATGGATACAATGACGGGAGCTTGAAGATATGATTACATTAAAACATATTTATTCACACACAGGGTCAGTTTTGAGCACCTTTGCAAAAGATTCCATGCAGACTGAGCTGTTATATATTTTATATTTATAGAGATATTAATATGATATTGCATATTACATGAAAGTATATTTGTTGGTTCCACCTTCTATAAGGTTTACTTGTTTTTTTATGGGCTAGAAAGTGATAAAGAGTAACTTTGTGTGGAAGAATAAACAAGAGATGATTTCACTATAAACACTAATGCAAATAAAACCTACAATAATCAAACCATTATGACAATTCCAAAAATTATATAACTTAAACTTAACTTATTATTTAATTAATCATTATAATTATTCATCATCAAATTAAAATTTGTGAAATAAAAATATGCTAGGGCTAATAGTTCCTTACCAAATATGCCTGGTTTGACTTGTTTTGCTTGAATAACTTGAGTTCTCAGTTCCCTTTCCACATCTTCTCCAAATTTAATCATCTGTATAAAAATAAAATATGGTACGAAATTGCAAATGTGAAATGTTTTTTATATTTAATACAAAAGGAAACTAAATCATTCATTATCAATCAGTCATCATTACATAAAACACATTTGTTGTGAAATATAAACATAGATTTTGTGCAAAAGTTACCTCAAAAATTATCATGAACTTGCTTAATTTGATCTTTTTGTGAAAGTAATTGTATCCTTGTTATCCAATTACATTACAAAAATTCAAAATGTATTCCATAAGCTTACCGCTTTTATTGCTTCTTCATTTTCAACATTTCTATTTTTATGATATTCATCATTGATCCTCAACCTAGCTGCATTTAAGGCACGTTCATCTCCATCAAAAACTCTTAATCTAGTGCGATGTAATTGTTTAAAGCTTTTGAGTACCTAAAAAAAATATTTTAAATAATAGTCTCCTAATGTAATTTTTTGCCTAATGTAATGATAAGATATTAGCTTCGATAATACTTAGATATCTTATATTTTCATGTTTTCCTTTATTTCAAATACAAACGTTACAAGACAAGAAAGAAATGTAAAATGTACGTTTCAAAATCCCAACTACATTTCTATAAGTAAGTTTTTACCGATTATAACATTACCATTCTTTTTAATGAAGTCATAATTTAAATATCTTCAGAATTAATTTAATAACATATAAAAGGGCATATCCAACATGGGCTTATAAGACTTAAAAAATATCAAAGAATAAATTGAGTCGTAAATAATTATTTGGCTATTAATAAATTAAATTTTTCTTCCCGCTTACTGACACAAGTGCATATGACATTTGACAATTATGACATAATTACCTAATGATATAATTGCACACTATGGTTGATTTTGACAATTGATACTTGAAATAAGTTCAGGAAATTACTTCGTTGCCAGTATTAACGGGATGCGGCGAAGATGTGTTATTGTGACATATATGTTGGCGCACATCAAAATGGCACATTAAATATGGATAGACACATCGTTGTTGACCGAATATGAAGATTTCATCGCTGATGTTTGACACGAATATTCGATAATGTGGCTACAGAATTATAATTTACGCGAATTGCTTTTAACCAAAATAGCTTCGAAAATCTATATACATTTCAACGACGAAGCAAGGAAGCGGTTCATAGTCGAACATAATTTTTTTTAATATGGTCAATATATTTATAAATCTATTTTTAATTAATAATTTATAGATCACTTTCAGAAGATAAAACTATATTTTTAGTAACAATCAAAACTAATTTTTCAATCCATCTCATCTAGGCGTATAAATTTTTTTCGATTGCCCAAAATTTGGCTTTAACAAAAAAAATGTTTATTGAATTGAAAATAAGTTTCTATTTAATGTGTCTCCAATATTTTTTGTTTGACTTTTATCATGAAAATAATTATTTATTTTCATCAAAATTCCACAGATTATTATGGATGATTTTATGGATCATCGAAAAAAGATCGCAGTGTAGTAAAGCGGGGAAAAACGACAACGTTTACGTATTTCATCGAGGAATAACAAAATATACCTTGGCAGTACTGATGATTGTATTTTATCTGTGCTTTCAGGTCGAGTTTGAAGTTTGATATCATTTAATGTTTATTGTTCTTGCATTTTCTATTACTTATTATGAAAAGGGAATGGAAGTGGACTGAGGTCTTATTTGATTTTTATGTTATGTATATCTATTTTTTATAAGGAACGGTGGTCATAGTTGTTGGTTATTTTTGTTTTTAATTGCAAAATTTTATAAGTGTAATTTATTGCTACTGTAATGTAGGTTTTCAAGTGTGAATTGTGAATCATTGTGGTGATATCTTCAGACAATTAGCTAATTTGCAGTTTCCGGTAAGAGATAAAGGATAATATTAAATTTTATCTTGGTATTTGGTAGCTTTCGCTTACTAATAAATTTCATAAGCTTGTGCCCAACAATGTATATAATACACCATTTGTAAACCGCTTAAATTTTTGTTTTACATAAAAAGAATTGTCAGTAACAATGTTTTTATATAGTTTTTATAATTCAAGAGTTTATTTAACATTTATCTATAACATCTAAAACTTGATTGACATTTTGCCTAGATGGCTATAAAAGATAGAAAAATTAGGTCATATTATGAACTTTGAGTTTAAATGACCTTTTCTACGTTTCTGTCATACAAGTATTTTTTTTAGTTAACATAGTTAAAAGTTTCTTATTTGATTCTTTTACTGACCCATTTTTAAACATTTGTTGTTATAGTAGTGTAAAATTTAAGGATACTATGTCATAAAATTTTAATTAACTTCTTTTCTTGTGATTAATTATTTTGTTGGCCACTCAGATGTTTTTTTGTAAATTAATTAAATTATATCTCATTTAAAAAGATTATTAAATATTGTCCATTTCTTGATCTACAAATGCAGTCTATGTGAAATTTGTAATTATATAATCTCTATCATACTATAAACAATCAAATATTTAATAAAAAAAACAATATTATATTAAAACTGTTATATTTCAATGATACTATATTCAAGGTTTTATTAAAATAGTTTTTTCTTTAATAAAAAAAAATCAACAATTTCTACATACATGATACTACTCTATATAAAAAATATTGCATTTTTATGTTTGTATTGTAAGGTAGTTGTTAGGTAATAAATAATTATTAATGTCATATTTATATCAGTATGTGACATTTACTTCAACAAAGTCCTTTATCTACAACAAGATAGTTAAAAGATACTACATAATAAATAGTAGCCATTAGAAATTATATTTACAAGAGATAAGGCTAGTTTTCTTTATGTAATATCTATTTTGTTAATAATAAATAATTATGTAAGCTTTTATATTAAATTGTAATGAATAAATATAAAATTTAATTAAAAAATGAATAAATAAAAGATTAATTTATTTATCTCAGAAATTCTACTTACATTACTTTCATTTTTGATGTTTTAAAATTCAAATGAGTATTAGTCATAATATTATGTAGATAATTTTGTAAAAAAAATAATCAAATGTAGGTTCTGTGTCATTTATAACAATAATAGTATCTTACTATAAACACGTAATTATAAAATGTATGAATTTTAATAAAACAATCTGTTGACTTTTGATCATAGGTTACATTAGTCATACTATCACTGTTATATAAATATAAATAATACCACATGTACTAATTACCTATTCAACTTAAAAATTATAATACATCAGTTTACTGGAACTTATGAGTAATTTATTCCACATATGGTGACCAGATTTCTATGAAGCATTCATAGATATTTTAGCATAAAATTTTGTTCATATGTTCACTTTTAACATTACATAATATTTACCGCAGTAAACATTAAGTATAGTTAAAAGTGAAATGTTTGAAAATTAGTCTTAAATGTAATCTCTACATACTTCATAACATATGTTATGAATAAAATGGTATATATTTTTTCCAGTGTATTTAACTTCTTTATGAAATTTTATTATAATGAAATAATATTCATTATTGATGAAAATTCCAGTAATTTTAATGTTATATTGTTATGTTACTGTTCTGCCTACAATTTTGGATGATTAACATTATATACACTGTTCCAATGTGTCCCACATTGTGGATACACAATATTCCACACAACAAGGCAATAATATACTTTGCAGTGTTACAATTCAATCATACTCAACAGTATATAAAGTGTTGCCTGTTTAATTGTTTGAAATAAAAAAAAACGAACCCGATTTTAGGAGAACTTTCATATTACCATTGTTTGTCATTATTTATATATGTAGATTAGTGTCGACATATAATGCAAAGGAATAGTAATAATAAAAAGAAATAAGATTTTTTATTATTATATTATGGGCTTGTTTACATTATTGACGTAATTTCCGAGTAAGTTTAAAAAAATACGCTGACGACACAATTAAACCATATTACCTTTGTGTCGGAGAAAATCTGCATTAGGATAATTATTAAATCTTCACTAGACAAGGCAGTAAAGTTATTTCAAAATATTAACTAAAGCAGTTGTTAATAAAAAATATTTAAAGTATGCATCAGGTCTGTTTCGTATAAAGGCGATAAAAGGGAAATTATTGGTGTCGTCAGCATAGGAGAGCCAAGCACAAAATAAATTTTAATTCAAGTTTAGTCATTGTTAAACATAATGTTGTTTTAAGAAATGCGAGAATTCTATACGCAAACATATAGGAAAAAATATTGAAGGTTAAAACAAAATTCGTATCAACAATACATTTCAGATGTTTATTTAAACTACCATTTATTTACTCCTAGCAACGTTGTATATCGTAATTCGAACAGACTGCGCTCAAACATTTCTTTTTTCCTGGTAATTGAATGTTTTATCATTGTTGCATCCGGGATGAGATGGTTGACGTGTCAGCGTTATTCGTCCGTTGTCTGCACGTTCTCACAAGATAAGTTACAACCTTACGGGCAATTTTTACTGCGCTCATTTAAATAAGTTAGAGGCGAACAACTCATGCCAGATACTACTGTTAGATAATTCAAGTAAAATAGATATTTTTTATTTATTTTATATTAATTAGTTATTTGTAACGAATCTTACTCATAGACATGTAAAGAAATATCGCGAATACTAATGTAACGCATGTTAAAGAGGTTAGTCAGTGCCATACCCACACGTAGTGACCTGTTTAGCTCATAACGGTCATAATTGTTTAGCTCTTCACTACCGTCTGGTGTTTTGTCAATATACGTGACAATTGGATGGAACACGAGAAGCGTTTCTGTTTAATATGTTTATGTTTACAATACACATACTCCGATTAAAAGAATCAGCCAGTAAGTGACCTCTTTAAACTGAATAGGTCATCTTCAATGTGTCTAACGAAATAATTATTAGTGCAATAGAGCTAGGTACTTTAAATTGTTGATTATAACGCAAAGTAACGCTATTAATAAAATGAACACTTTTTGTCGTACACATAATTTAACGTTCATATTTCAACCGTATAGTTGTTATATTTTTCTAGAAAATTGGCAACCAACTTAAAACTACAATAGGATTTACTAATTGAAGTAATAACTACCACCGGTTCAAAGACGGAAAATGAATCATCAAAATCTGATAAGAACCGGCAAAAGAAGTTCAGTAATTGTAAGGCGACACTTGATAGCCATAAATGTTACACTGCTTGCGCTTAGACTTAAATCCACTATCTAGTACAAAGCGATGCAGTCTGGGATGGTACAATACCACCCCAGAAGAGCGTTTATCAAGCCCAATAGCCGTTACTATTCTAAGGGAAATGTTGGGATGAGATGAACCGATTTTTATTTGCAATGTAACGTAAGCAATGATAACCATATATTTAATTTTTTTCGTTTAATTTTTTCGCTAACATTCGGCTTCATGTAGATTTTTTTAAACAAATATACAGCAAATATCCGTAATTAATTTGACACAGCGTCTATACTTAGTAGTGTTATTGATCTACGTAGCTATTTGTGGCGTAAAACGAGGTAACCTACTTATATATATTGCTTTCACTATTCTTTCTAATGTAGAGTTGCAGGTATTTATTATTACTTGTAACGTTAATTATTGTTAGGATTGTCTAGATTTTTGTAATAGGCGTAATTGTTGATAGGTTTACCTATAGACATGTAAGTGCAGATGTGCTCAAGTGTGAATGAAGCCAGTATAATTAGAAGTATAAAGAACGAAGTGGCAATTTAATCAACGGCGTCTCATGTAACTGTATTCAGAAATGAAATTGCGAGTACCGAAATTATATTATCAATGGTTTTAGAATTGCTCATCTTACTAGTTATTCCTAAAAATAAAAGTGGCTTGCTTCACAAGGTTGCAGATTCTGAAATCGTGGGTTCAAATCCCGGGGTCGCTTGTGTTGAGTATAATTGGGGTTTTGTGTGATTATATTATAACTCTCAATACTCCCCCCGGATTTGAAATTTGTCGCTTTTCAGTGTTGACACCCCTGGGTCTTAATTACGCTTTCGGCTATGCTCCTGAACTATTTTCGATTTAGATGTGTGGGATTTGTGAGAACACACTTAAGCACTATAATATTTGTGCAGTTGGCTAGTCTCCATTGAATTGCTGTCGTGTCCGACATCGGTCAGGATAGCATCATATTTGTGAAAACTTACTAATAAATAAATTATCAAAGTATGTATGTAAAAAGGCAAATTAGGTATATGAATTTATTATAAAATCAATTAATTAAGCATAAAAAAATATTCAAGAAATAAAAACAAATATTTTTCCCTACGTGTATTGTTGTATGTTCATAATAACATGAAAATAAAATAGCAATAAAATTTTTACTTAATGTATCATACACCGCAATTACCATTGAAAATGATAAGACCAGCATATAAACATAATTTTATGACACATCGCATGCAGTGCTTCCGAACATTACCGATGATAGATGCGCAGCATCCGACTTCAAGTAACGATTTCTAACAGCTTTTAACAATTCACTCATATTAATATTACGTTTTAGATAAACAGAAGATAATTCATTTTTAGATATTATTTATTTCTATTATCTGAACCAAATTGCCGTGTTTCATTAATAGTAGTGGCGGATGGCGGTTTTAATAATAACTAGTTAAAAATTATTTTATTTATTTTTGTTTATAAAAAAAATGCGTCATTTAAACTTAAAAAGCAAAACTTTATTTAAATTCAAAATTTAAATAATTACACGAAATAAATATACAATAAAGTACTTATATATTTATTATACAAGAATGTTTGTAATATTATAAGATATAATTAGCAATCCATCCTGGTTTCGCATGAGAAAAAGTTAGTAATTCATCTTGCAACGGTCTTGTTAATAATGAGATATTAACAAATATTATAATCAGTATCGAGCCAAGCGATTAATTTCCCGAACTGTATTATATCCTAACTTGCGCCCTATTTCTTTTTTCGTTAATTTATTCGTACTTTTAATATTTATCAAAATAGTGGTAGCGAAAAGATGGAGAGATTTTATTTTATGTTATTAAATTATTACTAATTAAGATGAATATTTTAGTTAGATATAACCTAATTATAATGATTGTGATGTTGATGATGATAAAAAACAGACTGCCCATAAAGTTCTAAAGTTATAGTAATATGTATAATTTTGTTGAAGTGGCATTTGGTTAAAAGCTAGAGTGAACTAAGATATAACTGTTTGCAATCACATTGTACTTAGTATTTTTAGATTCAGCCCACTCAACCAGTTCGAAGTAGGTACGCGTTCTGTACTACTGCAATAAAATAGTCTTTATAGCAAAGGCAAGTGTGTCCAATTTTGTTTAATTTTTTACAATTATTGTTTGTATTTCAAAATTTTACTATGAAAAAAAGTAAAGCAAAAATGTCGCAATGAATATGAATGCTGTAAATTAATCTAGCTAAGGAAAAATTTATTGCCATAACTGACAAGGAATGGAGAAATGTTTATGCTATTTAAGAGGAAAATAAATTGCAGGGTATAGATGAGGGTACACATTAGAATGAATTATCATTAAAATGATTTATCGGATGAAATTGATGTTGAGGATTAATATGTAATGTCAAGAGTTAAAGAAATTCATGATTATAAATGACGTTTAATGTGTATCATAATAAAAACCTAAAACTTTTTGTTTAAAATAATTATCTACTGACCATTCACTACTACAAACGCAAAAACGTATACAAGCTGATTTGACTGCATCTTCTGTTTTAAAATTATTTAATACGAAATGTATTAAAAAAGGATGCAAATAATAATTAATTATCGATTAAAAAATTTTCTTTTTATCATACAAATTAAGCTTCAAAAAAATAAATCTAACCACCACGTGTGTTTCGTGGTCATGAAAGTGCTTAATGCTTTTTCAAAAGCCATGGTATTTATTAACTTATAATCGTTGCTTAACGGCTTTTTAGTTAAACGTGATTAAACACTGATTACTCTTTTTCTCTCATTATTGTTTTGACATTCGATAGAAGAAGACAACATTGTTTAACTAATCACCCGCTAAACAACGTTTTTAAGAAAAGCCGTTAGACTTTGTGCAGTTAATTTACCGTTAATAAACCATTGGACCAAATTTCAGATAAATATAAATAAGAAACAAAAACTGTTGAAAATGTATCCACATAAGCGAACAGTAACAATCGTACCGATTCGTACGACTACCATGATTACTTTGGTTATGCTTTTATTGTTGTCATAACTAATTCGGATGGCTTGATAATTTTTTGAGATATTGGTAATTGCGTCAATATAGTGAAGACAAAGTGTATGGGCGTTGTATGAAATAAGAAATTACAGTAAGCGTCGCCATGTGTGCACCATCAGAAACTGGTTACTGGTTCGGAAAATCGGAAAATAATTCCTACACTGAGTGATTAGTGCTAAAAAGGCTCGCAGCGCTGAGCGAGGAATGTTTGGACTCTTATCGTGGCCTTTACGGCGCCAATTGCTATAGGCCGTGGCTACCTGTTAGCCAGTTACTATCACGTGGCCCATGTGCCCTAAAAAATGTACTTCAACCTAATTATTTTTTTAGTAAGTTTGAAAAATCGAAATCGGTTTAGTATCACTAAATATATTACATATTACGTTTTAAGAAACTCCTTTTATGATGTTAACAAAAAATTATCTTTGCTCTCATCATTAGTCAGCACCAATCCTTAGCAAGATGCGACAAGATGAGTCAGTTTTCTTAATATATATTTTCTTTTTTTAACAGAGAAGACGACGCTAGGTTATTTTTCATTTGGATTATTGTTTTTTTCACCTTTCGTTAGGACGGCGCGAACTATTACAGAAAGAAGATTTTACTGTTATTATGAAACACTAAATAACAATTTAAATTTCACGTATAATGTTGTGAGGCAAAAGACAACATAGCGCTGGTTATCAGATGGTCCCTTTACATCGGAAATATATATTTTTTTATAGAATTGGAAGGCGGACGAGCATATGGACCACTTGATGGTAAGTGGTCACCAACGCCCTTAGACATTGGCATTGTAACAAATGTCAACTATCGCTTACATATCCAATGCGCCACCAACCTTGGGAACTAAGATTTTATATCCCTTGTATGTAATTACACTGGCTCACTCACCCTTCAAACCGGAACACAACAATACCAAGTACTCCTGTTTTGAGGTAGAATATCTGATGAGTAGGTGGTACCTACCCAGACGAGCTTGCACAAAGCCCTACCACCAGTAAAGTAATGCAAAATCAATAAACAATTGATTATACAAATAACAACAGATGAAAATGAGTGTTTGTAAGACAACCATTTGTTATTTTGTCATACAATGACTGCCATTTGGAATCAGATGTAACAAAGCATTGTTATTTGTCGGAAGAATAACTTGCGAGTGGACGAGCGTGCGGCGGATGCTGCCACCAGTAGCCTTCCGTTTATTTGAACAGTTCCTTCTTCTTTCTGATGACGATGTTTTTCCTAGTAACTTTTATCAAAGTTTTATTATCATACAATAAATGGTATTCATACAATTGAAACATTTACAAAAGTTTGATAGAACCTAAAAATCATATATATATATTTTAGGTTCTTACATATGAAATTGGCGTTTTGAACGGGAGGAATATAAAGTCAATTTTTTTTTTGTAAAATAAATTTAATTAATCAAAGTATGCACCGTTGTTATCTATGCACTTTTGCCATCTCATAGGTAGTTCATTGATCCCTTTACTAAAAAACCATGGGGGCGACAATTAATGAGCTCTTTGAAGGCCGATTGGACTGCGCATCGAAGTTGAATTTTTTCCTTGTAAGAAGCTGTCCAAATTCCGGAAAAATTTTAATCTGTTGGAGTAAGGTCCGGGGAGTACGGTGGATGTCGCAGACATTCCAATCGTAGCTCATTTAACTTAGTGGTTGTTTGTTGTGCAGTGTGTGGTCTTGCGTTGTCGTAAAGCAGCAGTGACCTAGAGCGATTGACCAATCTCGGTTGTTTAGCAGCTAGTTCTTCCTTCATGGTTTGCAGTTGCTGACAATAGATATCTGCCGTAATCGTTTGGCCAGATTTTAGAAAGCTGTAGTGAACGACACCGGCGCTAGTCCACTTAACACTCACAAGTAACTTTTTCTGAGTCAATTTTCGTTTAGGGCAGGACCAGGGTTCAGCCATTGCGACGAGCGCTTCCGATTATCGTACAGTATCCACTTTTCATCACAAGTAATGATTCGATTTAAAATCCCTTAATTATTGTGTCGGTTGAGCAAAGTAACACAGCAGTCGATGCGTGTTTGCAAGTTCGATTCACTCAATTCATGAGGTACCCATCGTTCAAGTTTTTTTACTTTACCGATTTGCTTCAATTGGATTAATACAGTTTTATCACTTACTCGGGGTAAATGTAAGTCTGCAGCAATCTCTGAAGTGCTTTGTGATGGATACGCTTCCACAATAGCCATATAATTCTTCATTTTCCACTTTGATCTACGGCCGTCCACGGGGTTGGTTCTGAAGGTCAAAATTTCCACCAGCACCGTACACATAATTAATCCTTCGAGCTGTTTCTGCAGCACTGGTGCCACGATAGAACTCGTATTCGTAAATATACCGATATTTGATGTTTTCCAT
Source organism: Nymphalis io (assembly GCF_905147045.1). Taxonomy (NCBI): domain Eukaryota; kingdom Metazoa; phylum Arthropoda; class Insecta; order Lepidoptera; family Nymphalidae; genus Nymphalis; species Nymphalis io. The sequence continues at coordinate 4,916,599 of NC_065893.1, read as the reverse complement.
TGTGCGGTAATATATATATATATATAAATAAATTTCGTTAAAATTATTTTAAAAAGATAGGTTTATATGTTTTATTTTTCTTTAAATTTTATACTTCTATTAGTATGATACAAACTAATGATCCATTAAATGATTGTTTACGCTTTAGTACACATATATTGTATGCAATACCTAATAGTCCATCTGTATGCATATGTCCACAATGTGTACTGAGATGGTAAGCTTATAATAATGAGATTATTATGGACGGTTTGGCAAATATGTCGGGCATAGCAATATAGTCAGGCAGAGGAAGCTTTTAAGCTATCAATATATTAATGTTATTTTAGTTCTAAATATTAATGTTTATATAAAAATATCTATTTAGTAAATAGCTATATTTTATCATGAGCAATATCTATATGTACGGTTTTTTTTTATTTTACTGCCAAGATTTAGATGTTTTTCGACAAGTACACGAAAAAAGTTCAGGCGTTATATGGGCTAACTACATTCAGAAGCATGCTTACACGTACATTACGTACACTGCGTAATATTTATATTAAGTTCAACGAACTTGATTTGAATCGTTTACCTACATATAATTTATTCACTTTATAAAACAACCAGTTTGTGTTTGTGCATACCGATGCAAATTATTTCAACCGTTATATTACTTCTTGCGGTTTGATTTTTCCTAGTATCCGATGTGATATCTGTTATCTTTATAATCTTTATAATATAGTATTATATATAAAACTTACCGTCCAGGCTTTGCACGGGTAGAATACATAATCCCCCTACATAAAACGTTTATATTGAAGAACAAACATACAAAGAAAACTCGTTTTTTTAGACCAGGAACCTCGCGGTCGTACGTAGAACAACTCACAATAGTTTTATCACAATCGGATGAACTTTATTCATTTTTATTTATGAAAAAGAACATAAAAAATAAAAATATGTGTATACAAACAAACATATACTCTGTTAGAAACGTTCTGTGCAGACGTTAGCTCTAGTTATTGACGATAGTGAAATAACGAATTGCATATCATTAAATATATTAATAAGTAAATTATATTTTTAATAACTCTGGTATAATCGAATAATATATACATTATCGTGTTTGGTGACGGTTAATGAATTAGCTTATGTCGGATGTTATTTTATTTTTCAACGTGTTCTATCAGCGTAACTTTAGGAAAGGAGTCCGTTGTATAGCTGTCGGAGATTTATGGGCTTATATATATCGCTTTACTCACCCGCAAATATTCTGCTCCACTTTTACGATGGTGTAGACGCACATGGTAAACGTACACGTCACGAGAAATCTATAGTTGCTTAAGAAGTTATTGAGTTCGCGGAGTCGCTGTATCCAATAACGTCTGTGAGACCTCATCCTCATCGCAATATTTTCAGCATAAGTAAGCAATCAAGACTGCCCTTTGTAAATACAAATAGAGGATTATTAAATCGAATTTTGAGATCATAGAGACGGATAGAGTCAGATACTGAAGCCTCACCACATGTTACGTTCCTGAAGGTGTCATGATAAAAATACTTTAATCATTCCTGTTTATTAAACTTGTGCGTTAGTTTAATACATAAGGTAGCGTTGTAACTATGTATATAGTTTACGTCACGGATTATTATTCAGACTTCACTGACCTTGAATGGTTTTAGCGGAACTTTAATTACGCGAATGAAATCAAAGAGCTGTAATTCCTTTGATATGAACTATTAGTACTAGTATATAATGTAGGTGTATCTAGTGTAGGTACCTACTCAAAAAATAGTATAGTATATATACATACACATTATTACACGTTACTGGTGATAGGGCTTTGTGCAAGCTCGTCTGGGTAGGTACCACCCACTCATCAGATATTCTACCGCAAAACAGCAATACTTGATATTGTTGTGTTCCGGTTTGAAGCATATGCTCGTCCACCTTCCTATTCTATTAAAAAAAAAATCTAAGGTGATATCTACATATATTAAGATATTTAAATAATAATAATTATTGAGGACGCATAGTATTTCGGTTAAAAAAAAAGTCTATTGGATTGACATAAATAAATAGAAACAACTTGGTGGTGTTAGGTTAAGGTCGATAAATTCAGATGTGAGTACGATCGTGCTGTTGTTACGGTAAAAAAAAATTAATAACAAATGAAAATTTAACTAGTACGTTTCATGATTTTCTTCACTTTTTGTCTTATTTTTATATTAAAAATTGCGTTACGCTATCAATTATATTAAAATTTGTATCTCTATGTGGGCCATGTTTATAAGGTCGTTTGATTCTAATATTATAATATGTCTGTATGACATATTTATTTCTCCTTTTTACTCCGGAAGCTTGAAATTGTTCACAGGGGACAGTAAAACGTCTTTCTCAATTGTCAACATAAACGAACGACGTGAAGAATACGAGATTGTCAGAATTTTAAATTAAACACTGACACTTTATAACATCAGTATGCAGAGCATTATATTAGTTTTCTATTTTAGTTTAACTAATCATATATTTGGCTCGTATATGTCGTGCAATGAATATTTTATAGGGTAATTAAATTGACACTTGTTAATATAAGTTTTTATTTATGTATAGGATAGTGCGGTAAGAATTCTACATATTATAAACTACATTATTATAATATGATGTAAAGTTATTATGTTTATTTGTTTTGTTTCGAATTTCAAAAACATTCCCGGCTGTATTATATATAGCTTTGTTTGCCTTATTTTACTATACTGTGAGTGCAATCGTAATAGAAAAACCAACGGTCTTACTTATAAATGTTAGTTAAACTCAAAAATGTTTTTACTCTTTTTGTCATTATTGATTTGAAATTCGAAAGAAGAAGAAGAAATTGTTTCACTACTCACTTGCTAAACAAAGTTTATAAGTAAGGCTTCAAAAGTTTAACGCGATCGACAGATTTCGAAAGCGTATATATAAATAGCATGTGTCGTAAACGCTTCCATATGTATCATACATATTTGATTTTGGCATTATTTATTTATAAGACAGTTTTAATTCCTATAAAAATTGCATGACTGTAATTTTAAACATTTTCTATAAACTAAAATTAGTCTTCGTAACTTGTGTTTAGGATCTTTAGTTTTAAGAAATATTGTAAAACAGTACGAAGTAAGCATAATACAAAAAAAAAATAACGGTTTAAATATATTTTAAATAAGTAAATAATTGTCAAACAGCAAATTTAATTGTAATGCTAGATGCTCTTTAAACGGTAAATAGGTCATAACGTGATGTTATATAATCTATAACATTTCTTTTTCATTCTTTATAGTGATATAAAAACGTAGATACAATCGATTAAAGAAACAAACATTAGGTTTGTATAATAATAAGTATTTGTTTGTGTAGGCCTGTTTGGCTTAATACCATTCTTAGATATTCTACTGTCAAACGACAGCAGTTAATTTAGACTGTATCGCTTTTGTATTACAGTTTAAAGTTAAAGTGAGCCAGTATTATGGTATGGTATGACATATAACATATTTAATCCCAGAGTTATGTCGTTACAACACTGATGCTCGCGGGAGGCGACTTCTTCTCATCAGATACACATTCTCCTCTATCTATTGTTTAAAAATAAAATAAAGTTCAGTGATAAATTGTGTTTTTGATGTCGGAGTATAAATTATTGATTTATTAATAAAACAAATAACAAATTCCCTTCATTTGCCTAAACTAAGAGCACTCATTATAAAAATTAATGCTATTCGATGAATCCATTCATTATACATATTATTTTTTTCTTTGTTCTAGACAAAGCAATTCATAATTTGCCACAACAGGCAACGAGAGGAAAGGCTAAACAAGCGCTGAATGCATATCGTCACGTAAACGATCGCAAACAATACATTTGTTATGGAGTTGCGGTTTAGCGTTGTTTGAACGGTAGCCGATATGTGGAAGACTGTTGTTTTGCTGTCGCTCGCTGCAACAGCCAGCGCCCTGCTTGAAGGACCAAACGTTTGCACCAGACAGGAGACGTGAGTATTACTCTTCATGTCTTTTACTGACTATTGTAAACTAATTAGCAATACGATTCTTAGGTCTTCGGTCTTGTCTATTTGACAAAAATTATTGCCTACAAATGTTTAAATATTACCACATAAATTCTAAAAGATCTCGATTGCGTGCTGTTACGATTCTTTGTTTTAAGGTTGAGAACGCAAAAAGGTATTTATAAAAATCAATGTAAACAATGAAACCTTATTGTTGTGTTTAATTAAATGAAACTATAAAAGAGTCAAATTAAGGAGTTTGCAATACGTGAACCATAAAACTGCTAAATGTTAAAGATTATTAATTGTTGCAATATTTTTCATTTATAGTTGTTAGTAAGACAGGCAAAATATACCCTGCCCGATTGTAAGGTTACCACCGCCCATAGACCCATTGGCACTGTAAGAAATATTATCGGTCACATCGCCAATGCACCACCAATTTTCGTTTGGAACTTATTGCATTTGCTGGTCCAATCGATTTGTTAAATAAACACGTGGTAGTTTTCTTCACGATTCCTTATTATATTATATACACAAATAAAGCGTATGAAACCTCATTGGAGCTTGGCCGTATTTGTAACTGCGACCCACATGTTTTATACAAAGATTATCTCGGCTCATTGATGACTATTCACTTTTATGTAATTGCTAAGAATGTATAGATTATTTTTAGAATTAATAAAGTATATAATATTTATTAATTGTTCAATACTTATTAGCTATGTTAATTGTCGTGTAACAATTATATTAAATATTGAGAAGGCTAATTATTATCAATAAAAATTGACGTTTTAAGTATATATTTGGTCTTTACATTTTCAAATAAATAAATAGGCTATTATGCGAAAAATATAAATATAATTTTTAGATATTTGTTTAAATATAATTTATATTTAATCTAATCCCAAAAAGCTTTGAGTGGATTTCGAACAACAAATTTATTATATTATTGCAGAATGTATAAGTTGTATTGGCCCGACGCAATTTTAACCCTAGATTATGTATAGCTTTACAGTAACAGCCTGTTAATGTCCCACTGCTGGGCTAAGGCCTCCTCTCCCTTTTGAGGAAAAGGTTTGGAGCTTATTCCACCACGCTGCTCCAATGCGGGTTCGTAGAATACACATGTGGCAGAATTTTAATGAAGTTAGACACTTCAGGTTTTCTCACGATGTTTACCTTCACCGTCAAGCACGAGATAAATTATAAACACAAATTAAGCACATAATATATATAAAATTTAGTGGTGCTTGCCCAGGTTTGAACCCACGATCATCGGTTAAGATTCACTCGTTCTAACCACTAGGCCATCTCAGGCAGCATTATATATGTTCACTCTTATTGTACAATATATTATTTATTTAGTTTTCCTTTTACTCGTCCATTAAACTTGTTCCGATTCGATTTGTTTGCGTCATTTAAATGCAAACAAACGCATGATATCCATTGAGTCCCTAGATTTAAAAACGAGTTTACCACAAATGAGTAAATTGATTTCTGGTAAATTTCCCTATTCGTACATAATATATAAAAGATTTTGACTCAGCAACACTGTTTTGTGTCGCTGAATCAAACTTCTATAGACTTCTATAGAACTTTACTTTAATTTACTTTACTTTTTATGTGTAATGCTTATATGCTATTTTAAATAAATGTTCAAGTAATATCGATCTTTGCACTTATTAATAAATAGATAATTGTATAATAAAATGTATGTACTAATATTTTGTTTAATATAAATCCTGTAACATATTCAACGCATATACTGATGATATTGTCGTCTTAATCGTTTACCGAATTGATGTCATTACAGTTGATAAACACAATCGAAATCAATAAGCAAATTAAGATTTACATGGTGGTAAAGGATAGTTAATATTTCTTACAATGCCAATGTCTATGGGCGGCAAGCGACAACCACTTCCTTATGGTAAGTGGTCACTAACGCCCATAGACATTAGCGCAACGGTGCTTACATCGCCAAAGCGCTACCAATCGTTTTTCTTTAATAATTTTGTTGAAATTCAAAGCGTCGTATTTTGCTATTTTTTTAGAAGTGGATTCTGTCTTTTATTTCGATAGTAATATAATTATAACTTTATTATAAGCTCATATTAAATGTCAGTGTTCATAATTGTTATTTTAGTCGATAAATGATAATGCTTCAGTTCATGTTACACGTTTTTACTGCGTGTCCTTATCTCCTTTCGTTATAATATAATCCTATGTATGAGTTATTCAGTAGTGAGAACAATAAACTCGAATGACACTGTAAATTAAAATCAATTTTATATGTTTAGGTATACGACAACAATCAGAGTATCCGAGCAGAAACCATATCAAGTTAAAGAATACGCCTGGTGTTTCAATGTACCCCCACGATGTTCCAAATACAAGATCAATTTCAAGCAGGTGTTGAAAACTCAGACTCTGGTGAAACAGAGACCAGTCGAAGAATGCTGTGAAGGTTACGCGCCGGATTCCGAGGGGAAACAATGTGTGCCTGTGTGCGTCGAGTCGTGTGTACACGGGAAATGTGTGGCGCCGAATACGTGTGCGTGTTCGCACGGATATGGGGGACCCGCGTGTGATATATGTACGTAATATTTTTTTTTAGTTTCGCTTCAATTTTTAAGTCAATTATCGTTATTCATCGTCAGAAACAATTGATCCTTTACAAAAATGAGGTCGCAAAAAAGATTGTTTTATACTGCTGCGATTTTTACTTCTTACTACAATAAGCTTGATTTTTTAATAATGCAGATCTACGACGCGACTATGAACGGCGTATATTTTCTAAAACTGAAATAATAGAAAAAATATTTTTGTATTGAGGAAACATCGCGTTTGATAATTTCCATTTTACGCATATTGCAAAACAATTAAAAAAATTTATTACTAAAAAATTAACCCGACCAAAGAAATAAAGTATATTAAAATAATATCATCTGGCGCGAGTGTCGAAACAAAGGGCTCCGTTGGTTATAATTACTATTCAATACAAAGTATCAATAACACGACTATATAATAATATTAATATATCTATATACTTAGTTACATGTTTTCTGCTCGCTTATAACGTCATTAAACGTCATTAGGCGTTTAAAGCATTACTGCATAGTATACTAATTTATATGTATTTTATAATAATTATTAATTTATCCTTCTATTATCACATTATTCTAAATATTACAATTTTAATTTGGTATTTGGTATTTTATTTTAAATTGGTCTTGCGCTATATTTTTCCAGTAATATTCTAGATCGTTCAGCGTGTTCTGTATATATATGTTATTGTAATTTGTATTTGGCTGTATTGTATTGAAGTATGTACACGTTTTCAGCTTGCCCCGACGGTAAATGGGGTCGTAACTGTCAAAATGAGTGTCGCTGTATGAATGGCGGCACGTGCGAGCCACTAACGGGCGAGTGTGCGTGCACGGCCGGTTGGCGCGGCGACGCGTGCGAGAAAGCCTGCGCGCCGCCCACCTTCGGTGACAATTGCGACCAGAAGTGCCAATGCAAGAACAATGCTACGTGCAATCCTGCTAGTGGAGCCTGTGAATGTATTCATGGTTACACTGGGGCTTTGTAAGTTTTTTAAACGATACCTGATCTGATGATGTTATAAGTTTTAAAATTTGTTTTAAAACGTAGTTCCCTAATTATATATAAGTTATATTGTTAGGGAACTAACTGTTTTAAAACATATATCGAGGTTAATTCTAAATAATATTTTTATGGCAATATTGTCAGTATTATACTATTTATCTTTGTCAATTTTGTGACACACTAAGAATAGTAAGTAAGTAAGTAACGGCTTTCCTTCATCGTCAGCACGAGATGAATTATTAAAACAAATTAAGCACATCAAAATTCAGTGGTGCTTGCTCGGGTTTGAACCCACGATTATCGGTTAAATCCTAGTTTCCATGTTTGGCATTTGCTGTTTAATTAATACCTACATATTAGTGACAATGTATATAAGTCCTGACCACAAACCAACAGCCACCATACGTTCGTTAACCAATTATATAAATATCTAAATGAAATAAAATAAAAATATACCACACCGACCATCTATTTGTTCACGCAATTTATTTTCATTCAAATATGTCTAGTCGATTGTACGTAATGCTGTTACATGATACACACACACACACACACACACACACACACACACACACACACACACACACACACAGACACACACAGACACACTCACACACACTCTCTCTCTCTCACACACACACACACACACACACACGCACACGCATTCCCAGTAACATAAACATTCACAACTATATCATCACCCTTAGTGATGATATGGATGTTTACGTCATATCATTTGTCTTGTTAACGTAATAACGTAGAAATGTTATTGAAATGAAATGTAATAGTTCTTGTATTATAATTTCCTCTTGTTAAGATGTACAATGTAGGCTTTCTACAAAAATAAAAACAAACGCTCCATGACCTCTGCGATTAGTCGAGGCCGTGTAAAACAATAAAATAATTCAATCGTCCGTCGAAGGTTTTATCATCTGTAATAGGATGTCTGGTATAATAAATTGATTGATTCCTTTGTATTGTTTGTTAGCTCTGTTCTGGTCAATTCATTTAGATCTTTGTCTTTTCTTAATAAACGCATGTAAGAACGGTAGAAGGTTACGATCATATACAGATAATATTAATTGAATTTAATCAATATGAATGTCCTATGTATACATATTTTTTGTGTTATATATTATTAGAAAATTGTTATAACAAACGGACTATTTTTTTCAAACATCAATTTGTAGAGGATTTATTAATGAAGTTGAAACTTTTTATATTTTACAAGTAAATTTAATGGATATTTCTTGACCAAGTCGGACTTACCACTCGCTAATTTCTAATATTTCTATCCTCATTATAAACTTAGACAATTTGTTTAAAACGACCTAATATATATTTGTGTTTTTGTTTTTAGATGCGATGAAATATGTCCGAGCGATGAGCCATGCCCGTTGAGATGTCGCTGCCAGAACAATGGGAAGTGCAACTTCTTCACTGGCGAGTGTGAGTGCACGGCCGGCTGGACCGGGGAGGTGTGCGCTAACAAGTACGTACTGTATCAATATATGCGATGTAATTTGTGTAATTAATTACAAGTATTTTTTTATTCTTAAGTTACGTGTTAATCTTTGATGATAATTTAATGAATGAATAAACGAAAAAACTGTTTTTTGTTTAACAAAGAAAAAAAAACAGTATTAATTATACTTTCTTCGTGCAGATGTCCCGCAGGTAGATGGGGCGATAAGTGCGAAAAGACTTGTGAATGTGCCAACGGTGCTGGCTGCCATCATGTCACCGGAAAATGCCAGTGCGAAGCTGGTTTTACAGGAGAAAAGGTTTAGTGTTTTTATATTTGTTCGCCTTAACTGATGATTCCGAGCATTTAAGCCGAAATGACCCAGGCCATTGTAGGGAGAGGTTATATATCCTTTCTTTTGGTGACCAAAGAAATCTTAAACGGAAATTACGAATTAAAATTTAGCAAGCACAATTCAGTTTAGATTGTGTTGTTAAGTGTAACGTATGTTCCGAGCGTTTGACGAGGTGATCTTTAGTATTAATCTAGTGCGTCCCGCTCGCAGTGCCTGGAGGCGTGTCCGCTGGGCACGTTCGGCGTGGAGTGCCTGGGCGCGTGCGCGTGCCTGCACGGCGGGGAGTGCTCGGCGCGCGACGGCTCGTGCGCGTGCCGGCCGGGCTGGCGCGGCGCGTGGTGCGAGCGCCGCGCGTGCCCCGACGACACGTGGGGCCCGCGCTGCGACCGCGACTGCGAGTGCAACCCCTCCACCACGGACATGTGACTATTTATCTCTTGCTCTCTTGTAAGGCTGATCTTTTGACGTTTGCCAAGATGACTTGCAATCACATTCTTATTTGCATTTAGGACGACCGGGAACGACTTAGTGCATTGTGCCGATCATCAAATTTATATCGACTTGAAAATGATTGGGATAGTGAGTGCGTTCGCCAAGTAGCCTGTTGTAATAGATTTAAAACGTTTGGGTATCAGTAAATACTCTTCTTGCTCGGCGTGTGTGTGAGCTATGTCCGTCCGCAGGTGCGACCCGTGGACCGGCGCGTGCGAGTGCTCGGCGGGCTGGCTGGGCGAGTTCTGCACGCGCCAGTGCCCGCTGCTCACGTACGGGAAGGGCTGTCGCGCCACGTGCCGCTGCGAAAACAGCGGACACTGCTCGCCCGTCAACGGTCGGTAGTCGACGCTCTGACTCTCTCAGACTAAAGACATTTTTGATAATAATTTATGTCTATCTATTGTTACAGTCAAAAATGAAAGTGTTTTTTAAATATAATTATAAATGTAAACTAGCTGTTATTGGATATTCTTTGTATTGCAAACTTGTTTGAGTATTCAACATTCATAACATCCTGAATATAATATTGGCAGGACATTGCCGGTGCAAGGATTGTTTATATTGCTTACTAAAATGTCAATTAATTTGTAACAAGTACGGCGGCTCAGAGTGTTTGAATTGCGCAATAATCTTTCTGCTCCAATAACCAGCACTGTGACCACTATTTTGATTTAAATGATTACGTAATTTGAACCCTGAGGGATCATCAAGCTTGTAGCAAATTACTTAGAATTTTCTTTGAAGCATATGACTTTGGATTAACGAATTCATTAGAACAAACGTCAAAATGTATGGCATATTTTCTTGATATCTCACTTGACCAGAGATATCAAGACGTCAGTTTAATGGAGTAAAATACCCGTTAGGTTCGTGCCTGTGCGCGCCCGGCTACCGCGGGCTGCGCTGCGAGGAGCCGTGCCCCTTCCCGCTGTACGGCGACCACTGCGCCGACACGTGCGACTGCCACAACAACGCCACGTGCTCGCACGAGACCGGCCAGTGCGACTGCAAGCCCGGGTCAGTTCGCTAACTATACCGGCCTGATATGGGCCGCCGGCGAAGGGTGTGCGCAAAATCAATTGCACTCTCTGTTCCTTCACTCTTATGATTCAATGGGACGCTGGCCGAACGAAGACAGATCAATTGATCAGCCAAATTGCAAGACTCCGCTTTACGCGCTTTCTGATACATGGGATTGGAACACAAACTGATTAACTCACTACTGAGGTTAACCTGACATGATTCAAATCTCATGATCTGCAGTCTTGTACGGCTAGCCAGTGAACCGAAGAGTTAAGTAGGAATAAATAATTTAATATGAAAAAATATATATAATTTATAATTAAAATGTAGATTATTAAACCAGGCTATATGTACTAATATTGTAAATGCGAAAGTAACCCTCCAACACGTGGGAAACCACGGGAGAAAATTAGTATTACATATATAAAATTTTGTCGTTATATCTAAAAGATATTTTTTATTTATAGTTTCGATGGCTTGAAATGCGATCGACCGTGTAATGGAAAAACGTTTGGCCATAGATGTCTACAGCCTTGTGATTGTGAAAACGACGCTCCATGTAACCCAATCAATGGTATGTTTTTATTTTACATATAATGGTACAAATATTACCAAAAATATGTTTAAACTTTTTCTCGAGTCTCAAATAAAATAAAAACAAGGTGTTTACTTGAATATTTTTTCCCAGGCGAGTGTGTATGCAGTCCTGGATACGAAGGCGCTCGTTGTGAGCATCGCTGCCGAAGCGGGTTCTACGGACACAACTGTTCCTTGCCATGCGACTGTTCAGCCAACGCTGTCGGCTGTCACCACGTCACCGGGGCCTGCATTTGTGAAAGCAGCTGGAGAGGTCAGAGTCAACATCAACCCTTAGTCTTTGTATTTTTTGTCCTATTCCCCAAACCTAAGTTTAAGTTATACTTACTTGTTCAGACTTACCTTGGACTCGCTTAACCACTCACGTAATAAATAATGGACATTAAAAAATTGACAGGGTTAATTCAGGAATTCGTTTTGTATCGTCTGGTATGGTTTGCTTAGAAGCCACATGATATATTGCCATATAAAATACAAAGCACGTAAAGCCGTTGATTCTGCGCCTGTACTCTTTGCGGTCGTGTCGAATTGCCGTTATATCGGGTTATGCGAGTTAGGGAATAGAGAGTGCACCTGTGTTTGCGCACACACTTGTGCACTAAAATATCTCCTGCGCAGTTAACTAATCTCTCTTGAGATTGGCCGCCGTGACCGAAATCGGTCTGGAAGTCGTTATTTTTATTATTAATAATCCCCTTCACACGTGGCTGAAAACTAATAATGTACATAAAGAAAATATGTTACCATTATTAATTATTATAATTCCACTGCATACTTATAAAACCTTTGCAGTGGAATTATAATAATTAATAATGGTAACATATTTTCTTTATATATATATGTCGGCGGCAGCGGTGGCTGAGCGATAGAGCTGTCTTCTTCTCAATTCGGTGGTACGGGGTCCATCACGATATTGTATCAATAATAACTTAATGTAGGTATAACAAGGATTTATTGTTACAGATCACAATACACAAGTATAATTAGGTACTAAATAGGTAAACCGACAGTTTCGCCTTGGAGGTGTAGACTGGTCGGTTTCTCAAACGCAAGTCTCCATTTCTCGATTGCAAGTGTTTTTATAAACAGTCACCCCACTCCCCAACACGACTCTGTCCACGTGACTTCAACAACGAAAGAAGTCACCGCGTTTACCCGTTACTACTATAGTCAATTCAGCTACTTTTAATTAAAAATATTGTTTTTCCACGATATTTATATATATATATGTATATATTTAGTTTCAAGCTTTATTTTATTATTTTAAGCTTATAACAATCGAAGAAGGAGTAAAGATAAACAAAGCTATATTATGCAACAGAACACTGTCGCCGACATTCTAAACCCCATTTTTTAGCTAATACGTGATGAATATCACAGATTATTCAAGATCTCGAGCAATAAACGAATCGAGTCAAATCAATGCCAATACCTGTTTATTTGGTATTACTCCTTTTGTGGATGGAATAGACTATATACATGATAGTTCCACGTTTGATTGCTCTAATAGAATATTTTATTATTGCGATGTAAAAAAAATCTTTCGCGATGCAATCCATTGCCGACATGTGTATTATAAGATTCGTACGAGAGTACGAGAGTGAAGGAAATAGCAATTTTTACACAAGCGCGACACAAATATTTATTTAGCAAAGGTCTGACGCTGACTGATAATACAGTCAGCAAATACGATAAGTACGAGAGTGAATTAAATAGCAATTTTTGCACAAGCGCGACACAAATATTTATTTGGCAAAGGTCTGACGCTGACTGATAATACAGAGTACGTTTTATTTAACTTTTAAACGTTTTACGTAATTGTAACGCGTTTATTTCATGCCTATCTCCGTTTTGATCAGGCTTATATTATAAATGAGAAGTTAATCTGTACTACAGTAACAGCCTGTTAATGTCCCACTGCTGGGCTAAGGCCTCCTCTCCCTTTTTGAGGAGAAGGTTTTAGAGCTTATTCCACCACGCTGCTCCAATGCGGGTTGGTAGAATACACATGTGACATAATTTCAATGAAATTAGACACATGCAGGTTTCCTCACGATGTTTTCCTTCACCGTCAAGCACGAGATGAATTTTAATCACAAATTAAGCACATGAAAATTCAGTGGTGCTTACCCGGGTTTGAACCCACGATCATCGGTTAAGATTCACGCGTTCTAACCACTAGGCCATCTCGGCTTTTATCTGTACTTCGAAACGATCGTGAAATTTAATTCGGAGATAGCTTAAGATTTGGTTAAGGACATGAGTTTGTATATTAATAAGGGGCTTAGGGGATAATGAATTCGAAACCTATGAATTAGTTAGCACATTAGTAGTAGGCTAAAACATTACTACGATAGATAAATATCGGTGAATCAACACATAGGCTATGTTATCATGTGTTAAATTAGCTAATAAATTCATAATTACATCATATATTCATGTGCAGGTCTTTCTCGAAGGATTGGTACGTATGAAGGACATAAAAAACAACTTATATTTAATTTGTTTTTATTTTTTAACAACAGATTTTATTCAAAATACAATCATTTACGATACATCATGCGATAAATCTAAAGCGAAATCTTACGAAGATATCGATGAAATTACCAAAAACATACTAAACGATGAGCAAGGTTCATATATGCAAAGACGCGGCAAATACATCAACGCAACTGAAATCGTGAACAATATATTAAAATCTACAAACAGCGACGCTAATACTATAACTCGAGATTTTTTTTCAAAGAGTTATGTTTCTAAAATATTTAAAAGTAATTGTTACGCCATGGAAATGAATACAGACAGATACATGGCAAACATGACCATTTCGGATTTAAGACAAGTTTTTCATATGTTGGATATTAAAAAAGCGAAGGCCATTGTTGTCATCGCTGATGCTGCCATATCAACTCTGTGGAGTGTCAATATTGACGATGAATCAGTGCAGTTCCATCATTTGTATTCGAGATAGAGTTTTAAATAGATTAAAAGTAAATACGAAAGTGTTTGCCGTTGTTTTTATTTTATATTTATATGTACACTGTAGTTAAACACACCTTACTACTAGAAGTCATAACATATGTATATACACATATTGCACGTAATGTGTAAATATTAATATATGAACATGTACAATTTTGATGAGTCGAGTTCGGTTTTAAAATTAGCAATATTCAGTTATTTTGGTTTCGTATATGATTATATCGGGATAGAAGTTTTCTTTTTGAACGACGATAAGTAATTGTCAAATAAGTAACAAATATAAAACTGGGCGCGCGGGTCGGCAGGCGTGCGGTGCGAGACGCAGTGCGCGGCGGGGCAGTTCGGCGCGCAGTGCTCGGAGCGCTGCCCGTGCGCCAACAACTCGTCGTGCGACGCCGCCAGCGGGCGCTGCCAGTGCGCGGCGGGCTGGCGCGGCGAGCGCTGCGACCTGCCTTGCGCGCCCGGCACCTTCGGCGTGGCCTGCAAGCAGACCTGCCCCTACCATCCGCTGGGTATATCCGTAGCCATACTTACGTTGAAATGTTGTCCACATTTTTTTATATTGGGAGGCGTTAAGTCCGGGACAGGTCCCGGAGAAATAGATGATTCTGCCGTGTCTGCAATTGCATTAACCAAATTTATAGTATAGGAAGATAACACTTTGATTGGATGGTCTCTATTCGATTTTTTACTGGACCAGACATAATTAATCTGTAAAACGGTCACAATCTTTCTCTCATACATTAAAATCAAGGAAAATAAGAAAAATAGACTATATATAATCTATCTTTTGCTCTCAGTCTGTATGAATAACAAACATTTACGCATTCCGCAGCACTAACAAATGACACAATCGAGTAGATTATTTACGTTGACATCCTAGCTCTCGTGTTTTCAAATAATCGAGATTGTTTAAGTCAATATTCTAGAACAATACGTATAATCGTACAAACAGTCGAGCCACCATAATACTGTTTACAAACAGCCGCTAATTAATCACGTACCACGTAGCGGGCAACTCGACGTGCGACCCAGTGACGGGCCAGTACTCGTGTCCGAGTGGGTTCACGGGCGTCAACTGCGAGTACCCGTGCCCGCTCGGCACGTACGGGGAGGGCTGCAGCCAGCGGTGCAACTGCAAGAACGGCGCGGACTGCCACCACGTCACCGGTAACTGTACCATATACACTATCATATGTATATATCACTAGAAAGTACACGATTCGACAATTATAATATGAATGTGAACACGATCGTCTGCGGCGCGCAGGCGCGTGCCAGTGCCTGCCGGGCTGGCGCGGCGCGGCGTGCGGCGCGGCGTGCGGCGCGGGCTGGTGGGGCGCGGGCTGCACGCAGCCGTGCCGCTGCGCGCGCGGCGCCGCCTGCCGCCCCAACGACGGCTACTGCCGCTGCCCGCCCGGCTACACCGGCAGCTACTGCACGCAGTGTCAGTACCCGCTTTATTTCTGTAATATGCCCTATTCGACATCATTTCAAATTATGTCCATGATTCACTTTCAAGTGATACGAAAGGTAAACGAGCTTGAATCTTTGAAAGTAATCTCGGTTTGGTTTACAGTGATCTTCATATTTACATATTGCTAATTATTTGCGCTGACCGTTATAGCAAGTACGTTATTTAACATGATTTTAAAAAGGAAATCAAACTTAACACCTGAAAGTCGGGTCAGAGGTTATAAATTTTTGACAATATTTTCCTATTCGAGTACGGCGACTATTAATCATATAATTTGTTCATCCAGTAAAGCCACCTACAATGTTGAAAGCAGTTGAACCAGAAGCTTCCTATAAAATTAATTTAATACAATAAATAATGTACTTATGTTACCGTCTGTAGTCTGCCCGGAAGGCTACTTCGGCGATCACTGCATGGAAGCGTGCAACTGCTCGTCGGTGGGCAACTGGGTGTGCAACCCCGTGAAGGGCTGCGTGTGTCACCGTGGGTTCATCGGCGAGAACTGCGACCAGACCGCCAGCGACGCCATCGTTATCGACCGCGCCAACGGTCAGTACTCGTCCGGCGCGCTAACTCGTTGATGTGTCAGTCTGTGTCTGTACGTGTCGCATGTATGTCGGCAGGCGGCTCCAACGCGGGGCTGACGGCGGCGATGGTGGTGCTGGTGTGCGCGTGCGCGGCGGGTGCGGTGCTGCTGCTGCTGTACTACCGCAAGCGCGTGCGCAGCCTGAAACGGGAGATCGCGCACGTGCACTACACCGCCGACCCCGGTTCACAGCCGGACCAGCAGCACTTCGACAACCCGGTCTACTCGTTCCAAAGCTCCGCGCGCGCCGAAGACTCTGCGACGCTACTCAATAACGCGACGCACATCATCAACAACCTGGGCACCGGCAGTAAGCTAAACAACGCCACTCTGGAAAGGTTAAGAATGACAGCGACTTGCTCGAACGGAAGTAAGTATCGTCCGCGATGACTATTATCTTTGAATCCCCAAACCCCTTCTGCCTCCGACCATGATAATGACCATGAAATTATTGAATAATGACATTAGTCAAATCCACATTGGCTGACTAGATTAATATATTTTTCCTTATAGCAAATACACATGTTTATTCATAATCGTTATGAAAGCGTTTCTGAGAAACATGGTTAAATAATCACTTATGCTTTTAGGCTATGATCCAATGTCACTCAAGAATAAGGATGCCGATTTAACTAATCCAAACTTGTACCATTGCATAGATGAAGACAATAAGTTGGACCACGTCTATGATGAGATAAAACACAAGGAGGGGTTCGGTAAGTTGATATTACATATTATAAAAAAATATGTATATACTTCATTTATTCTTCCTATGTTTGTATAGGAAGATTAAGAGTGAAGTCATCAGTGTCGCTGACTGATAATACAGTCAGCAAATACGATAAGTACGAGAGTGAATTAAATAGCAATTTTTGCACAAGCGCGACACAAATATTTATTTGGCAAAGGTCTGACGCTGACTGATAATACAGAGTACGTTTTATTTAACGTTTAAACGTTTTACGTAATTGTAACGCGTGTATTTCATGCCTATCTCCGTTTTGATCAGGCTTATATTATAAATGAGAAGTTAATCTGTACTACAGTAACAGCCTGTTAATATCACACTGCTGGGCTTAGGCCTCCTCTCCCTTTTGAGGAGAAGGTTTGGAGCTTGTTCCATCACGCTGCAATGCGGGTTGGTAGAATACACATGTGGCAGAATTTCAATGAAATTAGACACATACAGGTTTCCTCGCGATGTTTTCCTTCACAGCCAAGCACGAGATGAATTATAAACACAAATTAAGCACATTGTGGTGCTTGCCCGGGCTTGAACCCACGATCATCTGTTAAGATATACACGTTCTAACCACTAGGCCACCTCGGCTTTTTTAGTGAAGTAATCGCTTTACTTTATTTATTTATTAAGTATAACATGTATATAATGATGCAGAAAAAATGTCTTATCTTATAGAAATGGAATATGACCACCTAAACTACACTCCGCCGGCGAACACCTGGAAGCCGCACTACCAGAGGATGAACAACGGAGTGTGCGGGCCCGCCCCCGACGCGGCCACGCCCCCCATCCCGCCGCTGCCCAAGCTGCACGCGGCGCCCGCCTCGCCGCTCCCCCGCCCCCCGCCCGCCTCGCCCCCCGCGCCCCCCGCGCCCGCCGCGCCCGCCGCGCCCGCCGACGCCGAGCCGCGCGACGCGGGCCCCGCGCCGTGACGCTGCGGGCTCGTTCTCGTTTCGTAGCCATTTTAACTCAGTATATTTCTAAATTACGAAGAATCTGAACTCATTTTTAGTCATTATTATAACTTTGTTTTAAAATTAAATTATCATTATGCGGTTGTGATTTTACGACTATAAACTATAAACAATATTGGAGTTTTCGCCCAAAATGGAGTAGCTGTCTAGCTACTTTACCATGAGATCCTAAATTAGATTTTTTTTGATTTGAACAATATATTAGTCGGATTAAATTATATTTTGATATGTCTTTTGAAAGCTCCTTTTGGATGAATATATTGTTGGTAAAATAGTTGTATGTTATGTAAATTACTTTACCGATAACGATTTGAGGTGACACAAAAAAAACGAAATGTTATAATAGTTAAAAATGTCTTTACGTCATACATGTATAAGAATTTATATTAAACGGGCAGTTAAACATATCTTTGTTACATTGTAAATATTGTTTCGTTCCGTATTCAAGTACTAGAATTAATTTTAGATATAAATAATGAAATTCAAAATTAATATCGATTATATATTCAACATAACTTACGCCGTTATTCTTTCGGCGAGATTTATTCGACGTTTAAATGTAAACGAACATACGATAATTAAATAGAATAAAATATCTCGTGTGAAGAGTACTTCTTGAGCAAAGTCAATATGTTTATTCTTTTTATAATATTTTTTTACAATATGCTTAATTTGACCATGAAAACAGACAAATTTACACACGACTCTTCGTATCGCGTGGAATATTCCGTAATATTCATAGTTTCGTCTCTACCTCGAAATGTATTAAGATATATTTTTGTTGCCAGACAATTATTTAGTAATAGTGCGTATGGGTTACATAAATTAACGAATCAGTCAGAAAAAGGGCGTTTTTTATTTTTATAATATTAATAAATTTTATTTTGTTTCAAAGCTAAAAAAATGTTATTTTTATCATCTATTTTTGGAATTTTAATAAATTCTCAAATCAAGTATTAAGTCATACAACAATTTTAAGCGATTGCGTACTACAAATTTAGTAATTGTGATTGGTTATCGCATTGTTACGCTTTAATATAATACGGTTCGCATCAGATGATACTGAACATTTTTGTGTTCATCCCCAAATTATTTACAATAAAAGAATCAAAAATAATTATAAAAATCTGTTGATAATCGTATTATTTAAATTATGTAAAAAACATGAAATTTTAGAATAATTATTATAAGTTAAATGAATATCATGGATTGCACCTGTTACATTCCACTGATCACATACTTTAGCTGACAGGTTTTTTTTAATATAAATATTTTTTAAATGTTGTCTATATTGTATAAATTTTATCATTTTATTTTAAAATAATTGCCGAAATTACTTATAATTTATTTTACATGTTTTAATTATGTATTCGTAACAAATTATTTGAATTAAATTCGCTTCTCGTTTTAACACATAACAGTAAATAAAGTTATTATGTTCATTAAATACATCAGTGTAAGAAATACTCAAGAGATAAATCTTGGTTTGGGAGATTACAGTATGTTTTCTTTTAAGCGTTTTAATATTCTTACTTTCAATTCGTAAACGGATAGTATTCAAAATAAGAAGATGAAATAGTTCAAAAATTTATTCTTGTAATGATTCAATAAACACAGTGTAATAAATACGTATTTTTAATTTGTATGTAATAAAAATATTAGATATTGGAATATTATAAGCATTCATAAATATATGTTGTTTTGGGAACAATATAATTATTTGATGAATATAATTTATTCATAAAGTTTAATGTGTTTTATATTGTTTATTATATAATGTTCGTTTCAATAAACATATACGATTCGTCAATAATTTTTGATATAATATATTGTTATACGTAATTTACTATTTAATGCATTTCTGTTAATAATTCGGAATCATTCTATATAAATAATGTCAGTTTAAATATTTGAAAGTGAGTTATTTAATCGTATATTTGCAAGTTTTTATTTTGTTCCCATTGTGTGTGTTTAAGTTATAAGAAGTTGCTCAACACGTGCCAATACGGTAACATCGAATTGTGATTCATACTAGCAGCTTGAGATGGCTTTATCTTGGTTCGAAATTAATATGTACGGTTTAATGTGATCGTATTTCAATTTATTTTACTTAAAATAATTATATTTAACAATAAACAAATTTAATCGAAATATATCGACTTTACTTTTTATAAACGTTGCTGAGCGACTTTAGTTAAACGCGGATTTCTCTCTTTCTGTCAATATTGAGTCGACATTCGAAAGATAAAGACAGAACATTGTTTAACTAATCAGCCGCTTAACAACGTATATAAGTAAGGCCGTACATCTTTATAGTTGATTAGATTGGCGTAATGACTAATATATTTTTTTTAATATTGTGACTCATATAAATGGTATCCCACATTTATAAGCGTTCTCGAATATATTTTATTTTATTCAAAATTTATTATTATTTGTTTTAAATTATCTATGATAAAAGGGATAGCAAAGCTGATCTAAAATATATTTTTTTATAATATTGTATGAAATCGACTAATTATTAAAATAGCAATCAATGTGACATTTTTAAAATATATTGTAAATGACCCGTTATTACGTTTATAGAGGATAGAATGGCTTAACTTGTAACTCGTGTTTTATAATATTTTAAATGTCTCAAACTCTCTTTCTTCCTTCATTGCTTCTGTCTTTATTTTTCACCCTGGCCATTGATTAGTAATATTAGTTCGGCCTATTATCATACATGCCGTTTTCGCATTTAAACATAGAAAGTATATATATGATATAGAAGCCTTTAAAGGATCGATTTCATATTTATTTGGTCTAATTCTAATAAATCATGATTTCTAAAGTATATAAGCACTCCATTTTGTCCCGTCTTGTCATAACCTGACGTTATTATATACTGCCTAAATTGTTGTAATTGATACTAAATCTAGATAAGTAGTACTAAAATATTTGAAATGAGAGTGAGAACGCATTTTAAACGTATTATATTTTCATGATATTCAATAGCGATAGTAATAATTATATTTTATATTCATCATATTAAATTGTACTTTCTTTTAAAAGATCTCATAGTCAGGTATGTAAGTGCGTTCCCACTGTCTTGTTTTAGTAATTTATACATATTTGTAAATTGAGTGTAAGTTTATAGTATACTACTAAATTATTATTTTATTTAAAATTAAAATCAGTTTTTTTTACAATATATTTTAGTATTATATTATAAGCCCAATATTTGTAACATTTTAACCTTTGTGATATAAGAGAGTATGGGGTAGATATATTTAAATAAATAATCTGTACTTGTATTTATACAGAAGTTTTATTTATTTTAAAATTTTAAATTGTATTAGTTATCGAAGCCTACTTTGAATAACTAACGTAATGTAGAACAAATATTGATTCAAGTGTCTCTTCGATCATGGCCCGTGGATACATTGAGTAAATAGTCGCCATTTATTACATATATACCTTAGTAGTAACTGATGCGTATAAATCAATTTCTTGTAATAATTCACGAGTGACAGTTGTGTCTATTAAAAAACAAAAAGTAACTATGAAGTTGTTTGGAATTGTTTTCGCTTCTCTGTGCATACAAGTAAGTATTTTTTTTAAATAATTTCCATTTATAAAGTTAGGGTTACCAAAATAAAAATAAAAAATAATAATTTCAGGTTTCTTCATCACTACTTGATGATTTCCGAAGTGCGGTATTTAACGTCGGAAGTGGTTTTGGTAAATTAGTAACGGATGTCGTAACAGATGTAAAGGATACTATACATTGTACCATATCAGCAGTTGAACAAGTTTTGGTATTAAACGGTCTTTTGGATCAAACTTATAGTTACAATTGTAAAGGTGTAAGCAAACCAATTCAACCACCACCCCCGCCACCGAAAATTCGAGATCAAAGAAGTTTGCTTGATGATTTTCAACGGTTGAAACATTCTAATCGTGCCTTGGTCTATCGTAACTCACCAAGACTATCTATGGAATTGGGAAAGTCTATAGCCAACGTTAATAAAACAATAAACGATATTCTAGGTCACCAAAAAGCCAATAGCAGTTTAAAACTTGTATCTAAGACGATGAAAGAAGAAACTAACCGTTTAACTGAAATAAGTAAAATACTTAAGCAAGAATTGGAACATATATCGAGTAACATCAGACTTAAAATACGAAAATTGCTTTTTGATCGACAAGAATCTAATTTTGAATCGGCTTGGGATGAAATTAAAACATTACACGACATTCAACAGAGAAGTATGAATGACACAGAGATAAGTGAAATACGTAACATTTTAGATAAGGTTGTGGATAAGTTGCATTTAAAATCTGAAAATAAAAAACAATTCGGCCGCTATAATTTAAATGAAATAAGAAAAACACTAGAAAAATATTCTGACAGTAATGAAAAATCCATCCGAAACAATAGCGATAATTTCAGAAACATTACATTTATGAAACCGTCTACAAAAATGCCGCCAAAAATTTTTAAAGACGTTAGCAAAAAAGTATTTAATCAAGAGATAAAAAATACTAAAAGTAATCCATCATATTCAGGGAATTCCCTATTTAATTTAAATCTGAATACATTTGACTATTTTACACCATTTTCGACAACAGATAATAATAGTAAGAAAACCATAGATGACGCTAAGAAAATTATTGAAGACAGCCAACATACAGATAAAGTATTGAATAACTTTTTTAATGAACATCGAGAAACCTCCAGTGTATTTAGTAATCCTGAATTGTATATTAATTGAAACTATATTTCAGTTTAACACGATTATTTAAAACGGTATTAAAAATATGTTTATTATTGGTTAATGTTAAATCTAATTTATTACTTTGTAAATAGCTTCATACGTAAGGTAACGTTTTAATTTGGTTTTGTAGTGCATCCCAATTTACAATGTATATTACAGGTTAATTGGGGTTAGCTCTTTTATCAATTAAAAGTTATTAGTTAAAAATGACGATTCAAAAGCGCAAGTAAGCGCTGCGCCTACTTATGAAAAAGATTTATTATTAAATTACTTTAGATTTTAAATATTACATATCATTAGTCCTGACCGAATTTCGCTTATGGCGACCAATCACAAAGACTAACCGTCAGGAGATGAGGAATGTAATCTTCTACTGTCATCTTCGTAACTTCTATTTTAACTTTTCAAAAACGTCATTGAACTTTAATCAAGACTGGAGCGTTGTGTTTTAGCCAATAAACAAAGAGGCAGCGAGACAAGAAATATTGGACATCTACTTAAGTGATGATATTAAGGCTTAAAATGTAAATGAAAAGGTGATGATGGGGTTTAACGGAAAAGAAATAATTACAGCCACATATCTTATAACGGTTTTATTAACAATATAAATAGATAAATTACAAATTTACTTTTCTACAATTGAGCTGCGCTACTCTACTGCGAGCAGTCCAATGTGCTTATTATAATTTACTCTAGATATACGATGTCATTTTTTCATTCCCGCTGTGGGTCTATATTTTTACTATGCACCGCCATATATGTAGGTACATACATAGGAATCGACTCTTGGATGCATCCACTTAAATATAAATCATTTCAACCAAGTTTATTTTTTAAAGTTAATGCTCATTTTTTAATTTTTAGGATGCAAACAAGATTTGAGTCGATTAATAAGTGACATTAAAATTCTAAAATAATATAAAGTTTGATATAATGTTATAATGATAAGAGATCGCATGAGCATTGAATATAATATATATATGTACATCATCATGTACATATCATAAGTGTATATTCGTCGTACATCTTACGAGTACATAAAACACAAAAGGCTTTTAAACATCAGGTTTTTATTCGATTTTATTTTTGTACATAATTATTTAGTTATCATTTTTAGTTATGCATTGTTTATTTTTCAATTCCTTTTCGAAACATGGCTTTTGTGTGCCTAAAGCGTATTAAAATATTAAATATTAATATTATTACATAATAATTTATTAAAAATAAAAAAGAAAGCCTTGAATTGTCTTGTGACTTGTTCCTTGCTAGTGAGGACTCACAACAGTGCAACATTTTAATTGTAATCTAGACACTCGTTGACAAAATTGAGCAATTATCACCTAAATAAAATCTTTATATTGTACCTACTTATTATCATAAAGATATTTCTTAATTAAAGTGAAAAAAAAATAAGTAAAAATCTAATGTATAAATTACTGGTACAAATATTCATAATTGAATTAGAATATTATGTTATATTATTATGATAATTGATTTATTTCATAAAATAAAAACTAATCAATATTCCTGTTTTGTTAGTATGATTTTTTTGATTCATATTCCCTTATAAGTAATAAAATCGATATATTTAAGTTTTCAATGTACATGTTCTATTCTACGACAAAGATAGTAAGTAAGTTGACACCGCAGAAGAGTTGAAGACATTACGGCTCACGCATTCAATACAATATTACATAATAGTAAAGGTATAACACGTATTTTCTTAATCTAGACGATAAGCATTAAGAAGTAAAAAGAAAATAATGAATAAATTGAGAGTGATTTGTCACTTGAAATTACTTTTAAAGATTCTAATTGTTGATAGTGTTATGACGACTACTGCTATGATATGACTATCTAATAATACGAGTATATTTTTGAACACAGACAGTATTAATTTGGTGGTTTTCGCTTTTACCTTAAATATAAGTATTTTAGCAAACAATTATTCAAAGGACATATAATATATTCTAATAATACGCTATTATAAGCACATTGAATACCATATCTACAAGCTATTTACTTAAACGAGCGACTTTTAAAACATTAATCTTTCAGTGTTATATTAAAATTTAAATTTCTAAAAATAAATAAATTTATTTATGTTTTTATTTTTATAAAATCAAATAGTTACTGTAAAGCATGATACGATATGATCGGAGATATTTTGAAAAAAATAAATAAATCATTTGTTGATGATGCAAAAGCAAGGGTGTAAGTTAATTTATATAATACTACTTTACTATCAAATATGACATTATGGTACTACGGAAGTAAGATATAGATATAAGATAGAAGAGAACTACTACACATATCCTAGAGTGAAATACGTGTCGTGGAATAGAACAGGTGCCGGGCAGGACGGGTGTGCGTTAAGGTCCGATGCTGCGGTGACCGTCAACTTTTATGACTGTAATTTGTTTGTTGTTCGAGCGAACCGTTTTAGTGTATTATATTTTTCCGTATTAATATGTATACCTACATGAAATACATAATAAAAGGTGAAATAAATAACTTACTCGATGATATTGAGCGTGATACATTGATGTCTGTCAACAATAGGCACGTAGGTATACTTTATACCACCAATTTTATCATTCCATTGTATTACAAACAAATTACAGTATAAGATCAGTTGTAGCAACTGTTGTCCATTACGAAGGCGGCGGACATCGGACTAAGGACGATGTGGCGATTTGATTGAAGTGCTTATCTATCGGCACCCGGTCATCGTAGAGTGTGGGAGCCTGCAGGATGATGCCCGCCGTCCCGACTAGGACGGCAAGCGTGAATATCCATAGGAATAGACGATCAAGCACCATTGCCACGTATTTCCAATCTTCTTTAACCTGAAATAGGAGGTTATTATCTTTATTTGGATTTACGATGTTGCCTTAATACTAAATATAAATGTTTGTTCTCTTGTGCTGTTTTTTATTTAAAAGGGGCAAACTAGTAGGAGGCTCCCTTGATGGAAAGTGACTAACACCACCCATGCACCTGCAACACCCGAAGGCTTGTAGGTGCGTTGCCGGCCTAACCTTACGTTGAGAGCATTATCAGTGCCGTCTAAACTCTTGTTTTTTTGTGATTCTTGTATTTTTCTTAAAAACAAGATTTTCACATAATATGTAAATGTATTATATAGAAAAATATACTAGAAAATATTTCCAAAGTATATTTGGCTTTTCAACTAACAAAGAATCAATTTTCTTTTTCTAGTTTTTTAGTCCACAGTATTGCATCCATTCGTATCAACAAACCTTAATTAAATTTTGCGCCAAAACGTGACATACATTTCAAACACTTTCACAATACAATTTACCCAACGAAAAAGGGATCTTATTTCATTGTATGTTTGTTGTTGTTGTATGTTATTAACTTATTTAAATGTAATTTGTTTAACATATAACCAATGCACTATTTTATATCTGTTTAAATTCAAATGTATGTAGGTATAGTTCGTTTTAATTCCACAATAAATTATGCTTCAATAAATTGTAACGAAAGTCGTAAATATGGCTATTTGCCAATTTGTACACATTCTTAAAAGTTAGTATTGGTATTTACTATACTATTTTATATTTTATTATTATACTATTACTATTTTTCATTTTTTGTGTGGGCAATGCTTTTCTACGCCACATATTTAAAAAATGACGATTTGATAATTTCGGTATAAAACGTTTACTTTATTTTTAAAATTATCCTCCATAAGAGTTGAATTTTAGAAATCAGTTATATAGTAATGGTTTTGCTTGCTAACAGAACATACATGGGAAATGTTAGGAATATGTCAAACTAGTTAAAAAGTAGTAAATTGTCTAAGGGATTATCTTAAAATATCTTTAAAATATATAAAAATTCGTAATAACAATACAATAAATGAAAGAATAACGTAACAGCCTGTGAATGTCCCACTGCTGGGCTAAGGCCTCCTCTCCCTTTTTGAGGAGAAGGTTTGGAGCTTATTCCACCACGCTGCTCCAGTTCGGGTTGGTGGAATACACATGTGGCAGAATTTCAGTGAAATTAGACACATGCAGGTTTCCTCACGATGTTTTCCTTCACCGTAAAGCACGAGATAAATTATAATTACAAATTAAGCACGTGAAAATTCAGTGAAAATGAAAGAATAACTTTGTTTATATTTTTAAGCCATACTTTTATATTCTAAGGTTTTTATATGGCTTTAAGTTAGTAATATTAAAATTTTAAAAATATAAAAAATCGTTTGGTCAACCAGCCTCTTGGTAACTATTGGTAAAATTAACATAAATGTGTATTTCGTTAAAATATTATAATTTAATATTAAGTCACGTCTAAATAATTTATTATTATTTATTACTAGCAATTTATTACCATGGATACATTGGATTTAACGGTTTTGCGCTCTGATATTATTTTCAATTTATCGGCTTGTTACAAGCAAATCAGCTTGTAATACGCAATCTCTGCCTAATCAAGTGCTAAATCAAATATTTTTTTATTTAATTGCAAAGTATAAATGACAATTTTTATTAATAGTTAATTATTTATTTTGGTAAGCTTAATTTAATTTTTGTTACATTTTGTCGATTTATTCTATCTCATACAAATATTTACTGGCACTTACATATAAAAAACTATATAATATAGAGGTAATTAGGAAAATTAGTTATTCCTCATAAACAGGCTTTGCTAGAATTTTTTCGAAATATATGTATATAGAAATAGCTTATGGTAACTGACTTTCCTGAGTTCAACAAAAACTTCCAAAGCTAAAGAAATAAAATATATTAAAACAACAAACAAACAATTATGCTTTGTTTTTTCATTAATACAAAGCCTTATCTTACTATTTCTTGTTAATGTATTTTCCATTTGATTTTGACTACAGAAAATCCTGATACAATTTGGCTCTCGCGGTGAAGAATCTACGTGATAACATTTTATTGGAGACTGGCAGCGTTCCAAAAGCATGTATTATGCAACTATTATTCAGGACCATTAACCACCATCGACCATTAACAAATACTTTTAATGTAGGTTTACCGTACTTCCTTTAATGTCTGGAGGGCTTCGCGCCATTAGGTAAAA
This sequence comes from Nymphalis io, assembly GCF_905147045.1. Taxonomy (NCBI): domain Eukaryota; kingdom Metazoa; phylum Arthropoda; class Insecta; order Lepidoptera; family Nymphalidae; genus Nymphalis; species Nymphalis io. The sequence continues at coordinate 4,888,423 of NC_065893.1, read as the reverse complement.
GGGATCACTCATCATTTATTCTTACATAAATAGTTATACTTTGTTTTGTTATTTGAAGGGCGAATGAGCCAGCGTTACAAGCAACAGGATATAACATCGTAGATATAATTGTTATTAACGAATTGCAAGAAATTACAAAACAAAGTTCGTAGGTCGCATATCACTGTGTGGCCAATTTGCTTGTCTTCCTTTCCATTGTAATATTGTAGACATTCCATTTATTTTATAGACTTTTGATTACATATTTATCATCTACCAATGGATATTTAAATATATTAGTCATTTATTTATATACATTATCATATGCTGAAGTGATATGTTTGTAGAAGTGGAAAGTTTCATATCTATACTGAATTACTATTTAATTTCAATACAAGAGTACTCGTACCTTAGTTGAGTCTTCAAGCATCCTCGTGTGCTCAGCGATGAAGCGAACACAAAAGCAAGTTCGATGCACCTCTGGTGGGCATGCAGAGTGGCTGAAGCCGGGCGGCGGCTCTGGCACGGGACTCAATGCCTCCTCCTCGGGCGCGGCTAACGCACCGCCCTCGCTGGAGCCATGCACCACGCAACTACCCCCGAAACGATTGCTTTCACCCAATCTGCAATATATCTTTCAATTAATTGTCCTGGCTTTTCTAACTGCTGGGCAAGGCATCGTAGTTTGATCGCCTGCGGTATTACTATATTTAATAGATGTACAATATACATGGCTCTGATCTACAGGAAAGTTTTCTTATGTTTTTGTTTGTCGCCATTGAACAGAGTATTTATTATTCCTCTGGGTTACATAAATCGGATAATAAAATAAAATTAAGGCTTTTAATTGCTTTGTATTTACCAATGTTGCAAAAGTATTTTGTTCAAAAGCTGGTCATAACGTTAACAAAAACGAATAAAACTTTTTTAATCATTATTTACTGAAAAATTTTAGCCTGTTACTTTTTAAGAAGAAATGACAAAAATAAAATTTAAATTTGGTTAAAAAGGCGGAGCCTGAAGTTCCAAGTCCAATCCCTAGTAGGGGTAATAAAATGTAAATTCGTTTTTTGTTAGTGCGTAGTTAGGATGTTAGTAGTGCACTTCCGTAATGAAATTTCTCGGAAAGCACGTAAAGCCGTTGGTGGTTGGTTGGAAGTCTTTTATCTACATAATCCATATACATAGTTTTGTAACGTTTTCATTTAAATATAAAATTTAAATGAATTCTTCCTCACATTATAACAAATAAAAGTGGAAGAAACGTGTGCTAGAAATAACACATAAAAAATTTGAAAAAAATTTTTGTTAAAATGTAAAAGCATACATACAATACGATTTTATGAAAGTTATATTTGAATTATAGTTTTTTTTTAATTTGAAAATGGGGATTAACAAAGTGCCGCTTAAAACCTGAACACTATTAGTATAAAATAGGGCCGGGCCGTCCCGCTTATAAAGTGACAGGCTAAAACTTTTCAGAATATAAAGAGGGCTAAAGATTCATTAGCGTTTATTAAAACAGACGATAGAAGACCAGAGCGGCTCGCTTACCGAAAAAGAAAAATGAGCAAAAGATAATCACCATCCATTTTATAGAAAACTTGATATTTTCCTTTCATTCATTTCTCATCTTTCCATCTTTTATTTTTAAGTGTATAATAATAGACAAAGCATATTATGTATTTCCTCCGATAAAGCAATTAATCAACTTTGTCAGCCATTCCCTGAAGGACAATATCTTATCGGGTTATATTGTTCGCGTGAGCTCCTGCTTTGTTTTTCTCGCATAAACTTTTCTCATAACACAACAAACCCTTACCTAACATAAATGTAACTCTGAGTAATGTAATGTCAGTGGTTTATCGTTTCCTTATATATATTACATTTCGCCAGCAGCTTCGCATGAGTATAGAGGGGTGGTGTTTTCTGTACCCCTGACAATGTGTATGCAAAATTTCAAGTTGATCGATTGTGTAGTTAATACGTTAAAGTGTACCAAATAAACTTTATATATGTGTATTACACTCGTACTTACCCCGATTGCACATAAGTCGTGTGTGTAAGGTCTTCCTTGCTGGGCGTGCGTGTGAGGGGGCGTGTGGGCACGGCGGGTGGCGGCCACGCGCCAGGCGCGCAGCAGTCGTCATCCGCGGCCGCCAGCCGGTACGGATACAATGGCCGAGCCGCACCGCCGCAGCGTACCACCATGCCGCATGGCGTGAAGCGCGACCTGAACGAAAGGATAAGTAAGCACAGACTTATTGTATAAGTCGATACTATAAATAGGCAAAAAAAGGAAAATAAGATATATTCTCACTAAATTAATTTAAGTTAAATAAAATGCATACAACAATATGAATATAATTGTAATATTACATAAATAATATTATAGTATACAACTACAACAATTTCGCTATATAAGTACAAGTATATAATTATTGAGTCTATTTAAGTGAATACTTTTGATTATTATTATTCTTCCAGGTAATTAGGAAAAGAGCTATACTCGGCTATTTCTATATATTATACTGCGTCATTTTGGTAAACTTTGAAAATTTGATTCATATTTTCCATTTCATTTTCTAAATAGTTTTTTTAAATATTATATCAATTACATTAGTTATTTGGTTCGTAATCAATAATGAACAAGTAACAAGAACAAAGTTTCGCATTAGTTACTCTTTTGGCTTATATATCACGGTTTAAGATATTTATATTCTATTACATTGCAATAATAAATTGTTTATGTATGTTTCTGCTGAATGTTTCATAATGTTTGTTTAAAGAGGCTGAACCTTATTTAAAGCTCCCTCAGAAAGCTATTTACGTAACGATCTGTGGCCGCAGTGGCAACCGACTTGTCTATTGTATCTCTCGTCATAATAGTAGACGAAATTCTTAATGGAATTACTCGTACAACTGCCATTTATTAGAACACAAATGGTTTTTTCAAATGCGATATATATTTTTTTTATTTACCCAACAATTCCAAAAAAAACACCTCTACGAACGAAAAGTCAAATTACTGATCTTTTTGTTGCTATGCACTCTCTATTTTTGAAATTTCGTAATCGGATAGGACGTTCGATGGAGAAACTTTCCTAGCAACAATAACCCGGACTGGCTTACTGTGTGTGTGTGTGTACTACTGAGAGTTCCTTGACAAAAAAGCCTATAAATTTTATTGTTCCGATATAGTACTGAAGCCCCGGATTCCTTAATTTGGAGACATATTAGATAGTCATTAGACTGATGAAGTAAATTGCAGGCAGAAAAAATATTGCAGAATTGTTCTTAATACAGATAATAATGAATATTAGTAACTGTGTAACCTATTAGCGTAACAATGACTACTGCAGGTTTAAAATAAGAATGCGAAGTTACACATAAACAATCTTTTTTTTTTAATAATTGTTCTATATTTGTTTCGTATTTAATCTTAAAAAATAAATATTTATTTTATATAGTAAAAATAATTTCTTTCATTTTTATTTTCTTAATAAATCAATTCTTGATATTCACTTTAAGATTAGTTACCTAGATTTAAATTAAAATAAATTTGGTCTGTTTTATCTCTAGAATATATTTTATAAAAATTTGTCAAAGTGGGGTTGTTTTAAAACGCGAATGCCTATGTAGGTTATATTTAAGCCTAAACTTTTAGTGAACAAAAAACGCCGACAATAGCCTCGAGAGTTGATACATAGTGGGAGGGTTCTTTTAATACTTTGTAACGGAATATACACTAAAATATATATCAAAGCTAGTGACCGATATACAATTTTTTTGAAACATCGAAAACTACATATCAAATTATAAATATCGATACAAAATCAGATTAAAATTAAGCTTCAATTAAAAATATCATCGCTTTTTAATGTAACCAACTCTCTTGTACACAATCTATTGGCTAGGCTCAATTAAATTGCCAGGTGTATTAATATATCCTTCTCAAATGTAGAGTTAAATAAGACGACTCCAACGACACTTCATTTGTCAAAATCAGTCAAGACAATTAGGTTACAAAGCGAACCGAACGAAATAGATAGAAATACGTACATATATATTATACTCTCTTTTACTTTTTAGAGTAGTCGGCTAAAAGAGATAGTAAGTTTGTGAGTTGTAAAATCAGTTTAGTTCAATTAAAGTTTTAGCGCTCAACAAAATAGGTTCCGATATCCTACTTTTTTATTCTTTATCTAATATATAATAATCGACTTTTTTATTTATTTATTATCTGATATAAACATCGATTGTAATAAGCTTGATGATTAAATACACATATGAATTAAAGCCTTATGGTATAGTGGCTAGCTTACAAAGCGATTTTGGGTCGATAAAGAGTTACAGTTAGGTATAAGTTTTTTTCTGCCAAGAAGTTCTAAGTAGCAGCCTGGAGTTTCGAAGTTGGTAATGTTTACATCCCCATCAAGCCGTTGCTACTGTGCTGTGCGTGAACTCTCTCCGGTCCTCGCGGATTAGCGCTTCATCGGATAAAGTGTGCGAATAGAGAATGTACTTATGTTTCCGCACACATTTGTGCACTATAATATTACCTAGACTGGTCGCCATGGCGAAAATCGGTCAGTTTACAATATCGCAAAATAGTCAAATAATCGTTAATCATTATATATAATTAAGAATTGTTAAAAGAAAAAAGCCTAAAATAAGTGCCTGCTTTCTATGAATGTGGAACACTGGGTGAAATTTAATGAACCATGATATAATCTGTTACAAAAAAATAAACCTGAATAATGTATTTACATATACAGCTTATATGCTAGATATTGTGATACTTTTCTCCATGAAGTAAAAGTAAGTCTCTGTGATGTAGAAGCGCTTCTTTACATGCTCGCGTTTTAACCAATATTGTAACCATTCTTTATCCTCGGCTACTAAATAACTTGTTAAATAAAACCTAAATTTATTTAATCTTCAAGACTGGTAAGCTGAAGGTGTGACTATGTTTTTTAATATGTCTGTGTCTGCTTGTTACTTATATTCTACTTTTTCTTAAGCAAATGTTGCCTTATTTATTTCTGAGAATGTAGAAGATATTGAAGAACTGCAAATAAAAGTGCTTCACGTGCTGAGGATGGCAATGGAATACGTATTGGAGCCACACCCGATGAGTCAATAGATTGAAAGAACAGAGAACGTAATGGGCGAAATAGGACGTGCGGTGCGATGCACTTCTACAAAAAACAGCCCGCTTCGTATAACTGTTATTAACGCTGGACTTATTACACAAATTGGTTTACAAGAAAAAGAAAATAATCTGGAGTTTATATTCAATAAATTAATTAATATAAAATGATTATTAACTTTTAAATTACAACGTTAAACTATACGACAAAATAACACCGTTAAAAGTAAAAACCGAGTGGTTGCAAAATATAGGTTATGAAATATTATCATAGACTTATATAATTCGATAATAAAGCTGGTGTAAAAAACTTGTTTAATTAATTTGATCGTTGAACTTTGACCGGCAAAACGTTAAAGCAGCTCCAAGCCGAATTTAATTCACATACCTGAAAATTGTGTTAACCCAGCTGGTTTAAGCTTATTACTGTTAAGATGTTGAAGTTTCCCGGTGCGGCGATAAATATTTAAGTTTACCGTACTTCAGTCGCCAGCAACTTGTAATTAACTTGTAGCTGTTAATTTTGTTATTAGAATTTAGACACAAACAAACTTATATCGCATGTTGTATATGTATTTTTACTATTGTATAATAACAATATTTAAGATTAACATTAATTTTAAACTAGAATAAACATTGATTCATCTTTTTTACACGCAAATCATAAATAAATTATTTCGCAACTGTAAAAAAATATAAAAAAAAAACGCAATTGCGATTGAAATAATAAACTCAATTTTGTCTTCAAATAGATAATTGCTTTACGTCAGCTTATAATTGTTTCGTCATTTTAACAAAACTATCTTTTACTTAACAACCTTACTCTACTAATTCTATAAATCTAAGAAGAAAAACCATGCGGGATGATAATAATTTAAGTAATACATGTTATAATTAAATTAATTACGTACGGTATCATTGTATGTGCTACTCATAAAGAATTATTATACAGTAAATGCTGTGTATCATGTAATCATTTGCTCTTTTTACTAAATACAGCAACAGTGTAATTACTATAAATATTAAAAAAGATAAAAATAGATTAATACTAATTATAAATATTTAATATTATAACTTAAATATATTGATTTAATATAATTTTGCCCAACTAAACCAATATAGCTATAAAATATGACGACTTGACTTTCCTGGTGTGCTGGCGAGCATTTGAGCTTTGATCTTTCCTATGTTTTTTTTCGCTTTTATAAGTCATCTGAATATTATTTCAAACATAGACATATGAATGATAAAATATTTTTTAAACATTTCTGAAAGAAACGAAGCGACGGAAGTTCGCATTAAAAATGTGGAGACAACACACAGGCTAAATAAATTACATTTTCAGTAGTTTTTCTTAACATTACCTTTAATCGAACAATTTAGGTTTGTCGCGTAGGCACAACATTCATAATTTGAACATGACCCTCACGGAGTTTTTAACATGCAAATTCAAGTGTGTCGTGGCACTATCAATTGAAAGCGTTTTATGGCAACCATGAGACGACCCATATTTTTCAAATACAAACCATAAGTAACTATTTTGCTCTCAAGCTCAATAAGCATCTAGTTTTCGAAACGCAAGTAGAACTAGTCGTAAAGAAACTTCGTAGTGGCTATGATTTCTATTGCCCGATCGTCTTTTGAAAAATTGTCCACTCAGTTTCAAAAGCACAATGACGTTTTGTTCAACGATTCGATCAAACGGGACAAAAGAATTGGATCGACCGAGGACACTTAACTGTTCTTAAAGTGAAAGGTTATCTTACCTCGTTGTATCGAACTTATACTGTGGTCGTTTCATAAACAGTAGCCGCGGTAAGATGTGTATGAAAACGCGTTTCACCCACGGAGCCATTCTGTGGGTCTGCGGCGATCGGAAATGGACGTTTAGTACCACAACTGTGACGCATATGCTGTAACAAAATGGATGTTGAACTTTTGTTGCTCCTTTCGTGTTTTGGTATATATGTATCTTATGATAACGTAGTTATAAAATAAATTCAATTGAAAGTCTTCCTCATTCCAGAGCTTTTTATTTTTATTTATTCGACACATTGTATAATGCTAAAAATTAAATCTAAGCATTTTAAATGACAACATTTTATCAAACGATTTGATAAGTAACATGTCATAAAATGTCGGAATGCTGGGTAATCTTTCAACTCCCCTTAATTCAATAAAGGAAAGCAATTTACTTGGTGGTAGGGGCTTGTGCAAGCTTGTCTAGGTTTGTTATGTTCCGGTTAAAAGGGTGAGTGAGCCATTCACAGTAAATTTATACAAATATTTTATATATATGTAACAATATTAATCATTATACAAAGAAAAGTGACATACATAAATTTAATACTCGAAATAAAAATAAAATAATCGTTTCATGCTTCCGTCTTAATAAAGTTAATTAATAGCTCGGTAATTAATCGGCTAGGTATAAGCATTTTTAATGAAATTCCACAGTTTATTTGAGTTGGCACATAACAGGCTTCAATTAGTTATAAAAAATAATCTTATTAGTTTACCTATTACTGTTACTGAATAAACGACTATGTCAGACAAAAATGCGTGGACTGAATGATTGCTGGATCTCGTGCAGCAACTCAAACCAAAATATTTTTTATTCAAATAGTGTATATAATTCATACAAATTTGTATTTTTGTAAAATAAAAGTAACTACCGAGTTTCTTGCTGGTTCTTCTCGGTAGAATCCACATTTCGAACCGGTGGTAGCACTTGACGATTCATAAGTACTTTTATGCCTATTTGAATAAAAAATATTTTGATTTGAGTGTAACGACATAATATTCTCAAGATTGGCGGCATTGACGATGCAAAGAATAGTTAAAATTTCTTACGGTGCCAATGTCTATTGGCGGTGGTAACTATTTACCATGAGGCACCCATTTGTCCGTCCCTGTACCTATTTTCATGAAAGTGATATTTATATATTAAATGGAGAATATGTTCGTGTTACATATTAATGATTACAATTTCAACACACTACCAATCTCCATCTGCAGTTTGGCGTAGGAGCCTATCTAAATGGTCGCAGTTAATCAAGATGTATGGCCCTAATCCTACGAGATGTAGGGATAAAATTATGTTCGGGCCGCTCGAATGGCTGAGTAAGCAGTTCACTTATTTACCTTGTATGCGATACGAGGGATATCTTGTTACGACACAACTTGATTGTATTAAGAGTTCTATTAGCGAGTTAATTATTATCAATACAATATTATCATGGGCGCTTAACGTGGATTTGAATTGTAAATAAAGTCTGATTCGAAGTTTATCTTTGTAACACAATCACCGAGATTCAAATCTCTTTGAAAAGATAACTACAGTGAAAGTTGAAAAGGGGCTCGGCGATTATCATTTTCTTTGAGTAGAAAGTTATGCAATCAAATATCTGGTTTAAACGTCCAATTCTAATTTATATGGAAATTCTGCGGCCTGTTAAAGCTCCGAATTCAGCTATCGGTATTTAAATAAGTTTTGTGCGAACACGGTGGAGTTACGTTTGGCGTTGGTATTTTGTTGGCACGCAGCTACTGTCGCGTTAAAATTAAACGAAGCTTTTATTGTGAAAATACTCCGTTAAATTCACGCAATATTAACTTAAGATAAATAATTATTTCATTGGTTATCTATCACGTTTGATATTAAGTCGTCATGACATGATTAGGAATTCATAAGATGTAAAATTTACGCTCAGTTTTGTTAAAGTCCAACTCGTTCTGATGCCCGTTTTGGATTATTTTATTTTCAATTATATTACCATTTGAAGGAAATTACTATTTCTTACATAATAATACCATAACTTCACATATAAATATATGTCAAATATTAGTATTATAGCTAACTACTGTCACTATTATAGCTTTGTTTTGTTACAAGATCATGTCACCTAGTCAACTTCACGCCCGGGTCAAGAATAACAAACCCTAGATTCTACACAATTAACTACTAAAATAAACACTATCTGACAGTGACCCAATTTGCTTGTTATTATTTTTAAAATATTATATTATTATTAAAATGAATTCATTTAATTTAAAGGCAAAGGTGGAAACCTTGTTCAAAATGACAAATGACAACAAATGCCATCGATTCGACTAAGTCCGAAATTGAGGCATACCCATATGTTGCCATAAACAAATATATTGCGTTACGTTATATAACGTCACATATCGCGCATTTAAAAAGCACATAAGACTAAAATTTTGAATCTTTGCGGGATTTTAAAGATTCATGTTTGTTTTAAGTTTAAAACGATTTCAATAATACCCCAATAGAATGTAGAAATTTTACTGACTGCTGGTTCCTATTTCAGAATATATAAGTAAAATACTTACTAAGAAAAATTTATATGCCATGATTTAATTCTGTTCCTTAGTAGGGTTTATCCTATACGTGAAATATTTTTCTTCTGGGGTTTAAATTATGGACATATTCAAATATGTTTCTACAATTCCTCGAATGTGCTCGAACTTACATTACTGGAACGGCCCCGGAGAAAGCAAAACTTCAAATTGAGGAAGATTGCCACCTAACATAGAGAACATTACTCGTCTAGGTCTCAGTTAAGCTTAAAGTCTGCTACAAACTAAGCTAAGCGGTTGGTCGATAGTTAGGGTCTCTACAATTGGCAAAATACACGATTAAGCATCTAAGCGATCTCTAAAACGATTGATAAAGTTTAGTGCCAAAGTGCTCTATTGACCATTTAATATAGAATCTTCAGCGAAGAAATTCTAAATAAAACTTACATACTAATGCTAAAATAGAGTTGCTTAAAAATCATCGCTTGTTCTTTTCATAGGCCTGACGGTGTTTGTGTCTTTGTGTATAATGACTACAGTAGAATACATACTATATAATATATACAACTTAAGAAGCTCCCTTTTCGTAGGTTATTTTTAAATTTAAATATCTGACGATTATTATATTATAGATACACCGTTTGATTATGTATGAAATATCTTACCTTATAGAAACTAATATCATCGCGAAAATAAGATACTTTCCAAGGAGAGGAACGACGAGTGACGTCGGTGGTATGATTTCAACCACCAGCAGGAAGAACACGTGGAGGCTGATGAGAATCGAGATGGAAAGCGTTACCTTTTGAAAAAAAAATTAATATTAAAACACAAGGAAATTACAAATGTTAGCTATTTAAACTTTTTAAAAATTCTAAAAAGAAACACAAATTCGGAGTATTTAGAAGAAGAAAATAAACTTTGAAGAAAATGAAGCCCATAATTTTGTTACATTATACAATTGTATATGATATAAAAGCGTGTCATGACAGAATACATATGTAGGTATTAGAATAACACAAGTTATATAAATTATAAGTAGAAATTTATGTATTTGTTTAATAATAAAATGAAACATTAAATTCTCAACAAAGCCTTTCACGGTTAGCGAGCAAGGAGCGAGACTACATTTAGATTTCTGTTATTATATAACGTTATATACTTATCATGCAAATATTAAAGAAATATGACTGTTTTTTTTAAATATATATTTATCTTATTAAGTACATCTAGAAGTATCTCTATACTTTTAGAGATAGAAATATAAAAACTAAGGCAGAAATATTCAACTAATATTTCACAGATCGCGGAGTGATGTTGTTTTATTTTGTGTTTTTTATATTGCTCACGGTTATAATAATGTATCTTGAGTATTAGAACAATTATTTATCGTGTCGTGTCGTCTCTATTTAAATAAACATCTTAAACCTGGGATACGAAAAAGTAACACAACACAAATGCAAACAAATGGATAGTTCGTCATATTAAAAGATTGAATGTAACTAAACGGAACATTACTAATTAGCATTAGTAGTAGTATTGATTGTCTTACCTTTTCGCCGCTGTCTGAAGGCAAGTAAAAAGTGAGTACGGTGAGAAAAGAGATTCCCATGCAGGGTATGATGATGTTGACGGTGTAGAAAAGGGTTTTTCTTCGCATCGTTATATTGAACGTGATGTCCAAGTAAGGTTCATCGCAGCACGTGTAGAACTTCTCATTTCTGCATAAAAAGTATTTAGTATTTATTAGCGCAAGTTACTTTTTTTTCATTAAGTGTCTCGTTTAATGTATTGGTTAGCATAAAAAGTCGCAGGCCGAACCTCATGCCCAGGTTTTTTTTCGAAAAATTCTTAGGAGTTGTTTGGAGTCCAAAGGTTGACTGATTTATGGTTTTTGTGACTGAAATCGATTAAGACATCACTATTATAAGTTACAAATATCAAAGATTAACCATACGAGAAGAGAGATAAGCGTTAAAGTTAATTTATGCGTAGGTAAACATATCTTGATTAAGATTTTCTTAAGTTCCATTTCATATAATATATGAGATTACACAGAAGTTTATATAAAAGTTGATATACGAATTAATATTCCTCTATATTATTATGTCTAGAAAACGTACATAGTTTTATAAACTTACAGAGTATCCGAGCTATAGCAATCATAAATTTTAGTTGCGGGGTGACCGTAAATTTTATATTTGATGATGAGAAAATAAATACGCATGCAAGAGCAATTTTGTAGAGTGACTCGTAAAAATATTACAAGGAACTTAAAATAAATCCTTAACAGCAAAGTAGACGTTAAAATTTCGAATTTATTACACTAATTACATGTCCTGACGTTAATCTGGTAAAATTAAGATTATAATAATAATTAAAAAAAATATTGTAACGTATAGTAATTATTTAATATAACCTTATTTAGTATAAACTTTCTTACATCTTATCGCATGCCACACGTTTTGTTATAGATTTATTTAAATGTCTTCTATCTCTAAACTTAGTGATTCAAATTACAAAGTGTAACTGGGAATTTATAACAAAAGTTGAAATTAAAATGTTATTTATAAAGATAAATATTTGAACCGTGTGTCGAGCAAATTGAATAAGTTTATAGTTTATTTTTTTCTCATTTTTAAACATAAAAATGGTTACTGTGCCTAGTCAAATCAATATATTTTTATACTAGTTTATAGTATATATTTGGCCACACTTATCTGAAGACATTTTGGAGATGTACAAATCTTTCAAACAAAGTTTTCTTATATCTTATAGTTTTGGCACAGTTCGCTTGGAAGCCGCTTAGACTACCAATTTTCTTTCCGAGTCGGAGATATAATATGAATGTTCCATATCCATCGGATAAATAGTTTTAAGATCAAAAACTTATCTTTTTAGAATATTAGCGTGTTTCAACATAAAATAATATTTACAAAAGTGAGATAAAAGTCGCACTTTTTTATCACACGAAATATTAACAAATCAAGAAATATTTGTTGCTACCTTAATATATTATTTACGATCCGCTGTTATTAATTAAAGTTAGTTTAAGCGTCAATAGCGTGTCCTTACCTAGCCAATGCGCCACCAACCTAGGGAATTAAGATGTTGTGTCCAGCATACTACTACTAAATATTTCTGTTTGGTGGTTTGATAAGGGAATAAATTGTTTTGAAAGAACATTTTTTAATTTTGGAGCTCTGGACACATGTTGGTAAAAAAAATTACTTTTAAGGTCAATTAATTTTGGGTCATTTAAAAGAGTAGTTGATGTGTTTCCGAATATCGTATCGTATCTATAATTTCGGAAATCTTGTGGTGAATCAGTATATCAAAAGTATTAGTCGTTGGCATATTTTCCGAGATCCTGGGTTGAAACCACTAATTGGATCAACGAAAATACTTACTTCTGTCAAGAAATGCTCAGCCTCGCTGTAGCAGCGGAACTTAAAAGTTAACATTGTTAACACTTCACTGACTAAGAAAGCACGTAAATCCGTTGTCAAAGCATTTATACATAAATTAAAGTAAAATTTGTTTTCACTTCTTATAAAGTGCGACGACTATAAATAAGGCAACAATCACACCATTAAAACAGACCACAATCTTGAAATTCTTCTAGAAGCTACGCGGTCTACGTAACGTAGACCGCGTAGCTTCTCAAGCCAAAACGAAGTAGGTTTTAATTTCAAAATATGCAAATCAACGTAATCGAGTTTCAGGTTAAATATATAAATACAAAAAAAAAATCACATAAAAGTAAAATATAATATGTATTTTTAACTTTTTTTTGTTATTAAACTAAAATATATTTTAATTCAAATATATGTCTACATAAATATCAAGACTTACCATAATAAAATAATATTTAGCAATTAACTTTGAAAAATTTATTTTGACGGTAGTGAAATATAAAAATAAAATGGAAAATTTTACTGATGTTTATTTCTTTATTTTATTTCTTTGGATAAAACACAGTCGCCTTTAAGCTCCAACATTTTAAAATACTTTGAATCAATTTGGAACACAAGAGTTGAGTAGAGAACAAAACAAACATGCTAAGCCGTTTATACAGGGCGAGCGAGGTCACTTTGTATTTTAGCCTCTGTAATAATGAAACACATGCAAGGGACAACGGAGGAATGAGATACTTTACTGAGATAAATTTTTTTAATCGACTTTTTAGGTAATATTATGTTGAGATATGAATATATTTTTGATATAAGTAAAAAGTAAAGTAGTTTATTTTTGATAAATGAGAAGAAAATTTTGACAGCGGCTTCAATGACAATATCATGTTGATAATGGTTTCAATTATACATATGTGTAATGATTATATTTAAATATCAAGTCAAGTAAAACTCGCGGGAAGACAGTTTTGTGCTATTACAATTGAAACAAGTGTAAAGGTAGCATAGTTATAATAAAATTAAAATCCAAAAAAAGGTAAGGTGCACTCTTACAAATGGATAAAATAAGACTTAGTTAAAAAAAATATATACATTAGCTTAAACTGTATTGTCACCATCACCAAAAGCATGTGAAAAATTTCAGTTGTATCAGTAAGGTAGAACTGGTTTAAAATTCACTAGCAAGACATGACACATACATATCAACTAGTTGAAGTTAAATAAAAATGTGTAAATGAATGAATAAAAAAATGCTTAGAAAAATTAAATACTTGTTAAATGAAGTTGTAAAACAGCTTAACGTAATATTAAAACTTATTTACACAAAATTTGAACTCTCTTTCATTGTGTGAGTAGGCGTTTCTAGTATCCACTAGGCCAATTGAACTCATTTCTTTTTTTAAATTTTATTTAGGATTCTCGCTTAATTTTTTATATTATCTTTAATATCTTTTCAGCCACATTGTTAATGTTTTCAACAAAATATGTAATATTTATTTTGTAGTATTTCTCATACAGAGGTTTTTAATTTCATATTCAAGATGCTTATGATAAATATATTTTTTTAATTTCGTTAAAACTAATTTGCGGAGTAAACCAATTTATTTTTTTAATAAAGTACAGATTGTTCCCTACCAAATATTCTGTGATACATTAAGCTGATATAATAAGGGCTTAAGAAATCATAACAAAGGGTGGGTGGAAATGTGGTCTATATTGCGAGATATTATTGAAGCACTTTTGTGTTACAATTTGAAATGAACAATGAACAAACGCTGTGCGATGAAAGCCACTGTAATGGATATACAACGTTCTGTAATCACAAGCTTTGTATTTTAGCATCAATGTTATGGTCCAGTTAACACAATGCTGTTGATCTCGTATCTTTACAAACTAAAATACATACTTTCGTTCAGTATTTAAAAATTATTAACTTATGGTGAAGCCAAGATGGCCCAGTGGTAAGAACGCGTGAATCTTAACCGATGATCGTGGGTTCAAAACCCGGGCAAGCACCACTGAATTTTCATGTGCTTAATTTGTGATTATAATTCATCTTGTGTTCACCGTAAATGAAGGAAAACATCGTGAGGAAACCTGCATGTGTCTTTCACTGAAATTCTGCCACATGTGTATTCCACCAACCCGCACTGGAGCAGCGCGGTAGAATAAGCTCCAAACCTTCTCCAAAAAAAGGGATAGGAGGCCTTTAGCCCAGAAGTGGGACATTCACAGGCTGTTACGGTTACGGTATGATCGAGTAGCAAAACATAAATAATAATAAAAAACTCTTTATAAAACTTACGTATACACATATGCTTAAACATATATTATCTTTATTGTGCTTTACCCCTACTATGAGAAGTAATTAAACGTTGTTGCATATTTTAAAATCTAAAAAGGTATTTTCATGCAATAAGAACTGCAACAGTGCGTTTATTTTCTGTTACAACTTTTACTCTTAATTTATTATAAGTTGCTGAATATGACGACTGTAACAATTGTAGCAGCGAGCAATATGCAACATTATACCATCAAGCATATATATATGAACAAAGTGAAATATACGATGAAAATTATGAAAAAGAAAACATCAATGCTGTTAATATTTACTATTTGATTTTTGTATAAATAATTATATGCAGGCTGATTGTTTGTCAGTATGTCATGGCTAAGTCCGGTGCTATAAATAGTATCGGAACATACCCAAAATAGTTTGGGGCCGATTTTAATAAAAATTAAAATGCATTGTTTCATTCTTTTTATTGAAACAGGTTCGAGGTTTGACACTTGAGGAAGTTAGACATAGTTGAAACATTAGTATTAGAAGATAACAGGCCTAAAAAAGAAACCAATTACGTATTAAATGAAGCTAACCATCATTTTGTGAATTATATATAATAATATTGGGATGACAAAAGTATGTGCAATCTACATACCCACAATGTTGACATGTTTGATCACTTTTGAAGCCGTATGATTAGGATCTTATTGGAGGATATTGTAATACAGACATTATTCATCATATCGATGAAGAACAGCAAGAGTAAAACACACAGTATAACAGCTCCTATAACAAGCTTAAGAGGCCTTTCATTAATTATAAAAAAAATAAACAGACAGAAAACTATCCAACAACACTTGAGATGTTTGTATATTTTTTTAATCCAAATTGACTATGAATTTGACAATGAAGTTAAGGCAGTATATTGTTAAAAACTACCGTTATGTTATATATTCTAAATATAAATAATCAAATGTCTTGCCTCGTTTCAAAGGAAAACATCTGTGTAGAAGATCATTTAATTAAATTTTTTTTTAAACAAATTCCTAAATTGGCCTTTAGGTAACAAAGCGGGGGGGAATTCAAGCATCACTTCCGATACGGTTCGATGGTTTTGGTGTACGCAAAGTTTCAAGGGTTCATTATCAGCATTTTTATCTTCTGTATATAAAATGTACACCAAATTTGTTTACTCTTCATAAATTTATGCTTAAGATTTGACAGAGTCCAAAAGTAATTTAGTTGATACGAAAGCAGCATGCTCATATATGTAAACATATATTTTTAAGCAACCCTCACAACATGCCATACGAAACCTTTTTAAAGATTTTTTCTGTCTAGTGATAGAAAATCTGACTATTGGTTTCAGCTCTCTCAAAAATGTAATTTGTATCCCGTAATTGTGTATTCAATTTATATATTGCGTTAAGGAAGTACTTAAAGAGAAACAACCATACGAACACTATAATTTATAATTATTATTATCGCGTGGCTGTGTTTTTGCAGCCAATTAACATCTATTTATTAAAAAGTTACACCATAGTTTAAGTTTTACCATAAAAGTATATTAAAAATTTAATTAATTATACAAAATAGTATGAAAAATATTGTGTATATTATTACTGTTTTGTAGAACTACAATATATTACTAAAGTTAATTAAATTGTCATGATATACGTCGTCGTATTTCGCTTCATTACAATTTTTGCCGTTTTTTCAGGACGAGATAAAACCTAATCTCATTTACGCCGAGAAGTGAATCTTTGCTTCGTATATCACAAAATGAATTTTACTACGTTAACATGGAAATATTGTGTAACAACGGTACTTTTAATAAAATAAAATCGCCTAAAGAATATTAAAACTTAATTAAAATAATATTATATACCACAGGAATATTAAGAAGCACGGTAACAAAAAAAAAACAAATGATAACAAGAAAGAACAAAAATAATCATGCTCATCTGGAAGGTATGGTAATAATAACTTTAAATTTTTTTTTACTTAAACCGCTTTGAATAAGCCGACGTAACACTTTTAAATTTTTCTCATATGTTATAAATGAATGTAAAATGCTAAAACTTATCGTTCTTTTAAACCAAGTCCATGAATCTAAACAAATTATGTCATGTTAAAAAATCGAATGGTTGATCACAAGAATTTAAAATCCCATTACATAATATTTTCTATAATAACTAAATCAAATAAAGGCTATATGTACTCATATAGAGTGGAACAGTAATCATAAGCGTCAATATATCCTAATATCCGGCATATTCAACTGATATTTAATTCTGGCCTGCTACTAAGAATTTATCGACAAAAAACCAAATAACTTTTTATTGACCTGAACCGGAGTTTGAGTATAGGTCTTCGGAATTCTCGGCCTTATTAGCTATGATTCGTCCTAATATGTAAAGGGTAATAATTGATAACAAACCTTACAGCAGGCACCTCCAGTATGTCCCATTCGACTGACATGTAAAACTCGGAGAGGTCTACACCGACGGACACCACGTTGCTACCAGACTGCTCATCCATGTGCCTCAAGTCCACCTGTACACACATTCTCATTCCAAAATTTAAGCGAATTTTACTAGTATTGAAAGCGAAGTTTGGTACTAATTATTCAAAACCTTTTCTATTTATTTTTCCTTGAGTAACATACATTTACGGAATTGCATTAATAACTTGAAAAGGACCAATAACTTGAAAAATGTGTTATAAATTGAGAATACTTTTAGAGATAAATAAATTATTATATATTCTGTAAATTAATCAATAATTACATTTAATTTTAATATTCGAAGCATCAAATATAATCCACTTAGTATAAAACACACAGCAAATATACTGACATTTAACTATCTGGCATAATTTTGAGCACTATTTATTTGAAATTAGCGTTTAAAATCATATTATAGTTATTTAATATTTACGTTGAGCAAAAATATAATCTATTCTTGATATCTTATTTTTTATTACGAATTGTCTACAAAATGTATATGTTATATTTTTGCTCATGCGTTAATAAATTTAGTTATTTTATTTATATTTTCTTAATTTAAATATTAATAACACTTTTCATTATTTAGTTATTTTATTTATCAGATACATGCTCCCTGTCACACAATGTGTAGGTACCTAAAAACCAAGAATTAATTAGTGATCTGTAACAAGAGTTTATGACATCGACTTCCTTGTAGACGCCTTTCGAGATAGTTATTACTGAAATCATACCACAAAGTGTGTCAAGTACCTGTATAAAATCGCTTTTAGTTCATTTTTTTAGAAAGACACTGAGCAACAAGTTCTCGAATCATGCGAAATAGTAACAACGCGAAACACAACACCTAGATCAATTTTATGAGCTTTGAGTTTTTAACGAGCCGTAATGGAGGCTGACCCCTATGTTTCTTTAATTCTCATTTACATCAGCGTAACATCATCTACCAGGGTGGACTCCATTGTGTATAACTCGTCAAAAAACAAGGACAACGGAAGCACCGGCTCCGCCGCGCATGTGTGTGTCGCGCGGGAACGGCGTGAATCCGCGAGTGTGTCTGTCGCGTGGAGGCGAAGCCGCGAGGCTATCCATTTGTTGCCCGCCTCACCACAACAATGGCCAGCAGCTAATCACTAACACAAATCAGTATCACGCAATGCAGACTCTATAGTCTATACTAAGCACGGTCGTTGTTGCTGTGAGGCACGAGCTTTGTTCTTGTGTAGCGAATGCATGCATGACTGTGTCGTCGAGTGAAGTCGATGTCCATATTACACTTCAATCCACGAAACGGCCGTTCTAATGTTGACATATATTTATTTATTGTGTATCGTTTTAGTCTGTTATAGTTTTGTTATAATAATGATTACATGCAATGACCAACGACACCGAATTCATACAGCCACTAAAGTCGCTAATAGGGAAAGGTATAAAATATGCAATAAGATGGGCGTTAATGCTCCAAAATATAACGAATCAAAATGTGACGCTATCTTTTTCAGACGTCGTGTTGTGCTTAAGTTGTCCGCGTGTAGTTTAGTGTAAAGCTGTGTAAGAGACGTGGTTACGTTTTGTGGTTCTCGGCCGTTGTGATCGGGAATGCAATTGGTTCGGAACTAAGCCGGAGACATGCAGTGTGTGCACCGTGTAACACAGAGGAGGCATGCAGCAAGCACTTGTGTTAGCTGTTTGTGTTTCAGAAAGTGTGTATAGGCGCGAGCGGAGCCAGCTGGAGAGATTAAACGGAACAAAATCATTCCACGCTACGAGTCAATCTAATATTTTAGATCAAAAATAAGCTCTAGAGCGGAATGATTTAGTAAAAGTAAGGAAATTGGGTAGGGATCAAGTTAAGTGACGTTGCATCCCATATCACCTGACATTTAAAATTTTATACCTTTCCGTGTCGAGCGAGGAAGGCCGATCGAACTAAGTGGAACCGATCGGAGATATTCTGGAGCATTCGTGGACACGCACGTTGACAAACTGCTACTCCACATACTTAAAAACATCACCATCGCAAATGTTATGTAAACTTGCAACTTGTTAATGCTAAAGAGCGAGATATAGGCGGCAAGCGGGCGTCGGCTTGCGTCGCACGCTCGTCGCCTTTCGCACTAGCACCGACGCGAAAAGTCAATGTTTTAACATTATTATCATACCACACAGACAGAATAGTAATATTAATTACACGACGAAAAACGAGCCAACAAGCTACTGCATGGACATGGGCCGGAGCGGCGGGCCCTACGCTACAGCCCGCGCGCGCGGCGCCAAGCGGCGTATAGCGGGGCGTCACCTTGAAGCCGTCATACGTCCAGCTGCCTAACTTAAGCACACAGGTTTGCACGTCGTAAGGAAAGAACTCGACGTCGATTGAGCAGGAGGACTTATAGACTGCAGGCGGCTGCCACACCACCATGCCATTGTGGTACACCGTGGCCTTGGTCATCAGTGTCACCTCGTAGTTTCCGTCGGCGCTGCGGACAAACAGAGTGGTCAGCCATAGCGATGGGAGACCCGGTAAATTACCTTGAATCCGTCGTACGTCCAGCTACCGAACTTAAGAACGCATGTTTGCTCGTCGAAGGGAAAATATTCCACATCTATTTCGCAGGAAGACTTGTAAATAGCAGGCGGTTTCCATTCGACCAGCCCTTGGTGATAGATGGTTGCCTTGGTCGCCAACGTTACCTCGAAGTTGCCGTCGGCACTGCAATATTAACGCACATTACACAAGCCGGCATGGGCCTCACGCGTTAGCCCTTTGGTTCGCGATACTGTGTTTATCTGTGGCGTCATCGGTTGTTTCATCCTTGTATGTATTTAAAAGTGTAAATTGATACCTACGTACAAGTATCAAAATGTAATATAATATTTCTGTTTACACACGCAAAAATTGAAATTGTTCTGTTTGTACAAGTGTGGCTACGTCTTAGTAAAGTAAATAATAATAGTTTAGTAAATGTTTACAGTGTCAGAATGTTTTAATTATGTGAACTAAAATAATACAATTATAAAATTAATACGTAGATATAAAGTACAAACGATAAAACCGTTACATTTACAATAATAAATTCAATATTTATTAACATATACTCGTAACGTGTATTTTATTAAAATATATTTATTGTACGTAGCTTGCTAGTGTTTATCACGTGATTTAAATAAAATAATAATAAATTGGAACTGTTTTGAAGGAATAGGGTTAAAGGATCACATTTGAAAGATACATGATCTAAGAAGGGAGCGGCCGGAAATGAGCCGAGGTCATTTATCAAAGTCCGCCTCTTCATGCGGCACAAGACTAATCGAATGCCTCTTCAGAATTATTTCTAATCGACCTCCACTGAAATCATCTATCATTATTATAAATTAATCAAGAAATAAATAACACAATTTGGAATGTTTGTCTATTATAAATCATAAAATAAAAACACATAATAGCATATTTAGTCATTTGCACGTATCAATTATTTATATATAATTAGTTTACTGATTCCATATTTAACTCTATCGAATATTAAATTAAGACCGTCTACAAACGTTGGATCACTTTTGACCTAAAAATAAATAAAAATGTATTAACCATGAATATATTACTATCAAATATATTAGTTTTGAAATCAAATTTACCAATTTAACTAAAGTATATGACATTAACAACGCTAATAGGAATCATGACAGTAAATATTTAAAAAACGTTTAAATTACTGTGTTACCGACGCGCTTATAATTTACGTCTGGTGAATAACCATGATACGATACGAGCTGTTATACATACAACAAATATTTAACGTTATACATTTATAAATGAAGGGTTAGTACTTACATCATATTAAAATGAGTTTTCAATCAGTTGTGTTAGAAACACTCTAAAATTCATTATTGTTCAATGTTACATGAGAAATCGCTCACCAAGTTATAAACTTCTTCAAATTAGTTAAGATTGGAAACTTTTATCTTTTAACGAGTTTGAAACTGCTTATATAATTATGTATGTTTATTATAACAGTTAATTTTAGCTCCAATTAACAATACGTAATAACAATTAACTTAATTGTAAATAGTATATAAGAAAAAGTATAAGTAAATAAAATTTAGCTTACAATAATAATCATTAGGTTTATAATTTGAAAAATTAACTCTAGTTTATTTTGATCACGCCCTGTTTCACCATATTTAATGAATAAAAAGGTATATTATAGTATTTCATTCAAAAAACATCTATCTAATAGCATAAAGTACGTCGAAAAGCATTTATCAGACTTTTGTACTGCCTCGTCAATGAGGCTGAAGGTCTAATAAAGTGACGTATCTATACTAATGGCGCAACGATCAATAACGCATTCAAGCACAGATAACGGGAACTATGAAAGCTCTAATATACTTTGATATAAAGCCAGCGTTACATTTATGTGAACCTTTTAACTTTAGTTATTTAACATGTGTCTTTAAATTATTATTATTAAGTAGCGATTAAGTAGCGATGTGTATGAATATGACGAATTAAGAATATGTGTATTTTTTTTTTCAATTTGTAGGATTACAAAAAAATACTAATAATAATGGACGAGGGAACTGGTTTCTTAAAGCGTGTTAAATGTTATGTTTGTTTTGGTACTTAATACAAAATAAAAATGGCTATAAAATTTTAGAACAGTAGTTTAATGTAGAATGAGAGATATTTTTTTTATATTTGAAGGGGTGCAAATGACTCTACTCCACCTGATGTATGGTAAGTGGTAGTAGAGTCCAAACGCGACGACGGCCAGTACAGTCGGGAAGAATGTTGTGTACTAGCCGCCTCCGCCTTGCTGACCCGCAAGATGCCTCTTCAAGCCTCGTTTGAAGGAACCCGAGTTTAAATATTATATATTTTTAATTGCATATGGAGAAGCGATACGGCGTACCGGAGCGAAGAATACTAAATTGCTTGTGACGGCACTTCATAATTATGTTTGTTTTTTTTTCTATTTAGAACAATTCTAGAAGTTTTATAAAACTTTGATTCACCGAAAAAAAAAATTACAGATGTAGCATGTTATCGCTACCTTACGACTGTTATCTAAAATAAGTCAAAGTGTTATAAGAATTTGATCAGAGCTTGAACAGATCTAAGCGAAGAACAATTACAAGGATATTTCGGTTAGGTTAGTTAAGTTGCATAATAGTCAATATTTGACATTCAGTTGAAAGTTTTTAATCATAGGATAAAGTAAAAATCGATATATACTTAAAATAAATAAACTTATGTTAAAAATATTATTATTTTACATAAATAAATAGGCAAAGACAAAAGTGTTCAGTACCTTCTTCTCCAGAGTTTCTCGAGCGATTTTCTTTTGTTCGGTAGCTATTGAAGAGCTTTAGAGTTATTAAAAAAAAGAAATAAAAATAGGAAAAAGTATTCGCAACATGAAAAGCGTTTCAACAGGTGTGTATAACTTTTTTTTACTTTGTACTATTAATTGTATAAGCATATAATTATAATTATCAATAACTCACTTATAAAAGTAGAAGTAAGAACAACCGAACAAAGCAGGTTTGTAGATGTACCGATCGCTTTTCCAACAATGTAAATTTATATTTTAATTAACAATTTAGTTATCAATCACAAATAGTTTTTTATCTCACTTGTTATAGAGCACAATGTCCGGTCGCCATATGTGGTCGGATGGCACGTGCAGCATATGCACCCCGCCGTACTCTCGCGGCTCCCAACGCAGCTTGTAATCGTACCACGACTGCTCCACCCACAGATTTGTTGTCATTATTTGATTCTTCAAGTTCTGAAAGAATACTGTATTGTAAAAAATGAAAAAATTAAATCGTTTAAAAATTTGACTGAACTTTATATGTAAGTAATGATAGTGTGTGAAAATCGGCAACTGCATAAGTCAAGATGAAACCTTGATACATAGCGTTCCTCAATTAAGTATACTGGGTCCAACGTTCTTTTTCCTCTATATAAATTAATCGTCTAAACTTACTTTACACAATGTTAAAATAGTGGCATATGCTGATAATATGATAGATATTGCTATTGCTAGGTTACAATAATGTAAATAATAAATACATGAAATGGTTTCGAGTTTGCTGTAATTTGAGCTGTAAGTACTATATTTGATTATGTGTTGTGATTTGTCACCATTTGTATTTGTTTATTTCCAATCTAATTTCGTGTCGTGTCTTGTCGTATTTATCAAATGGTTGAAAAATAGTATTCTTGCAGATCACTGCATTTCGTTTTTTTGAAAAATATTAAAGGTGTGGATGTTTGTCTACAACTAGACTGTTTTATTTGTTTCTAGGTTTGTTGCCTCAAAATTACATCGAACTATATCATCATTACATTGGATCATTCTTTCATTACTATTTGTGTGGTCTATATATATGTGAGGGGCTAAATGTTCAGAATGAGAAGATTGTCTGAGTGAAAAATCTACAATTTCTCTCTCTGCCTATATTTTATCTGTCACGATTGGCCTGCAGTAACATATTCTTCGAAGGGAACCCGCCTATTCAGTCCTCTATCGTCAATGGTTCGCATGCTGTGACATCTAGCGTCGGCTCCATTTTGGATTATTATTATTATTCCTTATCTTAATAAATATCGCTAGCTAAAATGTCAACTACACTCGCATAGTAACGCGTAGTGTTAATTATGACAGTTGGATTGTCTATGGTTTATCGTAAACCTGACTACGGAAAATATCGCGCTCTGAAAATTAAGAAACAAGAAATATGCTTGTTCGAAATTCTTATTACTTATACAATTATTTATGAACTAGTAAATCAACAATTTTTATAATACAAAAAATATTGAAATATTAATCCAAGAATATCATACTTATAACTCTTTCCCAAAACAAAGAGACCATTACACGGATATAATATATTATGTAAACCGTATTTAAACCATAAAAGTGTGTAAATTTTATTAATAACCGTAAAGTATAAAATCTGTGAACATAGTCTCACAGCTGCCTTCCGTCCAGTAATACACGAAACTCAAACAAAGCGTTTTGTTCTCAGGATTATTTCAAGCTATAATTTCTTTATTTTTGCGTAAAATGAATGTCGTAACAAAACGGGTCTCGTATTTTATGGTAGGTAACGTATTTAAGTATTTAACTTTATTCCGCTGGCAGTAATATCTAATTCTACAATTATTGTTTTAATTCCATCTTACGCTCGAATTGAGTAAATATAATCTGTCTGTATGTCTGTAACGCTTTCACGACTAAATCACTGAACTGATTTTGATGAAATTTGGTATGAAACAAGCTTGATCCCCAAGGAAGGACATGGGCTTTTGTTATTATTGGTTGTGGAAGACAAGTTTTGGTAAGG
Organism: Nymphalis io; assembly: GCF_905147045.1. Classification (NCBI taxonomy): domain Eukaryota; kingdom Metazoa; phylum Arthropoda; class Insecta; order Lepidoptera; family Nymphalidae; genus Nymphalis; species Nymphalis io. Next base: position 4,863,413 of record NC_065893.1, on the reverse strand, counting down.
AAAACATTATTATGACCTTATTTCGTCAAATAAAATGTATTAACAAAATTAAAAACTTACTAATAACTCTTTATATACAAGAAATAAAAATTTACCTTTACATTTTTGAGATAATAATAATTAAATGAAACAAAGATAATATACCAAACTTGATATGGTATATTATTTAAACGTGGATGCATATTTAGACCTCATGATATATTCAAAGCGTGATTCAACAGAATATTTAAGCACAACACAAGAAGTAATTAATCATTTTGTTGCGAAATTTCTTCGGCCAATTCTTACATCAGAAAACTTGCATGTCATAGACAAGTGGTAGTGTAAACACATTTATAAAGTAATACTGTTTTTGGTATGAAAAAAGAGTCAGCCAGTGTAATTAGGTACAAGGGATATAACATCTTGGTGCATTGTTGATGCAAGAAGTATTTTACATATATTTAAATGCCGTTCTCTATGGACAAAGGTGAACACTTACCATCTAGTGACATGTTTCCTTGCCAGACTTCGTTAATAAACTAAAAATTTAAGAGAAAAATTGTTTCAGAAAATCGAATACAATTTATTAATTTAGAATCTTTTAGTCGACGTGTTTCTATAAATTTGTAATGCGTATATTGTTTTTTTTTAAGATTATAAATTATTAAAATGACTATATATAGCTTAAAAATTTACGTATTTTTTAATTTTATTATAAATTATATTTACAGATTTTCTCACAATTTCAAATACAAGTCAAATTATCAAATATTAGTTTTCGCTTTTCGCACTCTTAACAATATAAAGGAATAAAAATAAAAAACGAACAATTTATTTCGATAAACCATAGACAATCCAACTGTCATAATAGGCATGATGACTGATTTTGAAATAACCTTCTATAATGTAGGTACACGTCTATTATTACTGAAAATAATTTTATTTCTGTAATAAACTAACTGTTTACGCAAATAATTGCATTTTCATTTACCTATTTTGAATTTCGCTCGAAAACACCTACAGGTGTCATGGCGCCTGCACGTGACGTCACGCCTCAGTAAACGTTGTATTGTGTCTATACTCAACGAAGAAAGGCAGAAAGTATTGCGTATTTCCTAAGGTTAAAATGAATTCCAAATTTTACAAGTGGTGTGCGGTCTCTCTGTGCAAAAATATATTCGAATGCCAACCAGATCGAAGAACAATCTACAGAATCAGAACGACCATATATATAAGTAAGAAACGAAAGATGATGGTTCTTGAAGAATGTGAAAAGCAATTAAAAGAAAGTATGGTCACAGAACATTTTGAAGAAATTGCAAATTGAGGCAGAGAGTAATAAAGATTTATTATATATTTATGATATATATAGATATATAAAATTATTCGTAAATATGTAAATTCACAAATTCAGTACTAGTGGAGCTAATTGAAATATTGTCTTAAAAGTTCTTACTGCTAAAAATATTAGGGCTCTTCATATGCGAGTAACACTATATAGCTAACAGAAAAAAACCTATGATAACACTAAAGATAAATAAAAATGTACTTACAAAGAAATTTTCACATTTCGAAATTCAGATAAGCAAAAGTCTTTATTTGATGAAAAAAACTCTCCTAACATCAACAAATCCTGGGCAAATTAGAAGAATTTGCTTTAACAAAACCTTGTTCCATCATTGATAGATGTTGGATGTTTTATTTTCTTCACAAAAATGCGAATAACCAACGACTCAACTAATTAAATGATGCAAAATTAATTTTGAAACACGTAAAGACAACAACTGTTCAAGAGAATCGGTTATAGATACTGAGGCGTGACGTCATTCGCTCTGATTGTTGTTTCAAATAAAATGGCCGATTGCAGAATTTTATATTTTTATTTTACTAAAAATATTATTGATCCCAATGTGTATATTAAAATTGGATCATTTTTTAGAATCTTTTTAAAATAGTTTCTTCTATAAAATCATTTATTTTTTAATTCTTTGATACTGTCATTATGCCTATTAACACTACGCGTTATTATGCGAGTGTAGTTGACATTTTCGCTAGCGATATTTATTAAGATGAGGAATAACGTGTCATAATAATAATCCAAATTGTAGCCGACGCTAGATGTCACAGCATGCGAACCATTGACGATAGAGGACTGAATAGGCGGGTTCCCTTCGAAGAATATGTTACTGCAGGCCGATCGTGACAGATAAAATATAGGCAGAGAGAGGAATTGTAGATTTTTCACTCAGACAATCTTCTCATACTGAACATTTAGCCCCTCACATATACATAGACCACACAAATAGTAATGAAAGAATGATCCAATGTAATGATGAAGATATAGTTCGATGTTATTTTGAGGCAACAAACCTAGAAACAAATAAAACAGTCTAGTTGTAGACAAACATCCACACCTTTAACATTTTTCAGAAAAATGAAATGCAGTGATCTGCAAGAATACTATTTTTTAATAATTTAAATAATTTAATAACATAATATAATAAGATAAATAAAGATACGACATGACACGACACGAAATTAGATTGGAAATAAACAAATACAAAGTGTGACAAATCACAACACATAATCAAATATAGTACTTACAGCTCAAATTTGAATATGAAGAGTACTCTTGTGTTCTCACTTTTAACGTTTTTATTGAATATTGCACGAAATATATAATAACATATAATAAATATTTAAATATTTTTGCAATAATGGGTAATGGTTTAACTGATGGCAAGTCGTTACCAGTGGAAAAGAACGGGTAGTATGGCCACTGCGTACACATTATTCAAACGTCCAAATAAAGTCTGTTTTTTGACAATTATTGCTTATATTTTTTTATTATAATATTCATTTGTCAGATATTATACTCTAAGCTTAATAAAGCTTACAAAAAATTCCATTTAAAAGCGAACCGTAAAGAAATTGTAAGATATCTAAGCTGTAAAACCCGAATGAGAAAATTTAATATTCTGATCTTTAGCAGAAAGCGTAGGATTGAATGTTTAATTAATTATACTTTAAATATGATTTTAATGGACTCTTCTTTGGACGCGATGCTAAATTCCAAGATATTATAATTTCAAAATTAAATACGTTGAATGCAACATCTACCATCTGTACTTAGTTCCTCTTTCTGTTTGATTTGTATAATATTAATACTATTTACAAAATAAATTTTTATTAGAAAAAAAAAACAGTAAAGGTTATTCTCACACTTTAAAATACTTAAATCTCCATTTACATTGTAAGTTACTTTAAAATATCTCACGTCAATATTGTTAATAGTAATACAATAAACGTTATATTTTCTCTCCGGCACGTCGGAGGAAACATCACAAAGACAGATAACTTTTTTTAAATACAAATAATTTTATATTTCAAATAGAAATATATCAAACTATCTTGTAAACGGAAATTGAAATCACATCTTCTGAACTAGAAGGCAATGACCACTTGGATCCAGACGGTCGTTGCATCTCAATCTAATAGAAGAAAATGGATCGATTGCACGGCAACTTGAAATACGATTATTAGTTTTCAATCTCTGAACATAAATATATATTTATATTTAACCTTGCTCTATTTACACAACGTTAGTAATCGAATAAGGCTAGAAAAAGACTTGAAATATTTTTGAATAACAAAGACAGAATTTTTGGTCTCTAACGTCAAACTTTTGTTTTTATTCGACGATCACTAAAGTTTGAAACGACTTAATTAATAAAACAAAGCTTGTTGAATAGCTTAAATTTAATTTGGTAACTTTTAATTAGACGTGCGCAACTAAGTTCAGTGCTGGGTGACTTATATGTCACCTTCTAAAGAGGTTTGCATTCAAAAAGAAGCACAAATAGAAGATATTCATAAACAAGGACCGTTTATCTAATTTACTTTTCATAATTTTTAAAACATTTAAGCACTAAGGATAAAATCAATATAGAACTCTTTATCGGGATGAACTCATAAAATTATACAAACATTGAATTTGTATAATATAATATCTGAAGTAGTCGTGGCATGATTATTTCTTATTTTATATTATACAAATTCAATGATATGTAGTTAAAGTACTGAGTCTGACAGGAGGTTGTATATACTACTATTAAATTTATACTACGTATTAACATTTTAATTCAAGAATTGAACAAGCTATGAATGTTTTGTGCTTTGATTTGTGTCCGTCAGAATAGCGTGTGCATGCTTTCGAAATAGATCCAAACTATACTAAATAAATGTATTGGAAATGTATGTAAATGTATTAAACTTTTTCATAAATGTTATTTGCCGTATGACGTTTAGAAAAAGTTACATTAAAGTGAGCCGCCATTCTGATATCAGGATGGCGGAAAATTCTACATAAATTAACTTTTTTTTAATAAGATATTACTAAATAAATTTACGTCAAGTATGCTAATGGAAATATAAAATTAAAATTAATTTTGTACAAGTTTTGATATTGTATAACGCATTAACAGTTGTTTCTAAATCTAATTTTCTACATTGATAAGCTCAATTAAGCTCATCGACAAGCATAATATCAACAGACTCAATTGATTAAATTTCCGATTGATTTAGCCATAGAAGCAGTTGCATTCTAAAAATTAATTATTTATAGATTAAAAATAATAATTGCTCATTATATTATTATTTATAGTCATTTATGGTAATGTAAAGAATGTTTATTTTAATAAGCTGCTCTAGCAGTCCTGGCGACAGTGGAGTCGATCCACACCTACTTGAGTCGTTGGGTAGCAAGAAAAAGCGGTGCACTAATGTATAGTCTGACGCAGGCGCTTACCCGACATGGCTCTTTCGTTAAGTACCTGCACGGGATAGCGAGGCGGAAGGTATGCCACTGGACACGGCGCATCACACCCTGATGGAGTGTGCTGCGTGCCCAGAGGTATTCCCTGATGACTATAGTCGGCGGAGAACTACTCTGCCGAGCATGATTAACGCCATGCTCGTGCTTGTTGGAAATGGTCTACGTCGGAAGGAGCACTACTTCATAGGTGAGTCCCACTTCATGTGGAGGAAACGCGTGAATTAAAAAAAAAATGTACGGCTACTTAAACAAATATTACAAAGCGCAATCACAGACAATTTTTTCCTCTCCTTTCAGTGAAGTGGTAATGCCAGATTTAAGCAACAGACATTTATTTGAAGTTTTCGTGACATGCGACAGATGTGATATTTCGTGAAAAGAAAACGTAAAAAGTACGAATAGCTTTTTTTGCATATAAATGAAAATGATTTAAAAAAGTTGATAATGTCAGGCCTAAATTACGTGTAACTGTTTAACTATTTTATTTTGGTCTCAACAACGTGCAACATTTTGAGTAAATATAAATATAATAATAAAAAAAAAGAAAAATAAATACTTTCGCATTACAATTTACACGTTAACATACAATTTACAAAAATTAAGTCATTTCTATCGATAAAAAAATCTTTTAGGTATTCTTGCCTATATAATTTGATCAATGTCAACCCTTCAAATAATAATACTAGTATATACATACAATATTTTATCCCTGCCGAATCAAGTAGAAGATTTACAATTTTTCTTTATATCCGCTCTTAAGTGACGTATATTACGATAAACGATACAATTAATATAGAACTGTTTAGTTTTTGTGTATTTCTATGTAAATTACTCGTAGAATACGAAAACGTTTCTTGATAAGCATATCAAATCCACACACAACCCCGTACATTTTAAATACACGTGTAGATGTCATGGATTACGAGTACAACTTGTGGTTGAAGGGATGATCGTTCAGTCAACAGAGTAACGCTGTACTGTTAGCGAAATTATAAATTATTCAGAGCGCAATTTCGAGAATTTGTGCTGGCGTTCTATCACCGCGTTTATAATCACATTGATACAATTTTATGATGTTATATAACAAACAGTTAATAATAATTCATAGCCGAGGGCATAGCTTTAATAAATATATAGAGCGTTAGCTATACAAAAATATTGAGCACTTTTTGCATTTTCACAATGATCATCTCGTAAAATATAACACATTTATTAATAAAATACACAGCAGCGTATAACATATATATAATAATATTGTAGTATTAAAATATAGACAAAGAAAATTACTTACATCCATCAGTCTTACATCCGTTACTCTTAAAGCTATCCACTTTGTTATGTCATATTCGTTTATTGTCGTTTCTGGCCTACTGCTATTATTTTCGTATTTTTATCAGGTGATGTATAATATGATTTGTTGATGGAATGTATAAAATCATAAAATAATTATTGAATCTTTTAAGTAAGAGGCTAAAAAGGAATATCGTTTAACCAAATAAATTACTGAATATGACAATTTCCTATAACCTGAAGCAATTATATATTAATAACTTATATAACATACTTGCGACCATTGGTTTAAAGAGTTAAATTAATGTAATATCACGAAAAGGGATGACAAAATGAACATTTTTAAATCTTAATAATTTTAATCCACGGCTATATGCTTTCTCTTATAAAGAATTTATGATTTATTAAATGAATGCCTGATATTATCTGTCCTAGATAATATCAGGATTTTTGGCCATCGCCTTTATTATAATTAGTATTTCGCAACAAATACTATAGCAGAATGCCTGAAAATAATATTTTTACTAATTATTATAAAAATGTGAGACATACCCAAACTATTTTAACATTCAAAAACATTAAGGCGAAAAGGAAACATTAAACCGATCCGATAAAGTAAATTATAACAACAATTAACTTCAGTGTAAATAAGCTTTTTATCTTTTAAAGTTAAATTATTGCGGAATTATTAAATAACAAATACATTCAAGTTTGTCTAAAATTCCTTTAGAATGTCGGAGTTTAATTTATAAGTTCAAGTCTATGTTAAGCCTTGTTTTATAATGTTGATTTTATAATGATGTTCTTAAAACTGTTCAAAATTAATATTTTAACATGTTTTCGTTGCCTATATAATTTACCTTAGCATAAAATACAGTCAATTAAAGAAAATCTTGGCGGATGCAATATATTTTTCGTGAAACGTCTTGTGCGTGCTAGAGAGTATGTAATTAGCAATAGTACTTGTGCTATACAGTATATGCCCTGATTTTTATATAAACAAAGAAATGCATATACATGAGTAACATTCATTTACATATTTTAATATATACTAATATTATAGAGGTAAAGGTATTGTGAGTTTGTGAGGTTGTAGGGGGTAATCTCTAAAACTACTGAACCGATTTTAAAAATTATTTGCAAAGTAAGTCGGAGAAAAAACAGTCGAACGAAAACGTTTCTTACGAACGCTACCTTAACGATGATGATGCCTACAAAAAAATCAGCGACAGCGTATTTCTAACTTTTATATTTAAGTCACAAAAGTAGTATTTTTGTATTAAAAAAATAATTTAAATCGCTATTTTTATTGGTCATGTTTATTGGTCATATATTATCAACAATTATGAAATCTTATCAAATTAAGTAAACTTATCGTCTCACGTGTTCAGAACAAAAGACTCTTCCTTTTTGGTTATGGTTAAAGATATTACGACATAGGTATGGAACCGCGACCGTGTCGTAATCAATTGAGTGATATTTCTACTAGACGGTTTTTTTTATATACAACACGTCAATCAATTTAGAAATAAATTGCTTCTTCACCAAGGAAATATTTATTTAGATAAAATTCGGTTATTTTCAGTATGTTTTTGGTTGCATAGTTTAAGAGATAATTTAATACATCAAATATGCAATACAATTTTATTAATGTTCGGCCAACGCGACTTTTGACAGTCAGGAAATAAATCATAGCACTCAGTAACCTAACCTAACCTAACCGAACCACACTCTTATGAGCGGCAAACATTTTTACTTGTGATGAAGTTATACTTCATTTTTACTTGTGATGAAGTATAACTTCATCACGAGTAAAAATGTTTGCCGCCTAACGAAGTGGGCACGGGTCAGCTAGTTAAATATAACCTTCTACGTTATAATTTACTTAATTAGGTTCTTAATCTTTTACTTTATTGCTTAATTACACAGAACTTGACTTACGAGTATGCGTTATCAAAAAGTGAAAATGGGAGCAAAACATTTTATATTGAGCTACAGTTATAGTTAAGTTTTAATAACACTCGACCCGAAAAAACTACGTACATTGGTTAAGCGACTATGAGTTCCGGATCGGGAAATATGTGCAATTAAATGTTTTGACTTCTTGTTATAAAATTCAGTTATTTACATATAAAGTTCAGGAATTGTCGAATGTATGCAAAAAATACAAAGTGCTTTGTTATTTATGTAAAATAAAATATTTTTTATCCATTTTTAAATTGATAATTAATATCGATTACTTTTAATAGCTCATATATTGTTCTAGCAAAGTTGAATAAAACCACCAATTAAGTATTTTTGCTTAGCACATCCATCAATCGAGTATTTAGCGCCTTAATTTTTGACTTCGTCCAATCGACTGTCAACACATTCAAAATGACATTATTTGTTTCAAACTAAGACGAATAAATAATACGAAAACATACACAAGTATATCGTGATTGAAGTAAGTATAACGTGCCACGAAATATATAAAAACAAAAGGAAGTTTTACGTAATGTAATTATTTAACAAATTTTCTTTTCATTTTCTGTGACATCAATTCCATCGCGCACAAAGATATTTGGCAACTCCTTTCTTTGCGCACTTCCAAAAAATGGAATTCTTTACCAGCTCACGTGTACCTCTCTTCTTACAACCCGGGTTCTTTCAAATGAGGTGTGAAGAGGCATCTTGCGGGCCGGCTAGTGCAGAACATTCTTCCCGACTGTACTGACCGTCGTCGCGTTTGGACTCTACTACCACTTACCATCAGGTGGAGTAGTCATTTGCCTTCCCGTCAAATATATATAGAAAAAAAAACATATGTATAAAGTAATTAATAATGATAGTAATTTTTCATAAAATAATTGAGATAGTTAATATATAAAATTTATTAAATTCATACCTTTTGTTCGAAGGAAACAATTTAAATTCTAAAGACGGTCTCAATTTCGTTCTTTTGAAATGCCCACACTGCATTAACCGTTTATTATTCTCTTCTTAAAGATCGTTCGTCTAAAGCTTTTTGCGAATAAAAAGGGTTAAAAGTTTGGTGTATACTGTAGGAAAAAACCATAAAAATTTGTTTTGACATTAGTTTGATCACTTCCATAAGCTGCAGCTGCAAGATAAAGACTAATTTTGTTGTATCTTAATGAAAATTGACTCTTTCTCGACTGGTATGGAAGCACAGTTTTGTTTAGAGATAGATTCATTCGCGAAAATTAAGTGATGAATTTTCAAAAACCATATTGTAATTATTGTCTTTTACTTGTAAACGGATAAGACGGTAAGACGGTTTTCTAACATCTAAAAAACTTCTTAAAAACGAACTAAATGAAAGTTATATAAAGAAGTGCGTTTTATATGCTTTTCGAAACAAAAAAAATATTCTAAACAAATGTCACTGAAACATAATCAATGAAAATTACAAACTACTTAAAAAATGTTACAAAATGAACAAATATATTAGTTAGGCAATTTCAGTTTCATGTAGAAAGGTTTCATAATATACTTGTGCTATTTTATGCTATTAATGCTTTATAATGGTCGAGTTCACTCACCGCAGCTGGTCACATTTTCACACGCTACATTACATAGCAAACATAATTATTATACGTGGCTTAACTAATCTACCAAGCGACATTAGAAAGAAAAAAAAACCTGCTTGTTATATTTAATAAGTTTTACCATAATAAATTATAAGTTTTACCATAATAAAAAATATAATATTAATAAAAATGATTTTAATAATCTCTAACTGTTTTTACGAAAATATTAGTTTCAGTAAAAATGAGTAAAATCATACAAAAGAGTTGCGTTGTTTAAAGCTGGCTCGACAGCTCTGAATTGAAGGATTTTTTCTAAAAATGAATATTTCTGTAGAAAATAAATGTTTCAGTTGAATTATTTTTACACATATAAAAATAAAATGTGAACGCTAAAGTGTCGCTTTTAAAAGCAGCTTAAATATACTTTTCATTTGGAATTCATTGCATTTGGTAAGAATAAATTGTGCGTTTATATATTTCATGAAATGTTTTGGAATTTCATTTATATTACAAACTTTTCAAGTAAATCCTATTTATTTTTTTAAAACTAATGTACTACAAATATACGGGTAGATAAAGGGTGACTGAGAAAATATTTATTCTTCATAGCCAAATTGCGGTCTTTTTTCAATGATTAGCCACAGTAATGGCCGCCGCGTCGTTCTATGAGCTTCAATTGCCAACTTAAGTATTATTATTAAATACGTGAGAACTTATGAGTACTCCATCTAGATAAAACTACTTGTATCTTCTTTACGCGTTTGATTCTAATCAGATCTGTTTTGTCGACAAATTTCTATTACAGGCATAGTGTGCTCTTGGGGATTTAGATTTAATTAAACTAATATAAATAAAAGGGTTTTTTTATTGTTTCTTTCTATGTTATAGATTCACGTAATATCGGCTAATCCGTTAAGAAAGAAAGTCCGCATAATGACAGTTTATGTGATGTAGCTTATGTGATGTAGTTTATGTGATGTAGTTTATGTGATGTAGCTTATTATTAATATATTCAGAAAGACGCTATTATGATAAAATGTAGATTACACATGTAAACTTTTTAACGAGTTTAAACTATAAACTTGCAATTTCAAATGTTTTAATTATAAATATATTTCTAAATTCATTTTATATTGATTTATAAGAAGAAGCAGTGTCTGTGTCGATCTAACGTCAAATATATTAGTTTAAATATCATATTAATAATATTATGAATTCACGATATCCCCAAAACATTTTTTAACTGTAATATTGGTCTTCAAATACTTTTATGTAAATAAGTTATTATTTTATCTACTACATATATTTTTTATCACAGTACAGGTAAGACTGTTTACAAATGACAAGTGTATCAAATACATTGTCAATACATGTAGAAGTCTGACTGGCTATCCTGATTGGTTCACAATATTTATGTGTGATTTGTAGGCAAACTTAAACTTAACGTAGTTACTTTTAACAAATTTCCATTGAAATCGCCACATACAACATTTATTACTTTTACAAATAGTTTTACGAATATCCTCCATAGACATCTCAAACAAACTAACATCTCCCACGGTACACGCAAACTATAATATATCGATGAGATTTAACATAGGATAGTTACAGGGCGTTCGATAAAAAGAGCAAGTCTATTCAAATGGGAATAGGAAAGAAGGTAAAGAAACAACTTTGACCTTGAAATGACATGACATTTGAGTTAGACTAGTGAGGAGTAAATTACTGAATGATTGGGTTAACGAATGAACGATAAAGTAAGGAATTATATATTTCTTTGTTTTTATGCGTAATTTTATATTAATTTTAAAAGATATATGTTATATATTATATATTGCAGGTAAAATAAAATAAAAACAATTATTAAACAAAAGTTTAAATCAGTTTCAGTTTCTGAGCTCGCAACGCAAAACTCTTATTTTACCTTATAGCCAAAATTACTATCGATTTTAAATAAACAATATTGAACATTCAGTATTAGCATTTAGCAGCAATTCGCATTCATTTTTTTAAATTATATTTCTCATAAATATTGCAGAAAATCGTACACAAAACCAACCCATTTTTTGTACCAATAAACCATACGTCACATACTCTCTCAAAATCCTTGTCAGATAGCACTTCTGGTAAAGCAATTTGTATCGAAAGGCATCTGCCGACGGTATGGGTAGTTTTGTAATAAATGTCTTGCTTATGTTTAAAGCCTACAATAACAATATGAATTATAATAATTATTAAAGTGGATCAAAACACCGTTTACCGACATATCATCCTGAATTTAATCATATTAATTTATTATTAAAAAAAAAAATATTAATATTTAGTGATCAATTACTTACATGCTTATACGTATAAATTACACGATAAATTAATCAATTGAATTTTATTTGATAATTTGACAATAACGTACAATACATTTTATATAGGTACAGATAATCAATATACGCAATTTTTTTTAGAAAGAATCCCTACATATGTTTTACAACATCAGAGCTGGTATAAAATTATTTTTAATTTTATATTTCCATAAAAACACAATTGACCTACAGTTTAATCTTATTTAAGAAAAAAGTATAATTGAAACGTCATCTTGATTCAGAATGGCGGCTCACTTTAATGAAACTTATAAATATAACGTTAACTAAGCATACGATAAAGTGCATTTATAAAAAAAGTGTCACATTTCTCGTATAGTTTGGATATATTTGGAAATCACACACTACTATTCTGAATTTATCTTTTGCGGTTGGGTCGCTGAAAGAAATTTCTAATAACCACATGGACTTGTATTATGTGCCCCTTGTACTACACATTATTTAGATCTAAGAATTTTGTATACTATTTTCTAGTGATGTACAATAAAGTGTAAATAAATAAAAATAAATTAAAATTCACTTTAAAATCACTTAATAATTTTTGTTTATGTTTCTGTGGAATACATTAATATACCTTATTATATAATTTGTTATTTGCTTTTTGTTTAAAGTATACCCAGGGTATACTTTAAACAAAAAGCAAATAACAAACCATTTTCTAAGTGAGTATTCTTGCTTGTTCAAGGGTTTGGTACCCGGATATGACTTTGACATAGTAACGATGATCTCTTCAACAATTATCTTAAAGGCATGATCGAGACATGTTATCTACAAGTATCCGCCCAATATACCGCATTATCGCTTATATGTTTCGCTTCATTAATCTAAACAAGAAATAGATATTATTACGGTCAGAGATGATTGTATTACAATGAAATAGTTCATCGCCCTCTTCGCTACAACATGCGTGAAAGTTTTATGTCGGCCGTGATGCTAAGGACACTGTATTAAATCGATCATAAGCACAACGATCAGACATTTAACCAATCGCCATCCTTTGTAATATCAAATATCATCTATCAAGTTCGATACATTTTTTTTAAATTATTGTCAATGGTCTAAATTGATTTTCTTGTCAAATGAAATGATTTTATAATGCTTACCAGTGGTAACTTTAGACAGAACTGACGTAAACGAGTAGCACAATGACTTGTGCTTGGTTTTAATAAAAATAGTATTAGGAAAGGATTTTCTAAAATATATATAAAGGTTTTTTTAAGTGTAGTAGTGTGTATATTGTCTTTCAAACTATCTAAGTCTTCTTCTTCTTCTTGTGCCTCTCCACTACTGGAGGTTGGCCGTCAGCTCAGCGAATTTTTCGCGGTCTCGCGCCAAGCGAAATAGTTTTTCCACGCTGGCGATTTTTGTCCATTAGTGGAGGTTGCGCAACCAGGACTTTTTTCTTCTTCCAGCGCGTCGTTTGCCCTCTACTTTGCCCATCATTATAATTTGGAGCAGTTGGTATCGCTCGTGTCTCAAGACGTGGCCCAAATACTCGGTTTTTCTCTTCTTGACGGTTTGCAGTAACTTCCGGCTACTGGCGACGCGCTGGAGTACTCTCACGTTCGAAACTTTCTGTGTCCAGCTAATACGGAGCATTCTACGTGTCTATCTAAGTGTTTCAATATAAATCAAGCGCTGGCAGGTTTTTTAATGTGCCCCATTTTTTTGCTATTCTATGTTCTGAAAGACTAATGCAACCAAAATTATATTATTTACCAACACTGTACTGCTCTATGTTTTTTATGGACGAATCTGAATGATTATAATTTTAACAGTTTTAGTATTGCCTAGTCCAACTTTCAATGATGCTCCTTGCTTACCGTGTGATGTATTTACTTGCTTTCATTTTAGATAGATTTTGCAAAAAAAATTACGTTTCATGAAAATGTTTTCTGCTAAGAGATTTTCACTTTCCCACTTTCGTTTCCAACGTTTTATCCATGTCGTTAAGACTAATGGTGCTCAAAATTTGCGGGGACATAATCAATTGATAATACAGTTTATTTTGCTTTTAGCGTGTTATATACAAAGTCAAAAGTTTTAGATAATGCATCAATTTTAATTTACTTTCTTTTTACCTTATTATATCAAGTAAAATAAAACATATATCTTTTTAATGTATTCTATTAATATTTTTAACTTGCATATTCATTTCGTATTATATTCGTATAGTAAAAATTCCAGCGATTACTTCCCATAAATTTATCAAATATTTATAAAAAATATTATTTTAAGCGACTTTGATATAAATTAAAGTAATAATATATATACTTATTTATTTATAAAATAAAAATCCCTAAAAATCTTTTTGAAAACTAGCCGTTTGCCTGATTCCCAGCAGGCAAACGGCTTTCCAATAATAGCTGGAAATGCTGGAATGAACCGACTCTTTTAAATAAATTTTTGAGAGTTTTTGAGGAGTCTTGGAGAAGCCCCTGGGTACACGACATTTTCACTATTTTGAGGCGACTGTAGATTAGTTCATGCGAACTTATAAAGGCAAAAACCGACTAAAAGGTTTTTGAAATTTCATGCTTTAAAGAGGGCTTTAAAACGCTGTAAAAACTGTATTTTACTCATAAAAAGAAGATTCATTAGCTACGATTTCACATTTCTAACTTCAAAACTGACGATCTTCTATACAAATTTTCATCTCTTATTTAATTTCGGAGAGATAAGAATTTCATAAAAAAAGGATTTCATGCCGCTACATCTCCCGATGGAGGCTCTGTGGAATATGTCAGACAGTTAATTATAAAATGTTTATTATAATATATTATATGAATATAGTCGAATTTAGAAAGACAACTTGAATTATAAGATAAATTAAAGAAAAATCATGTCCGGAAGATGAGAATACATTGCAAACGATCGTAGAGAGGCGGCTATTAGGTCAAGTATTCGGCACATGTTTTGCATAATGGCCATCGATTTATAGTCTGATGGTATGTTAGATCTAAATTTAAGTTTTCGCCTCACTCTGAATGTTAATAACTAGTTACACGAGATACGACTTAATTGCATAATTATATTTTTATGAATGTTGCTTGTTTGTAGTAGTTTTTTTTATATGGTAATATTAAATGAAAAATGTTGATATTATATTTTACAAAATAAAATTTATTTATGTACAACATAAATTATTTATCTACTTGATATGAAGTTGTGAACTTTTTTTCGAAGCCTATTAAAAATAAAACACTTGCAAAACAACTTGATAGGATAACAAAAAATACACACACACACATTGATTTTATTTTATTATTATTATTTTTTCCATTGAATACTCACATATAAGATTTAATTTTTTTTTAAATGCGGCTTTCTAAAGTTTAACTCTGACGTGTCCTCTGTTGAGGGACCGGAAACACTTTTGCACTGTTACACAAACACCTTTAACTTTTTATCATGTGATAATAAAGTCATGAGTGAAGATATGAATTAATTTAATTCCCACAGTAATTTTGTTTGGTATATCCGAAATTCTGAGGAAACTATGACGGAAATCCATAGCCGAAATTGTCTACTATTTCAACGTATGCGACGTTAAGAATTCCATCGTTATAGTACTAAAACACGTACAAAATTTTAGTTTTATATATACTCGTATTTTATATTTTAAACAGAAATAAATTAAATTTGAAATGTACCCATTTCGTACTATCTCATGTACATACATGATGACAGCCAAGCGACGTGAATTTCGCTGGTTCGATTCTGTCCTCTTCTACCCACATCTAGACCCTTTATAGAATATTTTAATACTTACATCTAACAAACGCTATACGCCTACTTCTGGGAGAAACTGGGAATATTAGCAATAATTAAAAGCCTTAGAAACAGATACCCATTGTACTATTTGATATATTTAATATGTAGCAGGGCTTTGTGCAAGTTCTCCTGGGTAGGTACCACCTACTCATCTCATATTCTACCGCCAAACAGTATATTACTCATTATTATTGTGTTCCAGTTAAAAGAGCGAGTGAGCCAGTGCAACTACAGGCACAAAGGAGATAACATCTTAGTTCCTAAATTTGTGGCACGTTAAAAATATAAGAGATGATTAGTATTCCTTACGGTGAAAATGTCTATGGGTGGTGGTGACCACTTACCATCAGATGGTCCATTTGCCCGTCCAACTATCTATATACAAAAAAAATAGTAATAAAGTCACTTTAAAAGATAATTCTACATATAGTTTAAGTTCGATGTCGTACTTTTTTTTTCAAGATAGGCAAAATTAGCATACATATAATGGTCGATCTTGCGAATGACTAATTTTGAAAAATTCTCAATGGCTGTTGCGTTTTTTGAACCATTCTTAATGCCAAATGCAACATGAACAGAATGGCTTTACGCCCAGGACCAACGACTTTACGTGCTTTAATAGTAAAGGATAAATACTGCCAACTTACAAACTCCATGTCACTGTTGTGGTTTTTGTCAGAAAAACACAATATCTTTTATGATCTAATCTTAGATTTGGATACAGGGCTTCAGGATCCGTAGTCTTATAACTATCCAACGATACGCCAACGATAGATCAACGGGGCAAGAAAGAGCTGACTCGTATTCACAAACGGGTCCGGATTTAAAAGCTTAAGCCCTGGGACGACAACGAATTGGAGGCCCGCAATAATTGTTGAACTTGGCAATTTTTTTTTCATATTTTCAATTATTTACACAAATTAAAAGTCATAAATTGAAAATGTTTTAAAAAGTACTTTAGAAATGATGATATTTTTCTTATCTATAAAAATATATCAGATTGGGTCTTCCCTTGCCTATGGATTTCCTCTAAACTCGGTCCTATTCATAAATTTCATGAAATCATTTTCAAAACACACAATCAAAACATAAGCTCAAACCCAGAATTTTACAACCTTGTAATTCTGAAATCAAAATGGAAAGTTAGAAATATTTCTCTTCATGGGCAAAGCGCTCAAGCTAAACTTTCGTGGTTTCTCTAGTGTCATAATTTAATTATTATTTCCTTGTTTGTATTGCAACATCAATAAATGTAAAAATATTTACTCGCTACTTTAATTTATTTGAAAATATAACTACATAAAAAGTAGAACAATGTTTACATTTGTTTGTTGTCGATCATAGCGAATAATATAGTTTCCAAAATTATTGTCATATCCTGTCAGAACGGAAATTAACTAGGATGATATATACTTATATATGTGTTATTGTCGATTACAAATTTGATGTAATCTATTGTAAAGATATTTATTATACAAATATTCTTAATCAAAATTTAAAAATAATCATTATAATGATAAAAATTAAATTTTCAGTCATATAATTGCTTGCTACATATATTTGTATAAACTATTATTTTTACTATTAAGTACAAAATTATTATCGAAATGTATTAACTCAAATGTAATCTTAATTAAACTAAGAGAATTCAGCTTTCTAATCTTATTTCAAACCGAGAACCGACTTCTACGGATATTAATCGAATTAAGATTGAACACTTTAGACTAGTGAACTGTATGAATTGTAATTTAATTCTAAATTACATTTAGGAATATGAATTACAAGTAGATTTACAGATAAATATATGTTTGTATGAACTAATGTAATGTAATCTAAAACTTTCATTTAATTATTAATTTAAAATATTGACTGTTCTATAAATTTACTTTTGTAATTATTTATTTACGTATTTAAGTATGAAAGGTATCCCGATCCTAAAGTTTACGAATACTACATTGACAATATCAAATCTTCACAAATCATTATAATACGAGAATGTATAATCCAGCACAAGAAAACAGTGATATTTTATAATCCTAATGTCAAATACATTAAAATTAATTTAAATTAAAAATAATATAATACAAACATTATTATCTAACCTGTCTTAATACATACATATTTTTATTATTAATATCAACTCAATCTAGAAGAAATAGTTATCAAAAATAAAAAAAGAAGCGTATATTTTTATTTGATTTCCACAAGGGCGGAATTAGCGTTCAACAATAAGTTATATAAGAAAATAAAAAATAAGCAAAAAAATGTATTGTAATTTTAATATTTTGATACTCTAAATTAAATGTTTTCTAATTTTTACATTAAATGATAGGAGTTTAATCGCTGCTTATAATCTGGACGATACGATACAGGAAACTTCTCTTTCAATGATCACAAATCAATGGTCTCAACATTAAGGTATTATATATGCTTTTAAATAATGTGAAATACACATGAATAGTTTAATAGGGAGTTGTTAAAAACTGGCAACTTTGTGTATGTATTGTAGTTGATATATTTCTTTTTATAACTTTGACATCTGCCAATAACTTTCATAATCGGATTAAAAGTATCGATCTTATCATATCCTTCGTACACTAATCGACAAAATATAAGAGAAATAATATGTAACAAAATATAATTATAAAATTGTAGGTATTAAATTCAGAAATGGGATGTAGGTTGCCATCTACTATGTACTGTGTCTGTACTTTATCACATTTAATTTCCACATTTTAATTCTAATAAAAACTCAAAAAAACAGACTTTTGATCCAATTAAATAGAATCAAATTAGTTCCTTTTAAATATATAATATAATATAGATATTTATGTAATATATTTTAAATAAAATCAAGTAGATATCAATCGACTTATTAATTAATCGAATCTATTGTTTTATGATTAACTAGGTTTAGTCCGCGCCTTCACCCAGATTTTAGAGGAGAAAGATCTGGTGTTAGGTCTATTCAGCAGCCTCTGTCTTTACGTGGGATTGAAGCACAATTTCATCCAAATCGATTCAGTGGTTTAGTTTGAAAGCGTAACAGAAAGACAGACAAGCAGACTTACTTTAACATTTATAATATTAGTATGGATTCTAGGAAATCAAATGAGCGAAGCTACTGCCAGAAATACCTCGTTCCCAACCATGGCGTCTAAACGGTATGTCCCATTATGTATGTAATTATACTGTAAGCCAGGCTCATTCTTCATTTGGAACACACAGAAAAAATAACCTAATTATCAATGTTTATGTGCTATTTAATTAGCTATGTGTTCGCGCGAAAAAACCATTGCACTAGTCTAGCGTTTGCCTAGAGCGATTGGTAGAGGTGACGTCACACAACCCGTTAACCTAAGATTAATTATTATAATGAAAAATTAATTAGATAAAGCCTAAATTAAAACTGTATAACATTTTAAAGATTTATTTTATTGATAACTAGATTTTTGCTTAATATCTTTAGAAAAATGTTGAAGACCTAATCACTTTATTATTAGAAGATTATTACTTAGCTAATATGAAATAAATATATATATATATATATATATATATATATTTAATTTTATACTAAACTTTATATGAAGATCACTTTAAAAATATAAAATGGTTTCACGCAACACACAACAAATACGTCCTCTTGCTGCTATATTATAGAAATGCAAATGATACCAAAGACGACCGCAGTTCCCCTCTCTTCGGAAGATTTATAGAATTGGATTCAAAATACATAACGAGAGACAGCGCGACGTCTTGCGAGAATGGAGATATGAAGACGCGCGAAGACGGCACTTACTGAATATTCCCACTTCAAAGCTTTTATAAGATTTGTGTAATACCGCTTTGTTTTGCAGAAAATGGGTCGGTAGTCGTGATTTGTGTCTATTTAAATTCCAAATGCGGCGCGCAAGTGCAACCAAGAATGCATTCGCAATGCACCCTCGGCTGTCGATTTGGGTCAGCGGGATTTCACGACTAATAATGGAAAACAAAGTATGTTTACATTTGCTTTTATAGACTTACGACATCGATGAGCTGACTGAGTTTGAGCTTAATGCAGACACGAAGGACGTCAGTGGTGTTGACGACGGGGCGCACGAGTTTGTTATAGTTAGAGAGAAGGTCATCGTAGAGACGCTTGGCGTCGGGGTTGCCGGCGGCGACGGCGCGCACCAGGCAGCAGGCCGCCAGCCACCAGACGAGCGCGGCCATCAGCTCACGGGCTCGAGCATCGTTACGTAAAGGCCGCGGAGGCAGCGGGTGGCCCGGGCGCGGCGCGGTACCGACTGCCGGTCGACACGCCTCACGCCCCGCGACCTCTCCGCCCGCCCTCGCCACCTCACCACTCGCTCCCTATCAAAGAATCGTAGCGTCCTCCGCTGTAAACTCTTTGCTATTTTGATCAGGTTCCTTGTAATTCTTACTAAGCGTCAACATCTTTCGGCGACGCTATGAATATCAAATATCATTAAACTGCTTAAAATGAATTAGTTATTCAAGTATCGCCCAACTAAAACTAACTATTAAATTACCGACAGAATGTTAACATGAAATAGTTTTTTCTGTATATTAAATTCAATAAATTACCCCATCCACATTATTTAATTGAAATGGTTGTCATCGCGAAAACTATATTTATTATTAGCATGTAATATTGTTTTAAATAAAAATTTAAAAAAAGTTTTTTTCTAATCAACGGATACTAATCCGAAAAATACATTAGACAGAATAGCAGCGTTTTGTTTGACATTTGTTTATATAAATGCAAAGATATGGAACTATACTGTAGTCCAAGAGAAAACTAAGTACTAAAAAAAGTATGGTTCTAATTAAAAACAAATACACTACACAATACAATATACACTAGAAACTAACGATAGCGATACCTGCCTGCAGAGTGTAAAATAATCATAGATTCAACTTAATGCCTATTTTGCTCAACCAAAAAAGCTTATGTCCTTAAAAAAACTTAAAGCAGGAAGTTGATTCAAGTCACGGTAGCATGCGAAAGCGATCCCGTGGCGCTCCTCGTTAAGACGGAAAGGGTACCGCTGGTTTTTTAGTGAGTATTCCGATGTTCGGGGCGCACTCGATGCCTTGGACACCGGCGAGCCCCACATACCCCCTTACTGTTCCCGTGGGGGAAAAGCGTAACGCGTTTTTCTAGCGTTAAAAAAAAGGAAGATGATTCAAGAAAGCAACCTGTGTGTTTAAAGTACCACAAATCAATTTTGAAGCAATTAATTATATTTATTATATAAAAAGCCGAGATGGCCTAGTGGTAAGAACGCGTGAATCTTAACCGATGATCGTGGGTTCAAACCCGGGCAAGCACCACTGAATTTTCATGTGCTTAATTTGTGATTATAATTCATCTCGTGCTTGACGGTGAAGGAAAACATCGTGAGGAAACCTGCATGTGTCTAATTTCACTGAAATTCTGCCACATGTGTATTCCACCAACCCGCATTGGAGCAGCGTGGTGGAATAAGCTCCAAACCTTCTCCTCAAAAAAAAAAAAAAAAGAGGTGCGGAGGCCTATAGCCCAGCAGTGGGACATTCACAGGCTGTTACGGTACGGTACGGTAATTATATTTAGCTCATACATTGGCAATACAACTTTAAACATACTCCAATCTTTCGATATGACATTGACGCTTAGGGCGACGAGAACTTACTTTTCTAAATTCGTATCTTTCATATACAGGTAGTTAAACTAATGTTCTGTGAAAACACCATATATATCATTAAGATCGCTTAATAAAAACAATAAAGAGGTTTCAATTCGAGGCATCTAGAAAACTAAAGCCTCGATATAAGAGTAAAGGAGATTTTATGACCAAAAAGTTATAAGGTATTTTAAAGTATATTTAATGTTTTATGTTTCTAAATTTTGAGCTTCAATAATAGTTTAATTTTAGCAATATAATTTTCAAAATAAAATTTGTATGTTTAAAAAACTGTTTTTCCGCAGGCGAAAGATATGTTTTAACTTTTAATAACCATATTTGTTAAGATCTAAGACACTATAACATTAATATTTAAAGATAATTTAATAATAATAAATAGCTCCACACATTAGTGACCTACCCTTGAAGCCATCCAGATCTTAAAGCCTTTTATTTATTTTAATTTTTTTTTCGCTCGGAAAACGCATTTAGGCGTTTCCCCCACATAAGGCGGGGAGGTATGTGGGACTCGCCGGCGCTAAAGGCGCCGGAATACCCACTAAAAACCTCTTTTATTACAATGAGGTTATGAATTTGCACCCAAAAAACTGGAATTAAATATTCAACATCCTTAGAACATATTGTACTACAATACAGACAAACAAAATGTATTTGTAGTTTAAACTATGGTATACAATTTTGAAATTAATAAATATTTCTTTGATGAGATCAAAAAGGGAAAATAAATATTAAAATTATATTTGCAGTTTAATTGCAACAAATCTAATTTAAATTTAAATTACATAATAAAATTATTTAATTACCATTACTACTTCATAGTATAGTAAAATATCTATTTATTATTTATCAATATGCATTTGTATTCAGTAATCTCATTATTAGTTCAGTAATTGACAAGGGATAAATAGCTATTCAAATTATCCAAATTCATGTATAATAAGCAAATAATTGAACGTCAGCGTACGTGTATGCACTATACCAACAGGAGGTAAGTATAGTGTAGCCTTTGCAGTCAGTAGGTATGCAGGCATCGTTACGGTAAATTGAATTTGTGAATATCGCTAATAGGTATCCATATTATTTTAGATAATTGAATACTTACTTATATTATATATATGTATATAATTAAATTTAAAGCGTTAACACACAAAATAGCTTCAAAAACACAATAACTTATAATTCGTCTTATTGCCTCTACTGGTGACAGAAGTGCTGGTTCATTTTTCGCCCAGAGTATGGGAATTGCGATTCAAAGGGGTAATAGTTTTCTTGCCTCCATTCCATGTGGACATGATTTCTACAGTAGCTATTTTTAATTTTTATTTGTATATATTTAAGGCTTTAAATAATTCCTATGTTCAATTAAAAGAGTTAGTATTAATAAAAAAGGTTTAAGTTTTTGATTATTATACGTTGTTATGAATGGAAAGTAAAAATTTAAAACCTCCAAGGTATAAGCGATTTTTTCATTGAACAATTAGCTTAACTGTCGAGTCATGCATATAACATCAATCCTTTGAGACTCTTTTGTTCAACGTTATTGAATCATAAATTAAAATTAAACCAAAAGTATTTATTTCGGTACATTTTTTTAGATATTTCTGTTCACTAACTATAAATACATCATTAATTTTAACCTTTTGTCTAAGTATATATAAATAAACATTTTGATATTTTTTTAAAAAATAGTGCAACGAATATAATTAACTGAATTTGTATTATCAGTAAAGAACATATCGCGTTATATTGCTTACTTGGCAAGTTCGAGAATCATTAAGATTGATAACTTGGCAAAGAATCCAACATTACTCTTATGTATACATACATGAGACCAATTTTAGTAAATCCAAATAAACCATCCGAATAAGATCGTCATTAATACTTCACTCTTTCTTGGGTCTTGCATTAATTCGAAATTGCATTTAAAATTGTGTTCGTATTTTATGAAATCGTACCATAATTTATAACGCCCACAACTATTGTACCTGCTTGACATGAGTCAAACATAATTTTATTTTACTGTGTATTTAGAAAACTTCCTGTGGTTGCTTGTCATTTGTATAACTTAAAATTAACATCACTGGGTACAACTCGGATCTAACGATTTTTTATACTTTTTTTACTTCTAGTAGTTATGTGACAGACGAAGTGAATTTCGATTTAAATCACCCTTCAAAACGAAACATGGCATGTTTGAGCATGTATGTAGTGTCAAACTAATAAAGCTCGAGTAAACTTTAATTAAGAAATTAAAGTTCTAATTACTCCCAACGGTAGACGTCATTTCATTCACTCATTTATTCATTTTACTGCCACTTACGTCATAAAGTTTCAAAAAGTTTTCTCATTATAAACTAAGAAAATAAATGCAGAAAATTTAATTCAGTTTTTCAGTTATTTAAAAATTATTTATGCTCTGCATACGTTGATATAATCGATATAAAACGAAAACTTATAATTAACAAACATTAAATACGTTATAATATTTACGTAAAATACAATTTACGTAAATATTATATTTACATACATAATTTAAAAAAAATGTTAATTACTAACTACATTTTTATGCACAAAAAACAAAACAGGTCAGTCAGCCTTTCGCATATTTTCGTTTGATTATTCAGAGTAGTCTTTGCTGTTGTCACTCTTTTTGTTTTATGAACATGCAATACCTATTGTTGTGCTAAAATAATGTGACAGTATATTAAGTCAGATCTCTAAGGTAACTCTTTATATTATGCAAAATATCCACTAAACACACCAAAACAAAGTTATTTAACAAAATTAGTCATTTCTGCATGATCAAATATGAATAAAATGTTCAAAATTCAAAATTCTACGTATAAAATCGTACCTTTCTCTGGTTATTACGATGTATGCATGACTAGAGGTTATCAGCACAGTTGTGTTCGTTATTTCAATTTGCAATAAGAGCTTACAGAAATTGTGTGGCACTAATTGGTAAGCTTGCCTTTGTTTAAATCATTGTTAATACTGGAGTATAAATGACAACGAAATACCGCCATTACACTGGCAGCCATTTTCAATTTTTAGTTTATTATTAAATAGATATAAGATTTTATAATTATAACATTTTATTTAACAAAGATACGTCAAGATTAGGTAAAAATACAATCGCTTATTATTCAGTTCGCATATTAAACTTAATCTACGCTATAGAACACAAGTAATACGAAATTAAATGAAATGAATTATACCAAAACACCACTAAATTGGATACAAGGCTTATCCGCTAATAACGAGGAATATTATAAAGCTCTAATAGCGCAATGGTTTAAGGGACGCCTAGCGATGTGAACGTCGTAGGTTCGACTAGAATAGAAGCTTCATGCTGGAATGGAGTGGTAAATAATACCGGGCATTGTTACTTTAAGTTGCTAATTTAAACATGATCCAACGTTATTAAATAGAAACAAAATGACTATAACGAAATTATTTATATAACGACAAAATATACATCGACAGCTTCACACTTATTTGTAACTAGTATGATATTATATATCATATATATTATGCATGACATTATATGCTTATTATAATATTTTATAATAAAATAGATATCAATATTGTTTTGCTATTTAGGATCCTGGACCCTGGCCTAAAACCATCAATACCATCATCATCATCATCAGATACTAGCTGCCCGTCCTCCCTTCTTACGGGTAACATAAGGATATAATCCAGTTAATGTATAACCGTAATCCGTAACAGCCTGTGAATGTCCTACGGCTGGGCTGATGGCCTCCTCTCCCTTTTTTGAGAAGAAGGATCGGAGCTTATTCCACCACGCTGCTCAAGTGCGGGTTGGTGGTCAATACAAATGTGGCAGAATTTCAGTGAAATTAGACACATGCAGGTTTTTTCACTATGTTTTCCTTCACCTTAAAGCACGAGATGAATTATAATCACAAATTAACCACATGAAAATTCAGTGGTGCTTGCCCGGGTTTGAACCCACGATCATCGGTTAAGATTCACATGTTCTTACCACTGGGCCATCTTGGCTTTAATGTTTAACATCGGTTACTAAAGTTTCGCAAAAATTTCATTATATTTTACCAACATTTAAAATATAATAATTCCCTACAAAATATCGCGATGCTATCGTATATAGCCTATGTCTAGCTGAAATAGTGTACATTTCAAATGGTGAAAGTTTATCCATATTACCTATATGAAAATTGTAGGTACTTAAATAATTTACGACCACAGCTTCGCCCGCAATTTAGGGGCTCCAGCTTACTCTATACCAAAAGCGTAACAGCCAGACAGAGTTACTTTCGCATTAATAATATGAGTGTAGATATGGAAAATATATCCGGAACGGAGATTACTTTTCGCGTATACGCAACAACTAAATTATCTTTATAATATTTGTAAGTATATTAATGCACGTTTGACTTTTTTTACAGTGTTGTTTGAGCTTAGAGGAAATAATAAATAGGATCTTGTGTTTTCCAACACAAATTACGTAATGAGCGCCCATGATTAGAGAGCGTTGAGCGCTAAATGAATTAGCTCATTCATCTACAATGCCAATGGCTAGAATTGAAATAATTTATTAAAAACATTAATTTCTTGTTGATGATAGTGAATAATAGCTTTGTTTATTGAAGATAAAAATTACACTTTATATATGAATCGGTTGTTGTTTCGGATAGCTTACATGATCTTACTTATTTTATGGTAGTCTCTATATAAGTACAGTACAGTTATTACATTTGATCAGAAAAAGCTTTGTCCGCAAGCCCGTGTGTGTAAGTATCTACTCATATGTAAGAGTTATTTAATACTTCTTACAAAGCTAATTTCCTTTTCACTTATTATTAGGTAGCACATAAACCAGTCTGCCTACCAATTACAAAAAATAAAAACAAAAAACTTATCAATTTTTGCCTTAAAACAATAAGCGACCGTACCGGAAACAGAAAATATCAAGAAACAGGAATTTCTAAATTGATAAAATTTTATTAAAGAATGATATACATATAGTAAAGAATGATAGCTTGCTTGATACACTCAAATATTTTATGTTACAGACGAGTGAAAAATGAAGTCATTAATGTGGGTTCGTTAACAACGGAACAAAATCTTTGAGAACCTCAAGGGCTCTTCACTCGTTTGTTGATATAAAAACCAATACCCTCATGTAGATATTTTGTATATAGTGTGTACGGGTCTCGCAAAGAATAAAATATTTCGCATAAATATAATCTGGAATGGAATTACAAGTATTTTCATTTCTCATTTTTCATTATATTTGAGTAAGTTATTGTAGGTCTAAGTTGTTGAAATACAACTTAGTTAATCACTTAAATTATGTAAAAAGTAAATACGATTATTCTTATCTTGTAGATGTAATATTATTTGTTGCCTCTATATAGAATTGTTGTATATATTTAGGTTAAATGACAATTGGTTGATAAGATTTTTAATTAAGTTAAATATTTAGACTACTAAATATGTAATTATTATAATCAATAATAAACTATGCTTTTCTCCGCCTACTATTTTTTTATACAATATGAGTTTTACGAATCAGTATTGTAGCATATACGTTTAATTAGCCCGAGCGATATGATTAAAAAAACGCTAAATTCTCCAAAATAAGTATCGAATTTTTGGAAGACACTTAGTAGCACACTCTATCGTGAAACGTCACTAATATTTCACGACGGCTAACATGTGCACGTAGTGACATCTAGCATCAACTTAAAATACTAAAACGTTCACTGCGTTTGTGGCTGAAAGCTCATAGTTCTTAAATAAAACGTTGGTAGTTGTAACAAAAAAACTTTATAATTCAAATTAAATGAGTTGCCTTATAACCGTAACTTATTTAATTCAAACAATCAACCAAACACGAAATTATTTGAAACTAGCTGTTGCCCGCGGCTTTGCTCGCGCTTAAGTATAAGGAAAGGATAAACAATTGTTTGGAAGTCTGTGATTTTAAAGTAAGAAGAATGAAACGATTCTGGTTAAAAAAATAAGGTCAAGATTGATGAATATTCTTTTATAATCATCAGTAAACTTACTGTGAACTCCTGTAGTTTCACTTAATATATTTTATAGTGACTTAAATGGCTTGAAGAAAATTTTATTTTATACAAATCTTCCGATCTACCATTCTGTTGCTTAAATACCCCGGAATCTGTCCACGCCGTTGAATATAGTTAATACTGTAAATGAGTACTATACTAAACTATCAAACTACTAAACTATCAAACTCAGGTTAACAAAACTATTCAACTCACTGAAAACTTTACTTATAATTAATAGTCGAAGCACCTCTTTGTAAACGGTAGTAAGGCTTTGTGCAAGCTCGTCTGGGTAGGTACCACTCATCAGATATCCTACAGCTCAATAGCAATATTTAGTATGGTTGCATTCCGGTTTGAAGAATGAATGAGTAATCCAGGCACAAAGGACATAACATCTTCGTTCCCAAGACTGGTGGCGCATTAGCGATGTAAGGAAAGGTTAATATTTCTCACATCGCCAATGTCTAAGGACGGTCGGTGGTATAATATAAATAATAATATTAAATTTTACATCCAAAAACATGTACACAATTTTAGTTGACAGTTTTATCTAAATCTAGGGTTTTTACATAAGCAACATAGGTAGTGGACCTCTGACTCCGAAACTAATATAAATTGTAATATCAGAGTCAGCGATTTTGATATTACAATTTATATACATGCATATTATTTACATAAAAAAAACGAAGTTTGCGGTATTTCTTTTTGGTGCTAAAATTACTAAGTTACTCGCAGAGCTCACTCAAGGGGCATGCAACATAAAAAATGTCCATGAGATAACAGTTCTCACTAAAATCAGTGCCGGCTATGTTCAACAACAGGCAATGGGACTTTTGATTGTCATGGGGAAGCACACTTTAAGAGAGAACTATATACTTTCGAATTCGAATGATATATTCTCATAGAGCGTATTCTTGGAATAAAAGCTACATCTCCTCGAGCACATCCTAAAATAAATCTGTAGGAATTGAGGCTCATGTTGAGGTAAAGCTTCAAGACTATCAATTAAGTGGTGCATATGGCAATAATGGATTAAGTTTTCTCTATATAAACTTTACTAACATAGTAAAGTTCGTTTTAAAAAAAGTATTACTTACACCTCCCTAGGAGATATTAATATTAAGACATTGTGTATTTTGCTTTTCGTTTTTAGCGAATATGTACATACGACCGTTCTAACACTTCAATTGGTGGTCAAATTTGTGAAATTTCTGAATACTTTGAAATACTTAAACGTATATGTATATAAATTCAATCAAGAAATTATTCCACCACGCTGATCCAATGCGGGTTGGTGGAATGCACATGTGGCGGAATTTCAGTGAAATTAGAGGCAAGCAGGTTTCCTCACAATGTTTTCCTTCGCCGTAAAGCACAAGATGAATTATAATCACAAATTAAGCACATGAAAATTCAGTGATGCTTGCCCGGGTTTGAACCCATGATCATCGGTTATAATTATTATAATATCGGTATAATAATTTAGTTATTTCAATTTGTTAATTTTAGCCGTTTCCGAGATTAGCCTGTACAAACAGACAGACAGACAAAAATTAAAAAATGATGGTTTTGGTTTTGGTAATTCGCAAATAGCCAACCTACCTTTAAATGGGGCAGTTATTTTGAAATCACAGATAGACGCTTCAATTTTATTTATATGTATAGATAACTTCTAAAATTAAAACTTAGAAACATATAGAATTGTTTTAAAATAACACATTAAAATGAACTGCTTACACAATAAGGAACCCCATATCTTTACCTTATTCGTATAATTGTAGCATGGCTGTGTGAATAAGGCAAAAACTGTTGA
This sequence comes from Nymphalis io, assembly GCF_905147045.1. NCBI lineage: Eukaryota > Metazoa > Arthropoda > Insecta > Lepidoptera > Nymphalidae > Nymphalis > Nymphalis io. The sequence continues at coordinate 4,834,054 of NC_065893.1, read as the reverse complement.
TATACATAATCATGTAAGCATTTAATACCCATAATTTTTTCCGTATCCGTAACAGCCTGTGAATGTCCCACTGCTGGGCTAAAGGCCTCCGCACCTCTTTTTGAGGAGAAGGTTTGGAGCTTATTCCGCCACGCTGCTCCAATGCGGGTTGGTGGAATACACATGTGGCAGAATTTCAGTGAAATTAGACACATGCAGGTTTCCTCACGATGTTTTCCTTCACCGTCAAGCACGAGATGAATTATAATCACAAATTAAGCACATGAAAATTCAGTGGTGCTTGCCCGGGTTTGAACCCACGATCATCGGTTAAGATTCACGCGTTCAGACCACTAGGCCATCTCGGCTTATAATTACTATAATTACATAATTTTTTACTTCATGTTATTTGAATCTAAATTAATATAAGTGGACTGTACGGTACGTTTTTTTACGTAGGTAATAAGCGTATTTGTTTTTTATTGTTTAATACCACACAATACATTAAAATATTTTTATTTACTTGTTTTGTGTGTGAACTTGTTACATTATTTTGACACAATTCAATACACATTTATTATTATAGCTTTTTTGTATATATAAAAATGTTATTGCCTGATAAGCCAATTTCCAATTTCCAATTTCCAATTTCCAACGGGACATCCATATTTGTACCGATTTCAAACAGTTTTTCGTATCGTTCAGTGTTATGTATATGCTTTTAATATTAATCCTAATTAAATTTTTCTTTAATTTCTAGTGCTTTTTTATTATTATTTTTTGCTAAGTGTATTATTATATATTGCTAAGTGAAATCTATACTTATAAGTAATAAAATTGTAACAAGCCGATGTCTATACATTAAAGATATTAAATAAAAATTAATATTTTATAATTTATTTATTTATTTATTTATTGACACTTTATTGCACCCAAACTTAAAACTAAAAATTACAATTTTTAAGCAAACAAAACAAAGGTGAGATGCAACAGGCGGCCTTATCGCTAAGCAGCGATCTCTTCCAGGCAACCTTTGAGCAGAGGATCATAATATTTATAAATGGGAAGGGTACAAGCCAGTTTACCTATATACTACATACAATACTACATACATAATACATACATACATATATATACTACACTACTATTATATATAATATAAATATACATATATATATACTATAATAAATACATACATAAACAAATACATAATATTTATATAATAAAAATAGGAGATATAACAAAACAAGAAATTAACAACGACAACGACTGCTTAGTATTAGTAGTATTTATTAAAGCAATTAAAGCCAAAACAATAGTTTTTAGAATTTTTGTCTATTTGTACGTTTGTACCCGCATCACGCAAAATTTACTGTAATTTAAAATATAGGCTCCATTTTATCGCAAGAAAATATCTTATTCTCATTTTTTAATTAGTATGCCCGGGCCTCACGTTATTTAATAATCTTTATGCTAAATGAATAGATTTTGAGGAAACTAAAGCCACACTTACATGAACAGACAATCAATCAATGGTCCTCCTGGCTGGCCTAGGCCAGTCTGGGTACGGGCCTCGGGGTTGCTCCCCCTACCCGGGCTGGTCCTCCCCGACGGTTCAACCGTCGTGTCACTTTATTTTTGCCCAGAAGGGCCAGGGTCGTTATGACCCAGTGGCTGTAAGTCCTTAATGGTTTTCCTCTTTTACGGGTGATGTCGTCCTACCGTGTCTCCAGATCGTCGTCGTCCTCTTCACCGATGCCCGCATCGGCGCTGATGGTCGGCGACAGTAGGAGCTCACGAGGTAACGGACGCCCCTCAGGTGGTCTGGCATGAAGCAGTGCTATACCGTGGAGGTGTACGCTCGCACTGCTATCCGCCTTAGCAAATAGCGAGCGAGCGAGCTTGCGGACGAACTCCTCCACGGAACAGACAAGTTAGTCGTTCTATATAGTTGTTACTAAAAATGTAGATGGCGTTGTTTATCATTTTAAAGGTTTATCTCAACCGATCTCAACCGATTACAACTCTTAAATCTTCCACAATCTTAGAAACAAAACTATATTTAGCTTTATTTCATCGAAAGCAAACGTCAAAAATGTAGCCATAGAATCGAATAGAAGAGAATAGAATAGAAGGACACACAAAGTTAAGCATAAATTACAATGAATAAGAACAATGTACAAAAACAATTGCTAGGTAGTTTTTCCTAAAGCATAATATTATTATTACTTTTTCATAAAGGTAAGAGTCACATTATGATCTTAAGGACTTTATTATACTGTACATATTTTTGTATAGCATAATATTTCAGGTTATTTTACTAATAATTGTATTTTTAAAGTAATTTGGGCATTACCGTGTTAAATATTTAAAATTTATAATGCCTTCTCGAAAACGGTCTAACCTTTCGTCGGCTTCTGCTCAAGACAAACGAGCACGATTGAGAAAATTAATCTTTTAAAAGTGCTGCGTCTCGGTCTCGAGGAACTTTTTCTGAACGCGAATCGCGTCCTTTTGCTTATAGATACAGTAACGCCGCATCACGATGTGAGAGTGGCGTACAATATGACGTGCAGAGCGGTATCGGCACACTGAAGCACGAATTGCGGAAACTTGGGAAGAACGTGAGATTCGATTAAGCTCTGGTCGTAGGCATCACGAGATTTTGCGATCGGTAGAGCCGAATTCCGAACGATAACAGCATTTATATATTTCTATTGACTAAAGACTGTGAGTATAAATTATATATATACAAGTCAAGAAAGACGATCACTTTTGTCGGCTGACCGCATCCGCCACGAAATCTTACATTCTCTAAAAAAACGCATGAGCTCGCCACGAAATCTCGCGTTCTGTAGAAACTTATGAGGAATGAGCGATGAGTTTGTCGGCTGATCGTACCCAACACGAAATCACGCGCTCTGTAGAAACACATGAGGAAAGACATTTGCGTTTGTCTGTTGACTGTAAACGTCATGAAATATCACGGATGTAGGAGACAGATGAGTAGCATGTCTTGCACTTATCGATAGACAGGAGATTACCGCTCATTACCTGGAAGAAAGAAAGAAATCGTATGCAAAAATGGCGGTAAACACAATCCAGTGATATCCGAACGGTGCAGTTAGAAAACATGTAGACTGTCTGTTGGCGATGATGATGCTTCGATGGTATACGATCCCAATGAGTTGCCGTGGATAGAAAAATAAAAAAATGGATTTTATTATTTCGCAATAATAAAATATGCTGATTATACTCATCTTGGCTCAATGAACGATAAAAGAACGAAATATGTGCATTTCCGTGCCTTGAAGTGGCATGTTGAATTCAAAGAAATATGTTGTTCATTTATCAAAGTTAATTTTGACCGAACACAAGAACTACAAGAACCTTTGATAGGATGCACAAAAATAAACAATGTTTACCTACCCGTTCCAAGGCAATTTTATTGGTATTTAGTTCTCAATTGTCTTTGCAAAAATAAAAATATAGATATTGAATTCAATATTATAAAATAAAGCTAGTATTAATAAATATAGTATTACATTCTTTAAGCTAAGTACCATCTTCAGACAGATTTGTATTACATAATACAAAACTTTATTTATTTATTTTTCAAGTTTAAGTGAATATTCTTTATAGATGATTACTTTTTAGATTATCGATGTCGATGTATTGTCCTTACATATGAAATTAGCGTTTTGTCGTACTGACCATTTGATCTGAAATATCTCCTCTTTGGTTAAGAATTCCAAATTCAAATTTATAAATTCATTTAGCTGGTACATTTGAGTTTTGAAAACAGTCATTTATTTGTTTTTTCCTCATTAATTTTTTCTTTGGCGCGCTTATTACCGCACAATGGAAAACATGAAATATCGGTATAATTACGAGTACGAGTTCTACCGTGGCACCAGTGCTGCATAAACAGCTCAAAGGATTAATGATGTGTACGGCGCTGGTGTTGAAAAAGAAAGCACGGTACCTTTTTGGTTTCAACGTTTTTGTTATGGAAATTTCGTCCTTCAGAACCAACCCCGTTGACGGGCGGAGGCCGGAGAGCTGCTGGCTTAGGGGTAAGTGACAAAACTGTATTAATCCACTTAAAGGAAATCGGGAAAGTAAAAAAACTTTGAACGATGGGTACCTCATGAATTGAGTGAATCGAACTTGCTAACACGCGTCGACTGCTGTGTTAACTTGCTCAACCGACACAATAATGAAGGGATTTTAAATCCAATCATTACTTGTCATGAAAAGTGGATACTTTACGATAATCGGAAGGGCTTTTCGCAATGGCTGAACCTTGGAGACCCAGTCAAATCCTGCTCTAAACGAAAATTGACTCAGAAAAAGTTACTTGTGAGTGTTTGGTGGACTAGCGCCGGTGTCGTTCACTATAGCTTTCTAAAATCTGGCCAAACGATTACGGCAGATAGCTATTGCTAGCAACCGCAAACCATGAAGGAAGAACTAACAGCTAAACAACCGAGATTGGTCAATCGCTCTAGGCCACTGCTACCTCACGACAACGCAAGACCACACATTGCATAACAAACAACCACTAAGTTAGATGAGCTACAATTGGAATGTCTGTGTCATCCACCGTACTCCCCGGACGAAAGTGCATAGATAACAACCGTGCATACTTTGATTAATTAAATATATTTTACAAAAAAAAAATGGAATTCCTTACCAGCTCACGTGTTCCCCTCCTCTTACAACCCGGGTTCCTTCAAACGAGGCGTGAAGAGGCATCTTGCGGGCCGGCAAGGCGAAGGCGGCTAGTGCAGAACGTTTTTCCCGTCTGTACTGGCCGTCGTCGCGTTTGGACTCTACTACCACTTACCATCAGGTGTAGAGTCATTTGCCCTCCCGGCGAATATAAAAAAAAAAAAAAAACGCGTGAATCTTAACCGATGATCGTGGGTTCAAACCCGGGCAAGCACCACTGAATTTTCATGTGCTTAATTTGTGATTATAATTCATCTCGTGCTATACGGTGAAGGAAAACATCGTGAGGAAACCTGCATGTGTCTAATTTCACTGAAATTCTGCCACATGTGAATTCTACCAACCCGCATTGGAGCAGCGTGGTGGAATAAGCTCCAAACCTTCTCCTCAAAAAGAGGAGAGGAGGCCTTTAGCCCAGCAGTGGGACATTCACAGGCTGTTACGGCATATAAAATGTACTTAAAATACTTTACATGAAAGTTTTATTTAATATTTGATATTCAATATATTAATATTAATAATGTCTGAAGTTGTTAAACTTATAATATTTAATAGTTCATTTCTGAGAAATAAAAATTAGTTGAAGTGTAATTGCCTCTAAATCCTTAGAAGTTTGCATAACAATTAAAAAATAAAATAATCGGTAATTTGTATTCGTAGATATAGAAGATCGTTGTTTTTTAAGAATAATAGAAATCGTTGTAATTATACAACGATTTATTTTATTATATATGTTTATATTAATAAAGATTATTGTATTATTAAGCTTAAAGAAAATATAAAAAAAAATGAATCGTATAACTCGAGGACTGTGAATCAAACAAACAAATCTCTAAAATATGCGACATGGAACTCAAACATATCCATGATAGTGATTTTTTAAAAGTCAAAGCGAATTTCATCAAACGAAAAGAACTCCAAAGACAACACAATTGAATGGTGAAAAAAGACCTTACTACCTTGCTTTGTCGACATCGTTAGACGTCAACTCGTGATATATTTTTTTAAATACGTTCTTTAAATTTTGAAACTAACAAAGAGTCTGACGGTATTATTGTTTAATAAAAACTCACTTCACTGGTGGTAGGGCTTTGTGCAAACTCGTCTGTGTAGGTCCCACCCATTCCCACTCATCAGATATTCTACCACAAAACAGCAGTCCTTGGTATTATTGTATTCCGGTTTGAAGGGCGAGTGAGCCAGTGTAATTACAGGTACAAGGGTCATAACATCTTAGTTCCCAAGATTGGTGGTGCATTGACAATGTAAGCGATGGTTAACATTACTTACATTGCCCATGGCGTTGGTGACCACTTACCGTCAGGTCATTTGCTCGTCCGCCTACGTAGGCGGTATATAGCGTTTCTATAAAACACGAGGTTTCGAAGTTGACATATATGAACGACTTTAACGCCTCCTCATTATTTAGTCTAAAATTATCGGTATTAATAACTCGGTATACTAACTATTCGTTTAATATAGGAGGAGGTTGACGACGGATGGAACACCGATGGCTTAGATTAGTAAAATGGACGCGCGTGCGTCTTTAGTAGAACTTTATTAATAGTGAACTATAATATTCTTTAAGCTATAATTACTGAAATTCAATTATCATGCCAAGATTATAATTAAAATTTTTAGATGACGACAATCGTAATAAAACGCGAATATCTATCATATTCATTTAAGTTCAGAAAAATTCAATAATTATAGCTTAAAGAATATACATCACTATTATTTAATTATAACTTTAACGTAAAATGTTGTTTAGATATGATTATATATATATTCCATGAGCAATCTATGAAAATTAGGAGAGAGATTAAGTTAAGACAAGTTACTTGTTAGAGGTAGTAACAGTAACAGTAACAGCTTATAAATGTGCCACTGCTGGGCTAATATGAAAATACACCATTTTCAGTACAGCCTCAATAGAACATAGACGCAGGTTCGATCCTAGCCATTGGATTATTATCGTCGCCATTTCTAAAACAAGGTTAAAGTTAAGTATAGGAGAAATCACATAAATAGCTATATTAATATCATTATAGCTATTTTTGAATAATAATTTTTTTTTTCGTAAATTTAAATAGAAAAACGTAGAAATAATAAAATATTTAATAAATAATATTCAAAAATCACCGTTCATAGATTTATCATAGTATATTAAAAACAATCTAACGAATATGCACTCTAACATATTCACCATCCACAAGGTTTGTGCTATAACTATTTCGTTTACTTACCGTACCGTAGTTTTAATCGACATCCAATTGCATTAGTGATTCCAAGGTCAATCAATCTTTAATCTGTCTTATTAGTCTTTATTAACGGTCCTTATAGAGAATTTAGCTAATAGCCCTTTTAATCCAATTTAGGTATAACCGAAATCGTTCCCTAGGGCAAAACTACAAAATATACGTACTATGAGCCATGACAATACTTTTAAATTGAGTAGTACTCTTAAAACACGACAAGACTTCTTTGGAACTGCACGTCTTCGCAGGGGCAGTAACTTTGTGCCATGAGGAAAATAATATTTTATGTAGTATCTTTCATAATCATCATGTGCATAATATATAGTACAGTTCACAAAACCCAATTTCCGTCTCATCGAGGCACGTTCAGACAGATTCAGATGAAATCAAGTAGTTTTCGTATAAGACGACAGATAAACTCACTCACTAACCAAACAATTCGTGAAACTGATGTTCGTAACATTAACAGTGAAAATAAGTCGAAGATTCTTTCTAATTCCAATAACACTTTGGATAAGAAGTATGTACTAATTCAAAAGTTTAAAGAAATGTGGCCGGTGTCGCAATGGAACGCGATTGGATACTTTACGGAGGACTATTTGAACTTGATCAACGAACATTGGCTCCAGTTTCCACCACCTAGTGAGATTGTTCAGAAATCTATTGGTGCTATTTATATCATTTTTGCCACGGTCGGTTGCTGGGGGAACATAATCGTTATCTTCATGTACTTAAAGTAAGTATTTAATTATTCAAAATGCTTAATTTTTCTTCATTTTTTGAACTTGATATGTACTTATAACTTGATAAGTAATTAAAAAAGGTCTCATATACTTTTGAGCCGAGATGGCCCAGTGGTAAGAACGCGTGAATCCTAACCGATGATCGTGAGTTCAAGCCCGGGCAAGCACCACTGAATTTTCATGTGCTTAATTTGTGATTATTATTCATCTCGTGCTTGACGGTGAAGGAAAACATCGTGAGGAAACCTGCATGTGTTTAATTTCACTGAAATTCTGACACATGTGTATTCCACCAACACGCATTGGAGCAGCGTGGTGGAATAAGCTCCAAACCTTCTCCTCAAAAAGAGGAGAGGAGGCCTTTAGCCCAGCAGTGGGACATTCACAGGCTGTTTCGGTTACGGTCATATACTTTTGTAAAATTGAACAAAATTAGTGAATAGGGAGTTTCAATGGTTGGGAAGGCACTGACCCTTATGATACGATTATATAGTTCAGGAGTCGGGACTCTAACGAATTATGTAATAGTGAGCCTCAAAAATAAAGATTTCTTTCATAAATTTGGTTTGGCAAATGTATCAACGAATAGCTCAGCTCATTTCGATAAAGTGAGCATGCGTGGTATTCGTTATTAATAGTATAAAAGGCTATTTGTAAATTATGTTTATATTAATACTAATTATATTAGTTGGGACCGGTTATGTCCGTTACCATTTCTACATTCGAAAAAAGATTTATTATATTAAGCTTACAGATAGTGAAATTTTGTACGAGGCATAATTCATAAGCGTTAAATAATATACAAACATAAAATAAATTTCGTGTGACGTAAAAACTTACAGGAACTACTTTACCGGTTCGTTACTCGTAAGTCAATAACAATTAATTACAGCTGTGCAATAACGAGTCGTTAAAGATACAGTAAACAGACGTCAGCACTTCTACGATTTTAATATGTAGTTACTAAAACCAAATCTTACAAATCAAACTATATATATATATATAATTTTGTAAGTACAACAGATATTAAAACAACAAATTTATAGGGACACTCTCAAGATCAGTTCCATCATTCATCATCCGTTTTTTACAATCTTGAAAAATTGAGCTCAAGTCCCTTCGGGATTTTTTTAATAAAGGAACTATTTACGTCACAATATATTCTCAACTATGTATATTCATAATAATATTGATCATTTTTATAAAAAGAAAGATTGTTGTTCACGAGAAGTAAAAGTCAACTTAAAACATTGTATTTACAAATTCGGATATGATTTTAGAAAGTATGTATTCATGTTGTTCATGTCTGTTCATCTGTTCCCGCATAACTTCTGAACTACCTACTATGATTATTCGACAAATCACGTATCCTTAGAAGCGTCTTGATCATCCGTTCGTTATAGGCTATGTCACTCTAAATTCAACATGGTGCCCGCTAAAGTCTAGAGGACGTGTTGAGTATCAAATAAAATTGCTTAATCAGAATATTTCAAATATATATGTTACGTACAGTACAGAAAGTACGAGTAATTTATGTATTGTGGAAATTAATGAGGACATTATTATCCTCATGTTGAAATTTATGTTAATACTAACAGTACAGACAAATAATATAAGTGTTTTAATGTATTAATGAAATATATTAAAAAAATTCTAGTTTTCACTTCTATTGGCTGTCCCTATGCCTGTCTTTACTTTTAAATAACTTTTTCTATGATCTTAGAAAAATGTATAACATTTATTGGAATAAGAAATTGTAAAATAAAACATGAATGACATAATAGAAAATAAGTAGAACCTGTATTACTTGGTATTTGACAATAAACTTTAGATTTTATAAAATACAGTAAGTATATAGCGCATCACACATTCTCTAACAAAAATAATTAAAACTAATAATATTTTTCTAAAGTATTTACTTTAAAACTAAAATCATACTACGAAAAAAATCGAACTCAGAAAAATCCGTTCTTGTGTGGAAACTTTTTAAATGTAGAATCTATCAGTTGACAATTTACATACACATTTTAAAATGTGTATGTAAATTGTTATCCTCTGATAACCATTGTCGTACGCCTCCTTAAATAAAACATTGTTGTTTAGAAAACCAAATTCATGACTTGGTTTTCCACCCTTATTTGCTTTTCACATTTCTTATTTGCTTTATAAGCAACGGATCTAAATTATATAAACTTAACGTTTATTAAATGTACCGAACCATTTTAAAAATAAATAATATATCTTAACACATTGTAATTCGAGTAATTTTAGAAATATTATAAAAAGAACACATAAAGAAAGACACAGGGCGTGTTCTATAATGTCTTAGCCCTATAACACTATAGGGGTGAATAGATCGGTTGACGAATATTCATATCTCATTGATTAAAAAATAGCAGGGGAAATCCTTGTTTTATACGTGCGAAGTTGTGACAGGCAGCTAGTATTTAATAAAACTTAAGCAAATGCAAACTTATTAATATTTTATATATTTCATTGGCATACAAAATTATAAGCCATAAAAAATATTATAATCATACAAAATATAGAAAGATGTGAAATGATGACAAATTATATGACATCCATCCACCACCCAAAAATAGCGCATGGAGCGGGACTATTCGGGATGCAAAAGCCACCTCGAGATAACATTCCGCCGCGGAAAGCAAACGGGACGGTCGCGCTTCTTAAAAACTCCCTATTCTTTTCGCCGAATCATAAGTTTTAAGACAAAAATATAATGTCTCAGGCTATTAAAGTTATATTCATTATGTTTCTTGTGGAACTGGAGTGCTTAAATGTTGATCGCTCGATACAAATCAGTAATAATAATAATGCAATAATTATAAAATTTAACAAAAAACAACTAAAAGACAGTGTTATTAATTATTTCATTACTTTCAACTCTTTTAAATGTCATGGTGTGATTTTGTGGCGATGTTTCAATTTGAAAATGTGGAAAAAACGTAAGAGAATGAATGAAAAAAAAAATTTAACGCAGAAGTTGATCAGATCGAGGATAAAAAGGGTTGCAAATGAATATGGCATTGAACATGACTTCCACGACACTATTTCAGAAGAAGTTACAGCTGACCCGATTGAATCGATGCTGGTTCAAAGATTTAAGCGGAAGTGGCCATTACATTTATGGCGTCAGATCGGATTCACCGATGACTTCGTGAAATGCATCAATCCCCACTGGATGCAATTCTCACCACCTAACCCCTCGTTATACTACGGAATTGGTGGTATATATATTCTGATGGCAGTAACGGGTTCCCTTGGCAACTCGATCGTCATATTGATGTACTGTAGGTCAGTATTAGCATAATCAACATCCATTAAACAACGATTGTACTTAAAGCCAAATTTTAAGGAAAAGATGCTTTTTTAATATTTGCGAGATGGTAAACATACTATTTTTCTCATAATAGTTAATTATATTAAAATAGAATTTCAATTTATAAAAAAAAACCTATGCAAAATTACCAAAGGTAGTCCGATTTTACTTTTATTTTTAACTTGTAGAAATTTGCTAGTCACTTAGGAGTTGATTTGCGCAATTTACGCTGATTATTCGTAGTTTTGCTACAAAAATGTTATATTCTGCCAAGTTTTTTATAAGATTTGAAAACATTTAAACATACACAAATGTTAAGAAATCCCTAATTAATTTGCGCTAGAAATTTCAATATAAATGAATATTCGTTCGATGGATCATCAGCCTAGTATACGTATTAAATTATTGCCAATTTTTGTGTTAACAACAGTTAACAAAAATTTCACAACATTGTCTCAAATTTTGTTGACAAGTTAAAACAATTACAAAGACTAAGCTTGTTGACAACACAAAAGTTGTTGATTTTACTGTTAGAGTAAAAGAAGCAATTTAGATTGATTCCCTATGTGTAGTAGGTATATACTTGAGAAAATACCTGCAACTACTTTTAAAATAAAGCTCCGTTAAAAAAGAACCGCAAATCTTCGCGCAATTAACCTGTTTACCTATTTAAATGATTGTTAATTTAATTGTATAGGTTTACGGTAATTCTTATGGTATTTTTAAGTGTATAATAAGCACAAAAAATTATGAAAAATTTGATGAAATTTGGTATGCAGCATGCTTGAACAGCAAGGAAGTGGCAGCAGCATGGGCCATTTTTTTACCTAATACTCGCCGTCTTTCCTGCACTATCGAGCGAGAGAAACGAAACGCGGGCGAAAACTAGTTTTAAATAAAATATTAATTTGTTATTTTACAAATACTAGTTCTATTCTAGTTTTGTTTTTAAATTATATTATTTAATTCTAAAATTGATGAGGAATTTCAGACAAAAAAGGCGCATTTTTGGGCTTAATATAGCATGTCTGCACTGAACGTAGTACGTCCCGGCAACTGTACTATGTTCCGTCATATTAAACACATGACCTTTGTTAAGACTTAAGGTTTCTTTTACGTTTGAGATTAATCTAATTTCCTTACACTGTCTGAAGCAAAAATACCTGTTTATTGTATAGGAAATAAGATAAGACAAATTGAACTTCTTCGATTATAAAACACTGGGAAGGTATTTAAAATTATTTCGTGTCAATTGTATATATATTTATTTATTATATACTAGATAAAATCAATGATATTGTATTTTATATGCACTTTCATTTTTTGATAAGATGAGGGAAGTGCATTCAGAGGGCGCTCTCTATTTATTGCTGAGTATTACGCTACGCTCCCTTCTAGGAGTCCTCGAGAGCTATGTAGCGAATAGATTTTCAACGGGCTATTTATTACTCATTCATTATCCAATATAAGGGAAGTCCTCGCGTGCTTGTATCGATAAATATACCAACAAAAATGAACCTTAAATAGCACTGACGTCCTAAATGTGTACTTAAAAATTAAAGCATAATCCATATTACGCATAAATCTGTCACAAACAGCAATATTGCTTTAAATATCACTACAACACATATGAACGTAGTACGAGTATAAATAGTAATTCACGAGTATGATACCTTGAGTCAGGGAAGCGTGTAATAAAATAAACATATGTACAGAAAGATATCTTGCCTGTGGAAAAAACAGGATAGATAAAAATATATTTTAGCTGAAAGTTTTTAAAAGTTAACATTTAGCAAATTGTAGCTCAATAAAATGCCCTGAAGACTCATTTTGTTCTACCAATAATTGAGATAACTTCACTTTACAACGAAGAGTTAACAAAGAATTTTACTTTAACGGTATTTATGTGAAGTTATGAAACAAAAGTCAAATAATTAATTGAATATAAAGTTGCCAATGACTGAGTTTTTTTATAGAAACCCGTAATATTTATTTTGAATCGCTTTTTTAAAACACGAGCATGTAATTGTTATATTTGTTTTTTTTTTTTAAATTATAATGCGTGAAGAATAGCATTAAATGTTATAAATAATGATTTTACCAAAATTAAAATAATAATATAGCATTAGATTATGTCGATAAAATCGACAAAAAACTAAACAGTTACTCTTTTTCATAAATATAAATATATATAAATTCCGCCTGACAATCAATAAAACATCTCCACGTTTTTTTATCACCTATATGTATAATCTTGTGTTATAAATTAAAACACTTTTTATTAGAATGCTAAAAAAATACGTTATTTCGATAACAAATATAAAATACAACCATTATAAAATAATATCTTTTAAAAATACAGATTTGTATATAGCATATAGTTTTTTTCCGAAATTTACTTTATGAGTACACGCGTAGAATAAATTACTAATTTAGTCTCTTAATCAGTACTTTTACAGTAATAACTATGTTCAACTGAACCTTGGCTAATTTTTGTTGCTCATTACACTAATCAGAGTAGTTTATTACGAAGATTTTTAAGAACTGAGTAGACCCGTTTCGCTATTACATGAATATTAAGTCATTGAATAATTTAATTTAGGTCCTTTTATTATTCTATTACTAATAGTTTAAAAAATACAGGATAATATCTCATTGATAAAGAGCTATCTTTGAAAGAAAAGGATTTTTAATAAATGAAAATTACACAGAGATGTTTTCTCTCCATGTGGTGTTAAACTAATCCGGAAATCCGGAATCGTGCGAGTATTTCGCAAGTCTGCGATTTAGTTCCGAGATAATGGTCGTTCACTTAAACCATTAAATGAACTGCTAAAACCTTATAAGTGAACTATTTATATTCTATTTATAAAATTCTACGTATGAACTCAAATAGATTAATTTTTCAATTGCTAAAAATTATAATGATAGGCGTATTCCCAGAAACGTTCTAGACATTGTGATTGGAAGGCAGTAACGCATAGACTTTGACTTTTATTAATATTAAGATAAGGATTCATATTTACTTGTTACAAAAATTAGATATGTTCGTTACATTTTCGGTGTTTCTTTCAGCACGAAAAACAAAATGATTACATCACCTGAAATTACATATATTTCAGTGATATGACAAGTTTTTAAATCTGTTGTATACAAAAAATATATAATTATTTTAAATCTCTGAAACTACGTAAGTATGAAAATGTAAACAGTACGCAAAAGCGCTTTCAAAAGATGTCGCGTTATAATCTACATACATTTAAATATGCACATACGGTTAAAGCGTCATAGACTTAAACAGGAAATTTATAACATATTTACCGGTGGTAGAGCTTTGTGCAAGCTCGTCTGGGTAGGTACCACCCACTCGTCAGATATTCTACCGCAGAACAGCAGTACTTGGTATTGTTGTGTTTCAGTTTGAAGGGTGAGTGAGCCAGTGTAATTACAGGCACAAGGGACATAAAATCTTAGTTCCCAAGGTTGGTGGCGCATTGGCTATGTAAGCGATGGTTGACATTTCTTACAATGCCAATGTCTAAGGGCGTTTGGTGACCACTTACCATCAGGCGGCCCATATGCTCGTCCGCCTTCCTATTCTATAAAAAAAAAAGCTAGTATCTACTCCTTCTCCTTAGAGTACCTCTTCAACTAACAAAGGTTGGCAGTCATCTCAAGTTCGACGGCACTCACGATTCCCGACCATAGTCGGATCTTGCATAGCCAAGACTCTTTTCTACGACCAACACATCTTCTTTGGGCAACCTTTCACAACATAATGAGTTGTAAACGTTAATAACTCTCATGCCTAAGCACGTGTAGATATTCGAAGATACACATGCTTAGTACTAGATACTAATAACATAAATTACAGAACAACGAGTCAACGAGTTGTTTGCGTAACGCTAACTAAATCTAGAGAGCGACATGGGGTTTATTCCAGAAAATCTTAAGAGAAAAAAATCAATTCAGTAGAAAGGATTGCTATTAATTTATTATTAAATATGCTTCTTTTAAATTGTTATAATCGCCAGTAACTTAAAACTAATATTACAACGTTGCTAATTGCTACTACATTAAAAGAAAATTATATCGAGTGGTTTCGATTTACGTGGACGGCAATCCGACACGATCGGAAAGAATTCAGGCGCAGGACCAACGGCTTTACGTGCTATCCGAGGCACGGGAGTGTACATACTACCAACTTCCAGACTCCCAGAATTTTCAACTGAAAAACCCAATAACTTTTTATTGTCCTGACCTGGGATTTGGACCCAGGACCTCCGGGTCTACATCCGTCCGGCCTTACATCTTCTCGGCCACTAGACCAACGAGGCAGTCAACAACAACAACGAGGCAGAAATCAAAATACAAGTATCATTAAAACTCGACTTTTTTGAATTATTAACAATCGTCAATTAAGACGATATAATAACATTAGAGGCGTATATTAATATGATAAGTATATATCGACAATAAATAACAATAGTAAAGAATAACAACCTTGCTCTACAATAAAACTGATAAATGATCTAGTTGTTTTTCCTTCAAGCTCGAGTATACTTGTTTTAGTATACAGAGTTATATAGTAATGTCTAATAATTAAGCGATACAAACCTCTTAGAGCACCGTTCTTTATAATAACATATGTAATATCGCACTTTTATCCACATACATTTTAATATACAAATGAAACAGACACAAAGATTGACTTTATGATATACAGACACACGCACACGCGTTCTAGTTGTTTTTCTTATATTTCTGTTATGTCAACAAAATATTAGCAGTAAATTCTTTATTTTTTTTTTTCATAGATTTATGTTATCTCTATTTTGTATTGTCGTGAACTAATAAGATAGCAGTAATCGGACACTAATGGTTACAATATTGTTTTCCCGTTTCAATGCCTTAACCTTACCTAACAGCTTATTCTTTAATTAAATTATCCATTATTAACATATATAATAGTCAAAGTTGGATTGGAAATGAATCGGGAGCGTATCATAACCGTTATAATTGAATAGTTAACGGTTTAACCGACCTTAGTTTATTCGTTTATAATAATATTTTTATCATTAGCGGAACCCAAAGATATACTTATTACTTTCGAAGCAAAAATCATTAAAAAGTAATTTTTCACTGTTTCCTAAAATAAATACTTAAGAAAAAGAAAATATATTTAATGAGTAAAAGTATTAATAAGTCCCCGTCAATGTTACATTATAATTATCTTTACATTTTGAAATTAAAAAAATATTAACATAAAAAAGTTAAACTTTATCCATTTTTTCGTCCTTTACTCGCATTAAGAAGCACCTTACAGCGTGACTGCTAAAATTTTGAAAGATTTAAAAATTAAGACCCATGTTACAGATTACTTTACAATTTAATGTCGTAATTGTGGTAAAAGCCTTAATTTAACTACATAATTATGTACCTATGACGCTTCTATGATCTTTCAAATAATTTAAGTACGAATAATACACATTTGAAATTATGACATATTCTAATTATTATGACATATTTTGTAAAACTTATAATAAACTTTAAGTATTTTGAAAAACTAAGTTTATTATTAGTTTCTTATACATTAATATAAAAGTTGAATATAACAAAATGTAGATTTACTCCGAATCACATAATAATAAAGAAATAATGATAAAACTAACTTTTTTTCATAAGTACAGATTAAACACAGCACCATCATTTTGTTATGTTCGTTACATAAAATAATATAAAAGCTTGTCGAGAATACATACATCAAGGAATTCTAAGAATAGATTTATTTACTTTTTATAAAAATAAAATTAGGCAAGGAATTCTCGCGACAAGCTTTTTATATCATATAAAATTGTATAAAATATAACAAAATGAGGAGTTAAAAGGAGGAGTTACTTCGAAGTTTATTTTCTTTTTTTTAGTTTTAAAAAAGGAGTTTATTATAATTAAAGCATCATTGTTGCCCGGTCTCTTGCCAGTTAATTTACTACAATTTAGTTCAATAAGGATACCTTCTGGTGATTTGAACAGTACCGAAGACCTTAGAGCGTAAATAGATAACGGCATCTTCGACAGTAATACCTTGCATATTGTTCACCGTGCAAGACCAGCGTAACATAAATTGCAACATAATATAGTGCGGCAACTATTTTGCCGATAATTTCAGATACCTGGACGAAATAACGTAAACACTATATTAAAGTTTATAACGGGGCGTTGAGCAGTTTAAGGAAATTACGTTATCTCTGGCGCCTCTATTGGATTACAGAATTAGATTTAGCTGACTCTAGACATACAAAGTGAACATGTTCATTTTCGCTTATAATTTTTTGTATGATTTGTTTGTTTTTTTATGCTTTCACTGCATAAGGGCCAAGCCGCGGACGAAAACTAAAAGAAAATAAAAAAAACACGTTGTACATATATTGCACACATGCTACCGTGATGCTCTGACGGCCGCCTATGTGGGCCTCTTTAGAAAGGGCTTCCAGGGTACTGTGAACCCCCTAGTCCCGGCAGCGACTATTGCTGCGAGGCGAAAAGGTGCGCATAGCGCTTCTTTGTTCTCCGTGGTCTTCTTCAGTGGAGCAGCATCCTCTTCCCGCTCCCACTCCGCGGCCTCCTTCTGCGACATCACACTTTCACATAAAGAGACCATTTCCGACTAGCATTCCGCGTCCGAGCGTCGCGTTGATGATGTTCTGAAAGGAGAGGTCTCCGCCAACAACCACTGCCAGGGAATGCCTTTGGGGCCCCAACTGACCCCTCGGACTATTGTCGTCCCCAACAACAACAAATATTGAGAAATTTTATACCATCTCTAAAATAGAGCATGAAAATATGACAAGTCAAATTTTTAAACATCTTTAACATTAAATTGTATATTGAACAGGTTGGCACCTACTAAATACAAAATTATATAGCAAGGCATTTTGGACCTAATTAATATTTATTTAGAAATTTTATTGACGTAAAATACGGTAATTGACAATCAAAATACAAAATAATCATAATTTAACACCAAGCGTTCCCACTCGATAATATTTGCTAGTTGGTGTTCGGCCAGCCATTTCTTAGAGGAAAGTAATCATCAAACGCAATCTGACAGCGATCTGATGATTAATTTTTAGTATTTAACCTTTTTACTATTAATATTTTTTTAAATCTTAAAGGACAACATTCGATGCATAAAATATCTAAATAACCAATAATACGGTTATCATAAAAAATAACATATTTATGTATTAAAAACCATAACAATTTTACAAAGAGCAATGTCAGTAACAGCCAGTTTATGTCCCACTGCTGGACTAAGGCCTCCTCTCCCTTTTTGGGAAGAAGGTTTGGAGCTTATTCCACCACGCTGCTCCAATGTGGGTTGGTGGAATACACATGTGGCAGAATTTCGATGAAATTAGACACATGCAGGTTTCCTCACGATGTTTTCCTTCACCGAAAAGCACGAGATGAATTATTAACAGAAATTAAGCACATGAAAATTCAAAGGTGCTTGCCCAGGTTTGAACCCACGTTCATCGGTTAAGATTCACGCGTTCTTGCCACTGGGCCATCTCGACTTTTGCAATGTAGTAACCACAATTGTTTATGTAAGGTAAGCTATTATGTAATTTCCTTACTCCATGTGAAGAAAAGAAAAGATATTAATTAAGTAAAAACTATAGTCATTTTTTTAAATTTTTAAACATAATTTATTTACCTAATATAAAAAGACTTTTTGCGTCCGCAATATTATAACAAATACATGCAGTTATAAATGGTTAAATTTAAATTTAAACATCAATCGAACGAAATGTCTTATAATTCGCTTGACCTTATCTCATTTATTTCATGTCGACGCAATGTGTTTTACTTTTTCATTTATCTCTCTCTTCAGCTAATCTCAGTTATACCCTTCTAGCACAGATTCTCCATCACACAGTCTATATAACTTTTTTCGGTCTTTCCCTTGTCATCTTCATTCTTATAGCATGATTTATCCCATTGCATTTCACGTTACCGATGTAACGTGATAATTGTTTTTTTTTTATATTTTGTCTTTATTTTTTACGTCTGTTATTTCTATTATTACACAAGCACATATTTAATTCTTTTATTCTACGATGCAGAAGGGTAAAATTAAACTTATAAAAGTTGATAATTTTAAAATGATGTAGATTAACGATGGTGATATGAGTGACGAAACAAGTTTTCGAGTGATTTAGTCAAACTAAGCAAGAAGTTAATCGGTATATTCTAGTCAAAGCGTTTGTCTTTCAAACGCTTGCCTTTATAAATATGGATATTGTATAAGAAAGCATCAATAAGCAGGTCTTGACTAATTATATTTTATAATACTTAATTTTTATATTTTAATACGAATTTAATGAAAAATTCCGTCTTTTTAGATTAACAAATATGTAATAAAAATCATTCGCAATTCGAATCGACCTTCGCAAGGCATACAAAATGGGACAACAAGCAACTAAAAATCAATACAATTATGCAATAATTAATTTTTTTCTCAATATATTTTAGATAATATATTTACTCAAAGCAAGTTCAGTAATTCTTTCGTGGAACAACTTATACATTTTTACAATAGGAATCCCGAAAACGTTTAAAATCTTTGAAAAGTATGGTTTAAAAAGACCATTAAAGAATGTTTGTGTGCTTAAGGTTGTTAAAATTACGACTTCATAGACGACAGCAGTCTTTGTTAATGAAACAATCGCCTTCAGGCCGTTTCAATAAATAATTTATTAAAAATACTAAATAATTTATTGATAAAATATATTTAACATTTTTTAAAAGAATTCATTGCGATGAATTTCACTCCCGATTCTTATCAGGTACTAAGGAGTTTATTTCCGAAACGGTGTTTCGGAATTCTTGGCCAAAAATAAGAAAGTAATATTTCTATACTGAATGAAGTTTTTGAATTTTAATATAATATTTATTTTGAATTCTTTTTATGAAAGTGAATTGTGGTGTGGTGGTGTATAGACAAAAAAACATGTTGACATTGATTTGTCATGATACCATTGTTCGAGATCTCTAATCAATTTTATTAAAAAAATAAAAGGACTAATCACTCCACAGTCATTATTTATTATTCTGATTTGTGTATACTTATTGAAGTCATCAATGTCAATAAAACAATTGGATTGCTAAGTTTGCACTTGCTTTGTTTTATTTACATACTTGCTCGTGTTTATATTTCAATTTAATTTATAATAAAACTATTAGTTCTAATCTTTAATTTAATATTGTTTTCAGTAATCTGTAGAATACCGTTTAGCTGTCAACATTACAACGATGTTCAGATAGCTTAAGGTAGGTTAGTGATACCTAATTCATTTACAGCATTTGCTAGGAACTAGGCGTCTCCGAGCCCTACTATTGCTTTGGCCAAGTCCAGGATTATGTTGTCCAACATAACTTTCGTTTATCTAGTGTTGACGGGGGTGGAGCCATTTGTTGGTATTCTAAATTTTTTAGCAACGGTCCGACTTGTCTCGTATTCAACTATATAACCACAGGTTGCATCATATGCCTTCATGAAACAACCTATTACTGCTCGCAATCTACTATTTACATGATGTACACGGAAACTACAACTAAAATATATAATACATTTTATTAACAGATTTCTAAGATTAGCATTTAAACATTTGTACATTAATACGCGCAAACGCACAGATCTTCCAAAACACACAAATTTTGGTAGTAGGCTAAAGATGCTTAAGACATAATGTGAGTTTAATCAGGATCCCATCAAAATTTATTATCAGATATTGGCCACTTATCAATTAATCAATCGGTGCACTTTTCTATATTGTTACATATTGATAAGATACGTAATTTTTATAATACAAAAAAAGTCTAGGTTATATTATTACAATATTATAATTACTTATATTTTATTATATACTTGTAAAGAACACAAATAAAAAATAATGCATTATGTACCGCGGACATAAAATTATTTTCTGCTGGTTGCTTGAGATTTTATATCACTTTTGTGTATCGCATTCATACAAAGAACAATGGTTCCGTATCGATTTATTCCGTATGAGACAAATTTGAAGGTCCGTATACATTTGTGAGCTGAACTGTTGAAACGGTGCTTGTGATTGTAATGGAATATCATACAAAGGGATTGCGATTTCTCGTCGTTTATTTTTCATTCCAGATGAGAATTTTCAACTTGGATTGTATACACTTTTAATTCTTGTACTGTTTTTTTATTTATTAATTCAATAATATTATATTATGATCTTTTGAATCCAAAGCTACACCTTAGTTATAACAGTGAATAATATTTTAAATGAGTGAGATAATACATGTTTGCTTATTCACAGATTGTGTCAGAGTTTTGTAATACTCTAATACTGTGTCACAGATCTGTTTGTTGGTTGTAATGTAGCACATTATTTTATGTCTATACGCACACATACGTACTCTACGTACATATACACAACTGCTACTTAATTAAAATTCACACTGATAAAGAAATAGTAAATTATTTATGACACTCTTATGCTATTTTACTTTTGTTATACCTAAATATTTTTATTTGTTTCAATAAAAACCTTGACTACCACACTTTTTCGTTTATCAATTAATACAATAGCTCATGTTTGTCAAATCATAACTAAAATATAAAGATTTGAATGGATGATTATCATTTAAGATATACAATTTCAAACAACTTACTTAGTCTATAAAAGTAAAATTATAATTTTGCAGTCTATCGCTTTGTTTAGGTTTAGGCACAAAATCCTTAAACAAAAATGAAGAGCACGTTTTTATCAAGATATTTATATTTTCGTTAGAATAAAGTCGCTTAAATAATTGAATATAATATAACAGACTATTATATAGTTATGTGCACAAATGTAGCACACGTGCCATCCTATTTATTATCAATATACTCCACATATATTAAACTCCATGTCTCCCGGTGAAAAAACCTGAGTTAAATCAATAAAAATATTACCTACTGTACAAATAATATTTATTAAAAGACAAACATTTGAAACATGACACAAAATAAAAAATGCCACAAATGAAAAAATAAAACTACGAACACGGTTAGTTGAATTTGTAATTGTATAAAATATCATCGAACACTTAACATTCAAACAATGGATGTTATATAAGGCTTCGCTGATCAAAAAGAAATGTCTAATGTTTAAAGCAAGGGTACAAAATGTATAAAAATCGACAAAGAAATGTCGATGTTTTACATTGATATGAATATTACTTTTCAAGTATATTAAGTTATAATTAAAAATAGTTTCATGAGTTACTTCTTCATCAAACTTCAAAGATAAAAAGGTTTTTTTTATTAAATAGTATAGGTAGGTGGACGACCAAATGGGCTGCCTAATGATGAGTGGTCACCAACGCCCATGGACATTGGCATTGTAAGAAATGTTAACCATCGCTTACATCGCCATTGCGCCGATAACCTTATGAACTAAGATTCTATTTAAGTCCTTTGTGCCTGTAATTGCACTGGCTCTCATTTTTGTGTTCTTATTTGAATGGTGAGTACCATTCAAATGAGAACACAAAAATACCAATTACAGCTGTTTTACGGTAGAGTATCTGATAAGGGTGGTACCTGAGCAGACGAGCTTGCACAAAGCCCTACCACCAAAAAGTTATAATAGAAGCAAAGTGTACCATAATAAGAAATTTGTACACAAAGAACCATGTAAAACGCAAAATCTATCCTTTAATTATTATTTTTTTATATTTACCGGAAAGGCAAATGACTCTACTCCACCTGATGGTAAGTGGTAGTAGAGTCTAAACGTGACGACGGCCAGTACAGTCGAGAAGAATGTTTTGCACTAGCCGCCTGCCCCTTGTCGGCCCACAAGATGCTTTTCACGCCTCGTTTGAAGGAACCCAGGTTAAAAGAGGTACCGCTGGTATTTTGTGAGTATTCCGATGTTTGGGGCGCACTCGGTGCCTCGAACATCGGGGAGCCCCACATACCCCCCCCCCCCACACTGTTCCCGTGAAGGAAACGCGTAACGCACTTTTCTAGCGTGAAAAATAAAACAAAAAATAAAATGGGTTAAAAGAGGAGAGGAACATGTGAGCTGGTAACGAATTGAAAAAATTGAAAATTTTTGAAGTGCTGCAAAGGAGTTGCCAAATTTTTTTGTGACCGATGGAATCGATGTCACAGTTAAGCGGTGACATCGAGAACCAGCATTGTGAAGGAAGGGAGAGCAAAAGAGAATAACTCCACCGAGCACTCGCCGTGATACAGTCGATAGAAAGCGCTCAGCGCTAATATATCTCGATTTAATTGTAAAGGTTCGAGGGTGTTTGTGACCTTTACGTCGCCAATAATGCGAATCGCACGTCGCTGCAACCGATCCAACGCTTCCTGTAGGTACTTAGCGGAGCCTGTACCTGTTTTTTATACAACAGGCACAGCTGTTGTGGCGTGGAAACGCCACACCTTGTTCAGAACTGAGACTTCCGTGAGGCTGTTTTTATAACAATCTCGATGTAATCCCTTGGTCACACCGAACGTCAATCCCCAGCATGGCGATTTTCCTTTATATCTCCAGAGTAGTGTCACAGAAAAAAAACTGCCTCGTTGGTCTAGAGGTTTGATGTAAGGCCGCAAACCCGAAGGTCCTGGTTTCAATTCCCAGGTCGGGCCAATAAAAAGTTATTTTTCTGTCAGAAAATTCTCAGTAGAACTCTTTCCGGTGGTATCGGATTGCCGTCCCATCGAATTATGAGAGTTAGGGAATAGAGAGTGCACCTGTATTTGCGCACACACTTGTGCACTATAATATCTCCTGCGTAGTTCGTTAATCTCTCTTAAGATTGGCCACCGTGGCCGAAATGTCTAGAGGACATTATTATTATTAGTGTCATAGAGGGAAGGAAGAGGAGGAAAATGTTAGCTTTGTCGCTGTAAGAGCGCATACCTGCGTTTTCTTGCCTTTAAACTCAACAAGATTATCAGGGCCCCATTTGGCAATGAGAAGAGGCGCATTGGCGATGTAAGCGATGGTTAACATTTCTTACAATGCTAATGCCTATTGGTGACCACTTAGAATCAGGTGGCTCATATACTCGTCCGCATACTTATTCAATAAATAAAAAAACTCACTTTTGCATTTATAATATTACTTAGTATCACCTAGTGAATGTGCTTATTATGTTTTTAGTTCTAATATTGTAAACAAGTACTCTTTTTGTTGCAGGTGCCGGACACTACGCACTCCGGGGAATATCTTGGTGGCTAATCTCGCTCTAAGCGACCTTATGATGTTGGCCAAAACACCAATTTTCATTTTTAACTCATTTTACCTCGGCCCAGCTTTAGGCAAGTCTGGTAAGTTGTATATAGTGTAATATGTAATCATGTAAAGCATTAGAGACGTAACATTAAATATTTTACTAATGGTAACGCGATTATCATTGGGTCTTCTTGTTTGCTGTTAAAACGTTAAAATCTAGCTTTATCACTATAATTAATTTTGTGATACATTTTTTTTGTTATATTTTAATGTAATAATAAAATTATATGTATATATTTTTTTAGCTTGCGTGGTTTATGGTTTTATCGGCGGATTAAGCGGTACCACATCGATCGCTACGCTCACTGCCATTGCCTTGGATCGTTACTGGGCAGTGGTATATCCGCTAGAGCCTCTCCGAGCGCTCACAGCTATCCGCGCTCGCTTGCTCGCCGTCGGTGCCTGGCTCTACGCTGGATTTTTTGCTATGATACCAGCTTTAGACATCGGATATGGCCACTATGTTCCCGAAGGCTTCCTAACGAGCTGCAGCTTTGACTACCTGACTGACGAAATCCCACCTCGCTATTTTATATTCGCATTCTTTTGCGCCGGGTGGTTGGTACCACTTTGTATTATTTCATTCTGCTATACGCGTATTCTAAGTATTGTTGTTGGAAAAAGAAATATGAATTCGAAGAATCCGGAGCAGCGTCTTTCCTCTAGACACGTCAAAGAACAAACAAAACGCAAAGCGGAACTAAAATTAGCAGTCCTTGTTATTGTAGTCATTGCTTTATTCTTTGTGTCTTGGACTCCGTATGCTATCGTTTCATTGTTGGGAATTTTCGGTAAAAGAGATGTTATAACTCCAATAACTTCCATGATTCCTGCTTTATTTTGTAAGACTGCTGCTTGTATTAATCCCTTTATTTATATAATAACACACCCCAAATTTAAAAAAGAACTCCAGAAATTATTGTTTAAAGACAAATCTCGCCGTATGACGGGTACGTTCAAAACTGCCGCTTACACAGAAACAAGTAAATTTCATAGACAGAGTAAAAATCTAAGCGAGACAGATGTGGAAATTATAGAAATGAAAGATATTCCCTACAATGACCCCACTTTAAAAGATATTCCAAATATTGAAACTATATCGTCGAGGATATCAGAAAGAGAAGGTTCGCAGAAGTCTCAAAGAAGCGTAAGCATGAAAAGCTACGAAGAGAGTGTCGTTACACCGCCGACGTGGTATTCGAAACCAGAATTTTCTAAAAAGAAAAGTTTCCATCGTCGTTTGACAAACACATCTTTTGATCTATGAAATGAGTTTAAAATATACTTATAACGATATTATTATTAATAAATGGTAATTTATAAGTAAGTAGTGAAAAGAAATATATTGTACTAATTACATAATCACTATTTTAATAACAGTATTATAAAACATTGATTCTTTATAATCAGTATTTGTGTATATGTAGATTGTAGGTACTATACCTACTTAATTTAGTTGTTAATTACAAATATATTTATTTATTATTTCAGTAATCATATTACACAAAAATGCATTTTATATGTCTGGAGGCATAAAATACAATGACGAAAATATATTTTTGGTATATTTATTCCATAACCTTGGCATTTAAAACTCGTGGTCAAATATGCTCCTGTCCTCCCTTATTTATAACGTGTAATGCTAGTTTCTGTTTACTAAGTTATAACTTTCGTTAGTCACAAGAGGCCCGAATTTATTTTAATTTTTTTATCAAGCTTACAAAATTTTCACTGAACACCTTACTTTTTTAATACCTTTATATATAATAATATATATGTAAACAAAAACATTTTCCATGAATATTAAACATTTCTATTATCACTGTAACTTTATACTTTTTACTTCAAACGAACATGTAATAAATGCATGTGACACGATTCTCACTCTCTAATCTCTACCAAAAGGAAAGAAAGGACCAATTTCTTTACTGTGCTTTATTGATTTATAGCAATATCTAACCTTAGATACCTACGCAAGTACAAAGTGCATACAATATAAAAACCCACTTCAATAATTAATTATTTATAAATATAAAGGGTAGACCTAGTCATTCTATCATCTTATTTATTATATATGACAATAGAAAACTATCAATAATTTATCTGTATTATATACTCCGGAAAATGGCTTTTTTTTCTTTTTGGCAATTTCTAGTTCATTTGTATAGTGAAGTAAAATTACTAGTTACTTTTAGTTAAAAAAAACAGAAAAACATTAATATTCTAGAGATATAGATGATTAACAATTTATTATAAATATCGATTTCGAGGTTACTAATTATAAAACAATAAAAAAATTATATTGTTATTTTTAATTATTGCATTATTTATCATCGTCTATTCATTCATTCATTCGCTCTATTACAGACGACTTTGAATCTACACTGAAGTGAATTATGATTTGATATGATGAATCTATAGTAAAATATCTTTTTATTTCTTTTTCCAGTCATGGAATGAATAAAGTTATTTAAAAAACGACAAATGATTTGTAAATTTCATTTTATGTTTAAATAATTACGTAGCGTTAAAAGCACTTTGCCATTAAATATGCAAATTAAAACAAAATCTTCATTTTGGATTCTGGTTAGATTTACAAAATGTATTGGGGAATAAAGGTAATTTTTAATTGTTTCGCAATATAACATACATGAATAGAATTCGTGAAATAGCATTATAGTTATCCATTATTCGAACTTTTAGCCTAATATAAAGCATATTCTAATCAATCTACTTATACCATTTATATTTTCACTTAAACTCTACTCTCTCCCACTTCCACAGACGTCAGCTCGCTGCGAAAATGACTTCCAAATGGATGACTAGATGTTTTTATTTGCTTTCCATACCAACATAAGTACTTCTTACCAATTGTACTACTTGTTTAAATGCACACTTTTTAAAAGCAATGCACGTCTCGATTTTAATTTCAATAAGCAAATTATTACATTAAAACACATTTTTTTATTAAATTTCTATAAAAAAAGTAATTACACTAATGTTATGTATTCTTATATAGCAACACCGTTTAAATTATTTTGCCGGAGCCCGGATCCGCTATCAAGTTTTTATTGTCAACCTGAAAGGTCATTTGTCAATCAGCTGATTTATTTTGAGCTATAACAATAACAGTATATAGTGCAAAATAAAAGAAAATTAAATCGCTACGTTACGTTTTATATAAAGTATAATATGTGGCTTAAAGCGTAGTATCAAAAGTCATAACAAAAGAAAAAACATTTTATACATAGTCTGTAAGGTTATAATGACTGCAAAAATTCATAATCGCCTACAGTTTTTACCAAAACTTTTTATAAAAGAAAAGTATTATTATTTTCATAAAATTCACTCTAGGACATATTATAACGTCCTTTTCTTCGGTTCTGACCTAATATCACTTAAAAGCTTACAAAAAGTTAACCAATTTAAGTATGTGTTTCTACATGTTTCAATATTTATTATTTATTTTGGATTTTAAAATCAAGTTTATTGTTAACATAGAAAAAGTGAGAACCTCATCAAGCAGTTGGATCTGGTTACTGCAAACAGCAGTAAAAGTAAAACAATCATTGAAAAATATGCACACACAGAAAATATACAATTATTGCAATGGCCCAATTTGAACATTATAAATAATGAATACGACATAGGAATTATTGTAGCATTTGGCCATTTAATAAAAGATGATGTTCTTAACAAATTTCCTCTGTAAGTTTTTTAACTAGTCCCTGCTATTAAATATGTTTATCAGGTGAGTTCAAATATTCATTTAATTATAGAGGCATGGTCAATGTCCACCCGAGTCTACTACCTCGATGGCGCGGAGCAGCTCCTATCATTCATACACTGCTACACGGAGATGAAATCGCTGGTGTCTCTCTTATGAAAATTAAACCCAATATATTTGATGTTGGTAAGTTCTTATAAATTAGATATGTTTATAAGTTGATAGTTTTTAATAAAATATCTTTAAAAAGTATAATATTTTAATTTTCTAATTAAGACATACTTGACTACACTTCACATTAACTTAACAGTCTGTGAATGTGCCACTGCTGGGCTAAGGGCCTCCTCTCCTCTTTTTGAGGAGAAGGTTTGGAGCTTATTCCACCACGCTGCTCCAATGCAGGTTGGTGGAATACACATGTGGCAGAATTTCAGTGAAATTAGACACATGCAGGTTTCCTCACGATGTTTTCCTTCACCGTAAAACACGAGATGAATTATAAGCACATGAAAATTCAGTGGTGCTTGCCCAGGTTTGAACCCACAATCATCGGTTAAGATTCACGCATTCTTACCACTGGGCCATTTTGGCTTTGTACACTTTACTTTATGATTTTGAATTCTGTTATTATATTACAACCTAAAATAATTTATATATATCTCGTTTATATGTTATTTTCAGGTGAGATAATAAGTCAGCAAAAAGTATCAATTTCCAAAGACATCAAACTACCAGAGCTTACTGACCAGTTGTCAGATATTGGTGCCAATATGCTTGTGGAGTGTTTGAGAACCTTACCCGAATGTCTTACAAAAGCAAAACCTCAAAATAATGAGGGTGTTACATATGGTATGTACTCATAACTAATTACTTTACTGTTATTTCCTAGTTGTAATAAGAAATAATTGAAAAAATCTTATGTTTCAGCAAAGAAAATACACAAAGGGATAAGTGAGGTCCGATGGTCTGACATGAGTTCTAGAGAGGTTTATAATTTATACCGTGCTATATATGGATTATATCCACTAAGCACAAAATTCAGAGACAAACAAATAAAACTTTTTCATGCATTTTTGATTGACAAAGATCCTGAATACACAAACAAATCTGTTGGATCTCTAGAATACTGTGAGAATACCAAAGCCATTAGAATATTATGTAAAGACAAAAGATTCATATATTTTAAAACGCTTAGAATATTAGGGAAAAGAGAAATATCAGCTTTAGATTTTTATAATGGCTATATTAAAAATGTTGCCTTAGATATAAGAAAAATTGTGATATGTTAAAATGTTATAATGAAATACATTGTAAAAAAATAAATCTTTTATTATTTTTACAGAACTATTTTAATCTTTATATAACTATAAAAATTAAAATAGATATATAGACATTTATTCATTAAAAATATTTGTATCAGGTACAACTAATATTTAGTGTATTTTTTTCTATCTCTTAAATTTTAATTAATTTAAACAGAATTAGTACAAAATTAATTTGAAATGATTTAATTTTCTTTACTACCTTTAGATTAGCCTATATGGGATAATAGTTTTATTTTCTCATATAATTTTTGGTAAAATGTTTTTTTTTTTTTAATATTCAATTTTCTGTGCATTAATTATGTTCTACAAACCTGACCTTATAGATT
Source organism: Nymphalis io (assembly GCF_905147045.1). Classification (NCBI taxonomy): domain Eukaryota; kingdom Metazoa; phylum Arthropoda; class Insecta; order Lepidoptera; family Nymphalidae; genus Nymphalis; species Nymphalis io. Next base: position 4,804,279 of record NC_065893.1, on the reverse strand, counting down.
TTTATTACAAGCATTTTTATTTCACTACCTACATATATATTTTTTGTTTACGCAAAAAAATATATGCTTTTTAAAAATATGTCGTTTTCACAAGAAAATAATATATACATATAAATTAACAACAATATAAAGTGGTTAAATTGACAAAAATAAATATAATATATAGACAATACATACTAATATGTAAATAATAATATATAATTGAACCTATATATAATACATAATATTACCAATATATTAAGATAAATAAATTAATTATATTAATTTAAGTAATTCCATAAAATCAATAAATACATGAATAGAATAGGGTGTCATATAAATAGGTAGTGTGTGCAGCATGGAATCACCTTAGTGTCTAGGCGACTCTTACCCTGTAAGGAAAACATACATAAGTACTTAAATATATAAAATGTATACCTGATAATAACATGTTGATAAAATTTAAAAACCCAAAAGCTGGGTTTACAATTGTAAACGGACGCCATTATAAAGCAAATCTTTTAAGTTTTTCGTTATAAATATTTACTACGATACGATGAATAATTAAAATAAATGCTATCTCAGTAACTTATTGATTTCATTCAGTTAATATTTTTATGCTAAAATTATGCTAGTGAGTGTATACTTGAGGAGAAGGTTCTGAATATATAAGAAAAATATGTGAATTTATAACTAACCAACCTATGAGAGATGTAGTAGTGAATCAATTTATCAATACATATTTTCCTAAACCTTCTCCTCAAAAAGGGAGAGGAGGCCTTAGCCCAGCAGTGGGACATTTACAGGCTGTTACTGAGTGTATACTTGTTAAATGAAAAACAGAACAGTTAGCAAATATAACATAAGCCTATGTTGTTTTTTACCTTTAATGCCTAATTATAAATTATAGCAATGTGATTTTCTAACAATTTAGATTTTTTTTCTTTTCTGGCGTGTATCTAGCGCAAAATATTCTGCAAATGTTACGTATAAAATAGATGACACAAATGATATGAGATTATTCGGTTAACAATTCGGATTCTTGATAGGCGCGATTTTTTTTTTTCATGGAATGTCAACTGTAGCAATTAGTAATAATGACAGTACATTAATAGGGAATTCTAATTAAAAAAAAAACTAAGTGAATATGAAATATGTCAATTATGAACCCGTGTATAAAATAATTGTATTATTTTAAATAATGGCCATCGCCAGAATTATTATATAATACTCACAATATAATACTACAGTTTGTTTCTTACATGCTTATAATACAATTATAGCATTGTTTGACTAAATTTGATAAAAATTCTAGTTAGTATTATTCACGTTCTTAAATATAGTTTCACACGCTGGTTTTAAAATAAAAGAGTCATTGACAAATTCCCGAATATTTTTATTGTATTCCAGACTAGATAATATATTTTTATTTCAATAATTGACCGGAAGATAGTGAAAAGAAATTCCAATCCGTTTTTTACAAGTATATATACCTTTACAAATCACCGTCGTCGCCTTCAGTGCAAAAACGGTTCGATAAAATTATATTATATTTATTTAAATTGTGCAAAGTGTTACCATACCTGGAAAACTGATTTTATAATCAGATTTACTTTTAATATTTTTATCATGCAAGTACCTGTTGTAAACCAAATGATGGGGTGTAACAAATTATTTTGTTATTAAAATAATCTACTTCTTTGGTCAGCAATTTCATTGTCTGGAATTATGGCTCTACCGAAAACAAACCTTGTGTAACAAATCGGTTCTAATCCATCATTTTCCTGTCAAATTCGATTAATCGTAATCGTCGTAATTAATCGTCATGATTACATCCCGACGACGACCAATGATATCACCATTATTCTCATTTGTAAATTCAACCTTATTACCTTAACAATACATACTTGTAACAAATGCCTCGGATATTTCTGTCACTATCTCCAGATCCACAACCTTATACATACCCTCATTTTAACTTCAATTATGTTAAACGTGTTCAAAACGAATTGAAAACAAAAAAATTAACAAACGATAAAAATACATTATTATAGTACAAAATCAAACAACGAACAAGTGAATTGCGTGCATCTGATTTAGTTTGATATGTAAGACGTTTTCCAACTTTCGTGATAATATTTTATCTGTTACAATTCATGTCAATTGTTTCAGCTGCCTTTGACACATATATAAGAAAAATATGTGAATTTATAACTAACCAACCTATGAGAGATGTAGTAGTGAATCAATTTATTAATACATATTTTCCTAAATGCTACTTTTTTGCTAAATTGAATTAAAGTTATTTGTTGGAAAACGTCAATTAATGATAAATGCAAGTGCAGACACGATGCGATCATGATGATGGTAACAACATGGAGACTTCACTCGAATCACAGAGAGCATTTAGGCGCCACTTGTTTCCTAAAATGTTTGTGAAATATATAGTTAATAAATCACACATTGATTAATGTCATACTTGAAATGTAAACGACTGCAAACTCATAAAACATAGTTAACACAATCCAAAAGTACCTGTGATCAATTACCAATGAAGAACTAATAAATAATTTTGAAAGACCAATTTCAAACATATTTTGTTTCCACTTTACAAAAAATCTATAAAAATATACTTTGCAAACGCAAGATATCGCATCAAGCGTCATCTTTATTTAATCAACTGGTATGACTATTTTAATGGACTTTATATATATATATATAGTATACTTGCGTATGTTTATGGTGTAAGTTTGTATAAAAGACGATATATATGATTTCAAATATAGTTACAACTGGAGCAATATCTTGCGTGTCTTGCAACGTATTAAATAACTTAGTATCTGATTTTAATTGATTTCTTAATTTTAATAATGAATACATCAATCAGGTCTTCAATTCAATTTTATTTAAACAAATTAAATAAAACATGCAAAAACAAATTATATAAAATACAAGATAAAATGAAACATTTAAAAATAACAACAGATTAAAGACAATAGCACTCCAGGGTTTTGATATATTCCCAAGCGGTTAGTAAATGCTAATATTTTTGGGAGCAAATCTGCAAAATGCAACAAGTTGTTTAGTAACATGTAATGTAAACTAATGACAATCAAGTATGAAATCTATTATAAAGAAAAAATTACTAATAGAAAAGTATGCTGCATTTTAATTAGTTTTATTTAAGCGTTGTTGAAAATATAGAATAGTAACACGAACAAAGGACAGCAAAAATTCATAAAAGCACATTGTTATTTTAGCAATAATTTAGACTATTATTTCATTTATATACTTATATGAAATAAATAGAAGCAGAACTAAAAAGTATTAAATAGCTGATTTAAGTTAACTAAATCAAATGTATTAATATAAACATGATCAAAAAGAACAATTTTAAATAATCGATTACATGACAAAACATCGATTTTAGTCAAAACAATGAAATGTTTTTTTAGTAAATTTAGGAGAAACAAGACAATAAAAGCTTTTATATATATTCCAATATTTTTAATGAAACATCACATGATCATTTATCCAACAACGTTCAGTTATATCACTACCATGATATTGATTATATATTTCCCACAAACTCTTTGTAAACGTTCTAAGCATTCAATCAACTTATCTCAACAGCGACCACTCCATAAAATTCATTTGTACATTAACCGTTTGATAAGGCTTGTGGAAAATATTAATACAACATTTGATGGGATAATATATCGAGCTATAATAAAAATATTAGCAATAACATACGTAGAATGTTTAAAGCACAACATATGACAGATTATATAGGAACAAAGAACACATGCTTCACTAAAGCTAACAGAACAGCTGCGATTATATCACATATAAGAAAATATAAGAAATTAACAATATTTTGTGGAATGTTCATACATAACAATACGGTAGACTAGTTACGGAATACGCCATGGAACAAAATCAATAATCAACATCTAATCCTTTATAATGCAAATGTTATAACGCTTCTATATCGTTGCAAATGTACAGGGTTGCCATCTTTTTAATAAACATATAAACAGTGATAAATCCTGGATTAGGTAAACAATAACAATTTTTGTATAAATATAAATGTTACAATTTCCTCTAAAACGATTAATGTTCGGACCGATGGCAACCCTATGAAATATCTAAGTACTAGAGCACCTGTAAAATATACATATATATATATTAAAATGTTATTTACATAGTAGTAACTACTCTGTGTTATTCACGAAAAGCTACGATATCTATCTAACAATTGTAAAGGAATTCGATTGTATCTCTTACATGTGTTCCGGATGGCTGCGGATGCAGTCGATAAAGTCGCTGGGCTTCAGCTCTCCTCGGCAGATGCGGAAAACGGCGGTGAAAAGTGGGAATCTGTAACATGATCATACAATCTTAAACTAGTATCAATGAGGCAGGGTTAGTGTAAGAGCTGTGAAAGTTTAATTCAAATTCACTTAAAATATCAACAATTGGGAAGAAATTTGACAATAGTCTCAGAATCACATAATCATACAATGGTCTAAATTTATTTAATTGATTGGTTGGTTTCTTGACTAAATGTGAGATGGTGTAGTAAAGAAGTCCACGAGGAATTTGGATGGAGGAAGTTTTTATTTATTATTCCTTTGCCTTTAATTGTGAAAATAATTACTCGAAATTAAACAGCAGGTATGCGATTAAGATAATGACAATGATTCCGACTGATGTTTTCATTGACCTTTCTGACAGTCTGGATTCAAGCCAAGAGCAACTATTTTGGTTCAGCTCGCAATTACATAACACTTCAAGAGATCATATCTGAACGCAATATGGCGACAACAAAGCTGTACAACAATAAAATTACTATATTTGTTGTTACAATAACAATTTATCAGAAATTACACAATTGTTGGAAATTGCTGAAATTGTTATGACAATTATTTCAATTTCATAAACAAACTAGCTATACATGCTCTGCGGCATGAATAATTCAAAAGAATTAAACATACCTTTTTGTACAAATGTCTAGGACCAAGTGACAATCAGTTTACTTGATTGTTTGACACTTATGTTTACTGCTTCACTTGCAGTCCTAGCCGTAATCTTCTCCAATAAACAATAACACAATAATAATTATTATTGACTGGTGGTAGGGCTTTGTGCAATCTCGTCTGAGTAGGTACCACCGACTCATCAGATATTCTACCGCAAAACAGCAGTACTTGGTATTGTTGTGTTCCGGTTTGTGAGTGAGCCAGTGGAATTACAGGCACAAGGGACATAAGAGTTTAGTTCCCAAGGTTGGTGGTGCATTGGCGTTGTAAGCGATGGTCAACATTTCTTACAATGCCAATGCCTATGGGCGTTGGTGACCACTTACCATCAGGTGGCTCATATGCTCAGTCTACATATTCAATAAAAAAATAATCAAATTGCTTTATTAGTTTCTGCGCTTATCTCGTCGAAACAAAGCCTAATAACGTGAGAATAGATTACTGACTTGTTTTCCATATTCTTGTTGGCAAGCATGTGGTTGACCTCCTCAGCAGTGATGGGTCCTTGAAGCTTCTGACCGTTTAGCATTTCATCTTCTAACTCCTTGATCGAACGGCCAGTTTTGACGAATGCCTCAGCCACTCTTCTATTTCTGCCACCTATGGAATATTACTAAGAATATTACTTACAGCAATAGTTAGGCTTTATTCTAGTTTCATTTTTATATTACGTATAAATACTTAATTTTAAGGATAAACTTGACACTGTTTTTATGTATAATCAAGCTGAATTTTATGAATATGTTTTTGTTGTAAAATGTGTATTTACATAAACAATCCCATAATAATTTTACTAATCCTCCATTACAGTTCATTGTGACAATAGCACACACAAAACTAAACTAATGCATCGTTATTTAATCTTTCAACTGTATATAAATTGAATACAAAATGTAATTACAATTTCAACTACACATTTATTACATTATATCTACATTTAATTATCTTCCACTATACATATATTTATATGTGATTATTTTCTTGAATTTTGTTCAATCATATCAAAATAATATCATTCCTGACAATAGATGTTTATACAAACTAAAGTCGAATTTCATCCAATAAAGCAAATGACCTACAATAAACTTTACAAATATAATCAATATTTAACATAAACATTGATTACTATTGAAACATATATAAACTACAAGTCTCTGGTACAAAGAGGTCAAAATTTTAATAAAATAAATATATTTTGCATATAAAATGAAGCCTTTTGCTTTTTGGTGTAGAAAATATCGAAGCCGTGTATAATGTTTCAATATACTCAAATCCGTTTAACGTGAAGCGTCACGAAAGAAAAAAAAAAATCACTTATGTAATTAATAATTTGTGTACGACTTAAGTCGACTTTTCACTTAGGAGTATAATATATATTATATATGTAAATGATTAATACGATGAATATTCCTTTATATCCATTTTAATTGTGAAAACTTAGCTTTGTTATATACATACATTTACCTATACCGATACAAGCATATAACCTTGGTAACCTGTTTACTGCTGAGAGTATCCGACTAAGTGATATGGAACACAAACATGTTGTTATGAACTAGTATACATTTCCTTCTATTCGAAACATTGCTAAAATAACTTATACTATGTATATACTGCAATATTGTGAAATCAATACAAACAAAAATTTTACAATTTTATCTTCACTATGTATGTATTTTGTGAACCCGTCTGTGTAGGTACCACCCACTCAACAGATATTATACTGATATGATACTAAGTAGAGTTGTAGGTGAGTGAGCCAGGGTAACTACAGGCACAAGAGACATAACATCAGTTCCCTAGGATGGTGGCACATCGGCTATGTTTATGGTGATGGTGATCACTAACCATCAGGTGGGGTCTAATTTATAAAAAAATTGATTATAAAAATCTCTGAGGACTGTTTTAAATGAATATATTTAAGATTTTAATAATTAGAAAAGATTTTAATATTAAAAAAGGTCATGCTTATATAGTAATCTTTTTAAGGAAAAAATATCCAAGTTTTTCTAAACCTAAAAATCCACTCAATCTAACAATGTAGGAATAGTGGAAAAAACGTAAAGAAACATCCGAAACAGTATGTGATTTGCAAATAAACAACTTGACTGTATATGTTATATTTTTTTGACATTTTTCACACACGGCCATCTGATCCCAAATTAAACTTGTACAGAGCTTTTGCTATGGAAACCAGACAACTGTTATACGACATATACTATTTTTTCTTTTTTTTGTAAATACATACTTATATAGATAATTATACCCAGACTCAGGACAAAAAGACATATTCATACACACAAATATCTGTTTTGGGTGGAAATCGAACCCACAACCTTCGGCGTGAAAGGCAAGCATCCACCAACAACGCCAACCGGCTCGTCGTCGGGAATAGTTAGAAAATTGAAATTGGAATTGGAATTGGACTGTTGCAATTGGACACGCGCCATAAAGGTTCCGAGGCTATAAGTATTTTTTTACTTCTTATTGTCATGCGGCCATAATCACACGTACTCTTTGAAAATTTTAACCGTCTTGTTATATGTTATAATGGTTTTAAAGATACAGTCCAGTAAAGACATACAGGCAAACGTAGAATGTTATGCTCAGTGTTACCTCTTCGTTATTGATCCCTGATATTTATATGTTTACTAGTAAAAAAATCTTTACAATATTTTAACATGTACAAATATTATCGACATGTTTATGACAGTTGTAATATTTGCATATTCGGTATGTAAACAGATTGTAAATTCAATTAGACTTATAAAGGGTAAGTTATCATAAATAGCATTATGTAGTAAAACATAATGAAACGCTATCAACATAGTCCTAGATAACGTTTGCAATAAAGCTTGTAAGTGAACAGATAAATTTAATATTGTACCCAATATCATAACGATCGATCAACGCGTTACAGAATATCATTAATAAGAATAAACGATAAAATGGAATAAAAACAAAAACTTATCTATGACATATACACTTCATAGAAATGGATATAAATTTAAAAGCGCTATAAAAAGCTGCATTACGACTATTATTCCATACTATAATATTTATAAGCATACTATATATCTATGATGCTAAAAATACTTATTAAAATTGTATGGTATATATATATATATATACCTCCTCATCGATTTCGATGACGGCGACCCTAGAAATTAATTGTTATTTCTAGTATGATCCCTAATGTGGCTCGCTAGACCAAATTTGGTTTTAAAAACCCTACGACACGTGTTACAATACAGTTGGCTTGCAGAGGTGTATGTGGCTTATGTCTCTCTTTTCTTAACTGGTAATTAAGGTATGAAGATCAGAAGTCTAAATCGATAAGGAGGACACATTCGTGGAACCCTCGCGAGCTCAACACACACAAGTTAAATAAAATATTTATAGGGAGCTATTATTTATTATTGTAGTATAATTATGTCAGCTATGTAAAAAAAAACATATACACTTAGATAATTGTTATTGTATGTGAAATATGTATAACCTTTGCACTAGAAATGACTGATAATGTCTCACAAATGTTTATTGAGTCATACTATTGACTAATTAAGTCGGATAATTTAATAGTTATATATATTCGTGCAATTAATAAATCTCGACAAATACAAACATGTATTTTAAATTATTAATTATATATATAATACTAATAATAATAACACTTTATTCATAATAGAATAAATAGAGTGTAGTACTGTATTCTTCTTCGCTGGGTTAAATAATTTGTAAGGAGTTACAGTCCCGTTGCCCTTTTGATGTAATAAAAAAATTATATACAAAATGTTTTATGTATGTAATGAAATCCCGCAGCATTTACATTTTTGCAAAGTGATTTTAAAGCATGCATGGCTTAAAATCAGAGATCAAATCAGAGATCATGAGAAATCAGAGATTCTTCTCAAGATTATATATATAAACTTAGATTCAGTATTCGTTGATTTTTATTCAGCATTTCATAATTACATATATATACAACTCGGTACAATTCGGAATTACTTTTCGGTTCTCCATGATAGCAGGCAGTTTTATTTCAAAATAACGATTCCTAAATAAATCTCGAAATACTTTAAGAACCGACTTGAAAAGGATAAAAAAAGGAATGAAAAGACCAAAATATTAACAGACCGAGTACTACGGAAAGCTAGGGAAAAAACGTCTTCATATTACAAGTTCAGAACGGTAAGGACATACAAGTACCTGCTTCACGGTTATCTATTCACATTGACATTGTGCGAGAAATTTGGCAGGCCCCCCTCATTGCCAACGCGATGCCGTAACACTCGACACGCTGAGTACTTGTATTTTAACACAGGCACACACATCGATCACATTGAAAAAATAAAATACGACAACTGCGTGCCCAATGCTACGAGTACTTCCAAGATATAAAAGATACGATTGAGTTTATTTTACTTGTGTGTCAGTCATAATAAGATAATAAATTCAAGAGGGATTTAGTTTGTTAAGCTTTCAGGTTTTAACTACAATCAATTCAAATTAAAACAAAATATGCTTTATTCAAGAAAGCTCTTGCACATCTGAATGGTCATTTTACAAGATTGAATTAAATTTAAAGCTACTATCGGTCCGGAATATAGATTCAATTTAGAAGAACCGGCAAGAAACTCAGTAGGTACTATTTTTTCCGACATGAAATCAGCGAATACCAACTCCACACGTTTTTACCATCTATATAATCCTTTCTCGAGTAATACGCAATATTAATTATAGCTTTCTACCCACTTGCGTAACACTATAGAACTTTGAAATATAAAGCAAGTTTTGACAGCTTACTATTGAAAACCAAGCCAACGTCACGTAGAAACATTAAAACTCCTTGTTTCCTCCTTTTGGAAATATCACTGTCGATAAATTATTTTTCAATGTAAAATTACAATTAGGTAAATAGACCTATACTTGTAATAAATCAATTGATTTATAGATAATAATACTAACCGTAACATGTGGTAATCAGGTCAGCGACGCCACATGACTCGAAGAAGGTGCTGAGTTTACTTCCAGGATAAAAGACGTCTACGAACTTGATCATCTCCATGAGACCCAGTCTGATAACCGCGGCCTTCGTGTTGTCGCCGAAACCGAGACCATCTACAAAACCGGCGCCAACAGCGACAATATTCTAAAACAATATTTGGCTTGATACAAAAAATCTATGAATTAAAGCTTACCCTTTATATATATATAAAATAATTAAGCATATATATGCTATTTATTATATCAATATTTCTTGTCGGGCAATATTTAAAAGTTGCGGACTTTTAATAATAATTGTTACACATTTTAGCTCATTACAAAACAGACATTATAGTAAAGAAATTTAATTATTTTAAAAACAAAGATCTGATAAAATATTGAGGTTAAAAAATGTAGCAAATATCATAATTGTTGAATATATGATGAAAAACGGCATCGTTATATTCAAATGCTCAGGTAATGTGTACTCATTAATATATATTTATATATCAAAATTCTAATATTATAAAAGTAAAAGTATGTCAGATATTTTTTAATGAACTCGCTCAAACGAATTTAAAATAAATATTTTATTAATCTCTACAACTACAAAGACGCGCGCTAATTAAAAAACCGCCATTTTTTGGTGGACAAAAATATAAAGTAATTACACTATTAACGCGACTTATGATTTGTTGAATGTGTTCAATTGTATTATATTTAATTTCTATTTTTGGTGGTATATTTTTAAAATGACCAATTCGATGTTTTTATCGAATCACTTTTACTTCTGGATACTTAATATACAATATTCGTGTAATTTAAACTTAAAGCATACAATAGAAACTACTTACTGAAACGCTAACATTGATATGACACTTGACTGACAGACAATGCACAGACTAAGCATGTAGGTCTAGTAGTATGAAATTTTCATTACATAAGGAGCTCCTTATAATATAACTAGTTAAAATTCAGCTCCATAAAGGATTGATTGAAAATGAACGTTTAAACGGAAATATGTCACTTCCAACCCCGTGTCAACATGTACCGAAGTTTTGGGCATCAATTTTAATATGTGGTGTGTTAAAGACCAACTTGATTTGTAAGTTGCACTTATGCAAGTGTTTTTTTTTTTTCAGTGATATTAAAATTATCTCGGCATTGTTTATAAATAATTTATGGCTATCTGTTCTATAGCAGTAAACAAAAACTAACATTTGAGGAGTCTAGCTGATACTTAAATATTGCCGATAAGAAAACTCATCGAAGACGTAGTGTCTTGCAATAAGAAATCACGATATTAAAAGTTGATTTATTACATAACATTCTCATTATAAAAATAAACAATACGTTTAAGTAATTCATCCAGATAATAACAAAGTTACAAATACGCTTGCTCTTTATATTGCGAGTATCATATACTAGTTACTCGAATCGACTTCAGGTTATCCGAGATTTCATTCTGCACTACAAATACGTAGATATATATATATATTTTTATGTTTTAGGCAGGCGGACGAGCAAATGAGCCATTTGATGGTAAGTGGTCACCACCGCCCATAGCATGGTACCGACCCAAACTGGCTTGCAAAAGCTCTACCACCAGTAAAGATAGATATAGCAACCGTTTATTTTTTTTACATGTTACATACATCACACGTGGTATTATAACATATGAGTGTCTACTAAAACAGAAGAGGATTTAGGTTACGCCTATGTTAAGGTTAAAAAAATGTGACGCGTGCCAATTTTTTTACGGCGACTTAAATTAAAAATAGATAGGATTTCCAGACTAGGAAAATTGATTGAAAGATTGCTCTTCCGGCTTTAATAATTTTTAACACACGTGACAAAATATCAATCTCTATCTATGTGAAAGTTTTTGTTTTTATAATAGTATAGTAAGAAGTATGTCACTCGTTATCATTTGTAATGAACGGCTCATTCGAGTCATTCGTTCGAGACGTAGAAATAAAAAAATCTTGTATACAATAATAGTTAGGTATTTTGAAAATATTATTTAACAATCTAAATAATATTTTCACTTTGGTACAAATTAAATCTGTCTATGAAATTTACCTGCAAACGCAGCAGTTAAATGTTTATTATATAAACGTATATTACACAAATATGACGTCACAATTGCGCACAAAATTAGCAAATCCCCTTGATAGCGCAGCCACGTATTATATTCCCACTTTGCATAAATTGATTGTATGAGACATAATTATCGAACAAAAATATATAATCTGCTTTGTTGGTTTTAAATAGTCTAAAAATGTTGCTTGATTTATTTTTAACTTCAGAAAAGGCCATTTTGTGGATTTATATAATTCTTATAATTATTATTGTTGATATATTAGACTAACTTAGCTATTTTAACATGAAACAACGTTTTTAACAGATATTTTAAGAAATCGCAATATACGTTTCAATGCAGAGCCCAGTTTACCAAATGGTCATTCGAGACGAGCTTTAGTTGAATAATGAATTTAACATTATTTTAGTCTATAATTCTCAAAATAAATATTGTTCAATGCAAAATAAAAAATAAATAAATAAATAAACTTTGCGTAAAGGTCAAAATAAAACATTCTAAAGTCTTTATCACGTATCGTTTAATTTTATTGTAAAAATAGAAATTATATCGGAGCGCAACAAACTGATGCCAAGGAAATTAATCGCTGCTAACTATCTCTGAATAACTGACGATAAAAACTTGGTAATTTAAGATTATAATGTATATTTTAATCTATATTTTATTAATATATGCCTTTTTTATTCTTAAATGACTATTTTTTTTTTATTTAATATTTTAATTTAAAGTTGAATAGAGTTACGTCATCATGATATCAATACTGTAAAAAGGTATTGAAGTAACTGTACCTATACATTGCAATTTTTTCAAATATTAGCGATAAAACTAAACAAGAATCATACATTAAGTATAACAACAAACTTTAATTAAAATATATATATTGGTTGAAAAAAACAACTAAGCAAATCAGAAAAATAGATAACGCTATCGCGCAGAGAGACGAAAAGCAACAAACATAAAGTCAATTCCAGTTAATTTTAATCTAAGCAAATGAAACAACAAGGTCATGAAATTTGAAGGTAGTTGTAGAACAAATTTTGAAGAGGCAAATTTAAAATAAAACGGACTTATTTTATCAACCTTATACTATGATTTATGTTCAAATAAATATAAATATTATTTTTTTAACAACAGTTATTTTACATACTCCTATCATTACTTTCATTAACCCCTTTACTTTGACTGTTTATCAGACAACCATAAACAATCGCACAGAAAGTATTTATTCGTGAAATTAAGGTGCAAAATATTCATCTATTTTAAAATTGTGAGTGAGACATCCTATCAATATCAAAACCGCGCCCGAACTTTAAGGGTCCGTTCACACAGACCGGCTCGGAGAGCATCGGCCTGCTTTTTTCTTTTCACACAGACCGGGTCGTATACGCTTGGAATTGGCCGGAGCGGAGCCGCCAACTATTTCACATCGACCGGCTGGAAGAGATCTGAAAGCGGGTGCGAGCGAGAAAGAGCACGCAAGCGGAGCCGGTCGGCTCCTTTTATTACTTCACACGAAGCGCGTTCAGGCATTTTTAATGACAAAAAAGGTGCAAATGCAAAAATAAACTTTACTACAATCACTCAAAACACTGTTTCCAACGTGATAAAAATCTGCTCTCCTCTCCGAGCCGGTCTGTGTGAACGGACCCTAATGATACTTTAAACTAAACCTACAAATAATAATCGATAGTGCTTGTAACTAAGCACTTATAAAACATATACAAACATTTATAAACATTTTATTCACTATCCTAATTAAATACAATAAATTAATTCGTAAAAGAACATGAAATGACACTATTAAAGCGAAAGTGATTTCAAGTTCAGGAGAATGAAGTACTAAGACGTTATAATAATGTAAACACATAACAAATCAACACGAGCGTCTTCAAACATTACGAGTATCTTATCATTTTACAAGAGCTAACGTGGGAAATAGATATAACTCCGTATTATCATTCACTCTTAATCCGTTAATTTACGTTAATAATTATTTAAAAAAAAAAAAAAAACAACAAATCTATTTTAAGTAAAATATTGCTTTTAAATTATATTTTGAATAATGAACAAAAATCACAAATATAATAATAATATATAACACGTTTATTCGTATCAACTCGGCAGTTTCGTAGTATACGTAGTGTATTTATCCGTCGAAAATATACCATGATTATTAGAAGGTATATAAGATCTGTACATAACACAACGCACTCCCGAAACAAAGACAAGTAAAATATATCAGTTTGTAACGATTAACAAGTTACACATTTAACTTGGCAGTTGGCACATACCTTCAAGGCCCCGCAGATCTCGACCGCGTCCTCGTCGTCGACGACCACGACCCGGAAATACTCAGTCTGAATGATGTCCCTCATCATCGGAGCCAGCATCACATCGCGGCAACCGATAGTCGTCTCGCAGAATTTCTCTTCAGCGACCTGAGGAAAGAAGAATATCTTGACGCTTCTGATCAACATCATCTACCTGTGTAAAGGACCATAGACTCATCGCTCGCTTATTAAGAACTTTTACTACCAAACAATAATACATTACAGCGTTTTGGTACAATGAGAAAGTTAATTACGCAGAGGGAGATTGACAATGTATTACTTCGATTTTACTTGGCGTAAAACTACATATGTATATCAAAAGCGCAATGCATAATTTCTGACGAGACAAATAAGATCGCGTGTGTTCTATAATAAATTCTTATCTCAGTTCTATTCCATATATGATATTGCTGGCAGTAGGTATTTAGATAACTATGATTATAATCTGCATATTTAGCTAAGGTACATTTATTAACGATGCTCATTCGTTCTGAGCACTACACTATGACTATAAATATGGTCTTTAAAAACCTATTATTATCGATATGATGACGAAAACGTAATTATTAAATAAATAAATAGTAAATTATTGTGAATATTGATTTTTACTTTGGTCGAACGGATATTACTGTTTTTTTTTTTTCATTACAATTCACTTAGGTTATAAAAGCTTAGAGAAAAAACACATGAATTCACATGCCCACACGAACAAACATCACTAACTTTTCTGGTGCTTAATTTGTATTTATATTGTTTGTTTTTTATTAAAAGCGATATCAAGGTTTCGGTTTGCTATAAATAATAAGCAACTACTTATTTCCTAGTGTCAAAACTTTCAACGTCCTTTAGCGAATAAGGTCAATGGTATTGTTTATTTATTTGAGTATATATATATATATTTAAACATAGACCACAAATTAAAAATATTTATTCACCTTTAGAAAGTACACGAAAACAATATAATGTACATAGGTAATGTCTGTGAATAATTGACTCATACAAGCGATTAAGACAGCGATAAACATAATTTGATCTTTAAACTATAATCGGACCGTACTCCAACGGTAACGATCCAATGGTATCTTCATTGCTCGTCACAGATGTTTATTCAGAACATGTTGTTACTATACCACACATGCATATATACATACATACATATATATGGTATCACGTTGAAAAGATAATATAAATAAATATTTGTTTTGAATCATAAGATCGCGATGACCTACTGGATAGAACACGTATATTTTCACCGAAGATCACAGGTATCAACCCCCAGTTATATAGTATTCCCCTCGTACTCGACGATGAATGAAAACAATCGTGAGGAAACTTGCTCCTATAGGATGAAATTCTGTCACATGTATTTCCACCAACCCGAACTGGAGCCGCATAATGGAATAAGCTCCAAACTTTCTCATCAAGAGGCCTTTGCTTTCTTTAGTTCTTTTAAATGTTTTAATTTTTTACAAATTTACTTATAACATAATATGCATAATTTATAATAGAAATGACAAGCATCAATATGATATACTATACTAGCTTACGCCCGTAGCCTCACCCGCGTAGATTATTAAGGGATCCATCATTCGTTCTATACCACACTGTCCACCGTGTACTTTTCATCAATAGTTCTATTATTATATCTTCCGTCCGAGATAATATACGTACCAGTTTTAAAGTACAATCTTATGTATGCTTAAAAATTTTATCAAACTTAGTAGTCTTTGCGTGAAGTCTTATAAGATGTAATTAGTATAATAACGTAAGCTGTTATTTAATACACGTATATATATATTTTTTAATACTTTAAATTGTTTTTATACCGGCCGCTTTATTTTTATTTTTTTTATTCGTGCCTTCTACTTCTTCTTTCTAGAAAGATCTTGTATCACTACTATAAATATAGACTAAAGTCTGAACTAAATCAAATTAGTGATATTTCTACATTCTTAAGTCCATAAAACTTTGTGTGGGTATATTTGTAAACACAAAATTTGCATAATTTGTTTTTATGCTTATAAAAGATGTGATGAATCACATTAATTAATGTATTAATAAAGATTTTTGTTTTTCATTACTTTTAAAACTTAAACAGACTTCTAATTTCTACAACAGATTTGTATTCAAACAAAATAATCTTAACTCGTATATTTAAAATTATATTTATAGTTAAGTATGACCTAAAATATTTCGTAGATTGTAAAAGTAACTATAAGTTACGCTGGATTATTATATATAAACTACGACAATAAGCATAAGCAGTAATCATATGTAATTGTCACCTCTGAAGCAATGTTGGCACCCATTAAGACGGCGCAAGGAATTTTCAGGCATCTCGTAATGATATGCGAGATCAAGTCAATGCCACCGCCCTCCGCAATGTCAAAGCCCTGCCAAATAAAATTAATTAATAACCAATCCCATTGCATAATGTTTAAAGAGATTCATAGTGTATAACAATAGCACTAATCTATATGGCCCAATTGTAAATATCAATTTTAATTGCATTTTTCAAATAAAAAAAAAATTATTAAATAATATTACTTTAAAAGTATACAGATGCATCTTATTATTCATATAAATATATTTTTTTTGTATAGTTATGCAGATAATCATTTGGGCCACCTGATGGTATGTGGTCACCAGTGGAACACAACAATACTAAGTACTGTCGTTTGCCAGATGAGCTTGCACAAAGCCCTCCCACTAGTAAATATATTTAATGCTAAAATTGCATAATAATAATGTATTTATTACATCTTTTATTAAAGTGTCATTAAATATTATAAATCTTAATATTGTTTCAATATTTACCTTAATAAGTGAAAGTGCAGCTGCTGTAGGTTTTATTTTACCTAATAATGTAGAGCATATGGTTCGCACAAATTGGTGAGGAACAACAAATATTAATAAGTCTGCATCTTTAGCTGCATCTACTAGCTCTGGTACGGCAACCTATTTGATAAAATGGTTAGTTCTTTCCATTTTAAGTAATGTACAAACAAAATATAAGTAATAATAATTTTACAATTAAATGAAGATTAAAATACTGACATTTATTTAAAATATTTTAAAGAAAATCATTATTTTATTCATTTTAATATAACCAATTTTTATTATAATTTACAATACAGATTTTCTTATGACTTAACATATTTGTCAATTATTTTTTACTCAAGGCCGCCTTGTAGTGAGTAACAATGGCATTGAAAGAGTTCCAGTTAGGAAGTTTAATATAAATAGACAACACGAGCCAAACATGTGCCATTTGTGCCAAAACTTTATTTTTTGTTTTGTTACTACACAAGAATTTTTCTAATAAAATATAGAATAAAAGGAAATTCTGTATTCATACTCACAACATTAGCAGGTAGTTTGTGTCCCGGTAAATATTTTACATTCTCATGGGTCTCGTTTATAATTTCTGTTAGCTTTTTCCCTTCAATCATCTCCTCATACACCCACATAGTAACCCTGTCCTCGAAATTAGGAAGGCGTGCTGCATTGCGCCCAACAATTTTAGCAATTGCAGAACCCCTATAGCGATTTATGTTATTTATTTATCATCGATCTTTATTGTAAGTTATGATAGTTACCCACAAGAAAAAAAAACGAATAGTAAATAGAAACGAAACGAATATAATGGTGACTTGTTTATTTTATTTCTTTCATATAAATATAATAAATTTTAACTGGTACATATTTATGAAAATCGCTTATTATGTCATCAGTCTTTTGCACACTAAGGTCATGGAAAACAAGATCATGTTATAATCACAAATAATATTATTACATAAATGACTGAAACCTTACCAATTTCCTGAACCCACAATACAAACACGATTCTTTATTTGCCCCTCAGCCATTGTTATGGTAAAAAATAATTTTAATAATATAAATAATTATTAGGATATAACCAATAGAAGGTAGTGCATAGACGTGCGCACTCACAGCATCAATATCGCTAGACTGAGGTCTAAGTCTGAGATCGCGTTCAAAACTTATCGCTTCAAATAGCCATAGGTGTACCTAACCCTATCAAGTAACAGCTATGGTAACTGACAGCGACGTTATCGTTATCAATATGATACCAACACAAATTATCAGTCATTTCGCTAATCACAAGTGAGCAAAGCAATGTTACCACAGTATAGCCCACTCCTTTAAAAAATACCTTAAAACTAATATTCCAAATGCATTTAATGCATATCCTTAAGTCTGTATCGATAAAATATTAAAAAGAATTTTAATTTAATCTGTTTGAAATTACAAAAATATCACTATCAAAGCAGAATATACAGAAATAACTATTCTATGTGCTGTCATATTAAAATTAATGTAAAAAATAAATATATAAATAAAACTATTATTACCAAATTAAATATTATATTTTTAAAACTTAAAACTAAACTTAGTAAATAAAAAAAGTTCAAAATATTAATTTGTAATTGTAGAAAATCATTATCATCTGTTTCTCAATAATTACGTAAATTTATTATTGAAATAATAAATTTACCGACTTATAAGTCCGACTTTAGAAATGACAATAAGGAATCACTAACAAGTGACATTGACGTAAGTCAATGTCTAGATTCACATATTACAGTAAATTATCTTATATTATGCTTTTTATCGAATAATACTTATATAATTTCTTGTAGAAATAAACATTAAATCTTCAGACAAGATGTTGAAGTAATTATTTAATGATGTCGTTGTTTAAAATATATTTTATAACAAATTTGCCATCGTATTTCTGTAACAGCCTTACAATTAACTATTTTCAGATTCGGTATAAAATCAGCAATTCTAGGATCAGCCGTTTATTATACCATTGATAAAGGTGTATGGAAGGATAGCGCAACAACAAACGAACTTTACGAAGAATTAGAAAAGGGGGTGTCTCCTTATGTAGGAGAATTCAAAAAGCAAATTCCTTATGAGGTACAATATAACCACGTTTTATATACAAGTTTTGTATTTTTTTATGGACATACTATTTTAATCCTTGTTTCAGCTACCTCCTCTGCCCTCAAATGACCGGTTGACATATTTATTTAAATATTACTGGAACAGTGGAGTTAAGGCTACATTTACCTTTCTAGTTGATTTTCCAACTCACGCATCTAATGCAGCAACGAAATCCTATAATTACATTTCTGCTGCATTAGAACCTGTTGAACCAAGCCCTACCACTAGTCAAGAAAAGGCAAAATGAATTTTTAAGTAATTTATTGATATGTCACTTGTTAAATTATTAAAATAAATATGAGATAAAATTAGTTATTAAAGAGATGTGTTTTCTTTACAAGTATTTATCTGGTTGTAAAATATATTGTAAGCTGTTTAAAAAACATGATACAAGAAAACCTAAATTTGAGATTGTTTTCAGTTGAAATGTTTTATATTATTGATAGTTGCATTGAATCTTTAGAGATTTGGATATTGTGGCAAAGGTGCTAAAAATATTTTATTTATTCGAATTATTAATGAAAAACAACAAAAAAATTAAATAATTAGTTAAAAATAGTTTTAATAATATATCTTCCTCTGAATAAGTTTAATCAGATACCAATTGCTCATTTCTTAATTTATCTCCAATTGGTGGTTAACCAAATGTGATAATTGATAAACAAATGCAAATATTTCTATAAGCAACATTTGTTTCAAATGGAATATTGGAAAATAATATTAAGAAAATAATAAATAAATAAATAAATAAGAAAATCATATATTTTTACATGACAATTGGGTTTTGCGAATGCTTGTTTTTAGAATTAATAGTATTATTAGTTATAGGTCAGTTGGCAGATAGAAATAAAATAACAATTACAAAAACAGGCCATCCTGTGGCAGTTTGATTTATTCCTTCTTTAATGTCATTCGTTCAATATCTTCTATTAGATTATTAGTTCCAAAAATATTCCTAGAGCTATAATGTATTTAAATGTCCAATTGTATTCCTCAAATTTACAGATATCGGGATACAGAATGTATATAACCATATTTATAGAGTTAATAATGTACATACTCACTGTCATTTTGAAATTTTCTCATAGTTGATTTGTGAAATATTGACTTAAATTGTTCTATCCTAATTTTAAAATTAGACTATGAGATGACTATTGAAAACATCAAAATAACAGTAAATACTAGTAAGCACCTAATTGCACTGATATTTGGAAAAAAATAAGAATTTTCTAATTTTACAATAAAATGCTTTCTCAAATGTGAGGCAAGTGATACTAAGAAGAAATTAACCTGAATGGTATTTACAGATAATTTTTTAATCATTCATTTTGCTGGGAAGTAACATGTTCCTTTAATGATGGGTTGTAAATTTTACTACATAATATGTAAATTGGTTTATTGTTTTCAATATAATTACACTTAAAAATGAAGTTGTTTTGTACATAAACATCTAAACATTAACAATAATTTTGTAGCTAATTGTCAATCTCATGTTGAATTTGTTAACTGCTCAAATGAACATTTGAGTTTAAACACTCTTTGAAAGCTATATTAAAAGGGTAAGCTTGTATTGCTAAATTTTATCACTGTTTGAGGTGGTCAGATAATATTGTCCATGTGAGAGGTTTTAGAAAGCTGCTGAATTATATTAAGAGTCCTCAGGCAAAAGTAATTTCAAATGCTAGGCAGCTGTTTCAACTTCCATTGGTTCCTCGGCTCCAGTTTTCTTTTTCTTCTTTTTATTTGATTTTGCGGAAGAGTTCAGAAGGGTCTGTCATAAA
This sequence comes from Nymphalis io, assembly GCF_905147045.1. Lineage (NCBI taxonomy): Eukaryota > Metazoa > Arthropoda > Insecta > Lepidoptera > Nymphalidae > Nymphalis > Nymphalis io. The sequence goes on along the minus strand of NC_065893.1, from coordinate 4,783,086 downwards.
AGAAAGTAAGTATATTTCTACTACTAATTAAATTATTATATGTTTACGATTGCTAAAGTTGTTGTAATTGTTCAAACCAAAACATTCACAAAAATATATTGGCTCAAAAAAATTACTTTTATTTACCCTGTGCTTGTTCAAAACATACTATAATTAAATTTGTTTTGAAAGATTACAGGGGGTATAACAACATTAAAAAAATTGTACTATGCTTACATTCAGTTCAGGGTCCTTAATGGTGCGTTCAGTTTTACACTGACTCTTATCGAAGGGGAGTCCCGTGATGCGGTGCGTACCACTTGGAAGCAATAAAGCAGTGAATTTAAACTGTGCTACAATTTCACCTGGTCGTTCATAAAGCACCTAAAAAAGAATAGATAATTAAAACCCTTAGTAATAAGTTAAACAAAAGAAAAACTTGTATAAGCTTTCAAAAAAGTCATTATTTGTTACTTTTTAAAACATTATATTTTATTTCAAAGATAATTGTAGGTTTAAAGAGATTTCATGAGTCAAATAAGATGAAAGATAAGAATTACTTTCTCTACACTAATACAGTTATCAACATTTAAAAGTTATCTGAAGTCCAATTATGTTCAACAAAATACTAGAACCAAAAATCTAGCAATTATTTTACTGATTATGTTTTTATCAATTTATTCTTAATATTAATTATTCATTTGTATTTGTTACCTGAAAAGGCTCAATGAGTTTGTGGTTAACACATTCAACAACGCCAAGTCTTGCACTTGTCTCTTTATCGAAACTACGTAGATTGAAAGGCATTGATCCATGTTTGTTTCTAACCTGATAATAATGAAAGATGATACATTTTATTTTAATGCATATACATCCTATGAAATATACATGAAATAACATTTGTTGATTACAGACTTATCTCAGACTCTTTATAATGAAATGAGTCAGGGGCATTTAAAGGGCTAAAAAATATATATGAATAATAATAATTTAAAAATTTATAGTTTGTAAAATGAAAAGAAAATATACAAATCTAGCTTAAAATTTAAAGAACAAGCTGAATAAAGCCATGCTCATAGTTTATTGCTAAAGAAAATCGAAACAAAAATTCAAGTTGAAAATTTCAATGGTAATAACATAACAGTACAGAAGATTTTGCATTCAAGGTTTAAATCACACTTGATTGGTTACTTAAAGTAAATTGTATAAAAGGTCCATATAAACAATATTACAAAGGATATAAACAATTTTATGTTGTGATATAAAAATTTTAAACTCATTGTACTGTCATGAGTTCTATTTCTAAATATGTGTAAATAGACATATTTCAAGTTATGTGATAATTGTTAGAATTACATTGACTATTTTACTAAGAAATTTAAGTACATAAAAACATCTTACCTCACTGTAAAACATTCTAGAGGCTTTTAACTTGAGTTGATAGACTTCATCAGTTTTCTTGTATATTGTACATCTTGTGTCCATTTCACGACCCTTTATAAGAATAAATTCAGCTAAAGTTAATTTATAATGCTATATTCCATAAAATCATATTAGGTATAGTATTAATTTGTTAGTATTCAAATAAATCAAGATATATTAAATATTTTGATTCAAGAGTTCATACTGTTTTGCTTTTCCCTGAGTACTGCCAGACTAATCACTTTATAATTAACCTAGAAAGAATTCAGGGAAATTACTTGAATGATATGGCAAATTTTAACAGCTATACTACTTACAACACCTTCTCCAGTTGAAATGAGCACATCCATAGCATAAACTTCATAGGTTTCAAAGGTTGCCTTCTCATGTTCCTTTCGTTGTGCCTCTGATGGATTCTGGATGATGCTCTTTTCACCATCAATACGAAATTGTTTTAGTTGATGTGATAACATGCCTTCTATTGGCTTGCATGCATATTCGGCACTTATCTTTTGGACTGCATCTGTTACAGCATAGTTCTATAATAAGGAATATAAAATAAATCAAATTGCTGAAATTATTTTAAAAACAAAGTGTATGTTATTTACACAACATTATATATTTACATACATGTGCAGAAAAACTAGTGTGTGTTTACCTCATTACCAGGTCTAAGTAACCTCAAGGCGGCTTCACTAGCCAAATGGGCAGCAAGAAGAACATCTGCTGCGCGGCCAGTGACCTCACCGCCACCGACTGCAACTGTGTGTGCTACAACAGCAATGAAACCATCTATGTGGGCACCCAAATCACTGCAAAAAACATGGAAATCAATATTTTGCTCACACAAAAAAATTCTACGAGTCTAACAATGGGTCACCTTAGAGATTGTCTTATCTAATAACTTACATTTTAGCAAGGTCTCCCTGTTTCAGGATGTAATCAGATTCGCTAGGTATAGGTGAAAAATGGCATATACAATTATTTACGGAAACGCATGTCGAAAAAGCAATGCCTTTCTTTGAATCCTTTTCTTTTTTAAACACTTTGGAAGTTTCCTCAAGTAGCAACCTGTCTCCAAATTCACATATTTCACGCGCAGACGCGTCAGGTATGCATTTCGTAATAACTTGCTCCAAAACGCCTGGAAAAGTAAGATTTTGCTCAATGTATCCAGTTAAAATAATGTATTGGTGTGAAATAGTGCATACAGTGAGAGGGACCACATTGTCCGCATGGCGATGACACGCGTCCATTCGACATATATGTGCATCTATACTTTGACCCTAAGGTTAAATTATCAATATACAAATAGCATTTCACTAAAAACTTACGATTGACAATTTGTCCTGCTAACTTATACTTGGTAACAACCAAGTCTTCTGCAATAGTTTTTTCCACTTCTTTATCGTCAGCCATTTCTCAAAACTGTAGTTTGGTTAGGCAGGTTCAGGTACTGGCTGTTGGTTGGCCACTTAAATGTCAGTCACGTGACCATGACGTATGCGCCTAGAAAATGGCGGGGAAAATTTTTATTTGGGAAAACAACTGAAGTAATCCTTAATAATGCCATACATCATAAAAAATACGTATTAAAAATGAAAACTTTAAAATATTATATATGTATTAAAAGTTTATTAATTTATTTATATTAAGAACTACAAATCTTGAAAGCTTGGAATAGCTTGAGGTCTACCACATAATGTACTCCAAGCGTTAAACATTCCAGTGCTAGCAACATTTTCCCGTCAAATGCATTGTTCAAAACTTATTTTACCAAGCATATTATAATAATTACACTACAAAGTAATATAAAGCCTAAACCTTCAAGAAACTCTGAAAAGTTGGTCAGAGAAAGACTCGATCTTATGTTTAAAATAATTTGGGTTTTTTTGCGCAATATTTTTTTACAATAAGTATTTTCTGTAAATTGCAGTATAGTATATAGATTTATTTATAAAAACAAAAATCATGCCTTGAATAAATGAATTAATAGTGTTAATCGAAATCCCATCTGTACAGTCATTTGATGCAATAAAAGTGGAATAAAGAAACTAACATATATACATGAAACATTATATTCCTTTGAAAATGCAAGTACTTTCACGGAGTTTCATTTTTAGGTATGCTAATACTTATTCCACATGATACGATTTTATTGGCGATTGTATACTGTGCGAATATTATGTGCTGGCAATACAACTCTGTGAGTTTTGACCAAAAAATAACGATATAATCGCAAAGACCGTCTAATTTAGATTTTTATCACCGACTGATCTCGACATGGTCTTGATAAGTTGAGTAAATCGTCAATCGCTGGGTGTTTCTTTTCCGAACCGGTGGTAGTTTCTAGTTTGCCTATCAATAAGCAAAAGTAATGTTTCAATGTTGAATAAAGTAATTTGATTTGAATCAAATCAAGGAATTTGCTTTCGAGGTATTTTGGGTCTTAAAAATCTGCTCTTGATGTTCCGAAATTATTAGACAAATTATTAAAAATATATATTTATCGATTGAAAGGCTGTCATAGTAATTTTTTTATGTATTAATATATATATATATATATATGAAATGTCAAAAAATACGTGAGAAGTCAGGTCAGATGTTATTAAGCAAAATAATCTCTTAACTATTTATTACAATATCAAGTAACTTGGCAAACAAATATGTTTATCGTTATTTCCATAGTTATATTGTACAAACAACAACGTTTCTTTTTTTTTTAGGAAAATCTTGATAAAAGGTGATAAGTATTTTTTTTTCATAGAATAGGTAGGCGGACGACCATATGGGCACCAACGGCCATAGACATTGGCATTGTAAAAATGTTAACCATCGCTTACGGCGCCAAGTGCCTTGTGCCTGTAATTACACTGGCTCACTCACCCTTCAAACCGGAACACAACAATACCAAGTACTGCTGTTTTGCGGTAGAATATCTGATAAGTGGGTGGTACCTACCTAGACGAGATTGCACAAAGCCCTACCACCGGGTCTTGGATTGAGACTAATATAATCCACTGTCATAGTAAGTAACCAAAATGTCATAAGCTCTTTATTAAAATAAAGGGGTTATGTACTCTGCGGTCGTTATTAAATAAAGACAAACACTATAAATTAATACTTATCATAACACATAGACAGAGAAACTAATAGACGCAATGACGATTTCCTTCTCACTTACACAAGAAAGAGAACGAAAATTACGTTACAAATGGCTTAGACAGAGATAGAATGATCAAATCTTTTGTCCCTTATCGTGTAACGTAAGTTTTGATGATGTCGCTACTTGAGTAGCGAAACAAACTTGACAGTTGGTACGTTCATTGTGTTTTTTGTTATTTTTATGTTAGAAACGATTCTAATCCAGTGAAAAGGCCGAGAAACAATCCTTATATCATATTGAAGGTTATAAAATGGTGCATTGTCGTAGTATTTCATGTTAAAGCGATAACAAGAAGAAAATTGCCGGCGTGTGTTTTCATGCTTAAGTACGACTATTTTGTCCCTAAATGTAGTTTCTCAGTGATGTTTATTTATGCCATAGCATGACGGTACCTTATATTACATTAAAATCCTGGAGATAATAGGATTTTCCAGTTTTTATAATATTTATCATGTAAGTGCTGCCAGCGTCAGCTAAAAAAATGTCCTGATTTTCAATAAAAAATATTGACTCGTGGACAATGTAAACAAATAAATACGGAGTCCAATAATAACCTAAAGTGCTTTGTTATGTGTAAATATGTTATTTGAATTTATTCGTTCTCCTATTTATAATATCCTAAAAACTACATTATTTAACATTCTTCATAAATTTATAATATTATTAGATTCCGAGTCAAGAGGTTATCATAGAAATATATTCAACCATTCTTTATTAATAATTTAATTAAGTGTTTTAGATTTCGACATCTGAGGAGAATGCTAATACAGTACCATATAAAGATGCTGATGTACTATTGATAACCAAAACAAAAACAAACAATGCAACGGTTTTTGGGTTTAGTAGGAATACAAAATAAATGTTTTAATTAAAAAGTAAAATTTAATAACCTTGTTTTAATTAAATCCTGAAAATTATTTATCTCCCAAAACAGGGAATGTAGTTACTACGGCAACATTATACGCACACATTGACAAACTATTTCTGTCTCATTCGCGGTTTCACTGCCCCTTGGTCTATCAGTATTAACAATATAACGGAAATAAAAACAAACAATGCAACGGTTTTTGGGTGTCGTTGGAAGATGTATAATAAATATTAAATAATCTTATTTTGTGTTAAATCCTGAAAATTATTTATCTCCCAAAACAGGGAATGCAGTTAATATGGCAACATTTGACAAACTATCTCTGTTTCACGGCCCTTGGTCTATTTGTTTCTCTGTCTACGTTTTAGACACAGTTGTCAGTTTCAAAACATAAACGTAACATTGAATAGTGAAACTGAAACCAACTTACCAAGTTTAACAGTGATTTTGAATGAACTTTTACTCGAATGCTAGAATTTAATTTATGAACTCTTTAAAATTTGTTATAGAAAATTATTTGCCGTGAAGTGCAAATGATCAATATATTTAAAAAAAGTTACACAATAAATACTGTGGTTGCATTCTGCAGTACCAGTTACCATTTAGAACATATCTATAGTTAATATCATATAAACCTTATACTCATATTGTAAATTCAATATTATAATTAATCATTAATATTGAAAACGTTTATATTCAAACAAATGTGTTCATTGAGATAAAAGGCGTACATACATACATTAAGAAACTATTTTTGATCGATTCTAAAATTATTTGCAAAATGAGTCAGCCTTCAGAAGAGCTCCTATTTAAGTTAAGCGAGAAGATTAAGTATGGAGAAAAACTTGTTGAACAGTTAAATAGTATTCAAGAGATTGAGGGAGTTTTTAAAATGAAGAGAAAAGTTTTACAAGAAATTGATTTCTTGACAAGGGTTGGTATGTTATGATTATAATACTAATTTATATACCTTACCAATTAGTAAGCCAACCTTTTTTCTTTCAGTTACAAAAATCAAAAAAAGTTAAAGAAGAACACTTGTCTTGCTCAAATTTACGACATTTGGGAGCAATGGTTGAATGCGCTATGAGGCCTGGTACTACGTCTGTTTGTAAAATATTCCATGTAAATGATGAAAGTAAACAATTAGTAGACATTATCAGTGATGAAGGCAAAACTTGGACAAAAGGTAACAATGACATGTAAAATATGTTTTCACCACAAATTCATTTATGTAGAAGAAAAATATATATAATGCCAATTTAGAAATATTTTATATTATATAGAAATATATTATTAAAATACTTATTCTATTATCATAGTGATTATATTGTAAAATATATTTACATGCTAAAATATAATTTCAGTGATAGCTCGAAATCCAAAGTCATTATCTGCACTTAGTTCAGGCAACGCCTCATATGGTGCACGGTCTATACTGGATCAAGCTGAGGATTATTTAACTTGTGCTAAATTGTACCCATGTATGTATCTTTCGCCTAAGGTAAGTAAATAAAATATTAAAAAGTACCCCTAAACTAATTTATCACTGTTTGCATGCCTTTGTACACCTCATGTGAACCATAGCTGACTAGAGATAATAATTCTAAAAACTTCAGCTAAAAGTTTGTAAAAAAAATAAAGTAAAAAAAAATGATATATGCAAAGTTGGAATAAATAGCAATTGTAGCTGTAATATTTATGTTCATTTTAGGTTGTTTTTGAATTTGTAAGTGGTATTGAAGAAACCCTTGCTAATAAGTTAAAAGCAAAGGGTATCGTAGTGCAAGGAACAATATTACCTGATTCAAGAAACATTGAAGAAATTGAAGATTCTTACGAGTCCAGTGATGAAGAAATATTTGAAAGGTAATTTATTATTTTTTAACAATCTCAAAATACATAAAAAGCAAAGTTTAAATCCTTCCATCATATTTTTTTCTAATTAAAAAGCATAAAAATCTTTATGTTATAATATAGAAAGAAAATATTCTGGACTGATAAAATTGCACCCTAGTTAATTATTATTTTATTGTATTTTATTTTATTCGGTAAATGATAATCATATCAAAAGCCCTTATATCATATTTTATTTTGTTTAGTTTCTAGAATTTTTATTTTTTATTTTTGTATTAAATACTTTTGAATTGTTATTAAGTTAAATTGTATGGATAACACTACGTTTTAACTATTTGTATTCATAATAGTAAAATAATGATCTGTACATAAGTAAAACACATTGCACAATCTCTTATTTAAGGTGCCAAGTTATAATGGAGGATGAATCACAGTGTTTTGAAAATCATCAAGATATAAACATATTGAACTTGGATGTGACAGCAATGATGGCATATGTTAGTAATATGACAAATGGATTCTGTCATTTTGTGTTCAAACAAGATGTCCTCACCCAGCAAGCGGCTTGGGAGGCTGAAAGACCTGTAAAACCAATATTGGAAAAACTATTTCAAGGTTAAGCATTTTTGTCCTAACCTATTTTATGTAATCCTTACTTTAAATATAGTTCATTTATATTCTTAGCCCTGAACTAAACTTAAAATTATGTGCACAGTGATAGTATGATATGATCCATTTATGCTGTTTACACTTAAAAGGTTAATTGTTACTAAAAATCTTTAATCATTGTTTATTTTTTGAAATTTTAGGTAAAACTTTAATTTGCTGTAGAACAGCATGGTATAATTTCGAAAAAATTGTTGATACATTAGGAGGTCCAATGGAGAAAAAACGAACAGCAGACTTAAAAGAACAGGTTACTGTGTATGAAGATGATTATGGAGGTTATATTCTTCAATATAAATCTATATTATCACATATTGAATAATTAAAAATTTTAACTGCGACCTCTAAGTTTATCTATAATTTCTCTTATTTAATTCTAGGGCAGAATGATTATCCCCGACAGAATTTAAAAGTGAGGGGTCATGTTCGATTAAGGTCTAAAATAATTTTCAATTTTGGCCATAGACTTAAAGCACTTACTGTATCAGCAAATGAGAGTTTTGTAAGATCTGCTGCACAGCAGGTATGTATATATTTTTTCATATGAAATTAAATATTATAATTAAAAAATTATATTTCATTGAAATAAAACTTTTATCTTTTATAACTTATTATATGGGATACTATTTAAGCCAGATGTATATACCATGATAAAAAAATCCTTTTATTGATGATAGTAAAACACTGACACGCTTAAAATACAGGATTTATGAAAAAAATATTTAACTAATGAATTCTGTAGATATACATAAGTAATATGATTTGCTAATGAAACTGAAATGAAATAGAATGATATTTATTTCTCACAACACAAAGGAAAAATTTACTGGTAAGTTCATTAATCTGACACTACTTGTGAAGTTTTCAGCAGTGTAGGATAGAGTCATCACAATCCGCGTGTGTCGTAAAACAGGTCTTAGGATTTTTTTTTGTGTTAAGCGCATCTATTAATGCTAAAGTTTGGGAAGTTTCACCATTTTTTAAGTCTCGGGACTAGAAATAGTCCCGGACTAGTGGAGTTGTATTTTACAGAATAACCATTTTAGTTATACTTGACCAACATTTATTGAACATATAATCATATTCCAAATGCTTCAAAAAGGCAATGTACATGTACCCAAGTTTCTTCGGTAATTATAAATCGTTCTGTTTGACATGTTTGAAAGAAAAATCAATTTCAATCAATCTTTAGAACACTTATTAATCATCATATATTGTACTGAAAATACAATAAACTTATTATGACCTTTTGTAGATTACATTGTCATGATACGATTTTAACGAGTATGAAGTACGTCTCGACATGAAAGTCACGAGTTTATTAAATCTGGCAAAATTGCCGTTATTACGAGACACGAAACGCCGCGGTTAATAAACCCTAAATAATATCATCGGCACCAGCGCTTCAATAGCCCGTATGGTGGCGAGGAATTTAATCATATCAAGAGCAATCCCAAGTGAAGACGGTTGTCTTCAAGCTGGCCACCAGCCAGAAGGCCTCCAGCCTCTACAAAATCCAACCTCTTTACCCGTTTTTATTTGTGTGATGATGACCCAGTTTTTAGTAAAATAACGAAAGCATAATAATTAATTTATTTTTCAGGGAGTCACATATGCTACCTTTATTCACGAGTCACGAGCTTTAACCGAAGGAAAAGAGACCACAGCTAAAAAGATTTTATGATATAATAATACTCCAATTAAATAATTATTTAGTTTTATTTTAAAATTATATTTTATTTAACTGTGTGTTGTATATAGTACTTAAATATATATCTTCACCAGCTAAATATAATCGTCCTTTGATGTGATAGTAGTAATGTATGTACAAAAAAATATATAATATGAAAAAAACATAAAACATTGTATCATTTTTATTAACATTAATAAGACAAATATAGTTAAAGATTATTTTGATATTGAAGTTAAGAAAAATAAACACTTAATGTAAAAATATACCTCGTTTCATAAAAGTAGTAGTTAATATGTACTTTTACTGTATAATACGGCTTTTTTTCTCAGTAATGTTTATTTATGCTATAGCATGACGAAACTGTATATTGCATTAAAATCCTGACGATAAAGTAAAATTTAATAACCTCATTTTGTTTTAATTGTCTACGCATGTCAATAATTTTTGGAAATATCGATTTTGATATAAATATTATATTTAATTAAAAAAATTGTGCTCGAAAATTAAATGCTTAGTCAAATCTAGCTCAGGCACCTCACATAAGCACTCTTTTAATATTGACATTGACAGGCAGTTGCCAAATTTACCGAAAATTAAATAAGAACAAATAGAAAAATGTAATTTATACAAGTAAGTATTTTTAATCATATAAAGTTCTTTTTAAAAATCTATATTTAAACACATAATATTTTTCCAACATCCCTAACGTCTTTGTCAAGTGTCAAAACTGTCAAACAATGTCATGTATGAATTATTGAATTCGTTACTTATTCTTAAAATTTAATTTAATTTGATTTTTTATTATGAATTTTATCTATCTATTAATATGTGATTTTTAGTTTTTCTTATATTGTTTTAATGAAATACGTTTATGATGTTTCAAGTAAATTGCGATGAAATTGCTTTGCAAAAACTAACAGAAAATGTTTCTTTTTTGGCCGATTGTTTCGATAATTCTTTTGCATTACAAAGCTCTTTAAATTATGTTAAAGAATATGTCAAAGAAATTAATTTTGAGCAAAATATTTTTAAAAATAAAAACTTATCAAATAAAAATGAGATTCGTAAAGAATTCAAACAAATTTTGGATTCTAGTGTAAATACTACTGAGATTGTTTCACAATTCAAACAAAGTAGAAATTTAAATAAAAAATTAAAGAATTGGGGCTTGCCTCAAGAAATAGCAAACAAATATGAAGATAAAGGCATTATTGAAATGTTTGATTGGCAAGTGGATTGCCTTGCTAATCCTAAAGTCCTCTCAGATTGTCGAAACTTATTGTACTCAGCTCCAACATCTGCAGGTAAAACACTTGTGGCTGAAATATTAACCATTAAAACTGTGTTGGAGCGTCAGAAAAAAGTAATCATTATATTACCTTTTGTATCTATAGTTAGGGAAAAAATGTTTTATTTACAAGATATATTGTCCAGTTCTGGAGTCAGAGTTGAAGGTTTCATGGGATCCCAGTCACCTCCAGGTGGCTTACAAGCTGTTCATGTAGCAATATGCACTATAGAAAAAGCAAATAGCTTAATAAATAAACTTCTTGAGGAAGGCAATATCTCAGAATTGGGTGCAGTTGTCGTTGACGAGCTACATTTACTTGGAGATCCCCACAGGGGATACATTTTAGAATTGCTTTTAACTAAAATTAAATATGTTTCATTAACACAAGATGATGTTAAAGTGCAAATCGTTGGAATGTCTGCTACGTTACCTAATTTGGGAATTTTGGCAAGTTGGTTAGATGCTGAATTATTTATCACAGAATTTAGACCTATACCTTTGAATGAATATTGTTTAGTTGGAAATAAATATTATGACAAATATGGTCAGTATATTGCATTATTGGAAGATCCAAAAATGTTAGGCATTGAAGGTGACTATGTGCTTTCTCTTTGCCTGGAAACATTAAGAGATGGATGTTCTATATTAATATTTTGCATGACTAAGAACTGGTGTGAAAATTTAGCACAAAGTATTGCCTCATCATTTTATAAATTAGGTTGTTCCAGTAATGTACAAGGAATGGTTTTGAGAGAACAGTTGAAGTCACAGAGTATATTAGAAACCTTAGAACAATTAAAAAATTGTCCGGTGGGTCTTGATCATGTACTTAAAAATATAGTTTCATTTGGAGTAGCCTATCATCATGCTGGACTTACATTTGATGAGAGGGATATAATAGAAGGAGGGTTTAAGTCTGGAGCTATTAGGGTCTTAGTAGCAACATCTACCCTGAGTTCAGGAGTAAATTTACCTGCTAGAAAGGTAATTATCAGATCACCTGTATTCCAAAAACAACCAATAAATATTTTGAGCTACAAACAGATGATAGGGCGAGCTGGAAGAATGGGTAAAGATATCAAAGGTGAAAGTGTTTTAATATGTACACCAGCAGAGCAGAAAATTGGATTTGATTTGATGATGGGAATCTTGGAACCTGTTAAAAGCTGCATTGAAAGTGAAGATAAATTTATGAGAGCTATTCTTGAAATGATTGCAAGTCAAGATGTTTGTAAGAAATCTGACTTGGATTTGTATACTAATTGTACATTACTTTTTAACCAGGATTGCATGGAGCAATCACAAAACTTTTTATTAGGAAATACATTAAAAGAATTAGTAAATTGTGAGTTAATAAGAGTTCAATGTGGCGGTAACAATAGCAAGTATGTAGCAACATCACTGGGGAAGGCATGTTTATCATCATCTATGGCTCCCAATGATGGATTGTCTTTATTTTGTGAACTACAAAAAGCTCGTCAATGTTTAGTTTTAGAAACTGATCTGCATCTGATTTATCTTGTGACACCATACAGTGTCAGTTGTCAGTGGAATAATATAGACTGGTTGCATTTACTTACTCTGTGGGAATCTTTATCAGCAGCAATGAAAAGAGTAGGGGAACTTGTTGGTGTGCAAGAAAGCTTTATTATTCGTTGCCTTAGAGGAACAAAGCAATTTAATAATAATCATAATAAATTAAACATACATAAAAGGTTTGCTGTAAATTAAAAAATTAAAAGTAAATGCATGAATAACAGGAAACATTACATGGATTTATAATTTTTTTTAGGTTTTACACAGCACTAGCTTTACAAGATTTGGTAAATGAAGTGCCTTTATCAGAAGTATCTTCAAAATTTCAATGTGCTAGAGGTTTTTTGCAAGGCCTTCAGCAAGCATCATCGACATTTGCTGGTAAGTTGGAAGAACGTAAATGGAACACAGCTTTACCTGCTGTAAACTAAAAATGTTACTTATAGGTATGGTCACAGCTTTTTGCCATCCACTGGGCTGGAAGAATATGGAAATGCTTATATCACAATTTCAAGACCGACTTCAATTTGGCATACATTCAGAATTGTTGGAATTAATGAAATTACCTTCTTTAAATGGCGTGAGAGCTCGTACTTTATTTGATGCAGGGTTTGAAACTATTTCTAGTATTGCTTCGGCTGTACCAAATATTATTGAAAACATCCTTCACAAGTCTATACCATTTCAAAGTGAAAAAGAAAGAGAGGGCGATGACGATATTGAAGTTAGGAAACGAAATAAAATGAAAAATATTTGGATAACAGGATTTTGTGGTATGACCACTAAAGAAGCAGCAGAAAATCTTATTTTAGAAGCTAGAAAATATCTAGAGCAAGAAATTGGAGTAGCAGAAATTAAATGGAAGGATATTAAATGTCCAGAAAAAACCAATAAAACAAATGATTCTATTAATTATAATTCATATGTCCAGTGTGTTGACAACATAAATATAAAAGAATTATCTAAAACTAAAAACCAAATAAGTCAAAGTTTAGATGAAAAATTAGGAGCTAAGAGCACCCAGGCTACAATTAGTTTAAAAGATGAAATTCAAGCAGATACTTTGCAAGTTTCTGATAATGCGTTAAATAAATGCATTCAGAAACCTCATGATATTAAAGTAAATAAGGAAGTTAAAACTATCGACGGCAAAAATATTCGGAATAGTGTTCCAAATGAAATTAATCAAAACGTCAATAATACAAAAGTGTCACTAAGCTCTGATAAACAAGAATTAGTTTGGGATTCGCTCAATATTACGGATGCTTTTTTTGATAATATTTCGAAACTTCCGACTTCAGATAATTTCTTATCACCGAACATAAGCTTTGGTGTAATGACTAATTCCGATTTAGTAGTTAATGTTGAAAATAATGTTTCTAAAAGTATGTCCACTAAAGATATAAGTTTGTTTTCATCCGATGGTGATAATTCAAGTATTTTTGAAGATAGTTTACCATTTGATTTGTTACCAAACACTATAATAGACAATAAAAAAAGCGCTAGTGTTAAACAAAATACAAATGAAACTGATACAATCGTGGGCTGTGTTGATATTAATTCGAAATCAATATTAAATGTTTTTAAATCACCACTAATTGACGTCGACGATGACGAAAATTTTAAATTAGTTTACGAAGATGAGAAAAGAAGTCCACTTCAAAATATCTCTGTCATGAATAATTCTCAGGAAAACGAAATCGGAAACACACAAGAATTTAAAGAAACGTTTATTAAGACAAGTTTTGTAAGTCCACGCAAAAGACACGCGATTTCGAATAAACACTGTTTACGATCTGTAGCTAAAAAATCAAAAAAATCCATTTTACCAGAAATTAATTCAAAACATGATATATTTCAAATAAAAATTAGTCCAAAATCCAAAAATCTTGTACTACAATTTGCTAATAAAATTGTGAACTGTCACATTTTGCATGAAAACGATAATTGCAGTAACTTTTCTCTTATAGAAAAAGCCAAAGAAGTTTCAATTAATTTTGATATAAACACAAAAGAAATTAAACCTCTTACTCAATTAATTGGTAATAATATATTTGGTGGGACCAAAAAATCCTTTGAAGACATTCAAATCCATACTGAAGAAAATTTGTTCATAAAAGGAATAGCTTTATACTTAAATAGTAATATATGTTTATATTTTGATATAGCATCCTTAAAAAACTACCTGCCAGCATTTAAAATTAAATTGAAACGGTTATTTTCAAATGCAAGAGGCATTCAGTTGCGAATGTTATCGACTAAGGCAACTCATTTACACATTAAGAAATGGTTAGAGGAAGATTTATCAACACCGTGTTATGATATCACGTTAGCTGAATGGTTATTGGACTGCGCTGAGAAAACGTCAAGAATTATCGACTTGGTAAGATGTTACGTGCTTTAGCTTTTACTAACTACATAAGTTAATTATCTTATTCAGGCTTGGGAAAAATGTAATTGGATTAATGATTTACGATTACGATTACAAAGTGTAATAAAGATTACAAATTAACTTTGATTGATTATGAAGAGGGCTAGCGAGGATTGACACTGACTCTTGACGCACTCACTCACTTTACTATTTTGATTACTTTCCTTAATCGTGATCCTTAATCATTAAATAGAATTCATTTTACCTAATATTTTGTTGGTTTTAGACAAAGAAGTATTGCAACTTAGATTTATTCAATACTGATATATCTGTCAATGATGAAACAAAAAAATATAATAACTTAAAATCGCACGAAAAAGCGTGTCTTAATGCTTGGTGTGTATGGAATATTTCGGAAGAGCAAGCGAATTTATTACAAAAGAATTCATTCATTAATAAGACTTTAAGTAAGTATTTATTTTAGCCTATTGCTTGGTTAAAGGTCTCGCCTGTCAGGGAGGACAATTTGTTTTTTTTTTTCTACCACGCTGCTACACTGCAGTTACAGTATATGTGTAGGTGTGGATACAGACACGTTCGGTCTGTTTTAATATGGCGTCCCTTTTGTTTGTTGTTTTTGTAACAACAGGTAAAGGTTATATGTATATTTGTAATTAATTTAAAAAAAAATAATATCACTCCTAGACAATTTCATGTTTATGTCAAATTGTTTAAAAACTAAGTATCCCACTTTTACAGCAATGTTATCTATATATATCGTGATTGATTTTAGTAGTTCTATTGCGAGTAGCATCGGTCCATTTTTCTTTTCCGTACCGTAATGAAATGAAATTAAAATATATAATGACATGAAAATTCAGTGGTGCTTGCCCGGGTTTGAAACTACGATCATCGGTTAAGATTCACGTGTTTTTACCACTGGGCTATCTCGGCTCACCATTTTTCTTTTAAAGTAAATTAATTTTAACATAAATCAATATTATTGAAATGTCGGTAAAAAATATTAACAAAGCACCTGCCCTGGCTACGAACACGCGACCTTCACTTTAGTTAGCGTATTGTCCACGTATTCTGTCCACATGACCATCTCGTTTTATTATTAAAATGATATCAACTAAATAATATCTGCTCAATATAATATGGTCTGCTGCACAATAAAATGGTCAAACTTTTTAAATTAAGATTTTAAACAGATACAGAGATTCAAGTGTCCAAGATTCTAGCAAACTGCGAGTACTATGGAGTAACTGTGGATAAAGAACTTGCATCCCAACTTTTGATTGATGTGAAAAGTTCACAGGAGATCCTACAAAATAAAGCTTTCAAATTATGCGGATATCATTTTAATTTTAACTCCTCTAAAGATGTCGCTAAGGTGAGTTTTTATTTGAATATATTAGTGGTACTTGTGTGCAAGACTTTTTTCTTTTTATTAAATTGCTACAATATATATGAGAAACTCTCTGTATAGTAAGTATATAAAGAGAGTTTCTCATAAAAGCTAAAAATCGTTAAACCTGGATTTGTTTTTATTATAACCGATAATCTTGACGGAAGGATATAAAATTCCTTTTTAGGTTTTAGGGTTATATAAAGGACGAAAAATAAGCACAAAGAAAAGTGTTCTTACCGCCCACAATAGTACAATGGCTAGCATCGTCATATATTGGAGGAAACTTAACTCTATACTCACTAAAACCTTATATCCTCTCACTCAGCAAGCCATCATATATAGCCATGATAACAGGTGCGTACCATGATTGATGTAGACGTTTTAAAAACTCTTATAACATTTATATCTATTTCATTAAAAGGCAAATACTTAAAGTAAAAACACGAGTAAGCGTTTTGCATTCTAAAACAGTTCAATAATATTATTCATGAAAATATCGGAAATGCAACAGTCGACACGCTCCAAGTTGAGCGAGCGAACATGAATAAAATATTTGATTTTCAGGATAAGCCCGTCCTACACTATGCACACTTGCACCGGTCGAATTAGTATGCACGAGCCGAACTTACAGAACGTCCCTCGAACGTTTTCTATTCCACTCAAATATCTCGCCGCCAAAGATAGCATCGAACCTTGCGGGGACGTGATAGAGTTCAACTGCAGGAACATTTTCAAAGCGACACCGGGTTGCGTTTTTGTGTCGGCTGATTATTGTCAGCTGGAAATGAGAATTCTGACTCACTATTCCAAAGATGCGATGTTGACTACAATTATGTGTTCGGACGTAGATGTTTTTAAGTCAATTGCAGCCTCTTGGAGTGGACTAGCCGATGAACAGGTGAGTAAAGGAGACGACTAATTAACTAGGTCACAATTACATAGTTTCATAAGATATGTTTTTTTGCCATTTTTTTTGGTAAATAGGTATGTATAAATTATTTGTCATTTTAAATGAAATCGTTGTTACAATAGACTTTTTTAAGTTGATCTGAGGTATTGAAGAGTGCGAATATTGAAATACGAAGTAAATTTAGTTTTCAAAGGCTAACTCTAACGAATCGGATCGATCGATTTTAGTTCCCTGAGATAAATTATTTTATTATTTTATCATTTTTATGTTTAAAGTGTTTTTTGTTGTTAATAGAAGTTTTTTATAAGTTAATATTATTTAAGTGTTTATAAAATAAAGTATAACTTTATTTTAAAATGTTCTGTGACTAATATAATGGTTGACAGCGCGCACGTAAACAAGTTTTTAATAAAACGAAGCACTGTTTACAAAGTTGTGTGCATGACCTTTCGTCGCATACACTCGCGTTGTTAGGTATGTGTGTGCTAAGTAAATATGTTACGATTGAAAACTTATATTAGTTATTAGCTGACCCGGCAAACGTTGTTCTGCCATATAAATTATATCTACTGAATATTTTGGCTTTTAAATAAAAAGTAACGAATTTAGTGTTAGTGTAAGGGGATGGGATCTATGACAGAAAATGGAGAGGAGCGCTGTAGACGATAACCGCCGATAAAACAAAGAAACACCAACCATTCACTTTCTCAATTAAATGTATTTCATTTACGTAATAGACATATTCATTGTTTTGATTAAAAGTAAAGTGAAAAAAGTAATATATATTTATCCTAAAGCAGTTAATTAATTTCGAAGAGCAATTGAGTGTATTATATTTTTTGTCAATCCGTCTTTAGCCAACACAAGTAAGCTCGATGGTTCCCACCCGAGAAAATACCACGTATAATTGTCCGTGTGATAAACATGGTGTGCCCAAATCTAAGCCACAAACGGACATCGTTTGGCCTTGCGACTTATTGATTGTCATTATACATATATGCTTAAAGCACCACCCTGAGATTTTTTTCATGCGTTTATTTATTATCGTTTTCTTAGGTTATGTCTACAGGTTTAGTGTGTGTGTGTCTCATTGTACATTCGTCTCACATTATGAGACAGAACTTTTGAAAAAGGTGGTCCGTTATTTGTTTTCTTTTTAATATTGGTAAATGGTCACCCCCACCCATATACATTGGCACTATGAAATATTAACCTTTCCTTACATCGCTAATGCGCCACCAACTTTGGGAACTAAATTGTCAGTTGTGCCTGGGTCATTGCCATGGTCAGCCGGAACGCAACAGTACAATATATTTCTGTTTGGCGGTAGAATATGTGATAAACATAGTACATACGAATGGAACGGAATCATTGCGCAAGAATTTTATTTTTGCCGTGACTCCTAAGATAATAATTTAAATTAATCCTATTACAATTCCAGTGAGTCAACCGCCTCTTTTATTGCCTTTCAATCGATTCAGTTATTAGCAACTTACAGTTTCTATTAAAACAGGCAGATTGAATTACTGCTAAATATTTTTTAAAAATAAATTTAGTTTAATATTTTACACAACTCGGGTTGATTTATTTTACACAAACTATATAAACAAACATAGTCTGTTCAAAGACTGCTAACATAATTCAAATGGAATTCAGTTTTAGTTATTGCATAAAATAATTAAATTTGATTCAGAAAAATGATATTAATTCTAAAGGATTTTATTTTGAATATTGTCAAAGTAAATTAAACCCTTTAACAATTAAACAATCAAAAACAAAAATGTCTTGAAAAGTTTTAAACAATCAAAACAGAGTATACTATAAATTAAATATTGTTATAATTGCTTGATAAATAATGGTAATTGGTTTTCTTTTTCTTTCGATAGGTAGTATTTTTGACGCCGAGCATATGATTATACTATCATTTCTCTGTTTATACTGACAATAGTAAACACTCGAATCATGTGTATATAAGTATTTATGTAATTCAAGTAGAATTTATTTACATGATTTAGTAACTTATTTTTCAAGGTTGCATTATTTACACTTGCTACAATTTCCGTTTCTTGACTTTCCTCCATTAAATTTCGACTTAAAACACGATATAAGTCCCGTGTAAATTAAAACAATAACAAAAGAAATGTACGGTTGGGGAAGAAGAGACCCCAAGAAGAGAAGGGAAGGAACAAAGTCTTTTGCGATATTTTTTCGTTATATACGTGCCGATGAGCAAACCCTTCAATGGTGACATGCTTACACGCACATTTTCGTTATTTTTTTTGGATTTGTTCGTCTGTTCTTTCTTCTCTACTATTTCTCATGTTTGTTGCTTTATTTGTTCGACGGCATATCTTGCGTCTTGCTGGCATTATTCACTATAACAAACACATGCAAATAGTACTTACTGATGAAAAACGGTATACTGATAATGTACCTATTCGTTCTTTTAGTATTGCAATCATAAAACACGTATATAATATTTCTTATAGTTTAAAAACAATCGTACAAAATTTTGCACGCACTGCGTTGTGACACATAACAAACAAAATGACGCGACGCTTCTCGTGAATGACTTGTGCATGTGTGGAAGAAGTTCGATGAGGCGGACATAGCGCCATCTGTCATTCAACACATATGAATAATTTCGTTTTGTTTGAAATACAAATGACGGTTAAATTATTTGGACATCGTGATAAAAAGGGTTGGTTAGGAGGGTGAAAATTTCAGGTTATATGAATTTTTGACGCTAAATTTAAATAAAATACAAAATTAAAAAAATGTCAAAATTATAGAAAAAAAATTCTGGGTAGGGACATCCTTATCACGTAGCGGTATAAATAAACTTCACGACCTATTCTCATACCTCCCAAATATGCATAATAAATTTCATAAAAATCGGTCGAGCCGTTTCGAGGAGTTCGACCACAAATTCCTTGACACGAGATTTTTATATATTAGATTTTTACATTATTGCCGTGATTTGTGTTTTCACACAGGTTGATGACGATTTGAGACATAAAGCTAAACAGCTCTGCTACGGTATTCTCTACGGGATGGGCAACAAAACTTTAGCGCAATACCTCGATGTTAATGAGATCGAGGCTGCAATATTCATGGACACCTTCTATAATACATATCCTGCTATAAAAACTTTTACACAAAATATCGTAGAAGAATGCAGGAAAAATGGATACATAGAGACATTGATGAAAAGGAGAAGATACTTGCCAGATATCACGAGTAACACGGCGTCCAAACGAGGTACATGTTCTTGTGTTAAAATTTTACTGTGTTATGGGTATGTGCCTAAAACAAGTTTATATATTGGTATAGTTTAAACGTGCCATTTCATAAGAATTTACCGTTTCAGCTATTTTAATATTTTTTATTAACGCTTCTTATTCATTTGCATAGAGTCAGTAACTCTTTTGTAGGTTTTGGATATGATTTGCTAATATGGTCCCAGAAAACGTCTAAATTACCTGTGTTGCTAATAATTTAAAAATAATGTTTTTCTGCAAAAGGTTATTATTTTATACTAGAAGATTAGTGAATTTATCAAAGATCTAGGGAATGAAACAATCGCCTTTAGGATATATATTATATTGAAAACTCTAATAAGTCATTATATTTGACAAGAAACTCGATAACTCGACTTTGGCTGGGTTTTATAAACTTTGACTATCAATATAAACTATATTGAATAAAGAAAATCATTAATACAAAAATAAATAAATATTTTGACATTTAACATAAGTTTACAAAAACGTTTATTAATATGATTTGTTCAAGTAATACAAATTATTTATTAGTATAATGGAAATATTCGTGGAAATGACCATATTTATTAAAGTCATAACTTGATTATATTTTAGGTGCAGCTGAAAGGCAAGCCATAAACACTACTATACAAGGATCAGCAGCGGATATTGCTAAGGCCGCGATGTGCGCCATAGACACGAAAACCAGCTCGGACATCGACAAACCTCGTCTAATCCTTCAAATGCACGATGAACTTATATATGAAGTTATTGAATCGAAGAAAGATAATTTTATAGCAATTTTAAAAAGTTTAATGGAAGAAACGGTCCGCTTAAGCGTTCCTCTCCCCGTTAAAGTGAAAGTCGGTAACACGTGGGGTGCGATGGAAGACGTCCTGTGTTGATATTTATAAATCATGAAATTTTATAAAATATTTTGCGTTATAATATAGTTTTCTGTGATATTTCGTGTAAATACTTAATTAAATGGATTTTTCAGAAAATTATTTATTACTTTTACCTTATTTAACGAATCGTACCTAAAAAGTTAAAAAAAAAATAGAGGGTATGTATAAAATATGAACATTAAACAGATAGCACAAGTTAGTTTTATAGTGATAGGAATATGTCAAAACTATAAAAATTACTAAAAATTGTCAATGACCTCATCTCGATATCTTTCATAAGATTAGGGTATTGACAGTCCGCCTTAAGGCTGCGTGTGAGCAAGGTCTATAACAGTTAACTCAGTGACAATGGATACTTGAATAGGTGTTTATACAAAGACAAATAACAACAATAATATATTACATAAGAATATTTTAAAATTACTCTTTGTAATATATTCTGATTTAGAGTAAGAATATTCAAATTGACCATAAAATATGCATCTAACTCACAATCAACTAATTACATGAGTTCTCTAGCGAGGATCGTAAACAACTAAAAGCGTATCCTTACGTCACAACAGAAGTATGAAAATAACGTAATTAATTAAATTGTTGTTTACCATTATTCAGGACAGTAACAGTAAAGGCCTGTTAATGTCCCACTGCTGGGCTAAGGCCTCCTCTCCCTTTTGAGGAGAAGGTTTGGAGTTTATTCCACCACGCTGCTCCAATGCGTGTTGGTAGAATACACATGTGGCAGCATTTCAATGAAATTAGACACGTGCAGGTTTCCTCACGATGTTTTCCTTCACCGTCAAGCACGAGATAAATTATAAACACAATTTAAACACATGAAAATTCAGTGGTGCTTGCGCGGGTCTGAACCCACGATCATCGGTTAAGATTCACGCGTTCTAACCACTAGGCCATCTCGACTTTTTTATTACTACCATTAATCCTATTATTACCATTATTGCCTATATATAATTACCTTGACTTCCTACGTATAGTTATCTATACTTACTATGTTACTAGTTTTGTCTGTCTGAAAAAGTAAAAATGGGTATGTACTTTTGAAAATGTATGTTAGTATTTGTTATTTCCATTCATAATAGTAGTAGAAATGGGAGAAGAAAATAGTGGAGCTCGATACGGTGTTGCCGTAATTTGTTAAGACAAAAAGATGAACACCAATAACAAAAGTCATTTTTTCAATTAACAACAACAATACGTATAACGTATCAAACTAATATTTAATTATATTGCTAAATAAATTTATATAAAATTGTCGTTAGAGTTTACCTATATTTTTATATAGGTAAACTCAAACGACAATTTAAACAAAGATTATAAGACTATATTTTTAAACAAAGATTGTTATTGTGACTTATCTATTAAAGATAGATTGATAAGCATATGACCGGGCTCTAGATATTTTTATGAACTACAATTTCAAATATAAAGTTTTCTTTTATATTTGAATAGTTTAGTTTTTATAAAGGAATATTAATATATTAAATGGTTACGCATTTGAATTTGACACCAAAAAAATTTAAATTTTAGTTTATTTTAGTATTTAATTTGATCTAAATTACTACTACTTGCTAAAACTTCAGAAATTTTATAAATCTAATCTCCACGCCATCTCTTCCGGTTTCCAAGACTTTTCTGCTTTTCAAACCTGACGTACATTAAGGACAGAGGTCGCGCTGCGCGCCTACCCTACGCGCAATCAATATCTGCGCGCTACAGCCCTCGGGAAGGCCAGGCAGCTTGTCACCCTCTGTCACGCCAGCCGAGCGACCGACTCGACCCATCCCTTACGATCTAAAAAGCCTGCTCTCAAAATGATTCATTCCATAAAATGAAAAAATCGTGTTTCGTGACTAACGTGGTGTATGCGCGCGATAAACTGCTTGAGTGATTGAAGTTTGCTATTAGTGATTTATATAGAAATGCATCTACATTTTGAAAGAAACGTAAACGCAAAATGCGACTGCACGATACTATCGCTGTCGTGGATGGGCAAAGTTCCCGATGAGCTGCCTGAGGTGAGTCTACAAAGCTTGCACCTGTTTAAAGAACATAACTATTTTAAGGCACTTAAACTTTATGTAGATTTAGTACGTAAGGTATGTAATGTAAGGTATGTAATGTACTTCTTTATACTAAAAATTTTAAGTAAATATAAAAAAACGTAGTATTTTAACTTGTTACTTAATTGTTACCGTTTTAACATACGAGTAGGTCTACCTATATATTTTAATTAATCATGTTAATATTTTCTCTTCTTCAATATAATTTGCATTCTGTATCTATTTTTAGCTTTCTCTAATTCATAGATTACTTATTTTTTAAAAATGTTAATGACACTTAGTTAAACTATTTCGCAAACGAATAAGCAACTATTAAGAGTCTACGTAACCTGTATGCTCTACTGAACCTGCGCATTATTACACTACATTAAATTTCCATTATCGTTTAGACTGAATACGATTTGCATGCTCGTAAAGTAATAACCGAGTATATGACGAAAGTATTTTGTAAGAAAGGATAAAATAATTATCCCTTGAATAATTTAGTAATCTGATTAAAGAGACGTTTTATTTATAGATAGTCCGAGCGCTTATAAGAATTGAATTTGTTTTTTAATTTAATTTTACGTCAGCCGTTAAACAAAATATATTTTTCTTGTGTGTTTTTAGTCAGATAAATATTACTTTACTAATAAAATAAAACTAAAAAAACTCAACTTCAAGAAGGTAGAGCAAGAATTTAAAAATCGTCATATAACAAAATAAAATTAAATATAAAACTACCACCGGCTAGAGATAAATATTCTATAGATAAGAAAACTTACAGTTACATTATTTTATAATATATTTTACTAACTTTACTTTGCCTCGAGGGCTACCTTTGAAATGATGTCAAGATTATTAATAAAACGAAGAATTTCTTGTGTAGAATAAAAATAATAATGTCATCCAGACCGATTTCGGTTACGGCGGCCAATCTCAAGATAGATTAGCCAACTACGCAGAAGATATTATAGTACACAAGTGTGTGCGCAAACACAGGTGCACTCTCTATTCCCTAACTCTCATAATCCGATAGGACGGCAGTCGGACACGACCGAAAAGAGTTCAGGCGCAGGACCCGTTGGTCCTGAGGCACAGGCACTCCTGTGCCAATATAATATTTGTTTAATACACACTTCCAACTTTCAGACTCCGGGCTCCTACTGAGAATTTTCATTGGCCCGAACTGGGAATTGAACCCAGGACCTCCGGGTCTGCGGCCTTACATCAAGTCACTAGACCAACGAGGCATTATTATTATTAAAAATAATATCTACAGTGTTAATCCAAATCAATATGCCATTCCAAGACATATTACTATGAAAATAACTAAAATATAGCTACTACTCAAGCGGTACGTAGGTACGCTACTACTTTTGATATTTTTGGCGTTTGAAATCAAATAGTTTATAATTGGTGTACTAAACAAATTTTGTATTAGCAATAACGTTTTGCTGTGATATTAACAATATATTGTCATCGCTATAAATGTTTAGTTTTAATTTATCAGGTCTCAGGAGCGAATTATACAACATAACAAATACATTTAACATAGAAAAGAAGATAATGTTTTATGACAAAAATAGAAAAGGACCTAAAATTATTCTCTGTAAAAGAGCAAATTTTAGTACAGACAACAAGGACATTATTAGAAATATATACTCTCATCTGTCATTTGATGATGACAAAGATATATGTAAGATAATATGTCCATTGATTAATCGCAAATGGGTTGCCTAGCTAAATCACGGGCCAACATTATCAATGAATATTAACTTTAATTTACTTTTTTTGATCAACTTTCCCGATTTGTTATTGATGAAAATCGAAGTTTAGTCAAGAGAATTTTACACAAGGAATTGGAATAATATAGGTTATCTATTTTCTCTTCAACAGAAATATGAAGTTGAAAGGTACAAATAGGTAAACAGGCGTTGTTAATACCTTTACCTCCTTCGTCTTTAAAAGAAAGGTTATTTTATTCCTTATTCAACGGTATCAGGTTGCCCTGTCAAAAGTGTGTCACATCCATGGTATTCACGCTTCTCAGTCACTTTCCCTGCTCAAGCTTAAACATTTAAAATCTAGACAACCATGGATATACAAACTTTTGACTCTGAACATTAGATCTCAATTATATACAAACTGATTTGTTCCCTAAAGACTATTACTACAAAAACACCATTTGTCGTGTATCCTCATTTTGAGAATATTCCCCTAACTACCTCACCTTACTTAGTATGGCTTTCATGTCTGGGCGGGGGCTTCCAACTATCAGCTTCTTTCATTTGATCGCATTTAACGTAGAGCGACTCGAATTGTCGACGATCAAGCTCTTTCCGAACTGTTTGATACTGGCTTTACGTAGAGATGTTGGATTGCATACGTATAGGTATTTTTCGCGAATGTTCCGAAAAATTGATTGGGATTCCTGGTTGTTGAGTTTCACCACAGACATTCCGTCAAAATTAAAAATGCCACTCACATCTCGATGTCTGGAAATCCAGAACTTATTTCATTTCCGTTGTTACGTTCATCTTCAGAAATCTTATGAAAAAAATGATAATTCGTAGTAAATTAAAATAATTTAAGATTTATTTAGGTTTTAGCATTAACACTGAAAGGAATATGATAAAATAAAAAGTGGTCGGATTTGGTATACCCGGTCAAACGAACGTCTATTAAGAACCTTTCAATTCTTTGATAAAAACGAATTGCCGTTGGCTCGATTCATTACACTTTTTAATAAATTATGTGTGAAGAGTTTTGTCTACGAGTCAGTGTGTATGTGCTTCTATAGGGATCGCAAAAATGTTTTCAAAGGTTTCTAAGTAGTCGTGTGTAAAGCCGTATTAAGTTACGTCAGGTTATACTTCGGTTTGATAAAGAGTAAAGTTAAGATAGTAAATAGTATATATTATCAACTCAAAGTATATAACCCTTCTTAATGAATATATTTTATATTATTAAAATATGGAACGTAATGTATTACATAAATAAAAAATTATGTAATACTAGTAATATATAGTATTTAAACGAAGTAAAGTGAGGTAGACATATTAAAATTTTACTAATTTTACTAAATACAATTATTCTATAATAATATAATGTTCGTAATGATTTCATAAGGTACATGAATACGTAATCATTGTATGTAGGCAAGAAGGCATATGTGAAGCCGGCTTATGTAGGCTTTGAACTCGCTTAAACCGAAGACCGTCATTTAGAAAGCGTAGTCCCTCTTCTATTTACACTCCTTGCAGAATATACCGTTAAGCTTTTAATATCTTTCAAAAGACATTGTATTGGAAATGCTGGCACAAAAAAAATTGTGGGACTTTCGTTAGTGGTAGCATTTTAAAATGTTTGTTTAATTATATTTCTTACTAGCGACTGCCGGCGGCTTCGCCTGCACTTAAGTATAAGCAAAGGATAAATGCTTGTGTGGAAGTTTGTGAATTTAAAGTAAGAAGCATATATCATTCGAATTTCAAAGTATATCAAAAGTCCCAAGGGCTGTCGTTGAACATGGTCATTGCCATTGATTTTAGTTAGAACTGTTATCACATGGACAGTTTTTATGTTGCATGCTCCAGAGTAAGCTCTGCGAGGAACCAAAAGTAAACATCGCAAATGTCAATTTTATGTTAAAAATAGGCGGACTTACAAATGTGTCACCTGATGTACAGTGATCAACACCGCCCATAGACATTGGCGATCTAAGAAATATTAAACATTCCTTACATCGCCGATGCGCCACCAACCGTGGGAACGAAGATGTTTTGTCCCTTGTGCCTGCAGTTACACTATCTCACTCATCTTTCAAACTGGAACGCAACAGTTCTAAGTGTTGCTGTTTAACGGTGGTTGGGCTTTGTGCAAGCCCATCTAAGAACACGCCCTGGACATAAAGCCCTACCGTTTACAAAGAGGTGCTTTGATTATTAATTATAAATAAAGTTTTCAATGAGTTGAAAATTTTCGTTTAATCTGGGTTGATAGAATAAAAAAATATATTCGTACGCTTGCTCATTTACAGTATTAACTATACCCAACTGTGTGGATAGATTGACTGAGGTATTTAAGTATATATAAATAAATTTTTCTTCAAGCCATTTAGTCACTATAAAGTAAAACTACATTCACAGTAAGTTCACTGATGACTATTAGAAGAATAATCATCAATCTAAAATAAAACTACCCCTAAATATACTTTTCTCTAACTAGAATGACATTTCATGCTTCTTACTTTAAAATCACAGAATTCCATATAACCATTTATCCTTTTTCTATACTTAGGCGCGAGCGAAACCGTGGGCAAAAGCTACTTAAATATATAGTATCGAAAAACAAAAAAAAAATGTGTATTACATATATTGTTTTTTTTTTATCCGTAATATGCATAGATTTTTTTAATAAGCTACTACCCTAACCTAACAAAATATATTACAAACGAATACAGACAAAGGTTTACCAGGTCCCGGTTATCCAAGAGCGCTGTGCATCTCCGACATACGTGCGTTCGCTGCAAATAACTCAATGCAATAATAGGTAACAGCGCAGCATGCGTATGACCAACATAAGCTGAACCCTATATAATATGATTAATTTTATAGATCTGAGCTCAACTTGCATTGGAATATTCTAAATACATGAAACTGACCCTTTTTTTACTGTTTTGTTTCTATAAACTTTCAGTAGTCATCACTTTACAGACTATCATTTAAAGGGAGCTTAAGTTTCAGCCAATTCAATTAAAAAAGTTGTTTTATAGCATTTTTATCCAATAGTTGTTCGACATGATTCTTTAAATTAACATATTTTTTTTTTAATTTTAAATGAAGCTTGCCACAATACATTAGTGAAAACCGCATATGATTAACGCGCACAAACGCACAGACAAACAGACAAAAAATCTTACAATCATAATTTTGGGTTCTATTAATGCGTTAATAAATATAGGGCCCGATAATAATTTTACCCATATATCTTCCATGTACAGACAGCGGTCACATTTTTATTATATTTATAGATAGATTAAAAAAATATATCACAGAAAAGGAGATTGCCGTGTTTAGAAGACGTGAATTTAAACTGAAGCCCCCCTTAAACTCGAGCAAGAACTTCTGAATTTTCTTGTGCTCAATTTGTTTTAAGAATTAATCTTGTGCTTGGCGGTGATGAAAATCATAGTAAGGATAGCAGGATGCAGGTTACATATATCGCATGAAAATCGGTAGAATGTGTACCTATCTACCAACTGGCATTGGAGCGGTGAGGTGGGTTTTTCCTCAAAATGGGATGAGTCCTTTGCTGTACTCTACTTACATTAATAAATAAGGGTGAATAAATTTGTATCATTTGAAAAATAAAGTATTTGTACATGTGTAAAAAGAAACTAGTTGTGTAATGATGAACTAGCTTATTATGTGAAAACACATAATTAAAATTATACAAGTAGTATTATATAAATATGCTTGTAAAGTATCTTTCGAGTGTATAATATAATGGCATAATATATATACGGGTATGTATTTAAGAACTCTATCTATTATCACGAATTAACTTTTCCACTTGTTAAAAGGTTGAAACATTGTGTTTTAATCTAAAAATAAATATTTCCAAGATAATTCGTAATGAATAACGGAGACCGTTTGTTATCTCTAGTAGAGTTGGCTAGAAATATTGACATTACGCAACCTGAAAACCCTTAACGTAATGAAACAAGAAGTTTCCATCTTCGCTTTATTGAAGCACGAGAAATTCACTTTGGACTGTAATAAGCAAAGTTTTATACTAACATAAGTCCCATATATTATTATATCTTACTGTTAGGATCTATGTGATGATATATATTGTCTGTGAATGTGAAATTGTTCCTATTTCTATCCCTCTTATGGATAGATTAAATAAAATTGTGCTAGTGGCAAAAATGTAAATTTTAAATATATCTAACAATTAGGTACATCATATTTTCGTATTTTTTTAGGTTTTATTAGATAATGTAATGTAGTACAGATAAATCAACTTGGAGACGTTTTTTTCGTTTGTAGAAGTGTAATTACACACACAAAGATTAAAACCGGAATAAACGAGTTTGCGCTAGCTATCACGTGCCTCGTACTCTGGCATATGTAGCGTTAGAAGTGATATTATGTTATTTATTCATATTATTATTCTTTTCTTACTAATTAGTTCATAATATAATAAAGATATATCATAAAAATATCACCATTGATGTGGATGCTATAATAATATTAGCTGAGGGAAAATCTAATGCCATAACTGTAAACGACTTGTGAAATGTTTTCTACATGACAGTGAAGAGAAAAATAAATTTCAGGGGCTTTAGATACAATATCAGAACGGATTATCATTATAAATTATTTTATCGAATCGAAAGCGAGGATGAGGATGACGACGAAATATCTGGATTTGTTGAAATTAATGTTTAAAGTTCAATATGCATAATTTTAAGTACCTACCTATAAAAAAATCAAATCAAAATCCTTTATTCAACATAAACGCATTACACTAAATTATTGATACTTAAATTAGAAACTACCACCGGTTCGAAAAATAAATTCCCTGACCTGAGGAGATAATAAAATATAAAAAGTATTTGTTTATTTATTTATCTGCTGACGGTACACAAACAAATGCTAAAACGTGTCCAAAGTGAACTGCAGCAGGTATTAGATTATAACATTTATTAACAAAAGAAAACTATTTAAACCTAACCAATTTAGCAAATGACACATTTATTATAATATTTAGTGTATTCATTTAGTAGTGAATTATTAAATGTGCTAGTTATTACCTATGTTAGTATTCTCATAAACACGAGAGCGTTCGTGTTAACATAAGTATATACCCATCTATTATTTCTTAATAAACGAATAAAAAATAAAATAAAAATGTAAATAATTCAAATGAATCCTTTTAGGATTCTTATTAACCGTACAAATTCCTGATTGAATCAGAGGTTCGCACTGTCCTGTAGAAATGTTAATGTGAAGGAATCGCCTTGATGAAATCTCTTTCACGCTCGGTAACGCGGAGATGGAATCGTTTCTATTTACATCGCACCCGACTGTTTCGATGCAGATGTGAGATTACTGAATTTACTTAAATCAGTTTCTGTGAAATTTACATTTGAGGTAAATACTTAATTTCAATCATATGAATATTTGGTAATGTAATTGAAGCTCAAGAATTGTTATAATCATAATATTGTTATTTTTATTTATCATCTATTAATATTAATTGATTTGAAATCGTGATAGTAATAATTATCATAATAGGATAAAATCATAACCTTTCATTAAGTAAAAGTTGATAATTGTTACTTATATTCACTAACAAAAATATATCGTATAGTAAATATATAGTATCTATTGTATGTAGTAGTATACCAATTATGGGAGTAAAGAGGTGTAGCTATAATAACTCACTGGTCTATACAAGCTCAACAAAAAATTTTGAATATTTCAAATTCATGAATTGAATATACCTATGTTAAAATATTTAATTGCGTTGACATTGAAAACATAGTATCTATATACAACCCTCAACAGTTAACACCTCTTTTCAAGACTGGAATGGACTTTTTTCTAAGTTTAACAACAAGACGATAATTAAAGGAGATTTTAATGGGCATCATCGTAATTGGTCCAGGAAACATGATACACGAGGCTGTCAGATTTTTTATTTATTATGGCAGTGAGACTCGTATAAAAATAGTCAATGGTTTGGTTCAGATAACAACTCCTGATATATCATTAGCATCTGAAGACATAGCTATTAAATGAACGTGGAATGTTTAGAATAAAAGCCTGGAAAGGAAAGTGACCAAAGTTAGGACGCGAAGAAATTTTAAAAAAGCAAATTGGACATTATGTATAGAAGTCATCAAACAGCCCCTACATGAATATACAATTTCTAGCAACAATTAACTTGCATATAACAAGTTCATAGCCATAGTCAATGCAGCTGCAGAAGAAGCAATTCCATAAAAGAAAATTTCTGAAAATCCAACAAAAACTAGTAATTTTAAGCCAAAACCTTATTGGTCACAACATATTTCATGGTCAGTGACTAAGAGACGCGTAGCTTTAGCAGAATTTAGAAGAAATCCCACTCTTAACAATCTTAATAGTCTGCAAGAAAAGATAGGACAGACATAAAATGATATTAGACGTGGTGGATACAAATCGTGGCAGAATTTTTGTGATAATATTAATGAGAAAACTTCATATTCTGAGAAGTGGATTCGTATGAAGAGAAACAAGGGTTACAAATCCTCTCAGAATTTTATAGATAACAAAATTGCTGATAGTTTAATACGATGCTTAGCACTATATTTTGCATCACCGAATTGCCCAATATTAAAGTCCGATAATGTGAAGCTTAAAACTCCGATTACGGTACAGGAATTAAATAATTGTTTAAAATGATCAGTACAGCACCAGAGTAAGACGGCATAGCTTATTTAATGATTTATAATTTGCCCGAATCTGGTATGAATATACTTGTCACTTTATATAACCGGTTTTTATCAGAAAGTTTCATTCCAAAGCAATGGAGGGAAGTTACAATAGTTCCTGTACCGAAACAGGGAAGGGATAACAAATCAACATCCAGGTGGAGACCAATTGCACTAATATCTTGTGTCTGTAAAATATTAAATACTATAATGTCTCGTAGATTAGATTGGTACCGTTAATAACTTTTTTTTTTTAAATGAAACAGTAGGCTTTAGGAAGTCACGTTCTTTTTATGATAATCTGGTCAGACTAAATAACTCGTATTCAAACCGGCTTTACTAAAGGTTTCACAACAGTTGGTTACTTCATCGATATATATAATGCCTATAACAATGTCAATGTTGCAAATTTATTGAACCTTATTGATGATGCCGGTGTTGGAGCTTTTCTGTGTCGATATCTATGGGAATATCTTCGTGAAAGAATTATAACTATTCAATTTAGTAATAGTTAAAAATTATCGCCCACTTCAGCAGAAGACTTACCAGGTGAGCCTTTATCTCCGTTATTGTTTAATGTGACTACCAGCAGAATTTGTCGAGAGATTTGACAAGTATTCATCTCGCAATATGCAGACGATTTTGTTATATATAGTTCAAATAAAATAGTCAATGTGGCGGCAAGCGATATTCAAAATGCGTTAGATATATTTTGTTATCTCATAAAAGAAATTGGATTAAGTATATCTCAACGAAAAACCAAAGTTTTGCATCCTTAGTAAATGCAGGTCTAGAAGTAACACTGCAATCCAATTATTAAACAATAATATTCGTTTACAAGAAGTCGATAGTGTTAAATATTTGGGGGTGTGGTTAGATAGGAGGCACAATCATGAAATTAGAGACAAAACGCTTAAATTTTTAAATATTTTTAAAGGTGTTAGCTGGTAGTAAATGGGGGATTCATCCAATAGTCCACTTACGTCGACTTTACATTTCAATTATCCGTAGCAGACTTAATTATGATAGTTTCTTATACGATATCGGGCTTAAGAGTCACCTAAGTAAATTGGACAAAGTACAAAATCAGTCAATGCGAGTTATTGGTGGATTTATCAAAACCACACCGATACATGTCATGGAGAGAGAATTGTGTATTCAACCTCTAAATATCCGAAGGAAATATCTTGCCGGTAAGTTTGTGCTAAAGTCTAGGTCTGTCGAAAATAACGTAACTGTAAATATGTATAGTAATAATTATTGGAGAAACAAAAAACTTCCTTTGCTAGTTACAGACTACAGGAATTTATGCCATTATTCTAATATATCAAATAAAAAAATTACAATGTCATTCTCTCCTCCTCTCCATACATGGGTCGGTGTTACAGGCTTATCTAAGAATATATTACCAGTTGTATAAGGTAAAGCGATGTCAAAAACACTGTGTAAGAAATCAGATATGTTAAATAGCTGTCGAACACTTCTGGATACCAAATATAAGTTGTGTTACAAACTTTTTACTGACGGATCTAAGGACAAATTTGGTTCAGGTGCAGCACCTTTGACCCTTAGGCAGATATAAGAATCAAATTCAAAATTAAGGCAGATATATCCATAATGCATAGTGAGCTGATTGCAATTTAGGAATCACTGTCATATGCATTATCCTGTGCCGGAAGTTAGGCTGTTATACTGCCTGATTCAATATATAGAGTCCATATGCAATAGTCAAAGTGCAAAACAGCAAAACAACCTGTTCACGGCGGAATTCTAAGTAATTGTATAATTTTAAATAAGTTCAAGAAAACATGTAAACAAAACTGGCAGAAATATTTTGATGACACGGTCGCGACATAAAGGTACGATATATATGGTACAAGAGAATTGTATGTGAACTTCCTCATTGCCCATGGTTTTAAAAAAATTAAAAGAAGCAGAAAAAATTTTGTGACTTTTATAAGACTTCACTCCGGTCATATTCCGTCAAACAAATTTAATTTTATGATGCAGCAAAACAAACACCTATAAATGTATACAATGTAACTGCATGGATGATATTTATCACAAATTGATGGAATGCGCGCGGAATGCGTCGTTCCGGCCCCGTTTATTAAAATCATATATTGTGGATATATATAATAATTTGATTGCGGTACCATCATCAAATGAAGCTAAGCTATTATTGAAAATGTGTATATAGAATACTTTCACATTTTCTATAATATCTTATATACAAAAGAACAGATTATGATGTATAATATTATTGACGTAATGTTAAGTTAATTAGATGTTAAGTTGTTTTCTAAAACCTAAACTCCCAGGTAAAATAAATGAAATAAACAAAGAAGAATCTATTTTTTATGACTGACTGGATTAGATTGAAAGTCGACAATTAATAACAAAAAGCATGTTTTTTTAATTAAAGTGATTTACATTATTGGCTTAGTTATTATATAAAAATATCAAAGCTGGTATTTGGAAAGTTAGATGAGTTAATTGATGGAACAAATAAAAATGTTTTCAAACTTTATTTTTAACAGTTTTGACCTAAATTTCGAGAATATAGCATAAAAAAGCAATAGTAAAATTCCGGTTAGTTTGCTTTTTGAATTTTGATGATTTCGAATTTCATCAGAATTTGAAATGTAACAAAGAATGTGTTTAAAGACTTTTAAACTTGACTTGAAGTCAACGCAATTTTTTTGTCTTTATTTTTTTTCTCCTTCAAGTGTATTGACACGAAAATAACATAGAAAATAAAAAATATATACACGATTAAAAATGTATACTGCAAAATGTAGCTCTAATACTAATATGGTCACAGAAAGGTTAAACTTACTCTGTTTTCATTAAAAATATATTAAGCATATACTAAATACTACAAGTGCCAAAAAATCAATTAAAATAATGTTATTTTTAAGAATTTTTACAGAAAAAAAATTCAAACAAGTTCTTTTAACTTCGTTAAGGCTACGATTTTGCTAATTATTGATATGGCGATATACAAAAATCGTTGTCTGATAAATCAATGAGGGTCCTCGTAGGGTCAGGGATGCAATTTACGTAATGTTCCTAATAGCCAATCACTCTTTCATCTCCGGTCTGCCACTGGAAGGATACACATACACAATTTATTAGATTTCACAAGGATTGCTATTAAACTCATTTAGTCCAGTCTACGGCACGTTAGTAGTATTTCAAAATTTTATCATTTGTCTTACCTTCTATTCTGAATAATATACGTATAAATGAAGTGATGCACTATTTGTATATAACTTTTTTGTTCTCTTAAAGGAAATAAAGTTTTAATGACAATAATTGTAATAAAACCTAAAGACTAATTTCATTCTTATGTGATACAAATACACATAGTTCTAGGACTAGGCTATTGAGATTTTATATAATACTCATACTTTGTATATTTTCTAAAATCAAATGTTTGTTATCGTTTTCATAATATTTATATGAAGTCAATTAATACTCTTAGATGATAGGTATACATATTTTTTAGAAAAACGAGTTAATTATTATTAATTAACTCATAAACATCCCGGAAACAAAAAGTTTTTGTTAAATCTGAGGTGCTTAGCGATTTCCTACAGACGTTCACGTCAGTGAAAACTGCCACGAACAGCATTTTATTTGATACCTACGTATTTAACAAAATATTGTTAATGATATTAAAAGGTACTTAATAAGTACAATATCATATAAAAATGTGATAGTAAAGTTTTGGATTTTAGTTTGTGAAAACGTAATTGTACTAGGAATATATGTTTTTATTTTTATTTTCGTAACATAAAAATCAACATTATTATTAAAGATTTTAAATTTTATTTTTATTTTAGGAAGAAGGATGGAAGCTGAATCGTAATAACTATTACCAAGAGGGGTGGCTAGCGACTGGCAATGTGCGCGGCGTGGTTGGCGTGACATTCACGTCATCGCACGCTCGTCGCCCGCACGAACTGCCACTGCGCACTAATTACAACTTGCGTGGACATCGCTCTGATGTAAGTTTTTTCTTTTAAAATTGAATCCGTGTAACAAATTCTAAATGTAAAGGACAAAGAAAAATTATTACGTTAATAATATAAAAGACACAAAATTTTAAAACGAGGCAAAAACAGTTGTTTCTTTTATATTTAAGTAAGTACTTATTAAGCGTAGCGGTTATTTCAACTGTTATTTGCCTCAGTGGCAGACATTTATATAGACCGTACAATTAATGTTTGTTGTAGTTTGTCCGCTCTGTATACGGAACGCATTGTTCCATAAGAGCTATTGTTAAACGTTTTATGAAATTATATACCAAAACTTAAAAAGGTAATTGAGATGTTTTTTGAAAAATATTTCAAATTTAAATTAGAGCTTAAGTTTATATATATATATATGTAAATATAAGTGCTAATATTTGATAAACGAACTGCAAAATATAAATAATTACTTTGTATACGAAAAGCTTTGTAATGTTCTACGCCGTAGACAATTACGTAGCTAAGTCTACGAAAAACGTAGACCTCTTATCATATAAGAATAGGACGAATAGGATTCAATAAAATTTTCTTTTATTATTGTGTTATATTATATGGTAAATGGAAAATTATGCCTATAGCTAAATCATAAAATTGCTGTACACAATTGTATTAAAGTCTTAACACAAGGTCGATATAACTGTAATAGAATTTATGAGTATTTGTACGTTTAAATTGCATAATTGTATCGCAGTACGTTACTGAGGTTTACTAAGTAGATAAAGCTCTAGCTATAAATAAAACCTGAAGGACAAAACTTGGATATAAAGTGAATTTTTTACAATATTGTGCTAGAAATTTTCTGCTGGACTATTTAATAAAGAAAGTAATATAACATTTACGTTTAAATATATTTAAAAAATGTATATGTCCATCTTGGTAAATAAATGTATGTTGACGGTTAATTCGATACGATTTTGTATTAATATATTATATAAAGTAAAAAACAAACTAACAGCCTGTATATGTCCCACTGCTGGACCAAGGCCTTCCTATCTTTTTTTGTAATGACTTTGGATATATGGGACATGCAGGTCTCCTTAACTCGGAGCAGATGAATTATAAACACAAATTAAGCATATGAAATTACAGAGGTGCTTTCCCGGGTTTGAACCCGCAATCCTCGGTTGAGGTTAACACTGCAAAGTATTGTATGTTTTGTGTGAATATCGGCGACTTTCTGAAGAAGAGCAAACAGTTGCAAAGCGTACTCTACTAGCATACAGTGGACTAATATTAATTTTAAATGTACATGGCTCCTAAAATGTTCCCGACAATTTTTGACAAGTTGTTTCAGAATTAAAACATTACATGAATAAACGAGTATTTTTATCTCAACAGTAAAGATTGTATATATAAAATATGTTTGTAAATTTTATTCTTAATTAATAAAAAACATATATATTAACTAAATGTATTTGTGTGACGGTTTAATTAGCGTTATGCAAAGCTAAAGGCATAGTTGACAATAGCTACTTATAAGAGAAAATTACTTCTTGGCCACAAAACCTTGTCAAACTTAAATAAAACCAGCTTGAAGTTTTTCATTGTAATTGAAAATCTTCTGTCTGTATATAAAACTCAAGAACTTCGAAAATTTACTGAAGATACAAAACTTTATATTTTATCAGGCAAGAAAAAAATATAATAAATCCTTTAATTTTTAACATAAGCTATTTGTATAACCTGGTTTTGTATAACGAGATCTATCTTATAACTTATTCAAGAAACACTTGGTAGAACTCCACTATTTTCTTATTCCTAGCGATTCAGGAAGTTGGTAGTGATGCAATCCCATGCCTCGAAAAGCACATAAAAGTGCTTATCCTGCGCTTGAAGTCTTTCCGGTCGTGTCGGATTGTCATCCCATCAGGTGAACGAATTGAGTGCAATTGAATTATTTGAACTATGAACAGTATGTGTCTTTTTTAAAGGCTGAAAATAAATATATAAAACTATATATAACATTAAATTTAAAAGCTGATGCTGTTTTCGGATAAATAGTATATATTTTATTTATTTAATTGTTTTTACTAATTATTTAGTTTACTAAAAATCACATAAACTAAAATATAAATATAAAAAACAGAGTTTTACATTAAAATAGATAAATGTAAAGATTAATTATAAGTAAACATACCATAGGTATAAAATACTAAAACATCCTAGTTAAATAATATAGGAATAAAAAAATGTAATAAAAATATATATATCAAAATGATAATTATATTGATAAAATAAATTAAAAATTTAAATAAATTGTTTTTTATCCTCTGACTAAATGTCATACAAAAAAATCCTTGGGTGCCGCGTGACCTTAGTAAATATGTAAAAAGCATTCATAATGATATAGCGGTTCACTTAATAGAAATTTCACGCGCCCAACGATTTTTTTTGTCTGATTAATGCCCTAGATTGATGAGGAGAGTGGTGTGATGACTGGTACCTAGGACCTACCGAATTATTTTTTAGCTTTCAGTACACTATCTCCATAGTTATTATCTTTATTTTCAATATAACCGTTTAACTCAAAAACATTTTTTACTTAATTTTTTTGCAATATATAAAGCAATACGTGCTTTTTGTCTATCAACTGTTCGGAAAAAGTACCTCATAGGTACCTGAGAAAAACCGTTGAAGGACATTCGTTCTTACTTTAATAATTTTTATTATTATAGAAATTACCTGGAGGCAATCGTATC
The DNA here is from genome assembly GCF_905147045.1 of Nymphalis io. Classification (NCBI taxonomy): domain Eukaryota; kingdom Metazoa; phylum Arthropoda; class Insecta; order Lepidoptera; family Nymphalidae; genus Nymphalis; species Nymphalis io. Next base: position 4,744,464 of record NC_065893.1, on the reverse strand, counting down.
CCAAGGCGTGTTACTATCCGAATATGTATAAAACGAATGCCAACACATTAAATTTTAATATAAATTATACTAAGACACGATCTTAAGTGCTTGGAATACGAAATTTCAGTTAAACAGAGAGCTTAAATTATTCAAGCAAGAAGCAACACAAGCTATCATCACCGAACAAATTTACCTTCCCTGGATATGGCGATATGAATACAAAACTTGTATTATATACGAGTAAGCTTTGCATTTTGAGAAAATTCATTTTTATAATTTTGCCTTTAGTATAAAATTGCTTTTTTTATATAAAATAAATAATATTGGTATTCCTACCGACAGAATGAGATTCGGATCAACCGATTTTGTTATTACAAGCGTAAACGGAAACAGTTGTAAAAATATAATATTGTTATAGTATCTTTGAAAATGAATATTGGTATGTTTTGTTACGGCTTATTGTGGATCTCGAGTGCACGAATTATATCGAATAGGTTTTTTTACTCGTATTATAACAAATAAAAGTGTATTATTCTTACTAATAGTCTTGAGATGAGACCAAAGACAATTGAGAACTTATTAAAAATTTTACATATGCCTACACAAAAAGTGCGTCAAAGTGATTTATGTATTTTCGTATATATTAATATCAGCTGGCATCTTTAAAGCTAATTAATGTTAAAGTACAAAAACGAATTCATTTTAACATAATAGTATATTTTAATATCTCATTACAGTTTATACATATTTTTATTGATCTGTTTTCAGTTTTGTTCGCGGTCGGGTTGATATATTATGTCATATGATATTTGAATATGCTAATATAGAATCGTAGACAGAGAAACTAATAGATGCAATGACGATTTCCTTCTCACTTACACAAGAAAGAGAACGAAAATTACGTTACAAATGGATTAGACAGAGATAGAATTATCAAATCTTTTGTCCCTTATCGCGTAACCAGTTTTGGCGTTTGTTTCGCTACTTAAGTAGCGAAAGAAACTAGACAGTTGGTGCGTTCATTGTGTTTTTTGTTCAATTTTCGTTTCCTTTTTCTTAAAAAACGATACTAATCCATTGAAAAGGCCAAGAAACAATCCTTATATCATATCGAAGGTTATACAATGATGCATTGTCGTATTATTTCATGTTAAACTGATAGCAAAAAGAAAATTGCCGGCGTGTGTTTTAACGCGTAAGCACGACGATTTTGTCCCTAAATATAGTTTCTCAGTGATGTTTATTTATGTCATAGCATGACGGAACCTTATATTGCATTAAAATCCTGAACAAAATAGGATTTTCCAGTTTTTATCATTCATAACCTATGTATCATGTAAGTGCTGCCAGCGTCAGCTAAAAAATATGTCCCGATTTTCGATAAAAAATATCGACTCGTAGACAATGCAAACAAATATGTATGGAGTCCAATAGTAACCTAAAGTGCTTCGGTATATGTAAATATGTTATTTTTATTTATTCGTTCTCTTTTTTATAATTACCTAACGACAACATTATTTAACATTCTTCATGAATTTATTACATTCCGAGTCAAGAGGTTAACATAGAAATCTATGAGGCAACCATTCTTTAGTAATAATTTAATTGAGTGTTTTAGATTTCAACTTCTGAGGAGAATGGTAATCCAGTACCATATAAAGATGCTGAAGTACTATTGATAACGGAAACGAAAACAAAGAATGCAACAGTTTTTGGGTGTAGTTGGAATACAAAAAAAGATTTTAATTAAAAAAAAGTATAATAAATTTTAAAAAGTAAAATTTAATAAACTTATTTTGTTTTAATGAAATCCTGAAAATTATTTATCTCCCAAAACTGTATGCAGTTAATATGGCAACGTTATACGCACACATTAACAAACTATCTCTGACTCAATCGCGGTTTCACGGTTTGTTTCTCTGTCTACGTATAGAAATCACGACTAAGCAAACGAAAACGTGACATAAGTTGTAATTATTAATTCCTTCTGTAAAAAGAAGAATAGGAAAAACAACTAAAATATAATAATATTAGAAAAAGCACGGCATATTAGAATTGTAAAAATAAGTTTTAATTTATCTACAATATTTTATTATTTACACAACTTTTTTTTTACATTTAATACATATTCTGAATTTTTGCTACTACATATTTGGCAATGTCGCATCTATTTCATTAGTATATTAACATTTTCTTAAAGGCTTACCAACGGGAATCGTAACCAAAGATTGCGAGTTCCAATACGGGCAAGCATGTGTTTTCATGTGCCTAATTTGTTTTTATATTTCAACTCGTGCTTGACGGCGAATGAAATCCCCGTGAGGAAAGGAAATCTGCATGTGTCTGATAAAATTCTGTCATATTTCTTTGTGTATCCCATCCTCACATTATGTGTAAGTCGCATTGGAGCATCGCGATAGAATAAGCTCCCGATATTCTTTGCAAGAGAAGAAGAGACCTTAGCCCAGCAGTGGGACGTTTACGGCTGTTACGTTACTTTACGTTTTAGTTTAAAGCTACTTTTAATGCTTTATATATTTTTTCTTTTTATAATAAAGGTGATCCTGGTGAAATGGAACGAGCCGTATCAAAAATTAGCATCGTGTGACAGTTCAGGCGTTATCTTCGTGTGGATAAAGTATGAAGGCCGTTGGAGTATCGAGCTGATCAACGACCGCAGTACTCCTGTCACCCATTTCTCTTGGTCGCATGATGGAAGGATGGCTTTGATATGCTATCAGGTAACCTAAACAATTTTCTATTATTATTTATTATTACCTTTTATTAATTTATTTTGTAACTATTTATTTGAGTGTGTAAATTAAATTATTATAGGTCAGGCATATGTAAAAAAATATTTCATCAATGAAAAACGCTTTAAGTTGGCGAAAGACCACAGAATATTTTCGTAAGGTAAAAAAAAATTAAAATGTATAACATCGTGCACAGTCGTGATGTACATTCATTCGTAAAAAAAACAGGCGTAATAATTGAAGGTGTCCTTACAAGTCTCGTGTCACTTTGAAATCAAAGGGATTCGTCGAAAAACCGACAACAGGATAGAACCAGCAGAGCTCGTAGAAAATGGTGCAGGTTTACTTTAACTTCAATGAATATCTATACTAATATCATAAATGCAAAAGTAACTCTGTCTCTATTTCTATATATCTGTTTCGCTTTGACGGCTAAACCACTCAAACGATTTTGAAGGATTTTTTTATGAAACAAACTTTTGAATTGAATCAAAAGATATAGGCAAATTTTTACACCTAAGGACGCCCCTCACGTCGAGCCACGGGCGAAAACTAGAAATAAATAAATGACATCAGAGAATGAAACTATTATAATTCAACATTTTAATAGATTATAGTAAGATTTTTGATAAATATTTTACTTTATCTACCACTTTATTTACCAAGCAAGCATACTACATATATACGATACGAAAATAAATGTCTTCAGCTAAACTGATCTAGAAAGGAATAATCCATTGTGCTGCCTAAAGCTCGAGTGGTAGCTATGTCTGCGTTTCGTAGAAGTTTCAGCTATTAATATTAAGCTAGGGCCTTACGCGAAAGTAGAGGTAACTGCTAAATTAATTTCAGCCATTGTTAACTTGCCTATTCATGCAGAGAAGCACGAGAGTGATTTCAATATAATTTTACTCTGCGTGAATATAGTTTGTAAAGTTTCACCAAATTAAATTTTAATTATAGATATTATTTGTAAAAAATATAACTTCTTCAAAATTTCTTTTTGTCAATGAATATATGGTATGCAAAAATCAGAATAATAAAATATATACCTAACCGTTTTATGTATAAAATAGAATCAGAATATTCACAAAATACGACGTATAAAATTAAAATTATCAGTAGCTTATAAAACATGTTTTTGAATTCAATATACGAACCTCAAAATACTAATACTCCTATAAAGTATAAGTTTCGTTTCTTTTTAATATGTGAACACGTTACAACCACAGTCATTTTATTTATTACCAAATTTCGAAGACAAAAATAATTCATGCAGGTAAACTTGTTATGCGTTAGGAAGGCAATGTTTGAATTGGCAAGTAGAGGAGGAGGTGTATACTCTGTCGGACCACAGGTACATCTGGTTTGAGATCTCTACCTCTCGTAGGTCGGTGGAACCCTCAAGGGTGCCAACCACGCTTCCGAGGTGGTCTTTTAGCCAGCTAGATCGCGAGCTGGCCAGGGAGGCTGCCATCGTATAGCGGTGGGGTTCCACAGGAAGGTGGGAGGGCGTCAGTGCAGAAGAGCTAGCGGGCCACATGCGCAGTACCCTCAAAGAGGTCTGCGATGCTGCCATGCCTAGGTTCCGGCTTAGAGCTCCGCGCCGGCAGGTGTATTGGTGGTCGCCCGAAATAGCAGAGCTTCGGGCGACGTGCAGCCGGGCGCGAAGGGCTTACGTCCGTTGTAGGAGGCGCAACGGCTTTGATGCGGACTTGGAGGGACAGCTATTGGCCGCTTATCGTCAGCTGAAAAAAGACCTACAGCTGGCGATAAGTCAGGCCAAGGAGAAAGCTAGGGAAGAACTACTGACGGGCCTGAACCGGGACCCCGGGTTCCGCGGTATGCGTGGAAAATCTCCTCCTGCGCCTGGTCGGGGAACTCTTCCCCCATCCAGGTGAGCATGTCCCTCCACAGATGGTCCCTCGCTCCATGATTGACGACACAGTGGCTCCACCACTGATCACGGAGCGGGAGATGGAGGTGGCCTTCGACCGCTTGAGGGCCAAAAACACTGCGCCGGGCCCAGACGGGATTCCAGGGCGTGTTCTATGTGACGCTCTGGAATACCTAGGAGCTGTTCGACCAATGTCTGTGCAGCGGGCAGTTTCCGAAGCCTTGGAAAGAGGGAAAGTTGGTCCTGTTGCCAAAGCAAGGTCGACCGCCAGATTCTTCCTCGGCATACAGGCTGATTGTGCTGCTGAACGAGACGGGCAAATTCTTCGAAAAAATTCTCGCTGCCCGTCTTATTCAGCACCTCGACGAGGTGGGGCCGGGTCTGTCAGAGGCTCAGTACGGGTTCAGGGCGGGTCGATCAACTATCGACGCCCTGGACGCCCTGAAAACCCGGACCACGGATGCGGTGGCCCGAGGGGATGTAGTTCTGGCAGTATCGATAGATGTAGCGAACGCCTTCAATAGTCTTCCTTTCGAGACTATTGGGGAGGCACTCCGATACCACGGGGTGCCTTCCTATCTCAGGAGGCTGTTGGAGGCATACCTCCAGGACCGGGTAGTCGCTCACAGTGGACCGCATAGGAATGTTGGGCTTGAGGGTCTCCATCTCAAAAAAGGAGGCCCTCTTATTCCACGGTCCACGTCGAGGCCCCCCTCGAGGGGCGTGTATCACCGTCCAGGGGACGGTAATTAAGGTGCAGGCCCACATGAAGTATCTGGGCCTGACCCTGGACGGAAGATGGAGCTTCGGGCAGCATTTTGTCCAACTTGGCCCGAAGCTCATCAACGCTGCTGCTGCCTTAAGCCGGCTCCTACCAAATTTAGGAGGGCCGGAAACGCCGTGCCGGCGATTATACGCCGGTGTTGTGCCGTCCATGGCTCTGAACGGTGCTCCCATCTGGGTGGACGCTCTTACCGCTCGGAACAAGGTTCTCTTGCGAAGGCCGCAGAGAATCATAGCGTTGAGGGTGATACGCGGATATCGTACGGTGTCGTGGACGGCGGCAACACTTCTCGCGGGCGATCCGCCTTGGGAGCTCCAGGCGAAGGTGCTCGCGGTAGTGTGCCGGTTCCGGGCGGAAGTGAGGTCGCGTGGCGACCATCCAGGGTTGGAGGAGGCGCTGCGAATCAGGACTCTCGCCCAGCAACCCCTGATTGATTGATCTGAGGTCCTCATCAGCGGGCCTGGCGACAGTGGAGGCGATTCGCCCCACTTGAGTCGCTGGGTAACGAGAAAAGGCGGCACACTGACCTTCAGACTGACTCAGGTGCTTACTGGACATGGGTGCTTCAGTAAGTAGACGGAATAGTCAAGCGGGAGGTAACGCCCTCCTGCCACGAGTGTGGTGCGCCTATGGACACGGCTTGCCACACTCTGATGGAGTGGGCCTCAGCGCCTTTCCCTGGCGACTTTAATCGGCGGAGACCTTTCGCTGCCGAGCGTGATTAATGCCATGCTTGGTAGCGAAAGGTGCTGGATGGAGATGGTCTGTGACATGACATTTGCGCAGAAGGAGGCCGCGGAGCGGGAGCGCGAGGAGAGTGCCTCCGCTGACCCGCTTCGCCGAAGAAGACCGGGGAGAAGACGTCGGCGCTATGCGCATCTTCTCCTCCCGCCGTGAGTCTCTGTACCCCGAGTACCCCCTAGGATTTGGAGGCCCGCAGAAGCGGGCCAACCGTCGGGACGGCACGGTAGTATGCGCAAGCGATTCCGTGACGTCCCCCGACAAGACGGAGTGGGTACCGCTGGATTTAATGGGTATTCTGGCGCCTTCAGCGCCGGCGAGTCCCACATACCCCCCCACCTCATGTGGGGGAAACACATAAATGTGTTTTTGCAGCGAGAAAAAAAAAAGGAAGGCAATGTTTATTAAAATAAATTGCTGCGATGTTACTATGTCCCCCCGAACTAATAATGTAACTTGGACAAAAATGTTGTAAGAAAAAGAGATTTCTGAGGGAAGATTTAAATTATTGTTGAGTAAAGGTTGATATGATCGGCCAATTATTGTAATCACTAATCACAAAATTAAAAATTTAAAGCCCTAAAGCAGCTGCATGTATTAACCTTCCTTTATTCAAAGAATAGCTGGTACGGTCCAAGGGACATCAGATCCGTTGTACCTGGGACAGCTTTCCCATTTTTTTTCTAGTAGTTGTTGTTTCTAGATTAAAATATTGTCCCCTGATTTTATAAATGCATTATATAGTTAAATTACTTATATTTCCTTATTTGAATAGTTTTAATCTTATTTTTTTAAAACTAAAACGTTAAAGATACTGGTTCCTTGAGAGTTTTGAAAGGCTTTAATGAACGAAAAGTTCATCATATAGGCCTCTGCATCTTTGACAGATGATTTAAGCGGCATCGCGAAGGCACTTGCGTTCACGAAGGCACTTGCGTTCATTGCGGCAACGAAAAGTTAAAAATAATAATAATGTATTTATTTATTTATTTATTTATTGGAAATATTTACACCATCGACTTATCACTAACACATTCACTTAGCATTAGATACAGGGTATTAAATCTAGGTGAATAAATCATTACAGGTGTAAACAACATTGATTACAGGTGTAAACAACATGTATGTAATAACAAATATGTTATTGCTGTGTATTGGATAAAAGGTAGACTGAACCAGTGTAATTACAGAAACAGGGAGCATAAAATTTTAGATCACAAGATCTCAAGTAATATTATTTAGGTACTGGTTTGTTGTATTGTTTTAACTAACTTATTTATATAATCATCGATGTTTAGTATTTATGTTTATAATTCTAATATTTTTTTTTAATTAATTATAACCGGTATATAACTTCTATTATAGCAAATAGGGACAAACTATGTAATTTATATATAACTTTATATAACCTTTGCGGTACAAAAAACGTCACATAATGAGGATCGATATTTTCTTGTAAGTTATTCTCAACTTATGTGACCCTCACGACCTACTTTGATCGAAGAAGTAATTGATCGCACAAGAAAACATTTTTAAATTAAAGATCTTTTTGAATGGGATGAGACAAAGGCTTTTATATAAATACTCACATAACTACCTCGTTACTATCTGCTTGGGGTGTTGTAGATCTTCATACAAGTTTTATTACCTTGAACCTTTTACCTTTATAATTACTCCTAGCAGATATGAGGCAGATTATATGTCGCTTAAACTATGACTGATAGAGAAAATAAATTACATTGTATTTTTATAGAACTTTTTTTGTTTTATTGGTTCATAAAACTAGTTACAATCTTTAAGTATACAATAATAATTATAAGCGTATATGTACAGCATCCTATCTATATACTTTACTACCTATGATAACCTTAGAAACTCATTAGTTTTACAAATATCATCAACAACCAATCATTGTCCACTGCTGAACATAGACCTCTCCTAAGATGCGCCAAAGTTCTTGGTCCTCCGCCTTCCGCATCCATCCCGCTAGCTTCTTAAGGTCATTTGGTTAGGCCTAACGGGCTTGCCGGTAACTGGGGGCCTTTTTTTGAGCGCATCTACCATGTAGGAGGGTTTGCCTATACTCGCCGCGCTGGGCAGGAGTGTTGGCGAGCGCAGTAGGGGGGTAAATTGTTTATGGAGGGGGGGGCTGCTGCCCATCCCCCCTTTTCCTTGTCCCTCAGTCACTTCTTACGACACCCACGGGATGAGATTTTGGGAGTACTATTCTAAGCCGGCACTCCACGGCAAATAGTATAACGAAAATGAATGATTAAATGAATAATGAAAGCTTAGATTCTCGATAGTAATATTAAAAATTCATAAATATGTACTATGTTATATATTTTTAAGTTGTATTTTAACAATCGAAAAAAATCATAAATTATCTAAAAAATGTATGTATTCCACTTATAGTAATAATTAATACATATGCTTGGCGGTTAGCGATTTTATCATATTATCACTAAGATAAAATGTTTTTGAAAAAAAATATTAGGGAATAGGTTTTATAGGGAATCTGTCTAATTATACATATAAGAAACCTATTACATTTGTGATTGTGAGGTTATCAATTCGTTAAGTATTATTTTATTGGAAAGAATAACTAGAAATATTAGTCAGTTACAACTAAAACACTTGTTATGCGACGAAATATTATTTTGTATTCATAAAATGCGTAGGTAGGTACTATTAATTATGTAAAAGTAACGGTAAGCAATTTTCATAAATTGCTTAAACATAAAAAATACTTATTAAAACTTATTAAATTACTCTCGCAGTATAACTAAATCACATAACTAAGGTTTCTTATAATATTAAGAGAGTTAATCTATACAAATTGTTGTGTTTATTCGTTGGACTGCTTCATCAAAGCAACTACAATTTTGATAAAATTGTTGGTATAGCGTATATTTAGCGTGGTGTATTTTATTTCCATAATATATCAATAACCGTCGAAATCAACCGAAGCTTTCCGACATGAACAGTACCCAATAGATATTGTTATTTTAATAACCTTTGAAGGAATATTTACAAATAAAAGAAACCAATTATAAGATATTATTTTACTTTGATTTAAAAGAATATGCTTTCGAAATGTAAATAAAAGATAGATAAATAAAAAAGTTTTTTGAATACAGATAAACGAAACGCAATCAGTTTGTATGCATTCATAGTAAACGAACGAGCAAATAACCATATGCTCGTGAATACATTTTTATTTATAGTTGCCTTACTAAATAATGAATTTATATATAAAGTTACATAAAGTTCATAAGGCTGCTGATATCGATGTCCTGGTTTCAGGCCAATAATATGTAATTAGGTTTTTCTGTCAAAAAATTCTTAAAAGTCTGGATTTGACAGTTTTAACGAGAAGCCGTTGGTCCTGCACCTAAGTTCTCCCCAGTAGATTATGAGAGTGATGGTAGAGTGTCTGCTATATCATTTCAATTGTATATAAATCGATCAGGTATTATGTAGATACATTACAATTTTGTATGTAAAATGCAGATTTTGAAGGGTTATCGCCACAAATAGAATTCCACACTGGCGAAGCTGTGGTGTTTGCTAGTATATCCTAAAATTTCACTTCTATGTCAAGTACTGAGTTGCACGCGCTTTAATTTTTTTTTGCAGGATGGTTTCGTGCTCGTGGGTTCAGTAGCAGGTCAAAGATATTGGTCTTCTATGCTCTCACTTGACGCTCGCATTACATGTGGGTGCTGGACCCCGGATGATAGCCAGGTCTACCTCGGCACTGCATCGGCTCAGCTTGTTGTTATGGATGTCCATGGCGCTATGGTGTCGCAGGTCAGAATATTAAATATACTCACACTTATTTTTTTTAATATTTATAGTTTCTTATGGATGGTTTTTTCATTATGTAGAATAAGGTTTTTTTTTTCAGTAATGAAATAATAAAATAGCTAAGAAATGTTACAATTCATTTAAAGTTAATTAGTCTGGAGCTTTAATATAACGTTAAACGGTAATTAAACGTAACGAAAGCAAAAGCTCCGTGTAGACGAGCATTTAGAATTTAATTAAAATAATACAGATAAATTATAAAAACAAGATATTTAATTTACGAGATACTTCTTTGCAATGCTCCATTAAAGTTAATTATCGATAAAATTCAAATTTTGTCATTATTTTCTTGACAAAATAAACCCCAAACATAACGATGTACTTTATAATAAATCCTTTTTGAATGTAAAACTTTTTTACTTTAAGATTTTGTTTTCTTCCGTTCCATTAGTATTATGATCTTATTAGAATATTTCGCTTAAATATTCAAATTTATGAATAAAACGTTAGATATCATTATATAATGCGATTAATATCTATACAGAGAGAAGTAAAATGAAAACAATTTTTTACGACCCTTCTAATGTTTAAAATCACACGAACGTGTTTAAGAGGTTACAGATCTTTGAGAGGGTTAGACGTGACAGAAAATAAGTGGTTCGCGGTTGCTAGTATATTGTTGTCACACACAAAAAGTGATCCGTAAAGATAAAAGTACAAGCAAGCTTTGTTTTGTACTTATCTCAAAAATGATTTGTCATAATTTAAACAAAACATCAAAATGTACTTGATTCAATTAGGCTCTTTAAATTCGCGCTTGATGAGATTAAGTTAAATCAGCTTGGAGATGTTTTTGTATTTGTAGTAGTGTATACAGGGACGAAATTCAGAATAAACCAGTTTGCGCTAGTTACCACATGCCTCGAGCTCTCGCATAAGTAGCGTTAGAATTGTTTTTTTATTATTCTTTTCTTAATAATTAGGTCATTGTTTGTTTTAGATCATGTATTTTTGTAATTTGATATTTAAATTATTTATTGTTCAAGATTATCAACATTCAAATTTTATTCTTATTGTTAGATGTCGAAATGAAAATTATTTAAAAAGTATTTGTAAACTTATTTATCTGCCGGGAATTGAATTGAAGTGAATTGACTGTATATATAAAGCTACCACCGCAAACAAGTGAAGCGACAAGAAACTCAGTAATTACTTACTCCTTTTATTATTTAAAACACGTTACATGCATTCATAATTTACGTGCAATTAAATTTATTCATTCTGCATGTTAATTAACGAATATTAACTTCACGACCTTTTATTTCATATTATGGTATGTTATTTAAATATTTTTTTTTAAATATGAGACATATCGCTATTATTTACATCGTCACTTAAGCTTGGCTTTTGAATATTTTTAATTTTCATAATTAACTTCAAACCTACTCCTCAAAAAGGAGAGTATGCTTTTAGCCCAGCAGTGGGACATGGAATATATTTCATTTATTTAATTACGTACAATACATTGACACGTAGTGGTTTTTTCTCATCTTTTTCACTTATAATACCAACATAGCAGTTACATAAATTAATCGTTTTTTAATGATTATATTAAATATACATAATATTATTATTCAATAATGACTCATAACGAGTACTATATAAACATACATAATTAATTATAATAATTGCTAAGTATATACAACAATAGAAAATAATAAATATTGATATGTTTGATGTTTATTCCTTTTATTGATTTCGAATAATATTAATGTTTAATTAAGTATATTAAATAATCATTCGTATCTACCGTTTTTTTTTACAAACCAATTAATATTTGACGTTCCTTCGATCACTTTCGTTCTACCGCGTCGTTTATAGGTAATTCGACTTTTTAAATATTTTCAACTTGTGTAATTTACAATACATCGATACATTACTTATTTGTTAAATTTATTCGTTTAAGTTAGTTCGTTAAGTTTGCTTTGTTTTCTTAAACTCTACGTCTTATTTTGTACACTTAACAAGTAATGTGAATAACTACACAAATTAGGTTACTTACCTTTATTATTTGTTATTCCTAGGTGTAACCTAAGACCTCGTTAGAAATAAATCTCATAGTTATATTGGTTTTGAATCGACGCCAACTTTCATTTACATACGTTTGGCGTGCTACTCTGCCAAATTCTGGTTAACAACCTCAACTAGTCTGCTAGGAAAGTAACTTCAGATGTAAACATATATATTCAAAACTGAATTACGTTCATCGTGCTCCTCTATTTGGTTTACGGTGATACTGTAAGTACTACCGTAAACATATGGTACTTATGCGTGACGATACAGTACATACGAGGATGTACCTATATTGAAAATAGTTTTGAACGTTCAAAAATCTTCTTCAACTATTTTTTTAAAGGAAATATTTTCATTTTTACCTTCAGGTGTAGAATAAAATACAATTTTAGTAAATAATTAAGTCTTTTTTAAATTAAACAATACCGTAATTACATCACTCTTTCACTACAACAGAGAACGTATAATACATTTAAGCTTACTCGTATGTTGCTCTGTTTGTAAGACGTCATTCGTTATACTACCGACTAGTGTCTATCATTAATTCTTTGCATTGCTGTGAACACAAGAAAAAGAGGTTAAAGGGCAAATAAGCCAGTATTATTACGAGAAAGAGGGCATTTACAATAAAGTTATACATTTATCATAAGGCAGTAATTGAATTTAGGTATTTTTATAGACCATAAACTAAAATTATTATTCACTGCAATAATATCTTAACCACTTAAGGTGACTTACCATCAGACCACGAAATTAAAGTATAAAAGAACACGTAAAATTGTTTTAACGCTCATTTTGATTAAGGTGCAATTGGTTGCTGAAGGCGGCATAACTTCAATGGCGTGGTCATGTGAAAAGTTCAAAATGGAGGAGGGTGAAGAAACCGGTGAGAATAACGGGGGTCACGTATTAGCCGTTGCTCTCGGCAACGGGGAAATTGTACTGTTGCGTGGACATGATGACGTTAGCCCGTTTCGCATTCACACTGGCTTGAGAGGGAGCACGCTGGTTATGGAGTGGGCTAATTCTCGGGAATTGCTTGCCGTGGCTGGGACCCTTATTGCTGGTAAGTGTACTCAAATAAGTGGTTCAATTATTAACTTCAATAACATATATAATAACCGTAATTTGTTAGGAGGCTTACAACTTACACTCAGCTTTTTCCACATAATAAGGAATAATAATGTCCTCCAGGCCGATTTCGGCCACGGTGAGAATTTCAAGAAAGATTAGCCAACTGCGCACGAGATATTATAGTGCACAAGTATGTGCGCAAACACAGATGCACTCTCTATTCCCTACTCTCATAATCCGATGGGACGAGAAAGAGTTCAGGCGCAGAACCAACGACTTCACGTGCTTTCCGAGTCACGGGAGTGTGCTTCCAACTTCCAGGCTCCGAGCAGTTACTGAGTATTTTCGACAGAAAAACTCAATAACTTTTTATTCTGCGGCCTTACATGTAGCCACTAGACCAACGAGTTCGTTATAAGGAATGTATTCTCTATTAAGTGGATTATTTTAAAGTCGATAGTAGTTTTAACGGGAAGTTTAGCGGATTTAAAAAAAGAACAAAAAAAATATGACGCCCTTTTATATTACTACCTATTAAAATCAAATCAATAATCCTCAACCCTAAAGTAATTTTATACATAAAATTGCTTAACGTCATCGGGTGTAAAAGTAAAAAGATTTGTGTAAGAGAAGATTGCGGCTCGGCCGTTGAATAGGTTCTATTTATCTTTTATACGACTATAACTTGACAATTAGAATAAGTAGACGGCGTTTTGTGACAAATATTTACTTATCTTGATGTTTCTATTCTTCAATATAATAAATCAAAGCATTAGCATTAGGATATTCTTACCTTTATCGTAACGGCGTATAATATTTTCTCTACTATGTAATAGTGATTATAAAATTAACCAGTAAGACATAATGTTCGTATATAGCCAAAGAAATCTTTATTTTCGTTATTCATTTTTTTCTAGTGGAATGTTGTTATCTTGATATGTTTTCTCTTTTTTTAATAGTGTACCTAGGTAATTAGGTCGAACGAATGTTATTAAATTGCCAACAATACAATACAACATATCTTTATATATTATAAATAAATAAATAACATTTTTTAACATGTGGTGTATACTAAAAAAAACAATAGTAGTATAAAATACTTTTTAAAATGTACTATATGCCGGTATTGTATTTATAGAGCCAAACGAGCCCGAGGACGAACCACCTTTTAAGAACGTCGTAAAATTCTACTCAGACACGGGGGCACTTATTTACACTGTTCCCATTCCATACACACAAGTAAGTATAGTTTTAACTTTAAGTTTTCGAGACTAACAATATGTAATCTAATTTACTTTAGTATTAGTTACCTAAAACATTTTATTTACATATATTTGACAACTTTATATATATCGCAGTAAGAGAGCCATCAGCTACTTGATAGTACCACTGCCCACTGCACCGCTTTCGATGCATATAGTCATTACCAAAGGCTAGCGTCTCTAAAATTGGCAATAAAATTCCAGTTATAAACATGCAGTTATGCTCCATGTATGCTTTCAAAAATAAAAATGTTGCTCGACAGTAAAATAAAGGTCGTGTGATTCCTTTAGGAATGCGGGTCTACATTAATATTTAGTTTATTTAACAAAGTACTCGGTAAAGGAAGAGTAATTTGGTTAAAGCTTAAGTTATGCGCATTCGTATTACACAGGCGCGTGTAACAGCATTGACATGGGGCCATGCGGCTCGTCGGCTGTTTGTGGGCGCGGGAGGCGCGGTATGTACGGCGCGTGTGTGGCGCGTCGTGGCACCATTGCAGCTACTGGCACGCGTAAGGGCTGCCTCCGCTTTGAGGCACCCGCGATTGGCTGCAAAGTTACCCTTGCCGCCTCGCCTCCAGCCAGCCCTGGCCAGTCTCTTCGCGCATACTATACGGGTAAAATCTTTGTTGCTTATTGTTTCTCTTAATCTAAATAAAAAAATCTGAATAACATTTAATATTTATTACTAAATATTTGTATTTATTATGTGATAAAGATTAATTAAATGCAATATGTGTATATAAGTGCAATAGTCATTTTAAATATATTTTACGTTTTTTTATACTGCACCTTAAGCCATAAGCTGACAAATACAGTATCAGTTTTTTTTTTTAATATAATGAACCACCATTAAAATTAACATTAATTACTATTATTTTATCGGCATCATAAGTACATGTATTTAAAAATTCATATTTTTAGTGCAACGTTCCCGAAGCAAATGAACTTCGTCGCTTCGTGTCACGACCACCCGCTGCAGGCGGGCGGTTACATTGTACAATGCTACGCCATGACGACGAGGAGGCGGGCGCCTACACGCTGTACTTGGAGCACCTTGGTGGACTCGTCCCGTTGCTCAAAGGACGAAGAACGAGCAAAATCAGACCCGAGTTTGTCATATTTGATCCACAAGGAGAGGGTTCGTTTTAAAACTATGTATCTTTGTCCAACGAGGATTAATTACATGTGAATATTTAAGGCTTACAAATCTTAATTAAAAATCTCTGAGTGAATTGTTAACTCGATCGACATATTATTTTTATAGAGGGAATAACTGGCTGCATGCGTGAGTCAACTAGTAGCAGCAGCGGGGCTGGTAGTGCGTCCAGCAGCAGCGGCAGTGGTGGAAGCATCGGTGGCGGCATTTCGTCCCCCCGCCCGCCACGCACGCCCCGCGCTCCTCGTCGGGCCCCTCGTCAGCCATTGCCGCAAGAGGATTCTTGTTCGTCAGACACTGAGAGAGAAGATGGTATGTCTTTTCCAACAGTGTAACAGTAACTGACCATTATAAGTACTATTATAATGTTCCTCATATTTCTTACTGTATTTACAAGAACCTTGTCAGTATAGCCAACTTAGATAGGTAGGTATATGAATAATATTTATCGAAAACTTTAGGATGTTCAGGGTCTCCAAGATTACAAAGACGCAGACGTGCTCGCGAACGCCGAAAAACACGCAACGCCACTGAAAAAGATGAAACACCGGACGAATTAGCATATATAGACTCCTTACCTGAGGTAATCGACTTTATTTTTTTATCTAAATAGGTTTAGCAGAGTTTTTTTTAAAGAATAAGATTGTCTCATTAGAAAAAAAAATTGTTGCAGGATGTACGATTAGTGGAAGTGACTTCTAATATTTGGGGAACAAAATTTAAAATGCATGGATTAGCTAAAAATGTACCAGCTAATCTCGGACAAGTGACATATAAAACTTCTTTATTGCATCTTCAACCACGACAAATGACTTTAATGATAACAGAACTAAGGGATGACTATCCCATTGGCCCAGATCCTAATTTTAATCCAAACATATTTTCGGAGGATGAAGAAGATGTATTTCAGCCGAGCGAAGTGAATTCTCCATCACATATGAATAATAATATTAGGAAAAAATTTAATCCAGTTATTGTAACCGATAGAATGAATAATACAAACAACATAATTAATCAATCTGAAATATACCCACCCAATAACAATATCTCAAACCCAGCTTTAGCTCAAGCTGAGTCTTACGATGAATTTCCTTATATAGACACGAATGAAACTATAAATAACATGCAAGAAAATGTTTACAACGCGAATTCTTTGCGGCATTCAACACAGAATTCCGAAAAGCGTGTAAATAATTCGACCAATCGGCACGCAATTTCCCCATTAAGATGTGAAAGTTCTGTTCCTACTCTTCAATCACCTAAAAATGCAGTAGCACCAACAGATATTATATTCGAAAGGCCTTCACCGCAAACAGTGACTTGCGGCGGGCGGGGAGACTTTTGTGGAGGACGGACAGATTACAGTGTAAGGGATAATGCATCACTAAAAGGAAATCTATCCAATATCGATCAACAGCCATTTAGCTTAAATCTCAGCTTAGAACCTAGTAGACAAGTAACGATTAAAAAGTGTGATAACCACGTCTCAGACAATTGTCTTTCTAAACTTAGAAAGAACATTTGTAGCAGAGGTGAATCATCGTACGAAGTGAACGCAAGGATTTTAAAATCATTATGTAACAAAAATTACGAGCATGAGGTACATCCCGATGCAATGAACAAACGCACGGATTCGATTAAGAATTTACAAAAGGGAGAAGATCTCAAATATATCGACGAGGAAACACCAGTCGACTCGAATATCAATAACTTAACGGACAAAGTTCGAGAAGGCAGAGTACAGAGGACAACGACAGTTGTTCCTATAAGCCCCGTATGTACCAATTTACCGGTATATGATACGATGACGCGAAGTTGTAGCGTCGGTTATTTGGATCTCGTTGATCCTCAAGTTTTACACGCACAAGTTAGCTTGACCGCTTTACGCGGAGAACCACCGCGACGTCTCATACTAGTCAATAATAAGAGACAACGACGTCCGAGGAGATATTTTAAAGCGAGTGAAATGAAACAAATAGAAAACTTCAGAACTCCAAGCTTAAGGAAGTGTGGCAAGTCAAAAAGTCTTGACTCTGGGGAATTATCAATAACCGCAGAAAAAGGAAAAAAACAAACTAAGGCAGACTTGAACGTGAAGGCTGACGTTTCCGCGAACTCAAGCAGTAGATGTAATAGTACTGGAGAGGACAATAGTGGAACGAGCACGGAGGAAGGGCGTGGGCGACGGGAGCGTCGAGATCGACCCGCTTGCTCCGCGTGCCGCCTGCTGGTGCCCAGCGAGCGTCGCGCCTCCGACGCGCCTTACACGTGCGCGGTGTGCAGCGCGTGCGCGTCGCCGGCACCCCGCGCGCCTCCCGCCGCACTCACAGACAGTGACTCTGACTACAGCAAGTATTATAGTTAGTAGTAGATGCTTTTTCTCACCCACCCCCTGACTACTTCAAAGGTGAGAAATGAACGGTTTCGATGCCGCAGCTAGCCGATGTAGATACGATCACAGAGCTTATAGGCATAATTAGATAATGGCCGTGTCCAACAACAAGCTTTAAATAAGAAATGCTTTCTTCACATATAAGTTACGAGGTTTAGTTACACCTATGACGGGACGCGACTTTGCGAATGCGCATGTGGCTTTGCGGATTAGCCGTTTTTAATTTTACTCCTACATGATGACCCAGAGTAGAAAAACCGGCTTTACACAGCGAATATTTTTATTAGTTAGCCTCTAATGAAACATTTAGTTTAAAGAGTATTGCACTATTATTCCTCTTATACATCCAATAGTCACGGGCTAAAATACAACTCTATCGACTGTTAAAGCACACGCCTCTCACTTATTTATGTAGTGATATAATTTTTTTAGAGTAGGTACTTAGGTTAAAAAATCAAACATAGCTAAATTAAAAGTATTTGACTTGTTATTCAAACTAGGTTCACTAGAGCAGCTGGCGCTGCGCCTGCTAGCGTCTCGCTCGTCGCAGCGGCCGGGCGGCACGGGCGGCACGGGCGGCGCGGGGGGCGCGGGCGTATCCCGGGAGAGCAGCTCGGCGCCCGCGTCGCCGCGCCTGGCGCGCTCCACCGCCTCGCCCGCGCCCGCGTCGCCGGCGCCGCGCACTACTCGACGTCAGCGTTACTCGTCCGCATCTCCTATTAGGCGTGTATATTCTTAACCTCTTTTTTTCTGTATATGTATATAACTAACTTACCTCGAAACTTAATACAACCCAATTATTTTTATTATCTAGGCAACTTTTGAACTCGCCTCTCCTTAACAGAAGAAGAAATAAGAAACTTTCTGAGAGTTCGGACGATGAGTATTCCAATGGTTACAATGAGGTCAATAGTAAGAATTACAGAGATCTTGAGAGCTTTCAAAAAGCACAACTTAGAAATAAGGTATGATTGAAACATAAAACGTTTATTTATTATATTGACAATCAGTTATTATATTCATGATGTTTCTAACTCGTTTCGTCAACGCCGTTTTTATAATTATATCTAACCTTCAACTTCTATTCAAAGTGTTTTTTATTATTAATATGTATATTTTATGTAACTAGATAATAGCCAGCATGCGTTTCATTTCTATATAGTCTGTGTCTGTCATGTAATAGCAGAAGTCCAAGAAAAAGAAGAACTAGTTAAAAGTAAAACGTAATTGTAAGATCGACGCGTAAACGTTTACATTGCGGAAATAAATATTTATTTCTATATGTAAGTCGTGTTGTTTCAGCTTAAACGCGCCGGTGGAAGTATAAATATTGCGACATCTTCAAGCGCCCCAGAGAGTCGCAGCAGCAGTCGGCGTCAGCTCGTGATGCACAACAAGGCACCAATGTGGAATGAGAACAGTCAAGTCTACCAGCTGGACTTTGGAGGACGTGTAACTCAGGAATCAGCCAAGAATTTCCAAATTGAGTATCATGGCAAACAAGTAAGAAAAAATAAGTCTATTTACTACAATATGCAAACTTAATTAGTTCTCGGGCCGCTGAGTTGTATTAAACTAAAGTAGCTTGCAAGACCAGATTGTTAGTCTAATTCAGTAATTATTGCAGATAAAATGGCGCCAAAAACATTACTCCCGCTAGGGGAGTACGTTGGTAAAGTTTCAAAGGGTTTTTGAAAAAAACCTTTTCTGTTGTAATTAATGCTAATAAATTGTAAATAAAAATCGTGAGGGACAGAATTAATTATAAGGCTATGCATGTATGGTACTTAAAGATAACATTTCTGTGGTTACAGGTAATGCAGTTTGGTCGCATTGACGGCAACGCATATACACTTGACTTCCAATATCCATTCTCAGCTCTGCAAGCTTTCGCTGTTGCTTTAGCGAATGTAACGCAAAGACTGAAATGAGCACTCGCCGTCAGTTACAGCAAGCGGTTACGATCCTATGGTTTTTATAATCGTTGCGGTGCGTAAATTATTTTTAACAAACCCGCGGCTGTACAGGTACACATACATATATGAGGACAATCGGACTCCATTTTGTGCAGTGATTTGTGTCGAATTGGTTTTGCTTTTATCCGATTTCTATATAGTTTTATCTAATTCTTCGATGCTAAATAAAACATTACATGTGTAAAAAATACTATTACATGAAAAAATGTTGATTTTATATCAAAAGTACTGATTGTAAGATATTCTTTTATAGTAGGTTAACATGATAGCCATGATAAAAAGTCCTCCCGTCGCAGACTGTAAATAAACTAATATTTTAGCTCACAATTAATGATTGATAGCTTACTTCGCATTTAGATCTTTGGTCTATGAGAAAAATTAATCAAATATTTTTACACTTACCTAGATACACGAATAGATAGTCACGACGAAATTTTAACTATTATTTTATATTTGGATAGTCTCCTTAGAGACTCGTTGACTAAGAATCGTTTCTAAAATAGTCCTAAATAGCTCTACAAAGTGAATATTCTTACTGATCGTGAGAAGTTTATAATTACCAGAAATTTGACTTTATAATTATAAACTTAATGGTGACTATGGTACGAGCCTAGTTAGTTAATAATTTTATTAACATTTTAATGTTGTTACTTATTTTTCATGTGGCCTTTCATTATTTTGTTAAGGTAGTGTAATATTAAAGTAACAATAGTATCCACAATTGTTGTATTAAACTTTTGTCATGCACTTGACATGAATTCAATGTTGTTTTATATGTTGTTGCACTAAAATAAATTCATTTAGTGTACGATGTTTATTGTTTACGTGAATAGACTATCAATGTCATATTTTAGATTGTACTGATTTTACTGAGACCTTATTTATTTTAAGATTTTGGCCTATAAAATAATATGCCTTTGATCGTTTACTTGAAATGTTAAGAGCAATTAAACTTCCACCTCTATGAATATGGTCATTAACATTTTAAATATTTGTCCATTTATGCTAGTTTTATAAGGTTTTCGGGGGATTACAATATTTACGTCGTTGTTGTGTTATAAATTGTCGTTTAATATTTATAATTCAAATCTTAGTATTATGTGTCCGTTGTAAACATTATATTATTATCCGTAGATAATAAAAAAATCATGACATACATATATTGTACATACATTATAACTTATCGGAATTTTAGTTAAGATTTTCAAACTTAGTCACACCATGGCGATACTTTCTATCTCAAATAACTGTGTATAATTTTATACAAAAAATATTTCATAACTCACAGGGATTGAGATGATGTGTATTTAATAATTACTGTAACTTGAAATAAATTTAGAAAAATCTTTTTTTCATATGACAAGGAAGGAGTTTAAATTGTTGTTTTTTTATGATTATACATATCTATAGTTAATTCATAATGTCGTTTGATTAAATACTTATTTAGTGATATTGAAATTTAATCATGTTTTTCACACATTTATTTAAAGACTGCTCTTCGATATTAATGAAAATATTATCGTGTTACTTCTGATAATTTCTATTGATAATTTGCTGCAATTAATTTATAAGTTTAAAATATTTTAATAATGTTTAATCTGTGTTAGCGAATAAATGTGATGTAAAAGCTAGTAATTCGTTTTGTTTGCTCAAAATAGTGTTGTTTTTTTACTTGGATGTTAAAGTATATGTTGTGAGTCCAAACGCTTTTTTATTGAAATGTCATTTATATATAACCATAGCAAAAGTGTAAATAAAACTATTCTCGGAATAAAACCAATTTGTTTTATTTTAAAAATATAATACATTAAAGAAAAAAGGGGAAAACCTTAAAAAGTAAAATTGTTGACTTGTTTATTTTTAACAGCTAGAAAAGTTTATTTGAAAACAATAAGTTAATTTAGTGACTGTAGATAAAAATACAGTATTAATTATGTATATTTATAAAAACACGTATTACTTTATTACGCTTTACGTGCTTACCGAGGCATGGGAGTGCACATACATCCAACTTCCAAACTCCGGGCTGTTACTGAAAAAATTCGATAGACAAATCCAATAACTTTTTATCGGGTCGATCTGGAGATTGAACCCAGGACCTCGGGATCTGCGGCCTATATCTAGCCATTAGTCCAACGAGGCAGTTAATTGGTGATTTTAAACAAGTTCATTATTAAAATTATTTCTTTCTGTGTGTCTAAAAGCGCTGAATTTGTTTCATTAATTAAGAACATAGTGAATTATAAAAGCAAGGAAATTAATATACTTACAAGACCAAACAAGAAAGTGTTATGTCTATATACCACTTTCTTGTTTGGCCTTGTAAGTGTGTATACCTATATTTTAATTAATAACATTACAAAATAGTTCTAATACCTAATTATCCTGTTGCTACATTTACGTTGAGGCCACAATTTATTGCTAGCATAACATTTTAAAATTCCCGCGTATTTTTGTTGGGTAATCAAAATGGCGAATCGTGGTGCTTGCTACTCACCACTGCTTTAGAATTTATTATTTTAATATAAGTAATCATTTTACAAATTATAATATAATATTATGAAATAAAAGATTATAATTGGACTCAGTTATGCCAAAGTGTACTCGATACACAATTATTGAAGAATATGAAGTTATCCAACAAACAATTTTGTATTTCTAATTGCTTTTTTGTCAATGTTTCTCATGCTGCTTCCTTTTTTTATAAAAACAAGTCTATTAGACAAACAGCATTGGGTAGTCCATGGGCCGAAGAGTACATAGGCTTCTTTTCCGAAAAGGTGCATGAGAGCAAAACCAAGTATACTCTATTCCAATCGAAGAAGGAGTAAAGAGAAACAAATCTTAGATATACATATTCCATGCGATTTGCGCCGCTGTATTATGCACTACAAACAGTTCTTGATTTATTTACCTTGATTTATAATACAACACGATTCCACTTCACCTGTTATAACAACTTTAATTTAAATTCCAAATATCTGATTACAACTTTGCAACATTGAAAACATAATTTTTTCACGAATCCCTAGAGAAATCATAGATTATTGAATGTCAAAGTTGTTACCAATGATATCGCGTTAATTCGTTGTCAAAGCCGTTTATTTGTCTTTTCTCTTCTTCTGGTTAGAATAGGCAGTACATAAAAACATTTTGCTGTATACAGTTTGGCATACCTGTACCACATTCGGATTTATTTGTTGGGTTTCCACCATTTCTTATGATACTCATTTATTTGAACTACATAATAATTTTGATAATTATCACGAAATACTAGTTTCAATTTAAGTATATGTATTTTACCTAAAGTATATAATAAACTAGATATTTTAAACAATAGTGCTGATATGAAGAAAAAAAATCTATATAAAACAAATAAGGTTAACTCTTGTTTTTGTCTTTCAACGAAACAAAGTTATATAACAATAGAAGTAAACATCCTGGCTTCAGTGATTTTATCGTATTTATCATAATCAAACAAAACGAAGAAGGAATAAATAAACTTCACCCTTAATCATTCATGATCATTATTTTTAGGTGCATGTGTGTATGTATTCTACAAATATAATAAAAATAATTTCCCATAACAAATAATCTATTTGTCGGAATTGTTAGAGCCATGTTAAAACATCTGGTGCTAATTTAAGCACAAAATCTTTTGTTATTCACTGTCACTGCTCTGCCCTGGAACGTAATCTACATCATCCTCATCATCTTCTTCAGAAATTTCTAAATCATCCAGATCTTGGAAAAGCGATTCATCAACTTTTACTGCATCGCCTGAAAAAGATATTTGAATATTACTGCTATATTTGAGTTAATTCGCTTTGAAAAATTTACTTCAAAATGAATCCATCAAATATGAGTATAATGTGAAAATAAGAACAGATTACCTAATTTATTTCTTTAAATAACTCTTTTCACAAAGTAACACAAAATTTAATCGACTTTAGAAATAAGAGTAGTTTTTATAATATTTTTTGCTATAATAATTTTTTTTTTATTATAAATTAAAAACTTTCGTTAATCTATTAACATATGAAACAAAAAAAAATAAGATAAACAAAATATGTAGTACAACACTACATACATTTGAAAACATTATTTCCAATAGATATTGTGTTATATTATTTATTTTCTAACTATTCTTCATTGACAGTAGGAAGATGTTCTATCCATAGTTATGAACACACTTCACCATAAACCAATCACTATGTAAATGTAAGTAGTATGAGTCTCACCATCTTCGAGGAATTTGAGATCAGATTCATTGAGCGTAGTGTCTCTCAAGAATAGTTCCTTGCCCGTTAATTTATTCTTATCTTTCCCTTCCTTTTCTCTCTTTGCTGGTATACCCATATCTATTTCAAACTGTTTTCTCCATGCAAGGAATGATTCTACAGTCACTCTTGTTCCTTCAAATCTTTTCTAAAAACATATACAATATAAAATACTGATTACTAATATAAAAAAATGTATTTACTTAAATTTAAAAACGACAAGCGAATAAAATTAAATATCAAACCATGATTCAACTAAACGCATTTAGCGTGCCAAGGTGATTAATAGTTGTGCAAAAACTTATGGTTCATAAAGTATTGTCTAAGACTAATTTAATTCTATAAATAGATTAAGATAGATTTATAAATAAACTCATCTGAATTACTATTAGTGTTATTAGGAATAAAATATTTGGGCATTATTAAATATTTATACCAATTCTGCTTCTTCATCTGCCTTTTTTTTAGCAAGAACCTCTTCTTCTCTTTCTTTTTTGATGCTGTCCCATTTCACATTAAGCCATTCCTGTCCCGCTGATACCAGTGTAAAAACCATAACCATCCCCAGATTTTCTTGAGCCTGTAATATAGGATGAAATGTAAATTTTCTAATTTGATTTCTACATATCCATTTTCTTTGATTCATGAATCAAGAATGATGATAAATATTAACAAAAACAACAAAATATATGTTTTTTAAAAAACATTTAATAGACGCTGTCAAATATCATATATCAATTTAATATTAATAATCTACCTTTTTTATTAAAATAGGTAGACGAACTGGCAAATATTCTATATAGTCACCAATAATCAACCATCTCTTACTATATCAATACACTACCTGTCACCAATCTTGGGAACTAAGATGTTTTGTCTCTTGAGCCTGTAGTTATACTGGTTAACTCAACTTTGTAACCAGAATCAACAATACTAAGTATTGCTTGATGGAAGAATATGCGATGAGTGGGTGGTACCTACCCAGACAGCTTACAGAAAGCCCCACCTCTGAGTAAACAGAGGTAGAAAATAAAACAAGATATTGAGTAACCTGATAAATGATATATATAACCTATAACTACTTGTAGGTAGTGTACAATATATAAATAATTTACTTGTTCCATTAGATGATTATACAGTTCAGTCTTGTCAACGATTTCATCAAAACTTTCATCCGTATTTATTTCTACTAAGGGTAATTCTTCTGGATATTTTAATGTGTATGTAAATACCAACTGACATGCTAATCCTTCACCATCATCATACTCTTCCGATTTTATAGGTATGCTAAACTTGTGCATTGGTTCTTTCTGTAAAACTACAAAAATATTTTTTAATATTTGACTTTTTATTACATGTAAAAAATAACTTAAAAACATCATTTACTTTGCATATCCCCATAGTATATTGAGTCTAATGCCTCCACTTCACTTGTCTGTTCATAATTGTAGTCCATGATTTATACTATGCAATACAATGTGGCCTTACTTTATTCGTTTTTATTTGTTACTCATATGAATAACCTATTTTAACATAACCAAAATCCAATTTAAAATACAAGGAGTTAAGAGTAGGTTATTCGACAACCATAATATGTCAAATGTCAAATAAGAAATGTCAATTTTGACAATAATCAATGAACGTAGGCTGCTAAGTTTTATAATGTTTCAACAAAAATATAAGTATACTATTCTTATTAAAAATATGCATTTTATTTATAGCAAGAAGGTGGTAGCTTGCCTGCTGGAAAGTTAACATTGATTTTGTGAAAACTAAGAAGCTTTTACTATCATGATATCTATTTATCATAAAAACGATATTAATAATAATATTTGTTTATAATAATTAAAGAATAAAGTAGCAAATTTGGGCAACATGTAAACAAATTAATGATTAACTATTACGATAACAATGTGAAATCATCAAACGTACCTATAGATTAACTTTGATTGATTTTCAATAGGGCGCGCGGGAAAACACATTGGCAAATCAAGAACGTAGTTACTCAATTTAATGTTGTTGGATACTTTCTTTAATCTGTAATGGTGATTGATCATTACACTTTGTAATCGCAATCATTAATTTTAAAAACCTATTTGTCAGTGTCAATAATAATTGTCAGATGTCAGACACTTCGCTTTGAAGAGCAAGTATAAAACTATAAACAAAAGTGAATTTTGTGTGCAACTCATGCTCATTTCATGTATTAGTAATTGATTCATTTATTTACACAATTGTCATCTTTCTACAGAAAAAAATCTAAAATAACGTATTAACTTCGAATTTTAATCTAAATCGATGGAATCGCTAGACAAATTGCAACCTGCGGTTCCACAGGAAAATAAAGAACAAGAGTTAGTTGTACCCGTAGATATAATATTGTTTAAATTTTAGGGCAGTTAAATAAAATATTTTCTTTTGCAGAATCGCTAGTCCAAAGAAAACATTGGATAATGAATATGCAGAATTACAGGAACAAATAATAGCTAACTTACAAAAACCAAACTTACCAAATATAAACGTTCCCGAAAAAATTATCATTTGCTTAGATGTCTGCTATGATGACCAGAATGCTCTATTCAGACTCGGTGATGGCACAACTTACACTCCGATAAATATGTTTAAGCGAGTCTTGGACTTTTTCATACATTCTAAACATGCTATAAACAAAAGAACAGAATTTGCTCTGATAATTTTAAAAGATGCTGTACCTTATTTTGTACAAAATTTTACTAACAATCTTAAGGATATACTAAGTGCTATTGATTATGTTAATGCAGAAGAAAGCAAATCTGAAAACTTTGATTTTCAAAAATTATTTGAGATTTTGAAACAAGAAGTGGAAATTCCTGAATATAAGCAATCTGACTGTATTATTCCACCACCATATATTGTACGCATGATTGTGTTGTTTACTCGTTCTAATTGTATTCCTCTCATTTCTCAAGAAGATTCGTACTTTAACTTCCTTAAGAAACATTTATATTTTTATATTGATATTTTGCTTGCCCATGAGGAAGATTGTGCACTATACAAATGTGCAGATGTTTATGATTCTCTTCAAGATCTAGATAATGGCTATTCATATGTATTTGAAGTATCTAAGAATGCAACAAAAATTCATGATTGTATAGCAAAATTGTTGGCACATCCTTTACAACGACCCCTACAAAAAAATACAAATTATAACTTCTCATCAAAATTTTAATTTTGTTTAACTGCACTGTAAATAATAAGTTATAGTAATAATTAAAATGTATGAATAGTATTTTTCTTACTCATAAAGATCTTTTTAAGTGATTAAAAAATATGATAACTTGAAATCAGTTTTATTTATTATTGTGCCATCTAGGTATATTTACTATGTGACAGTAAAAGTAATTTTTTATCAACCCTGAAAATCTGTTCAAATAAAAAGTATTATCATATCATGTGTGGCTAGAAGATATGTAGCTTAACTAAAAATTCCAGTTTCAAACCTAGGTAACTGACTTTTCCTGTGTTTTTGCTATTGGTTTTTATAAAGTATCTCATACTTGGTCATTTTTAACAAACCTGCACAAACTGGTTCCAGTTCTACTTTATGTGTATCCATCAATCCTCATTGAAGCAATATGGTGCAATAAGCTTCTAGGCTTCTTAAGAGAGGAGGCCTTAGCCCAGTATGGGGATTTACTGCTGTTACTTTTCTATTTAGGCCTAGTTAGTAAAAAAAATTAAGATCACAATCAAGTAACTATCATTTAAAATTATGAATATGACAAAACCTCTACTCAATGCCTAATTTAATATATTTTAATCATTCTTATTGCAATCGAAAATCCACAAAGATAAAATTAAACTGTTTCATGTAAGTATGTAATATTTTAGAACTTATTTAGTTAGAATTATTTTGTTGATATGACTTAATTATTTTGTAATAAGAGCATTAAATCTATTAAAACCAACTCATCCAAACCAAAGAAATGGTAAATGATTTTATGTTTGCGTCCGAATTGACTCAAAAATGTTGCTTTTATTTTAGTTATTTAGGGTATTTAATAACTGCTTTAATATATGTATGAAGTGCATTTAATTTTTTCTTATATAAACTTGGGAAGATAATGACTTTTTATTATTTATATCCTATTAACTTAATAAAGACACAAAAATTTTAAAAGCTCTAGGCAAACAGTTTATTTCAAACAAAATAAAAGTAATCAATCTACACATTTTCGTAAATAATAAAAAATAAAAGTAAATTGCAAATAAAACTTAAAAAACAATGATTTATTGACAATTTGTTTAGGCAATTTAGTTTTAGAGTAGTAGTGTAGTATAAAGTTATATTTGCTTTGCCACTAATATACTCCATGTATCTACATTTATTTTTTATTATATAATGTAAATTTGATCATAAAAAAATAAAGTGTAATAAACAAATAATTGTACAAGCTTCAACAGCAACTCAACATAATATGCTTACTGATATTCATCATACTTTAATTGCAGTATGATGTTATCTTGAAAAAATCAAGTAAATAATTAATAAAGCCCGATTTATGAAAGTTGTTTTAAAATAGTATACATTATAGTGTTTTTCAGATTCCTTCGATTTTTTTTAAATTATAATTAATATACAATTTCAAGATTTTGATATCCTAGGCTTAAGTTACATGAGCCCCAAGATTTGACACTGGTTGATTTATATAAGAAATAAATAACTTCACTTATCAGTCTCAACACTTTAAAATCTATTTACAATATTGTTATAAATTCACCCTAAGTCAAGTAACATACTGATTACACCTAAGTGAAAGCATTAAAGCATAACTTATCCAAAGTAAGTAAATATTTTATCACAACAGAATGTTCTGTTATAATTAATTTTGTAACAACAAACAAATGGAATGATAAATAATTTTTACATCATATTATTATTATATGAAATTCATGTTTAAATTTTAAATAGAGAGAACATTTAAAGCATATAAACCTCTAGCCTAATGCCATTAATGAATTAACCATAATCGATTAAGTATGAAATTTACAAAAAAAAATATAAATAGCATCATTATGCATTATGAATGACTCAAGACCATATCTCATGATTTTTCTACCTTTACTTATTGAATTAACATTTAATAGAGCATTACTTTTTAGAATATCAATATATTGGGGCAAATTACTTTAAACTAATGCATAATTTTAAAGTAATAATACTTTTTGATAAGCACATACATTTTATGGTTTCTTTTCACAATATAGAACATTACAATATAATTTATGTAGTTTTAAAGTGTAAGCTTCAACTGTAGAACATCATTTCCTTCAGTGCTTTTTCATTTGCATAGAATGAAATCTTAAAAGCGATTATTGAAGGAAGACAAGACTAGATGAGTAGGCTATATTATAAATTGCATACTCATTTAAAAAAAATACTTATTTTATGGTGTTACTCAATTTTATATGTAAGAAACAAAATAAAGAATATCAATTTAATAATAACTACATCCAAAAACAAACAGAGTACTCTAAAAAGGTTTTTTTGAAATAATAACATTTCTGCAAATTTGAAAAACTGATAACCAAATAAATATGAAAAATTCAAGGGCTATGAATTTATGGTGATCGTTTTTTTTTTAATGAGCAATAAAGATACTGATCGGTGTATGTCACCATAAAAATGGTTACCACTAGATTTTAATTAAGTTATTGTAATTTTGTGCATCTGTCCAAACTAGTTAGTTACCAGTAATGGAATGTAGTGTGTATATACCATTCAGTCTTATGGCCGAGTTGAATTAATATTTTGTCTTAAAAAAGTTACAATTCACAAAAAAAATATTGAAGATTTTTTTAAATCTTATTTAATAACATTTGCTTCCATTCAGCTGAACTATTCCATATAGACAATTGAGTGTTTCCTCGGAGATGATTATATTTAATATAAATATCTATATTTACTTTATAACATTGATATTAGCTTTTTTAAAGTATTCTGAAATGCTTAAAAATCCTTTTCACTACAGTGATAAATATAAAATTGATACTAAATATAACATTATACAGATCATAAATTAAATTCAAGAGAAATAAAAAATAACAACTTACACATTAATTTTATAATCGATTGCAATACCTTTTATATATAAATTACTTGTAAACATATATATGTTGAGATTAAAAGGAATTTTATGTGATTTAACAACACAACTATATATTTTGTTTTAATTTTGTTACAGACTAGCACAGGGGATTTCCGTTGAGCTCTTGCTGCATCAAAATTATATCACTGTAGAAGTTATATATTTATAAGTTTTAATTTACCTTTAAAGAATTAGTTAATGTCAATTTACATATCATTTTATTACTTCATCCTACCAATATATCACTTTTTAAAATGTTTATTGCATGTGTAAGATTATAGTTTTACTAGGGTGACTCTAAAATTTTGTAAAAGTGAGGTATTTTTACCATCCCTCTTTTGTATTATTATACTTGCTTTAATAACAACTTGATATCCGTTAATAATGAAAGATAATAAGAGTCACTTAGATTCTGACTTCAGTAATAATGAAAACACATTAAATCACTATACACACATTCATTAACACTGAATTTAGGTGGGCATCGTCTGTGACACTTTGGTTTCACTCTCACGCGCACTTATGTTGCCATTATGATCGAAAATGGGCAATCCATTTATCACTATTGATCAAACACGCGAAACACGCTCGCTTGTGAGTTAATATACATATATATGTAGTACTACATCATTAATCAATCCAACCGTAGCTTGTGTTAGGAGAACGGGGCGAGCGAGAGGGGTTCGCACGAGGTGCGCGGGAGGGGTGATAGCATCAGAGCACGCAGGCGGCAAACAATGCCATGGCGCGTCAGGGCGGCGGGTTCTGCGCATGTTGTGCATGCGACGCTGTGCGTTCGGGAAGCGCGGGCGCGTTTTCTTCGGCCCCCGCACCGCCACCACGCATCCGCATCACGTATGCGTAAGTGCGATACCTCTTAATCTGTTAAGTTGAATAAAATATTAAAGTGATTAATTATAAATATTAAATATATTAAAATGTTTTCTCAGAACTATTGAGATATTATCTCGGACAAGCGATACCTCATGCACGAGGTAATGATCTTTATCGCGATGAGCGTGTGGATGATCGCGCGCATGCCTCAGAGCCGCCAACTCCTCTTCCAGGCGCGCAGCTCGCTCTTCGTGGTCCGCTAGCTGCTCCCGCTATAAACAATATTGGCAATAAATGTTGACTATTTCGTGTTACACATACAATTAATTTGTTTATTCAAATAATAAAAATTTCAACCATAGATAATTTGGTGTGTGTGCAAGGCAACAGAGGTCGTTGGAACTTGCGTTGCGAACCCACAGCTCCAGCTAGTGGGGGCGCGGAGTATGCCGCGCAGACGAAGTTTATAGTCTCCACCCATGAGCACAGCTCTTTTGAGTCACTGGAATATTATAATGTCGTGTGTGTTTAATATACATAACATGAATTAAATTTTCAATTATAAATAGATTAAACCATATATGATCTTTCGCCGTTATACTTTACTAAGCTATTTTTACCTTGTTTGAAAAAGATATTCTGCTTGATCGGCAGTTTGTAATCTGAATACATGTTGTTTTTTTGTGTAGTCCGTGGCTTTCGTTGCTAGCGCGTGATGTATTCTGCAAAGATTTAAAAATAAATTACACCAATATAAACAAGTATTATTCATTTTATTATTTTTCTACTGTTTAATTTTACTATTTTTTATTTTGGCTTTGTAATCTAATTATAGTCATTGTTTACCTGATTGCGTTGTGTAGGTTGTCTGACATTTGACTCCGCCGGAAACCATGTTCATCTTTGTGCAGGTATAGGACTAGATCTCGCAAAGTACAGTAGAACATTTTCCAACCTCGTCGACCAAAAGGTGCTAAAACAATAATACTACGTAAGACTAGACGTCAATAAAATATTTCACTTGCACTTTGTTTACCTGACAACAATATTCAATCTACAGGTTTTATAAAATAAAGTTATGCCAACAATTAGACTTGCTCGTAAATGAAACCATTTCAAAACTGGTGGGATCACCACTCTATGAATTAGAGATTTTTTTTTAAATTAATTTTATCAAATTAAATATATTATATTATTAGACAATTTCAAAATTATGCAAAACTTACTCTTTTTTCCGTTAGCGTCAAAGCAACATTTCCGCATAACATAGCCTTTTTTGTACTCGATAGCGCGACTTTGGTCAGGCAAGTCCAGGAAAGGGTTACTACCCACCGGCGCAGAGGAACGGTTTTCACCGCTAGAAGGAGCCACCTCCACGTCACTGTATCACATAAATGCATAACGTAATAGACCCAATCATTATTAGTGGGTAAATGAAATTTTATATATCGTAGGGACAATATAAAATTATCTCTAATTAAGGATAATTAATTAAAGAAACGACTTACAGTGCCCACTGTAGCGGCTGGTTGCGTATCGCGTGGTAGAGATGCTTGAGGGTGTCCCGCGGGAAGTTGTCTCCGTCGTTGAGCTCGGCGAGGTTCTCGATGAACTCCGCGCACGACATGCGGCGGAACGTGCCGCCGCCGCCGCACCCGTGCAGGTCCGTGTTCAGCAGCATTATAGCGCAGGTCAGCGTGTGGACCGCGTCTGATGATAACAATTACAATATTTTTATCAATATATATATAACAACACTACTAAAATCGATTATGTGAAATTAATACATGTCTTTAACCTGACGTGTAACAAATTCTTTAGTAAAAACGTTATTTGTAATCACATAATGTAAAGCTACCTTGCGAATTGAAAGCCCCAGGGTTACACTCGAGGTATCGACGAGAGAAATGTACGAGGACTCGTTCTCTTTCCTGTGTCTCGCCGCTAAGTGCGAAACGAGCTAAGAATGTCCTCAACGCCTCGTCCAGCGTCGTACCGCTGAATTCAAAGTGTTTCACATACTCTTCCGCTACGGCTCGCGAGAATTCATTGCTGAAAGAGAAAAGGTTTACTATTGAGCTTGATTAAAACAAACATTATAAAATATCCATTTAGGAAAAAATCTCAATAAAGTTGAAATATAATAAATATATATATTTTTAAATATAATTATAGGTCTTACTTTTTACTTAAATGCCTCGACACATCTGACTTCTTGAACCCATCGAGGTGATACAGTCGTTTGGCGAGTCGCTCGGCGGAGGGTATGTCTACGGCCTTCGGACTGTAGTGGAACGAATGCAGCGAGTCTCCGTCCGAGCCCTCGTCGGATCCGGCGTCTGACCCGCTGCACAACTCCTGAAACACAAACATTTTTCACCATATTACATTGGTTTTCGGGTTCACAAATTTGTTTACATACTTATTATTCACTATTCAGTTAAAATACTCGTAAATGTCTAAATACGTGGTTGCGTAGCTAATATACTTATTAGTTTCACATTCACGTCATGCTCCTCACCTGATAGCCTTGATTTTCGGGCGAGTTGTGTCCATTTTCTTTACCATTTTGTGCGTAGTTACTATTGTTATTATTATTTACATTATCATTCGTATTCGCGTTCTGTTTCTCTGGCCCCTTCACTTGTATGACTATTCTATAGTCCTTACTGTGATCTCCGTTGAGCGTGACGTCGCTTCCGTGATCTGAGTAGGTAGAATTTGACTTTGCTCTTTTGTGGCAGGGTTCGGAGACTAGTATTGTGGAATCGGAGTCGGACGGGTCGGATAGTTCCATTCTGGGACATTCCCTGCCCGTGTCGAACATGTCGTCTTGATCTTGATAATCCGGACTAGATATATTTGATACCGCTTCCGATAAACTCATATCACCTGAAACGAGATATAATCGTTATTTGTATATTTACGTCAATGTTACATTCGACCGGGAACTTCGGATAAAAGGTATTTCTCAGTAGTCACGCCAAGTCAGGGTGCTACAATTGTTACAGAGTGTACAAATTTGTACACTACTATATTTCCTACCCATACATGAAATGTTATCCCTAGTGGCTGAAGTTACAACAATTTGAGGTAAAAAGTACTGATGAGGTGGGAATCACCTAGACGTGCTTGCTCCAAGTGCTAACGCCGTGATTGTTTTCTTGTGCACATTGTGCTACAAGGCTGCACATCCCGAGGTCCTGGGTTCAAGCCTCAGGTTGGGTAAATAAATAAGTTACTAGGGTTTTTGTCTAGATATCTTTACTATCAGGCCAGTTTGGATGTCGGCAGTGGTGGCGAGAGAGGCGGTGAGCGTACCGTTGAGCGGGCGGTGGTGGTGCGGCGCCAGCGCGGCGCGGTGCGGCGGCGTGGCGCGCGGCGACAGCGCCGACCACGACGCCGACGTCGGCGACAGCGGGGACGACGACCTGCGCACGGACCGTCAATACTTAACGCCGTCATTTACTTAAACGACTCTTGCGACACTCGCGGCTCGGGTGGAGTCGCTCTAATCGACTCTGCCGGAACTACACGGCCGCCACATATCACATAACACTACAAAACATTTATCCAAAAGGCGTATGTTACTACACTTGCATTATAGCGATTGGAGAAATAATGGGGGGGGGGGCGGTGAGTCACCGTGGATTGAGCTATCTATAGCTTTCTTTATTATCTACAACTACTGTCTCGTTTATTTCGATACGTGACAAAGTACAATTATTAATATATAAAATTTCAATAGTCGCAACTAACCGCTGTGATATTCCATCTGAGATGGAGGTCGAATTCGATGTGGCTGCCGATCCGTTACATTGAGATATCGGTGCATTGTACGTCCATACGATCCTAAGGATAATGTACAAGATAATTAAATTGATTGGTATTTTTTAAGTATACTCTAAATACCTTAGTTCTCCTGAGCGAAGTTTCGATGTGAACTATCTGTTCAACTTCCCTTGTGTGCATTCGTATATCTTCCAGTATGCTTGTTTCAACAATAAAAACTGCCAGACTTTTAAAACATGGCGCGGGTGGAAACAAAATCCGTTGCATATTTTATATTTATAAGACTATCTTTTTTTTCATTTCATACAAGTAAGAAAAAAAATTGTGCATCTTGTTTTACTATTAATCTCCTTCGATAGTTTGTAGTTAAATTTAAAAATAAAAACAATTATCCTCAAAAAAAATATGAAGCCAATTGAAAATAATCAATTGTGAACAAGGCAATTTCTCCTTTATATCCTCAGAGCACGTACCTGTCGCGCTCGTCGGAGTCGGAGCGCGGCGCGGGCGTGGCGGAGTCGGGCCGCGCGTCCAGCAGCGTGTTCAGCGATGACGTCACGTCCTCCTCCATGTCCACCGCCACCGCGCTCAGCGACGACTCCTTCTGGAACTTACGGCGCTCTCTTAACAACATGCCAGATTCATGTGAACATCCTGACTCGGTCGGTTCATCATTCTCGTTGTATCACTTGATTTACACAATTTTAATTACAAAAAATAAATTGAACAGTATCGATAAGTTACTATTATTATTTCGAATCTAAATGATTTACTAGAACGTAGTATAACGTTGCAGGTCTGGTTATTTTAAGGCTTCCCCTTGGTTTATAAATAGACAAAATGTGTCCTACATTTGAATGTTTGAGCATAGAAGTAACAGCCTGTGAATCTCCCACTGCTAGGCTAAAGGCCTCTTCTCCTCTTTTTTTTTTTTTGAGGAGAACGTTTGGAGCTTATTCCACAACGCTGCTCCAATGCGGGTTGGTAGAATACACATGTGGCATGATATGTGAATGAAATTAGACACATGCAGGTTTCCTCACGATGTTTTCCTTCACCGTTAAGCACGAAATGAATTTTAAACACAAATTAAGCACATGAAAATTCAGTCGTGCTTGCCCGGGTTTGAACCGACGATCATCGGTTAAGATTCACGCTTTCTAACCACTAGGCCATCTCGACTCTTAGAAGTACATAATATAATTGCATAGAAGTACATAATATAATTGAAGCGTTAGCATTTAATTGTATGATAATGATTAAAAACATCTGTCTCTCTCGCTGCCCCAACGGCGAGTACGAGACAATGCGTACAGCGTATTTTATTTTCATATTCAGTTGACAGGTCTGTGTCTTAGCGCAACCTCCTTGTTAAAAAATCTTACCAAATGTTGGGCTTCATCTCAAGGCAAGGTACTGACTTTAGGAACCCTAATACACACATTATACTTTATAATGCTTACGTTCGGTCACACTTGGAATATGCATCGACTGTATGGAATCCATGTTATGCTAAGTATATTCAAGCAATCGAAACAATTCAAAATAAATTTCTTGAAAAATTAAAATATAAATTTGGTCACGATTTGCCTACTCTACTGTCCTTGAAAACTAGACGAGAACATAGAGACCAATTGTTTATATTTAAAATTATTAACAGCCTTATAGATTCGCCTTATCTCCTAAATAAAATATTATTTAACTGTCCTCGCTTAAGTGCTCGGTACAAAGCCACTTTCGCAACTCCAAATCATCAAACAAATTATTACAAAAATAGTTTTATAGTAAGATCGTGTAGCAACTATAACGATAAATATAACCACATAGATTTGTTCAGCGGCGGTCTCGGTAAGTTTAACTCGATACTTAAAAATAATTAGATTAAGATTTGTTATTAACTTTTTTTTTTTTTTCCTTTTTCATATTTCACATGATATAGGTTTGGTTTATATACATTTTTTACACTTGTTAGTTTTTTTTTTTTTTTTTTAATTACCATACATTTAATTTTACTGTTTTATCTATTTTATATATATGTTCACTTCCAGATTAATTATTTGTGGAAACTGTATTGGCATGTGTGTTATTTAAGGTTTTTATAAGTTTTATGTAATATAAAATATGCTGTTTGTTTCACTTACTTACAAATAAACAAAATAAACAAAAATCCTGTGTTAGGCGATGACGCTGTGTGATGTATGAATTCGTTACGTGAGGCTGTTCGTCAATTTAAAAAAAAAATATTTCCACGAAAGCGATTATTTTCATTTAATATTAGCTGGTGTTCGAATCATCAAAAATGTTTACGTACACGGTGTCGTGGTTAATATACATTTTTTGAATATTAATAATATTTTTTTAAACGATATTTTTATGAGACGCGTAATTCGTCAAAAGTAAACACGATAAGAACTTTTTTACTGTTATTGCGGTATTAGTCATAACTGAATTAATTGAAGCTACTACGGCCAGTCACAGTTCATCTTAACTACAACGCATTATTAATAGCAACGATTAAGATCGAAACAAGTTTTACAAGAAAACGTTGCCACCGTAGTTTTTAATGTCGTTTCGTTAGAATATTTGTCTAATGTATAATAAATAAATTGACGTAGCTAACGTTAACGAGTCAGACGTTTATTATAATGACTTAATGAAAGATAGTGACGAAGTCACGTCGCGCTTTACGAATTGAGTGCGCATTGTTATTATTCATTAATTATTCATAAAGAGATAAGAAACCAAAGTATGAAACAATAAAAACAAGACACGTCAAACGTCACAAATACAATTTCGATCGTTACTACGACCTTACTTTGAGATAAATTATTTATCCTTAAGACATATATTAACCTTCAATTATATTAATTTAAAGTTGTATTGAATCATTTGCGAGGAACGAAAGTTTAAAGTATCACATTAGAATTGACCCAATCGAGCTCTTTATCCGTTTACTTATTTTACGTCATCTATTTACAATAATTTTATCATTAGCAAATAATTTTTAATCCAAGTGAGTTTCGCCATTTTATACGTCGGACTCAAGTCCTCTTGAAATCTAAACTATATATCCTTTATACCTTTTTGTGAAGATATTGCAATTTACCTGTAAGTGATCTTCTGATCTCGAAGTTCGTACGATATGTTGCGCGCGTGTCGCCATCTCGCCAGAGGCAGCATTTCCTCCCGCTGGAGACGCGGGCTGCGAGTTAAACCTGATAAAAGAAATATTAAAATACTTTGATATGGAATAATAAAATAGAATAACGATGATTTAAAATAAATAAAATGACGTACATTTTACTGGCATGGTCTCCGATGTATCCCGTATCGGGCGAAGAGTTATGACGTTGTGAGAGTTCAACACGAGCGGCCAGTCGGTTTTCACTCGGCGAGGCGGGCGTTGAATTATATCTAATGAAAGGAGAGACGATGTATCATTGAATATTAATGTAGCATTAACATAAAGCGTAGACGGGTTCTCAATGAGAGTCACCTGTGGTAGTGTGTGCGGTGTGTCGGGGCGTGGTGGTTGTGGTGCGGATGCTCAACCCGGGACAGATTGAGTATGAGGTCGCCGGTCATCATATAAGCCTCGAATTTAGGCTGAGTGACGCGCGGTCGCCGCTCGGCCCGGTCCTCCGCCAACAGCGCCTCGCAACTTTCTCCGGACTGAACACCCGACCCGTTGCTCGACGAGTTACTCGACGAGTTGCTGTTCGAATTACTCGACGGCGGTGATCCTGATCTATATAAGATTTATGCTTTACAAATTGCAATCGCCGGAGAGATTTATACGTTTCAGATCCTTCTAATTAAAAGTTTACTATATTTAAGTAAATGAAAAGAATAATAAATACGTACTTCAATTTTAATAAAAAACTTTCAGTTGCCTCACCTAAAAGAGTAACTGTCATTAACATAGTATATTCGTCACGGTTTATAATCTTTTATTATTTTACTAGCGGTGCCGCTTTACTTGCGTTAAATTTGTGTTAGCATATTTTATTTATATAGGTAGGCAGTGGGTAAATAGGCCCCCTGATGGTAAGTGGTCACCACCGCCTATATACAACGACACAGTAAGACACTAACAAACTTGGAAACTATGATTTTTGTCCGTTGTTTCTGTAGTTACTGGCTCAATCACTTATCAATCGAAATACAACGATTCGAAGTATTGCTGATTGTCGGTACAATTTGGGTTGACAGGCTGGTACCAACCTACCCAAGAGTAATATATAAAATATAATGCTTGCTTTGGTAACTTACAAATAGTAATTAACTTAAAAAAGTGCAAATACTTTGAAGTTACAGACAGACACTTGAATTTTATTTATTTGTGGACAGTCTCGTAAACTGTAGAGAAATAAAATTTTAACACGGCGATATTTTCTATAGTTCATCTCAATAAAGTTTGAACAAAGCGTAAATTAAAGATTTTCATCATTCCGTATAGAATAAAGTTTCGGTAAATATTAAGATTTATTGATTGAATCACATAACAAGTGTAGTAAGTGTTATGTTATTATTAAACTTTATCTACTTTTTGCACACTTTCACACTTTCTTAGACATAAACATTTGAAGTTTACTTACAGGCAAAAAAGTATCCAAGTTTTGGCAGTAATCGAATGGATTTGCTCAAACCGCTTGAAGTATGAATTAGAATAAAGATTCTAATTCATACTTCAAGCGGTTTGAGCAAATCCTAGCGGTTTGAGCAGTACTAAAGAGTACATTCACAAGTAATTCAAACATCGTCATTAATATTTAATTACAATTCGTTCGAAATAAAGGGCGATGAAAA
Source organism: Nymphalis io (assembly GCF_905147045.1). Taxonomy (NCBI): domain Eukaryota; kingdom Metazoa; phylum Arthropoda; class Insecta; order Lepidoptera; family Nymphalidae; genus Nymphalis; species Nymphalis io. Next base: position 4,704,718 of record NC_065893.1, on the reverse strand, counting down.
TTCTAATAAGTAGCCACGAGCATGTCGAATGTATAACCGTTTATTCTAAATATTCGATGGCTATAAAGAGCTCGCGACGCAGCTTTGCGTACATGAATCTTCCATTTCATAGATTCATTACAGTAACCGGGTCAGCGCTTTTATTAATTGCCATCACTGTCCCGCAGCCTCGCGAGCCTAAATGAAATTTCATTCATACCGATATACAAAATTGTCGTATAGAATATTGCGAATAATTGTTACACTAGCCAAAACAATCGTCCTGTTTCATGTCGTGAGTCATACATACTTCATTCAAAAAAGTAATTGTTATATGTAAACGATAAATGATAGCCGCTTAATTTCTTACAAAATGCTTTAAAGCAGTCTATTACAATGAATGAGAGTAATAAACATTATTATGTTTTTCATTTTATCTTTTTGTATTAAAAGTCAAGTATTTATTCTCCTAATCGTTTCGTTAATGTCACGTGACAGCACTTTCGTGCAAGACATTTCCTACATAGGTACGTCACTCGTTAAAAGTGTAGGGGCGAGGGTGACCGTCTGCGACACATATGGCACGGGCTATCGCTTATCGCAGTCGGATATCAGCTGTCAAACTTTAGGAGGGTCGGTATTCGATTACACCCACGACGAGGTGCGGCTAAATATAAGACCTGAGGGTATCCGACGGGAGACGTGTACAAGTAAAAATTGGTTCCAACGAACATTCGGCAACGACATTTTAAAAATAAACAACTTTTTAAATTTTGTAACTACAATCAAGCCATCCGAACAACTAAACAAAAATAAAGAAATTAGCTCATAAGATTAAACCAATAAAAACGACCTCTTACGGGAGACCTAACCCAATAAGTATTGGTATTCAAGTTTATGTTTGCTTTATTCGTCATCGGCAACTCTCATATAAATGTAACGTAAACATGCATTACTTCCCAATGCGTTATCACTGAGTTATATTTTAAATGCCTGCGAAATAATTCAATTAAGTGTAAAATAAATAATACTCACTTATCGTGTTTCGTGCGCTGGGGCCCGCTAGTGCGACGCTCTGCGGCGGCGGACAGATAGCGCCTCACGTTCGCTTTGATCTGTGGGTCTGCAACATAGTTATGATATCAGGAGATAATGCGGATGGAAAATGCAAAGGGTAGTCTTGTTTATTTCCAAATTAAATCTTTACTATCTTGCATTTTTTATTTGAAAGCATAACAGATATCGCCTTATATGTGCAATGACTCATGTCCATAAATGCAAGTACTTAGTATGCAATTTAGTCAAGTTTTTATTATTTCTTTGATTAATTCAATTAAATTCCAGTCGATACACAAAGCTTTATTGCATTATTAGATATTCGCGGGTAAGGGCACTCCAGGTCGAATCCCGAGAGTCAGCTATAAATTTAGTCGGCGTATTGCCTCTCTTATTTGTTGCGACTTATTTCGTAAATTCGACCGATCCACTCCACTCGGGGATATGCGAATTTTATTAATGGAAACCGCAAGGCTCGTATTAAATGTCATACTTCAGCCGAGTATATTTAATAAGCATTTCATTTGATGTTTTGACTGATACACTCACCCTTCTTTAACCGTAAAGTGACGGGATCCGACGATAGTCGCAAGCATTTTAGAACTGAAACAAAATAAAATTCTTCAAGTAACGACGTTTACAATCTCAACTTTTCTATCGCATTTGAGATAAATTACTTCAAAACAAGATGTTAAAATGAACAATTTTAACAAAAGTAAGGAGTTGTTTGTGGAGTTGAGGAGTTTTATTGATAAAATCTTGATTACTATCGTCGGAACGAATTTTTCTATTTTGTCCACAAAGGAGAAATGTATTTTGTGAAATAAATAAGTTTAGTCATAAAATTGTTCGAGTCAGAAGTGGATTAACCCGCGGAGTAAGTGTTAAATGTGAATTATGCGATTGCGTGTCGTGCGGACTGCGGAGTGCGGGCCGAGAGGCCGGCCATAACGCGATCATTGCATTAACCTTACTAACTCACAGATACCAAGCGGCCAAACTCGAGGTTCTAATATGTGAATTACATCTTTAATTGCGGAAAAAAAACCATATAATTGGTTATTAAGGCATTTTATCATTTGGGAGTTATTTGTTTTACCTCATATCTATCAAATAGAAAACGAATGTATGTGTTATCTCGGTATATCATTAAATATTAAAAGCCGTGTAAATATTACACGAGACTTATGGATATAACTTTCACTATCTCAGCGGAAGTTCACATAATATTCCGAAGAGTAACCATGTTCCACATCAGTTACTGTCCAATACATTGTCTTTAATGACTTCGAACTGCATGTTAATTTTTACACGTGTTATGTCGTAATAAAAACCGGTTATTTTATGGATTCATATTATTATAAAACAACAAAAAAATGTAACGTTTTATATACAAGTAAAAAGTAACATGTAAGCTTTATATAATATAGTAAGTTAAGATACGATACGTTCTCAGTGGCAACGTCAATTAGTTTCGACCAGTTATCATCGGTGAGCATGTTTTGGAGTTATATATGTCATATGTGATAAATGGCGAAACCCTTACCTTCTCGGGTTGTGAACCGGTTCACATCGGTCCCATTGACCTTGAGCAATACGTCTCCCGCTTCAACCTGTAATTAAACACGCGATTCCATTAATTCATCCCGATACGAAAAGTTCGACTTTGCGACGACGTTGAAATCTTAAGACGAATCACAATCTGTATAGAGACATAGTATCGTCTGATATGTTACTTAGTATGCGTACCACAATCATAGAATGTAAATACATAGTATTAAACCGACATTTTGGAGATGTAGCAATGTACTTTAGTATAAAACTTAACATTCATTTGTTCGTTAATAGTTGAGCTTAATAAATTAATGATGTATTTGAAACACGCTCTTTTATCAAAACCATAAAAAAATCACTTACTAGTACTTGACAGTACCAATATAATAAATGTTAATTATATTTTGAAGTACATTTCATTTGAACAGAAAATCTTACATGTTCCTTTAGTGTTTATATATTTTCTGCCGTATATAAAACTTAATAATGTTAGATTTACTGCTAAAAGAATTATATGAATGCCAATAACCCGAAGACTCATACGTTGAATCAACAGTACCGTAAACCGTTTTTGGCGATTGCTCTAGCTTAATAATAATTCTTAAATCTCTGCAATTTTTAATTTATTTTGACGCGTACGAAATATTATACAGAATCGATTTGTACACGTCATAGTAATCGTAGATATATTTTATTTCTAATCTGCAATATGACATACAGTTAAATTTTTTAATAATAATGAACTAATGGTTAAAAAAAATCTTCTTCAATAATAAACACACTCATTATATCCAAAAATGTGTCAATAAAAACTTGGAACCCTCAGGTCTTAGTTAAATACGTTGTTTAACGAGTGCTTAGTTGTACAGTGATTTCTCTTTTTCTGTCATCATTGATTTGACATTCGAAAGAAAAAGACACAGCATTGCTCAACTAATTACACCTCCTGAGCAACGTTTACAGTATATTTTATTTACTAAAAACTCCCAAAAGCATAAAGATTATCCCAGTAAAAGAATCGATCGAAAATAACGCACATATAAACATACGGGGACAACAGAGAACCTTCTTGTTACCGGTTAAAAACCGGTAGTGTCTTACGAACATTTAGTCTGATCACCTACTGGCCCTTCTTATAACAATAAACATCTGGAGATATGCCAAATAATTACACTGATTGTTTTGATACTTTCTGAAAGAATATAAGTAATTAAAGATACGATTTTTCGAAGTTATTTCAATGCTGTTATAGTGTACATCTTTCGTCTAATGTTATATTGATCGTATAATTTTAACAGTAAAACTTCACTCAAAATTGGTAATTTTATGTAAAAAATATTATCAATAAGATAAAGATAATAACTAAGGCCAGTCTGGTTTCTTATTATGTATACATTCTGTATCTTAATCATAAATATAACATTTTACAAAATATCTGATTCTTCAAATTTTTTTGTATAAAAACATTTTAATTTTAATTAACATTTATAAAGTGGCTAAGTAATCTAAAGAAAGCAATTGATTATAATTTTTAACGAGTCAGTAGCTGTTTAATCATATCGTATGTAACTACAGCATGAATTTGTGATATGTTATTATATCAATTAACTAAACATATTATTGTAATAACTCATAATTCCTATTATAGAGATAATATACATTATAGCTTATATAATCATACTTGACTTTTAAACAAAGAATAATTTTCTAGTATGGGGAACGGTTTGTATGCATTGTAAAATTGAAATAGTTTAAAACTGAGTGCTCATACTATATTCAGAGCCAACTTACTTTGAATTTCTGCCATCAAAAACGGGCTCGCTGGCGACATTAATATTACATTTTGCAGTCATAGTATATTTTATATATAATTATACCGCACTAGGCCACGAGAAACAGCTTTCTTTACAAAACTAAAAATTCACTAAACTTCAATAAGGACAACAGTCGGTATCGTCACTTCCTCTTGATTTAAATGATTCACTCACTGACATTTCACAACTAGTCTTGGCCGCTAAAAACTAGACGCTGATAAATATAGTGACGTCGAGTATGGTTCAAGATGGTATGGCTCCAACGATGCGAGGAGAACAAAAAATCTTCTCAGAGATAACTTATTGCATCGAAATTGCGGGAGCGCAGTGAATGCCGAGCCAACACGAGCGCTTGCCGCGCCCGTCGCCGTCAACTGTTATCAAACGAGGGAGCGCTAATGGACCGAGCTTAGGAGATAAATTAAATCGACTGCTATATAAGGGAGCAGGAAATAGGATTAAGTTGGCTGCTGCCCACCTGGCCTCGTTAAGGGTAAACTCAAAGCAGAGGCGATACTCTTCCTTGATATTGACCATGATTTTCATAAAGGGCAAATTACGTGTCATCATTTCTCAATTAATAGCATAAACTTGATTCTACATGAATCGTTAAACAAAACATAAGATAAGAGTCAAGGATACCACGAAAGTGACAGGTGACAAAATGAGCAGGTATTTAATAGTATTTATTATTGACGAGTGAATTAGTCTTTTTTTCTAAAAAGGATACTAATCATGGTGATTAAGTCATACCACTTATTTATGCGTTTGCTCAGGTTTTCTCATATATATGTTTTTGAATTTGGAAACATTGACGCGCGTGTCTCTCGTATAACTGGTTATATTAATGAAAAAGTTTGCAAGGAAAATAGATCAAGCGATATATAAACATTTATATACGTATTGAATTCTTTTAAGGCGTCAATAAATTCAAATATTATCGCTTTTCATTGCACATGTATTTACTGAAATTATTTATTTATGTATTTATTAGGAAATTGCATCATAACATAATACATAAACATTTGATAACAATATATGTTTTTGAATAATTAACATAAAGAAAGTAAGAATATCAGACATGTGAATACTTTTGTTCATATATATTTTGTTTTATGTATTTGCTTCATCATATATTCATACATAGTAATTATTATGTTTATTTGTGTTCATCCTATTTAGTTATACTTTGAGCAGTTTTCGGGTATAGTATCTATCACATGTCATCTATGTACAATAGATTACAAGGCTGTAGTATAAGATAATAAAAAAAAATTATAGTAATTAAGTATTATAACATAATTAGTCTTTTTAACTTTAACGATGTTAGAAGACAAATATTATGGATCGTCTATTGTACTTAGTTGACTTGGATAAGGTGCCTCATAATTACCAACGGATTATTTTTCGTAACATAAACATGTCAGTAGAGATATTGTCTATGACCACAAGAGACAATGAATATTTTAATGATGACACATAGGGCATTCGTGTTAAAATAAAATAAACATAAGTTTGTAAAGTTTTACATGATAATGTTCAACTTAATTGCAATTAAATTAGTCGTGATTATTAACTGTCCTGCTACGATTTGATTACATTGCTTGAAAATAATTCGTATATAATTATTTTAACTATCAAAATAGCTATAGTAAGCGATACACTTATACCAACTATTGACAACACTTGAGCTTCTTATGAGTGGCTCGTTGGTCTAGTGGTTAGATATAAGGTCGCAGCTCAAGAGGTCCAGGTTTAAAACCCCGGGTCGGGCCAAAAAAAAGTTATTGGGTTTTTCTGTCGAAGATTCTTATTAGCAGCCCGGAGACTGGAAGTTGTGAAGACTGAAGTGTGTACACTTCCACGCCTCGGAAAGCACGTAAAGCTGTTAGTCCTGCACCAGAACTATTTCGGTAGTGTTTGATTGCTGTCCCATTGAATTATGAGAGTGTGGGGGCAGAGTGCATTTGTGTTTGTGCTGCGCCGTTGGCTAATCTCTCTCGATATTGGCCGTCGTGGCCGAAATCGGTCAGTACGGCATTATCATTATCATGAGCTTCTTATAAAATCCTAGCTACCTGTTTCGCACAGGTATCAACTAAGGTTTTGCGATATCATAATTTTTATAGCAGAAATATATAAATAAATATAATGTATAATTTTCTAAACGTTTATATTTCCTAGCACATGTAATCGCTCTGCCCACGCTATTTTCAATGCGTTATTCAAATATGTTGAATTAGTTCTAAAATTACTATTTAGCCGTTTTATACCATTTGCAAGACTGCATGTAAAGACTCATCTTACGGTGTTGCCATAATTGTTTTATTATCAAATCTTTGTTTGTTTTAATTCATACAAAAAGGTAATTATAACAGGAGATGTACATCATGGAATTAATTAATGTAATTTTATGATGACAACGTTTAACACGAAAATTGATGTTCTGCGGAAATCATTTTTATTATTACACTAGCTAACTATTCCGGCATCGCACGAGCAGAATAATGTTTTACATAAAACGTTTTTATCGTAATACATATAACTCTAATGGTTTACGTGGCACACGCCAGTAAAGCTCCCAATCGGTATTTTTTTTACACATTTTCAACTCGTATCCTCATATTTCAGCCAATTTTCATAAAACCTAATGAATTATACACTTAAATCTTCCTCGAGGATCACTCTGTACATTGATAAAATTGTATAAAAACCGTTCGGTAGATTTGTGTTTATAGCGTTAAGACTAAAAGTCGCGGCGGGGGAGTCTTTTTTATAATATGTAGTGATTCGAGCTTTTGGAAAATAATCCAATTTAAAAATGTCTACTAGTGTTTATTACTAATTAACAGTATTCATGAAATGCTTTAACATTAAGGCATCTTCTAATCCCTAGCTTAACTCTTTTGTACAGTAATCATTCTTACGAATAGTAGATAAAAAAGAAAACGTATTCTTACTTTAAAAAATCCGTTCATAATTCCATGTGCATGAGCGGTCCATTACGGTGTACATGATGAACTTGTTGACATAAGTTTCATATTATGATCGCTAGAGTGTCATCCACAGAACAAAACAAGTTGCTCACAAACAACCTACGGTAAAGCTATAAAAAGTAGAAGCGGATTTATATAACGCCTACCTTTCCCTACGCCCATGCACCGTGCATCCAAAGCCTACGCACTATTAGCCGTTATAGCACCCTCCTTGTTAATTTCATGACGCCCACGCGTCATCTATAAAAAGATCTCTAGAATATTTTTCAAACTGCCTAGATTTAATATTTTGTAAAGAAACAATGCCGAGATGGCCCTGTGGTAAGAACGCGTGAATCTTAACCGATGATCGTGGGTTCAAACCCGGGCAAGCACCACTGAATTTTCATGTGCTTAATTTGTGATTATAATTCATCTCGTGCTTTACGGTGAAGGAAAACATCGTGAGGAAACCTGCATGTGTCTAATTTCACTGAAATTCTGCCACATGTGAATTCTACCAACTCGCATTGGAGCAGCGTGGTGGAATAAGCTCCAAACCTTCTCCTCAAAAAGAGGAAAGGAGGCCTTTAGCCCAGCAGTGGGACATTCACAGGCTGTTACGGCAAATAAATAACTCAGGAAAAGCACAAAATTACTTACTTATGTGTTTATGTGATGGGCCGGTTAGCGTGGGTGGTAGATACTTGCCTTTCACGCTGAAGGTTTTGGGTTCGATTCCCACCCAGAAAAGACATTTGTGTGCATGAACATGCCTGTTTGTCCTAAGTCTAGGTGTAATCTATATAAGTATGTATGTAAAGAAAAATAGTACATATAGCATATCAGTTGTCTGATTTCCATAGTACAAGCTCTCCTTAGTTTGGGTTCAAATGGCCGTCTGTGAATAATGTCCTAGGATATTATTATGTTAGAAGTACATATTTGTTGGTAGTTATAAAGTAATGATTACTTATCGTTATCATTAATTTCAAGTACTTAATTTACAACTGCTTACATTTGTGTTATATAACCGTGCTTATATTATTATAAATATAGCCGGAATAATCGTGTTTACTATATATACATTTTATAAAAGTCATAATAATTTATTTTTTGGTTTGAACCTGAAATTATAGTATACGACTTGTCGAGTCTAAACTATATATATATATATATATACTATATACCCATCATAATCGCGTATGCATCGCAATCGATTTTCAACGTGTCAGGTCATACAGAATAGCGCTACTTTTTTATTGCATTAGGTAGGGCAATTGGGTCACCTGTTGGTAACCATTCCATTCATCGTGAACGCATCACCAACCTTGGGAACTAAGATGTTATGTATCTATCCCTTGTGTGTGTATTTACACTGCCTCACTCTCTTTTCAAACCGTAACACGACAATACTAAATATTGCAATTTGGCGGTAGAATATTTGATGCGTGGGTGGTACCTTCGGCTTTTTGTAAAGCCCTACCAACAAGTGAACAACGGTCTGAACAACCAGAAGTAATAATGAATAATACATACAAGATAATATGTAATAGAAAGAAGAGACAAGTAGATTCAGAACTACAGAAAATCTTCACATTACGAGGGAACGAGGAAGGTTAATAGGATAAGGATTATTTACAACGGGATATAGGTCAGGTCGAATCCTTAATATTACAGGGGCATCGAAATGTACGTATTGACGCTTTTGTATTCATTGCACCGCTTCAGTACGTACCTGCTTAGACAATACACTACAATGTTTTCCTTGTTTTAAACGTTTCAACGTGTAACCTTGTTTTGGTAAAGATTGTTATCAATCGATATTTATATTTATGGACTTGGTAATATTGATAAATTTTCAAATGTGACTTTAAAAAATTGTAGTAAGCGTATGTTTGGATATTTCGAGAGATGTTGCTTTTTATAAGAAACAAAGTTCTATTTCCTTAAAGAGTGCACTGCCAGGAAATCATCCACCTGTAAAATAATATCCGCCTCTGCCCGACATTTTAGATAGGATGCTATTTTTATCACAACTTCAATTGCGATATTTATTATGCGATAGGTATTTATTCTTAGCATTTCTTAAAGTTCACGTTTAACTCGATTTTTCCTCTTTTAGTAGAGCTATTTACGCTCTGTCTCATCTTAACCTTAAACCTGAAGAGAGAAATCTAATTCTCTTTCTAGCTTCTAAAATGGGCTGCTAACAATTTAATATAACTTCAACATTATTTTAATGCTGACTTTTATAAGATATATAGAGAACTAGTGTTCGCGCGTACCAAAAAGCTTACAGTAACAGCCTGTTAATGTCCCACTGCTGGGCTAAGGCCTCTTCTCCCTTTTTTTTTTGGGGAGAAGGTTTGGAGCTTATTCCACCACGCTGCTCCAATGAGGGTTGGTAGAATACACATGTGGCAGAATTTCAATGAAATAAGACACGTCAAGCACGAGATGAATTATAATCACAAATTAAGAACATGAGAATTCAGTGGTGCTTGCCCGGGTTTTAACCCACGATCGTCAGTTAAGGTTCACGCGTTCTAACCACTAGGCCATCTCGTTTTTTTTTTAGCAGTTTCATCTATCATTTATTAATGAATGGCATTTATTGATGCCGATTACCGATTACGATCAAAGAGTTGTGATACTCCGGTTTATACTTGACATCGGCTCGCATGATTGACACAACTAATGAGTTATTGGAAAACCGAAAGCCCCCGCGTACGTTTGTCGCGATAAGGCGATACGGGCGGCGGTTATACGAAAGCTTGCATTATTTTTTTGCGCTCGAAAACCGGATTCGCCTTTCTAACTATCGAACTCGTACTCTAGACATGGACTTAACAAAACAAAAGAAAACGTACTGATGTATGGAATGTAAGAGTGTGACTATCTGTATGTTATTATTTCATTTTGTACTGATGAGTATTTATGGAATAATAAATATGATATTTTTTGATATGTCATAAGCGAATGACATTCGTTATCAAATTTAAAACATGACAATGTATATACAAGTCTATATTTTAAAATAAAATTTAACGGCCAATTGGATGAACTAAAAATAGATGGAAAAGAGAAAAACATTTATGTATTACATTCGGTCCATCTTCGAAGTGGTTTGTTCCAATTTCACAAGTAGAAGGAGATCGATTTCTTGACGACATCAAGAATACTAGTCAGAATGTTATTACATATTCATAAATATAGTTTTGTTTTGTTTGGCACACAATTGAAATATTTTCCTTCGACGTTCCTTGTAACGGTTTGAAATAATAATAAAAAAAATCATTGAAAGATATAATGTAGGAAATACAGAACAAATAATACAACACAGCTGGCACACTTAGTAGGAAGTTTCTACATTGAATATTCGATTAAAATAATTTATAGAGGAGATTTGAGAGCAAATCAAAGCTAAAATAGTGGATTAATGTTCGTGATCGGTTTTTATGTAAGTCTCTTGGGTTGTTTCGTTCAAGCTTCATTGAGTATTCTAAAATTTTAAATAATTAAAGGAAAACAAACGGTTGTTGAATTCTAAAATTATATAAGAAGCTGATTAAAATTATTTTAATCTTGGCAACTATTATCTTGTAAACAAATAATACCTACTTAAATATATCTGCACTAAATTCGCATAACAAAAGTTTCGAAACGTGTCTAGTGATTTATACGAAATGCTTTCTTTTAACAAATAAATAATAATGCACTTCTCATTATTTAAATTTTAAAGTTACCACAACAGTCGGTCAATGCTTGGACTTAAAATCCCATTTCAGATTTTTAAGAGGCTGTGCTTTAACTTGCATGTTACAGAATTGTAGAGCCGTCATTGTTCTACAATCCCAAATGGGGTGAAATAGTTCTCTGAAAATTGCATTTAAATTTTATTTAATATTATAAATGTTCTCATATTTTTGATCCCTAAAACGATTGTAGTGAAATTTAACACAAAACAACAGGTAGTTTAAGACAACTTGTAAATAAATATTTTTGATAAATATTTGAAGGGTAGGTCGGCGAGATTATCTTGTAAATAAAGTTCGTTTTAAAAGTAAATTTCGGATCTATCCTGTTTTCACGTGTAGTTTGTTTTGAATTCTTCTCGTGCTCGAAGATCGTTAAAGGGAATAACATCGTGAGAATGCAGGTTGCATGTTTCGGATGTAATTCTGTCACATGTTTACCAAAGAGTAGAGCAGTGGAGCGGCGGAACACAATAAGCTCCAAAATTCCTTAAACATTAAAGACCTTTTTAGGTCCAGCAATAAGTCAAAACAACGGATAACTTTAAACATAGCGATACTACACTACGTGCAAAACTATAACTAGTCTAGTTATATTTAATATTAATATAAATAAACTGAAACAAAGTAATATATTCATCGAAAATTACACATTAAATATACACAAAACGACTGTCTGGTATTGCTATGAGTAAAATTAATTTTCTCATATTACAGCACTGGAGCCGTGCGTCATACGAACGTCTCGACTTCTACATGCCTGTCTCTCTGTTTAATATTTAATGTTACCTAATTAAATGATACTTTATTACGATGACCTCAACATACATCTAATCAATTATAAATTTATTATACCATACCATTTATATTTAAAGTGTTCTTTATTTATATTGATAATCTATATTGTAATATTGCTATATATATAATACTTATATGTTAGACTAGATGTACCCCATGGTTTTATCTACATTAAAGGGGAAAACATAGAACAATGCAAAATTTAAAAACCTAACAATAATAATGAAAGAAAAACAACGCTTTTTATCCTGTCTCGGTGGAATTTTGTACTAAACTCACACATATATTTAGAACATATATAAATAGCATACATAAGTGATAAGCTATATTTTGTTTAGCATAATACTGATTGTATTCAATTCAATAAATTAACAAGGGACAATCTTTAAATTGTAGTGTTCTTGAATTGAATCCTTGCAATCTAACATTTATTAGAAATTAAGTTTAATAATTTAATTCCATTTTCAGATATAATATTACAGATCACATAAACTGTATAATTGCCTCGGAATGGTGCCATCAATCACATTCAATTACTAACATGTAACCAATGAATATATATAATTTATGTTCAGCCTTGATTTCTTTCCCAAATAGAAATAAACCAGCACACATCGACAGTAGTGAGGAGATTGTTATTTATGTTCAATATTATAATATCGCATATATTACATATGACATTTAAGGTTTTGTTTCATGGTTAACAACGACTACATAACCAAAAACAGTTACTTCAATAACACTTCATATAATAAGTCTTGAATGTCAGAAATAACTTAAATATTTCAACATGAAATAAACAAGTTATAAGTAAATCAGTATATTTAAGTTATCTAATTTCATCTCAATGAGAGTTATCTGTATATGTGAGACTTAAACATGTTTGCCTTGAGCTGTGCTGCATGAGTAACCGTCACATTATATCAAGTAAATTTTCAAACACAATATTTTTTAATTGGTGCAAATCTTTCATATTCCATTTGAGCTAATAAGTTGCGATATTGTTTCTATTTCATTTCAATATCTAATATGGAAACTCTCAATTTTGTTAAGATAACAAAATAAGTATGTTTTCTGTTTCCTTTGAATGAATGTTCATATGTGCATGACATTGTCAGAAATAATATTTTTATGAAATCTCTTTTACTTTATATATTTGCAACTGCCTCATTGGTTTAATAGATAGCTGATATGGTGATATGAACATAAAATTCCAAATCAGGTCAATAAAAATAATTTAGTTTTTCTGAAAATTAATTGTCAGTGATAACCCAGAGTTGGTTGAGAAGTTGACATGTTTTACAATAATGTGCCTTGGATATTAAGTAAAGGGTTCACTTAATTCCTGGGCCCGTTTCTTCTACTTATGTTGGATAAATACAAAATTAACATATAAATTGGAACTTCAATAAAGTTGAGGCTGAAGCTCAAAAACCAATTAACTAGAAATATTTTATTCAAAATATAATGACATAAAATTCTTTCTATTATTCTAATAGACTTAATGCCAAAACAACTTGCTAGCTAGTTGAGTCCATTAGTCAATAATATAGCATATTGCTTTTTATTTCATAATTCACTCACTTTTAGTTAAAAATTAACTTATAAAAATATATATTGAATTAAAAATAAAAAGAAAATGAAAAAAACATAATAGCAAAATATTTTGATTTAAATATTTAAGTTTTATGACAAAAGTCATTCATAAAATAATCTTCAAATTAGAAAAAATATTGCTAAGAATGATTAACTTTGATGTGTGCAGATATCTGGTCATCTAAGAAAAAAATTGATTCAGTCCCTTTTAACACCAAATGTAAATTAATATGTACTAATAATAATGATAAAAATGAAAACTGATTATTATTCAATAAGTTGAAAATTATATTTAACTTATTATAATCAGCATGAACCAAAACATCAAGAATGGTAACATTAGGTATTTTATGAGTTATGTATCAGTTAAAATTTTATTTAAAATATAAAATTATAAACAAATTTCACATTACATAAATGCATTTGAAAAAGAAAAAAAAATAAAGCTAAAATATGCCTTCTTTTTTTAACCAAGGGTTAAAATTTTTATTCTAAAATAAATATTTTTACCAAGGGAAATGGGGTCTTATTCTGCAATTTTTCAAATAATCATTTCAATTAATTTTGTTGTTTACATTTTGATAATAATAAAATAAACTTGTTTTAAATCACTTTCAATAATTTTGTTTTGATTTATCTACAAAAGTGTATCATAATATTAATTGCCTATTTGATATAAAGTTAAGTTAGGATATAAAAAAAAACATGCGAAATATATATTTTTAAAGCACACATACTTATAAGTAACTTATGGTACTTAAATCTCTTATTCATTTCTATACGCTTATTTAATATACTATTGGTGCCTTACCTCACCACTACGAGCTGCAGGAGAATTTTCTTCGATTTCGTAAATAATATGTGGCAAACCGGCTTCGCCGAGTAAAGAAAATCCAAATCCTAAGTTGTCACAACGATTCAGGATCACTAGTCTTTCGTCAGCCATATTCAGTATACAGCAGCATTGGTCAGTATCCCTCCGAGGATTTCACTTCTAGCACTTTTTAACTTGTCATAAAAGACGAATGCAATTTATATTACTCAATAAAACTAATGAAAAGATTCATAATTACAACGTACGATAGCAAACGCACCTAGCAAAACGACGACGAGTACAGATACATAAAAAAATATTTTTTGAGGTTCAAATACTGACCATAAAGTATTTTGGGTATGTTAGAGAATAAAAGTAAATAGGAAGATCCACAGATATAGTAATATAATTTTGTTCACATTGAAAATTATAACTTGTGAGTACCGATTAGCAAAATTCAATAAAAAAAATATACAGATAAATCTAAAGATCTGAAAGATATTCAAATTAAATAATATTTTAAAAGTGTAAAATAATATACGGTCAAAATGTAGTATGTACTTAAAAAAAAAAATTTTTTTTCTATTTTTACAAATATTGTAGATATATTTTAAGGCATCTGCTATGTTATACACTTACACTATTGCAATTATAGTAGTAACAATTGTTAAATTACGTTAACATAAAAAAAGAAAAATTTTATATTAAGGAAAAAAGAGCTTGATATTTATTAAATATGTTAGTTAGTAGTTGTGGGTTTTTGCGATAGCATTTAGATATTACATAGCTTTTTAAAAATAAAATCAGTCCTATTGTCAGATTTTGATTATCTTTATATACAAAGTTCCGTAGTGCTAAATATTTGTAAACTGTTATAGTCACAGTTGTCAGATGTCATTTGTCATTTGTTACTTAACTCATTGTCATTTCTGAATTTTAATTTATTGTTATATTTTACAAATAGGTATCGCTTCTTAGTGCCTGACGCCTGTTGGTCACGTCACTAATCTCGATAACATATTGTTGTGTAACTTGTGTATTTGAAGTTAATATACAATAATCATGTATATCGTGTCGAATATAGTAAAAGTTACTATTCCTAACTATTTGGCAAGTTTACCGATCCCCGATTCCGTTGGAGGTTGGTTTCGACTTGGTGGTAAGTTCATTTTCCTCAAACATCGTGCTAGTGGTAAACATAGAGATCATGATTTTTTTTGTAAATATAAGATCAATCACTTTTTCGTTAAATTTTCTTTGTTATTTAATTAAATTAAGCAAATACTCCATGCTTTGGTTATCATATCAAACCATGTAAAATGAACTTTTACGAGATATCTATTTTTTTTCTTCTTATTTAATTTCTATTTATTTAAATATTAATAAAATTTAACTAATGTTCAATGTACGATAAAGTGTAATCACGTACCATAAAATTTAATTAACTAAATAACAGTTATATTCGTCAAGGCCAATGACATACTTTCAAGTAATTGTGGTATTATAACATTATTCTTAGTAACGGTGTAAATAATTCATGGCATGCAATTTTGAAGTTTTCAATGTCTTCGTTTTATAAATGAAACTTCATTCGTCACCTT
The DNA here is from genome assembly GCF_905147045.1 of Nymphalis io. Classification (NCBI taxonomy): domain Eukaryota; kingdom Metazoa; phylum Arthropoda; class Insecta; order Lepidoptera; family Nymphalidae; genus Nymphalis; species Nymphalis io. Next base: position 4,688,773 of record NC_065893.1, on the reverse strand, counting down.
ATTTTTTTATATTTATTTTAGCTTAATCTCATTTACAGTGCGTGATTGGCTAGCATTAATTCCCCCAACTCTTGCTATTGGTGGTATTTCTTATTACTCTTATCAAACTATTAAAAAGGCAAATGAAGCTGGCAATGGGCAAGTGAACCCAAGCATCAGAAAGGATATAAATAAAGTTGTAGATTTCATTGATATAGAGGATATTACAGAGAAGACTTCTTTGTGTAGATGTTGGAGAAGCAAGAATGTAAGTATATCAATATTCCTGAGATACGATGTAAAACATCAACCTAGGTTGTAGTTAATCTTCATTCTAAATTTAATAAATATTTGTTAAGTAGTTTCCACCTCCTACGTCTTTTTCTGTAACTCTGCCAACATTTTTTATTATGATCAATTGAGTAGTAGATGTTTATAATATTAACTAGGATGTCTCATCTACCCATGTGTACACTGCTTTAAACTGTATATTTAAACATTATTACCTAAAATCACAAAAAAAAAAAAAACAATTTTTTTGATCTACCTACATTAAGGTCTATGTTTGAGGTAGATTTCAACATACCATAGTAATAACACTAGTTATCACAGTATTTCTTTCAAGTGACACCAATTCTTCCATTTTTCAACAAAACAGTGGGAAAGATTTATGTAATTGCATTCCATTGTTTATTGTTTTATCATTTATTTTAGATTTAAATAGCTGCATCTGTATCCTTTTGCACTTATATTGGCAACTTTACATGTAATATAATCTTGTAACTTAACATTTCATAAGTGCTTGGACCAGCCTTGTTGAATAAAGATTATTTAGTTTTTTTTTTGTGATTTAGAAAAAAGACAGTTTTTTTTTATAAAATTTTCTTGTACATAACTAGAAAGAAACATCAATGTCATATTTTTTATATGCATATTGGTTTTTAAGTATTAGTTTTGTTGAATTATTGTTCATAAAATTTTATATATTATTGTATTTATTTTTATAAATAAATGAATTACAGATTATTAATCAGAGTTGACAATATTTTAATAGTTTCAATTTCTTTTTCACACTAAGAAAATTGAATATAAACATACCATAAATGTAGATAACATAATATTGTAATCTGTATGTATCTTGGTGATATCAATTAATTTTTATCTATATCATAATATTCTTATGTTTATATTATTTAACATCAACATTTATTAATATGAGCTTTATTTTTTCAAAATAGTGTTCTAATAATAATTTAATTTGTCAATAGAGTGAAAGTGTAACAATAACTGTATGAAAAAATTGTTTCAGTGGCCGTACTGTGATGGAGCTCATGGTGCTCATAACAAAGCTACTGGTGATAACACAGGACCAGTGGTTGTAAGACATAAGGAAAATAAGTAATTGATGTATAACAAAAGTATGACAAAAAGAAGGAAAAATGTGATCAAAAGAGCACACTTGGAATATTTACTTTTTATAACAGCATTTATTACAAATTTAATTTTTCATAAACTATTATATATTTCAATGTAGACAGATCAATATTTTAAAAGTTTTGAATAAACTGTGAATTTTTAACAGCATTATCCACTTTTATAAAATTTGTCAATCATTTATACTGCTATTAACATAACCAAGGTGTGTATTTAGAAAATATAGGAAAAATTATGATGATACATACTGACAGAAACAATAAAACAATGGACAAATCCAAGTTGTTGTAAGACAATAACTTTTAAAAATTAAATCAAAGTGGTATTGTTAATTATTGCGTTTTTAATTTTAAGGATTATTGTTACCAGTTTTAAATGAACAATCACAATAAAATTATGAATTTCTATTGCTTACAAGTTTATTTTTTTATTACAAACTCTTTCAATATTAAATAAAGCATCGAAAATACATCTCTCATTACCTTAGCATTAATCACATCACAGACTTGTTTTTTTCTAAATTATAAATAAATTACATTTATAACCACATGCCAATCATAAAATCCAACATGACTAACTGATAATTACAAATATATGGCACGGGTTTTTTATAATTTTTTTTATATAAATATTTATATTTTATAATTTAATTCCAATTATATAATTATATGATATAAGTAACACAAAAGCCTTCACGTAGTTTAAATTCGGAACATTTATAGATTTTAAAATCATTTTACATAAAAATTACATTTAAAACATAAAAAAATATTCAATGTAAAAATGCAATATAAATTAATATTCGGTGTGAATTATCAAGTAGCTTCTTGCGGTACATTTAAATAGTTACACATCATTATCAATAGTTATCACGCAAAGATAGCAAGATATGTGGCTCAGATATAAAGGTCATACATCTAAAACAATCTTTCTTAAACAAATTCAGTCTTGTTATTTTAAAAACTTTACATAACTTCGTGGCTCGATACATTTTAAGGCAATACTCTTCATAACTGAAAAAAAACGTTAACGAGTTATCAGTAAGTAAATACAAGATTATCTGTTAAACGTGTTTACGTAATACCTAAAATGTAAAGTGTATAGCATGTTGCATTTGAGTATTACGTTATGGAAAAGGTAAGTTATGTTTTTTTAATATTCAAATTTAATATATTTAGCTTATTATTTGCACAATATATTGGTTTATTATTAGATATTACGGGAACAACTTTGCATAATCATAATGGGTTTTTGAAGAAAATATTATTAAGACTACGGCTACGACGACTACTACAGACGTACAGACAAACAAAAAGTAGACATTTATTCATAGAAAATTCAAAATGGTATTCATATATATTTACTTAAAATAGGTAGGCAAACTTGCAAATCGGCCATCTGATGGTAAATGGTCATAATCGGCCATAGAGATAGGCCTTGTACGAAATATTACAATTTAATTACATCGCCAACCTTTGGAGCTAAGATATAATAGGTATGTCCTTTGTGCCTGTAGTTACACTGGCTCACTCACCCTTCAAACCGAAACACAACAATGCGAAATTTTGCTGTTTGGCGGTAAATATGTAATGACTGGTTGAAACCTACCCAGGCTTATACAAAGCATTACCACCAAGTGAATATAAGAATATTGCAATATAAAAAAAATATTTTTAATCTACCTCAATTCTTGTTTCAGCCATAATTTCCTCATTCCGTAGAAGTTCGTGCTTTAATCCATTTTTCTTCCTGAAAAATAATTTGAAGCATTAATATTTGGGTATAAACATTAAAAAATATTAAAAAATAAATGTTGATTTTCAAAACAGGATGTACCGTTTAAAAAGTATTATTATTACAAATTGTTTCGCAGCGGGTACGTCCGTGGAGAAAAAAGTAAATATTTTCTATATGTAGAGCGTTTTTAGCGAGACACAATTTTCTTATCCTATTTATGATTACGTATACAAACATATTTATTATCTTCGTGTACTTTAGTAAATTTACACATGCAACAGGTTGGAGACGTTTTGGCGTTTGTAGTAGTTTATCACACAGTGATAAACTACTACAAATGCCTAACAGAGACGTAGAGGGTTCAGAGTAGAGTAGAGTAGAGGGTTCAGGGTAGAGAAGACGAGGCTTTAGATAAAATATCAGAACGAGTTACCTTTAAGGTGATTTATGAAATTTATTTATGAAGGTGAGGATAAGGATGACTACGAAATATCTAGAGTTGAATTCATGATTAAAAATTATGTTAAACACGTCTAATAAAACTAGAAGTTTATAAGTATTTATTTATTTACGCAAAAATGTTTCCAAACCGATTTGATGCTAATTAAAGTATCTCTATCAAACTAATCATATATGTATATCTAATCAACTATACTTTTAATGTCTAGTATATATTAGAATAATAGTTGTAAAATGAAACAAAAAATATATTTCTAGGATGGATATTTCTAACCTAATACATTTATTTTCTTTCTGATAGTTTTGTAATCTTTGTGACTAGTGTTGTACTGTAGTTATTAAGTTTTTCTTATGTAACCACCAGATAAAATATATGTATGTAATTTCTGCATCGAAAAGACACAAATGTAAATAAATGGTAAAATATATAATTGATATGATATGTTGATTGTATAATTGTAGTCAGTTTTGTGGCTTTATTAAATAAAAAACAAGGTCAATCAATGCTCTCCTACATTCAAGTCATACAATTTTCTAGTAAGAACATTGGGTTTATATATTATATGTACTTATATAGATAATAATGGTAGGAGTCTATATTTAAGTAGGCTCTTAAAAGCTCTATAAATCGTCATGTTACATTAATTAATCAATTGTAAAGCTACAACAGTTCGGAATGTAGAAAGTACCGTGAAAAAATCTAGTTCTTCAAATAAATAACACAAAGATTCATATTATCATATTATTATTTCATCGTAGGAGTGTGTGTACCTACATTACGAAAGAAAAGAGTCAGGACGTTTGGTTTCCACTTGTGCACTTCACAATGCGTTTCCGTCTCACTTGACCGCTTCCTACGCAGCCCAGCAGCACGCGGGTACGTATCATATTACCTCACACAATGCTCGAGCTGTGACTTCGTGCTCGCCGGGAAGCCACCAAATAAATATTTTACCATAAGGTTAATAAAAATATGGACGCAGCGTTATGTGGACCCCTGAGGCGAATTTAAGCGTTGTGTTTTATTTGTGTAGGTGGATGAGATTGATTAAAGATACGAGATATAATTGAAGTCCGATTTTTATGAATTTTAAGTCTGTATTCTGTATAATACAGCAGTCACAGCGTTTTGATTGAGATTATTTTGAGATTATTTTTTACAATTATGTTAATCTAATTCTTTTATTTTTTGAATCTTATAGTATGTATAATTTATAAAGTAAATAGTTTATAAAGGGGATCAACAAATTTTTTGTTAGGTCGGTATCTATATAATTTAAATCGATAAAATAATATCTTATAATATCATACCGTTTGAGGTATTTTATGGTTATATATGGTTTTCTTTAATATTAGTTAAAATATAGATAATACATCATAATATATTTATGTATATTATATATCTTTGAGTGAGGTTATATTTTACCTACTTTTAAGTTATAACAAACTGTTAACTTGATATTATAATATAATTAATTAAAATGATGTAATGAAATATTATTCAGGAAAATTTGTGGACCGCGAATTCATCTATCCTAGAGTAAAGTTCCAGGACATACTTAATATATTCAAGTACTCACTGAAAACTATTATAGACAAACATTTATAGACAATAAAAAACCTATAGTGTTATAATTTCCTGAGACTTACAAGTATATCCGTCTCCATACAATAAGAGCAGAGTAAGCGAGCACGACGATGCTGCAGGTAACCGCAACCATAATCCCTGCCGCGGTGCCGACGGGCTCGCCGCGTGTTCCCGCATACCGTCTATGAGAATCCTTGGGCACTGGTTCTTCTGCTATACATATTATGAGGGTACTTATATTATAATTATCGTTTATTAATAACACAAAATAAAAATATAGATTATTGAATGTAATTATTGAACCTTATGGTTTTTTTAATGATAAATAATGAATAAACTTTGTTTATATTAGGATGTGTAGATTATTTCGAGAAAACATTAAAATATATTTTATTTAACTTGTAGGAAGACTTTTGAATCCCCATTTCACAAGAATATCGAGTCAGTTTAATCTAATCTGTTAGACATTCTGATGTTAGTGGTACTCGGTAACTCATTATTTATTATCGACACATTTCGTTATTTGTATATACATAGGTATATATATCTTTTAATACGACAGGTATTTTAAGTGTATGACATATACTCTTGGTATGTCTCATTTATTTTAATCGTTGATTCTTTGAAACAACAAACCTTGAAGGAACTCAGCTTGTGAGTCAGGTACAACCGGCACGTCGACTCTACCTTCTTCAGCATCTTCTGGGAATGTTGGTAAAGCGAGATGCTCGGGTGTATCTTCTTTTGAGTGCAGCATATCAAATACTTCGGATCTGATGAAATTGTAAAAAAAAAATAGTTTGTTAACAATAGTCTCTTTGGCACTTAATACGTGATTTAAAAGGAAAAATTATATTTTACTTATTAAAAGAGCAGTAAAAAAATAACAGCCCGTAAACCAAAAAGTTTGAAGCATTTTAACATGTTTTAATTTTTAAAAAAAGAGCTAAACAATTTATGTAGGATATATTATAGTAAGCAAGTTTTATAAGATATTTAAGTGTGTACAAACACAGGTGTGCCTACTCTTTATTCCTTTTAAATGGTGGCGATCTGTAACGACAGGTAAGCAGATGATCCACGGCATTACCACAAGATCTACTAAGAATTTCGAGACACTAACTGTTTTAGCCTGACTCTGAATTCTCCCAAGAAAATCCCTACATAATGTGCAGTTCTGCAAGTGAGATACTAGAGTTTAGCCTGTAAAGTTAGACTACCCAACCGGTTTTTAGTTTATATTTATTTATTACAGTTACTGGCAGCCGTTTTATGTATCGAATACATTTTATAAGACACAATATATATTTGGTTAAAGTAATTTTTATTTTCTATTGTCTTCAATTTTTAAATGGCAACATACATATGTATCATCATTTGCTGTATATATATATTTGTTTAATTTAACTTACAGCAATAAAACGTTTTTGTGAGTTTAAATTTATCTATTATTCCAGTCCCACGGTTAATAATGTTGTAATGATTCACTGTTACACACACCACTTCGATGTTAGGTGCACTTTACATTTCGAAGTCTCGTGTGAACCTCCAGTGTCTGATATTATAAGGATACTGTGAATACACGACCGCGATATTTTATATCTAGTAACTACTTAATAGTTTGCTACTATGTATAGTACTAGTTATTTTTAAAAAGTATTATAGAGTTTGTACATCATGGTAGGCTTTCTGCATTTTTTCGCCAAACAGCAACGTTTTGTCAGTACAAGCCGTGTTTACTGTGTTCCGTTCTGAATGGTGAGTTAGTGTAATTACTAGTACAAAGGACATAACATCTTAGATGTCATGTATATCGTGTTGGGCGTCCCATTGTCTGTGTAGGAGGTTGATATATTTTATACAGCATAGGTTACTGTGGGAGATGTGTACACATAGCACTAGGTAGGTCATTTGCAGAAGGAAACTACCTGATATCTACTTAATACCTACATTACCTTAAAATTGATTGCAAGTTGTGGTTATTTGGTCGTAGCTTTCATGATCAACTGTTACCTGCTCACTCCATCTTTGTCGTCAACTAGAAGTTTTAAAAGCGTTGCATTTGCCTCCAAAGTCTTGTATCGGCTGTTGTCTTCTACCTCTTTCAATAAGCTAGGTGGTGTTACATCTTGTGTTATTGTGTCTTGAAATGAGTTTTGACTCTGGCATGGTGCTGTTCCTATAACATTGGTTTTTATTATATTAACAAAGTGTAAGTAAAGAAATATTTAATATTATTTAAATATGTCATTTATTTAATGTAATATTCAGGCCCGATGTTCCGCTTAAGATATAAGTAAAACTAAAATAAAAATTGTTTCAATTTGTGGGTCATGCATATCTCCACTGTGCGCTTAACGGTTCTTTAAGCTCAATCCTCTCAAATCTTCTGAAAATTTGAATTTACGTTTTAATGCGAACGAGTTAATAGATATGACTCATCAGTAAACAAAGATCTAAGATACGGTAACCTCATAATTTTAAAGTGAAAGCAACTCAGCTAGACAAATCGACAACATATTTCTTTTATTTATGACCAATGCCTTGTGTCCCATCGCCTATTGTTGCGACGGTGTATTCGTATATAACGCACGATTAGTGTTAATTAGTTGAATAAATATCCTTATTTCATTCGTAATGAGTTTGTTAAGGACGTAGTTCCGTTATTTGTATGTACCGACAGTTAAAGAAATTCGTCAACGTAACATTTATGCAGAAAAAATATAACTTAGTTATTTGATCGAATATCATACTTATTAAAATGAGAAAGTGAATGTATGTATTTTCATTACTTAATCACAATCTATCAGCTGGAAGAATCAAGTTCGGGTTAGTTGGAATATATTTAATTATATAATAGGTACTGAAAATAGTACGTCAGTCTAATGAGCTTTTATGATAGTTGAAAGGCTATATATGTAAATCAAAAAACATATATATATATATATATATATATACCCACTGCATAAATTAAATCTTTACGTCATTTTCTCGGGAATTTAATAGTTGTTTAAATCATGAAGGCTTTGTATTAAACGAGATGAGCATGCAATGATGTATATATATACGAGGCGCCGGAAAAACGACCATGGGAGTTTTCGTGCGCAATCCGATTAAAATCCGATTATCTACAACCCGATGCAGTTTTGATTAAGATATACGTTAAAAGTACTCATATCATCACTCATATCTGTATTCAGCCTTATTTAGTCGCTATTTTAAATTATACTTCTTTAGAACACAAAACGTAACTTTTAACTATTTTTAAATAAGTAGTTGAATTTTTCTGGTTCTCATAACAATTTTTACATCAGTCGATAAGTAATGACGTAATAGAGCAAGTTTCCCTTTATTGTCATCCCTTCGTGTGAAGCTCGCTCAAAGAGCATTCAGTAATAATAATAAGACTGGTTTACTTTACAAATATTTCGAAACACGTGCATTTAAAACGTTTTAAAAATCATCCTTATCCGTTTGTGTATTGGTTAAGTGCTCACTTATCTTGAATTGTTTAAATAGCCATGTCGTTATTGACGCGTCATAAACTCAAAAAATATACGTTAAATTATCTACGTTACGGGTTATAATATTTTTTATAGGTTAGTTTTTTTATTAATTAAAAATATACTTTTATTACAAAACATCAATATCTTTAGCTATAGGCACCTCGTTCGGTCGCGTATAAACTTTCAGGTTTGAGCTTAACTAAGTGAATTCAAACCAGTTGCGAGTTTGATACACTCACAGAACAATTATTGTATATTCGAAATGACACCAAATTCAATTAAAAGTAAATTTATAAATCGTCAACGCTTAATAGCCATTATTAGTAATATATTTAAATGTTTAGTCATTAATATTAATTATAGTCTTAAAATGTTTTATTTTATCTTAGGACTGAAAAGATTTATTTAGTGAATAAATCGTTTCTTAATGTAACGAGATGGCCTTGTTGTAAGAACGCGTGAAACTTAACCGATGGTCGAGGGCTTAAGGCCTCTGCCTCGAATCTCGCGGGCAGCGGGGCGGCGGCGGCGGCGGCGCGGGAGCGGCAGGATCTTACGCGTATAATCAAATGGACCGACCCTCGAATACAGCGGTGCAGGAGCGGCGCGGGGGCGGGCAACGAGCGGTGCACTCCAGTCAAGCGGTGACCGCCCGCGTTGCGCGTCTGCATTGTAGGTATAGTGTTGTACATTTTTTTTGTGACGTATCAAAATGTCTTCGGACGTGCAAGAGCTAATTATTTCGGCAATCTTTGAGAGGACACCCATATGGAACAGCAAAGATGTGAACCATAAAAATAGAAGAATAATTAACCAATTATTAGTCGTAGAATTTGTCGGGATTTTGTCTCTGTTCTTCATAATTTCGATAAAACTCGCCATTTATTTTCCTTGCCCTATAGTAGGGATCCACTTCTTCTTTTGCCCACAATAAATCGAGCGTTAGGAATAAATTTGAATCAAAAAGATGTCGCCGTTTTTCAGACATTTCGTTCGCGAATAAAAACAAATATCTCGACAACACAACCACGAACACAACACTACACCGCTATAGTGCCGCGCGATCTGCCCGCTAGTTTGGAGAACAGGTATGCGTTGCCCGCTCCGCTGCCGCGCCGCCGCCGCCGCCGCCCCGCTGCCCGCAAAATTCGAGGCAGAGGCCTTACCCGGGCATCGGTCACCCGGGCAATCACCACTGAATTTTCATGTGCTAAATTTGTGTTTATAATTCATCTCGTGCTTGACGGTGAAGGAAATCATCGTATCGTATGAGTAAGCCTGTGTGTGTGGCTTGTGTCAAATTTCACTAAAATTCTGCCACATGTGTGTTTCACCTACCCGCATTGGAGCAGCGTGGTGGAATAAGATCCAAACCTTCTCCTCAAAAAGGAAGAGGAGGCCTTAGCCCAACAATGGGCCATTCACAGGCTGTTACTGTAACGTAACATCGTCGATTACACTTCTATTATATTTACTGTTCTAAGAATAAACTGCAGTCAAACTATACTCAGTTATGTGTTTAATACATTGGCATCGAAAGTGGCCAAGATTTCTCGTCGGGCCAACATTTTTTCCGCTTAAAAGTAACGAGGGTCGGCCTCACTTATGTTATATGTATGAGAGCTCTCACGTGCAAAGGAGAAAGCTAACTCATGTGGCATTGCAAACAATAATTACTGATTGGTCTTTTTAACGTTTAGATTGCAACTAAATGTACTGGATACTGATCTTAAAACTTTCGTATTATAATTCTTATAATTATTAATGCATTTAACAATTTATACAACATTAAAACACTATGTAAGTATTTATTTAATATTTATTATTTATCACTGGATAATATAAGGCGAATATGTCCACTCACTTTCAGTCACGTATAAGCACTCATTTAGGACACGAGAGCCTTGATGTTGGTGATAGGTAAAGCTTACTATTACTAGTAGACAGCGCTTGACTTATATTAATGATTATAATATAGAAACTATAAAAATAAATCTATGTACATACGGTGAATCCGTTTGTGTATACAAATAAAAGCTTAATCTGAGTGTCTTTAAATATATTTTTTTTTTAAGAAATATGTGTTCTTAAATAATTATCGTTTAATATTTTAAAATACAAGTGATCATCTTTCTAAAGGTAAAATAATACGAAGCGAACGCTGCGAAAGGTCATACTAAGGTAAATGAGTAACATAACATGTTGTTTTCATGGACGTACTTACACAAATGACTCACTAGACTACGTTTAAATTTAAAAAAATAATACGACAGACGCGTTCAGAAATGACACTGAATCATTACAAGTAAGCTATAAAAAATACCGATATATTTCGGTCAACATTTATGAATCGCCAAAATCATTCTGAGTCACACCCACGATCTCACCTGATTCTAAGAATATGGTGTGGTGATTATCATTAAGTTGCAATTAGATTGTACCGATGACCCACTGTGAATAATGATGTCGCTTCTTAGTCGGAAAATTGCTTTGTTGAACGGGATGTGATATAACTAAGTACCTAAGCTAATAAATATTAAAAGGAAAATCATTGAGTGTTCAGAATGAATAATTTTCATTCATAATACTGGACATAATTATGTGTAAAATCCCTTTTGACGTAGATAATATAATTAATCAGTCAACTAAAGAATATAATACAATTTTAAACTCGTAGATAAGGCATGTAGAGAAATACGTTAAGTCATTTTTTAGCCTTATTGTTCTTACTTATTATTAATAATAAAGATTGCTCTATTAAGACAAAGATTTTATATTATACGGCCGTAACAACTCAAATTTTTACGCTTATTGGTATCGTTTAATTAATTTTTATCATTGATTTATAATTGAGTACGTGTATAGCATGGATATAAGCGCGCTAAACTTATCTTAGCTTCAATATTAGGTTTTCATTTTTTAAAGTTTTTGTTACTTAGTGGAACAACTAGTTTTTTATATCAATACACATATCTTGATTCACATGAACTTACATAGGTACACGACTTACACAATATCAACGGAAAAAATGTTTCAAGCTCATACGATTAGGTATATACCAAAATTTTTACTTCAAAAAACATATTTCTAATTCTTAACAATGTTGTTATATTTCATATTCTAAGACATAATTTCAAGGTTAAGGGTGTTTGCTTTCGGTATATGTAATGTGTTAATGTAAAGCATTGTTTATTACGATATTTAGTTCTTACCATATTTGGCAGCAGGTTATTTCAAGAAGTCTTGAAAAATATTGAAACGTTTATTATTTCATGGATAATTATTTCCATAAATAATTATAATTCTACTTCCTGATTCCTTAGTCTATTGTCACACTCCTAATACAAGTTTTATGGTTGATTGCAGGAGTTTAATAAAAAATAGGAATAATAGGTAAAAATAAAAAGGTCCACTGCTGAATAACGGCTTCCTATCCTGCTAAATTACACATTTTGCTATGAAAATGAAACTATCTGCCTCGACTGGTTACAAAGCATAGACACGTAGTTTCTTGCTGGATTAAGTTGATATTTATTTTTTACAATGTTAGGTACTGGTTTACTTCTAAGACGCGAAGATTAAATCAGCAATGGGAAGTAATTAAATTTTATTAACCATTGACATGCAATCGATTTATTGTAAACAGCTTGCGAGAAATTCGTGGGACTGCGTTTTATTATAAATGAAAGTTAAATGGCTAACAGGTGGCTTAGAGTTGAAAGCATTAAATCACAACGTTTAAATAATTATCTATGCGACTTATTTCTCTATTTTTTTAATGAATACGCTGTATACCTAATAAGAACGTGATATTTTTCTTAGAATAATATTAGTATCACCGTATTACCGTGTAGTTCTTTTAAGGAACGGAACCTATTTAATCATATATGTAATTAAAAGGTAATTACAGTAATGAGGTTAAATAAGATTATCAAAGTAAAAACTAGTTGACTCACCTAAAGCAGCCACAACCATCAAATACAAGAACTGGTACTGGGCCATGAGTCACGAGGGACCTGAGAACAAAGACGTGATTATAAACTAACTCGTTTACTATTTATTAATTAAAATTTCGGACTTCTAGTAGTTGTATGTTGAAATAAAGCGCAGTTTTTTGTTAGACATTGAAACAATATTCACAATAGTTTGAGAATTGTTGATTCAAGTATATGTTAAAACCTAGAATTATTATTACCCTTAAATATTTATACTAGCAACATATAGAAGTAGATACTTTGTTAAAAACATCGTTACAACTCGACTCTTATCACTGTGTTGTTAAATATAATTATTTTAATATGAGATAAGTTGATGTTTCCACTTGAATGTTGTTTTCAATCTCTTGCTATTAAGGATCATAATTGAAATTTATGAATTACTTGTCTATGACCGCGACATTGTCCTCGTAGTAATAGAAGATCTCATTTTATATCGATTGGGTAATTTTAATGGTTTTATTATTATATATAGATATTATAATTAAACATACATAGCATATAAAATAATTACTTTTTTACCTTACGTTTTTAAGTGAAATTAATAATCAATTAAGGGTTTAAGCACTCAAAATCTATTTGGTAGTTTAAGCGTTCTGCTCGAACAAACGGTCATTCTTATATAAAATTGCATTAGTCAAACGAAAAGATTAAACTTCTTGTTAAACCGTCGTTATTTGTTGTAAATTATTTCTAAATATTTTTCATCAACAATATGTTTGTATTTCGTCAAAAACAAGATAAACAGCAATCCATATATATTTTACATAAATCGTCTCATAGATATTATATGTATATAATTTTCCTTTTTATAAGATATCGTCCCGGGGTCGGACAATTGGTCGGTATATATGAAGATAGGAGATTGCAATACTTATATTGATTATCAATATATATTCGTACATCATGTCATCGCATGAATATTTTACAATAATACGAACAAACGATAAGCAAACGTAAAACAATTAAATAATCTTGCGTCAAATACATTTTTATACTGATGATCGATATTTATAAGCAATTAGTACTTAATTGCTTATAAATACAGACAAAAACAAATTTTATTACCATCAATCATATCACGAACAGTTGTTTACAATATTCTCGAGATTGTAAACAACTGTTCGTAATATAAATGTTTGTATTTTCATGACTAAAAATAAGTACTTATTTATATAATACATTAGTAGTAAATTGTTTAAAGGTCGTAGCGTTATGTTATATAGTCTAAACCTTTATCAATCAAAACTGTCTAACACAAAAATGCTTTTTCCTAATCGAACTGTTAGATAAACAAACAATCTCTTTAACTTTATATATTATTAAAGTATAGACAATATTTATCAAGTCGTTTTATACCTTCAGATATAGCTGATGTCTATCATATTAGTATATCATACATCTTAAGTGAAACGGAAAAATATTATTTAGGTACTCCTATAAAAGATAATATATTATGTGATTACATTGCTGGAGCAAAAAAAAATCTGGCTTAAATATTATAAAACTTTTATTTTTTTATATTTTTACAATAAATTGACCTTTAAGCCAATAAGTCTTAAAGTTCAAGCTGTGTCATAATAATAGTTACTCCGGTAACTTATAATAATACTAGATTGACAGAAATAACAGAGATAACGAAACAAAGAGCTACTAACTCGTTCGTTTACTTTAAAATCTTTTTAATTAATGTTATAACTTAACTCTATAACTAGCTCTATGTCATTAATAAAATAAAACTGTAGGTGAAGTAAGTTACAAGTTCTTCATGAATAATGAAAATTGATTAAAATAGCTAACAATATTCTGTCGTGATTAACTATCGCCATAACAGGAATTAGTTGTAATAAAGTATGAAGAACTAAAAATACCTGGACGCGTCGGGGTTTGATCTCCAATGTTCACTTTTTAACTCAATTTAATCTCCACTCGCTTTGTCACTATTCGATCCGGTTTGACCACGGGTGCACAGTGCGTGCGTTTACGTCGGGCTCTTGCGGCATTCTGCGCTCGCGCACCCGCTGGGGCAGTGCCGCTGACCTCCCTGATGCAGGAAGTTCACGAAAATCTTATTGTATAATGGATGCGGTACTATCTTTCAAGTTTCAATGATCATTACGCTACATTACGATCGTATACATACTACAGTTCCTGGTTGAGTGATTTCTTGATAAATAAAAATAATGCATTTTTATGAAATATTTCGGTAAGTTTTTACATTATTTTTATATATTGATCCTTTCAAATTTAATATATAAGTACGTATAAAAAATGTACTATTGTTTCTTATCGAAACTAAATTCAGATCTTAATTGATATTTTAATAACACAGATGATAAAAATATAATCGCTACCAACATGTTTCTGTATTGATAATAATATTAGTATCTGCCAACATCTGCTATACAAGTCTTTGACTCACACATAGAACGTGTCGATACCACAATGTTTACGTCTCTGTATTCCTGGGTATAAATAACCTAGGGCGAGGTTAGCCGGTGTAGAATCAAGAATGTGCTAAATTTATTTATCATCTTAGTACTTTAGATACTTTTACTAATAGAAATAGACATTTTTAAATTTAATTCTTATATAACATTGAATATCATTATACTGTTTTATGAGAAAAAATTTGAATAAAGTGTATTGTCATTTTGCAGCTTTTATAAGAAAACTCGTAGCTCAGTTCTGTGGTATCTTAAGAAGGTTTTACTGGATTATAGGTTTACACGGGTTTTTGAATGAGATCGTGAATATCCATTATATTATTATCAATAATAAAGATGTTTTAACATAAATATATATTATGGTATAAGTGTTTAAATACACGTCTAAGTGCTTATTTATTTTAATAAATTATTTTTTGTTTGTATATATTAAATGCTATTCAAATCCGTAATAAGCTTAGTATGGTTTTATTACTTCATGTGTTAGCGTGACCTCTCAGGAATTGAACTCTGCCCCGAGCGTCGCTGTTACATTTTCTGCACCTACGCTTCGCACTGTGCAAATACAATAGGTACCTTTATTTATTATGTTCGTATCGTCGCTTATAGAAGTTGCTATACAAGATTTATATTCACGTCAAGAGTAGGATAGTTTTATTTCTTTGTTTAATTTTAACGCTAATCGAATAATTTAACTTTATAAAAGTTCTATGTAAACATTGATTACAAGAACATTAGACAACATTTACATTAACATAGATTATATGTTACCAAATGTTATGTTTATAATGATAGTAATTTATAAATTGAATGTATAATGAGATTAATTATATTACAACGTCGACAGTGGCATTGTTTCCGGTTCAGGTTTTCGCAACGTTGATAAAATTACAACATACAGGTAAATTATGATAATTTTTGAATGAGAAACCCAATGACTTTCTAATGGCCAGATCAGGGGTTTGAATCTAGGACTCCCAGGACCACCTGGTCTGCCCAATTTCAATGATAAGTTTTTATTTTATTTTATAGTATAGGTTAGGTTAGCGGACGAGCATATGAGCCACCTGATGGTAAGTGGTCACCAACGCCCATAGATATTGGCATTGTAAGAAATGTTAACCATCGCTTACATCGCCAACGCGCCACCAACCTTGGGAACTAAGATGATATGTCTCTTGTGTCTGTAATTACACTGGCTCACTCACCCTTCAAACCGGAACACAACAATAACAAGTACTGCTGTTTTGCAGTAGAATATCTGATGAGTGGGTGGTACCTACCAAGACGGGCTTGCACAAAGCCCCACCAGTAGAGTAAGTATTAAATATATATTAAAGTAAGTAGAGTAAGTATTAAATATATATTAATTTATTTATTATTTCTTGGATATTAAAGTGACATATTTTTGGTTTGATTTCGGGGACCTGAGTTCGAGTTTTTTCTGTCGAGATTCTTAGAAGCAATCGAAGTCTGGAAATTCGTAGTGTTTACACTCCTGTGCTTCGTAAATCCGTCGGTACTGCTCCTTGACTCTTTTCGGTCGTGTCTGATTATGAGAATGAGGGAATAGATAGTGCACTTGCGTTTGCGCACACAGTTGTGCGCTATAATTTGTCCTGCACAGTTGGCTAGTCTCTCTTGAGGATGGCCGCCGGGCGCTGTGGCCGAAATCGGTCAAGATGATATAATTAATAAATAAAGCTTTCTGATGAGTTTTATTATCTATGGGTAAAATTTAATAACTAAAAATATATCTTAAGACTATTCTGCCCGAATTTTTCTAATTCACAAGGCTCTACGTTTCGAACAAAGTCCACAACGACAGATATTTACAACCAGATTAAATGAAAATAAATGAAATAATTTTTTTATACACATTTCTATATAGGTCTCTGCATCTTTGTCAGATGATTTAAGCAAGCCACTCTCCGTGTTGTTTTCCACCTGCAAGACAGGTGAGCGAAGTGTCCTCTCCGTGGATGCTGCTACGCCTGGGCAGGCGACTTTATGGCAACACGGGCTTGCCCAGTACCCATGCCACCCTCTCCTCCTCCCCAGCAGGATCCGCAGGAATGACGAGTCAATACGTGTGGTGCTGGTTTGGCCGCAGGTGACTGGCTTACGCCTAAACGGAGGCACCGCTCCGGGTTTAATATTAGTTTTCCTTCTTCTTTGGCGTGACGCTGGGATAATTTTGGGAAACAACGTATCAAGGAGAGGGGTGAGGATACTGTGATCACGGAAGATACAGGAATGTGACACTAGTAGCTAGAGCAGTCCGGGGTCGCGTACCCGTAGTGATTCCAACCAGCTATCGGACAGATAACTGGTAGATCCACCCTCTGGACAATTATACACATTTATACACGTAGTAATCGTCTGTTTATATGTTCTTTCTTTATAAATTTTATTGGTGGCAATTTTCAAACTATTTTGTGATCACATGACGTAATTGAAAACTAAACTGTCATCAATAGCTTTAATCTGTAGCTACTGCAACATTGTGTTTTGTAATGTATTTGTAATTTTATGTTAATAAAATAAATAAAAAAAGAGTAAAATATATTAAAACTAAAACAAAAATGCGTTGGTGTCTGTGTAAAAATCGTTATTTAGACATCGGTTTATGTGGAGTCACTGCTAAGGAATTGAAAAGAAAGGAATTAGAAGTAACGCTAAAAGAAATAGAAGTTCACAAATCGGCCGAACATTTAGAGAAAAGGATTAAAGAATTAGAGAAACGGTCTGAACATAAAGTTAAGATCGCGGTCAAATTAGACAGAGCCCGTAATAAGTTATTAAAAGTCCTCTACAGTAACAAAAACTTTAATAAATGTGATAAATGCCATAAAAATAAGGAGAAAAATCGAGACAAACATTCAAAGAGAAATTCAAAAAGTTCAAAACAAGCAGGGTTAGGTATTTTACATCATTTCTTTGACAAATATTTTAAAATGGATAAAAAACTTAGCAATCTGATGAAGATAAATAGTCAAGATTTTATAGATACTTTTAAACGAATACTTTTGCAGCCATATACGAGTACATATCCATCTTATAAAATGTCCAATAACTACGGTAGACGAGCATTGACTGAGCCTCGAAACAGAAGGGATCCATCTTTTGGTGATTGTTACTTGATGTCATTACGAAAAACTCCGCAATTATGGATATACCACCAATGGCCTCGGCTTTATCCGCATTATTTAAGTGTTCGAGCTCAGTGCAAAAACTGTGGATTTTTATTCATGATTTTGTTTGGGTTCTTGTTATGGATACCCTGCTTTATATTTTTAGGACTTTGTGAATGTTTAATTTGTTGCTGCTGTTATGATTGTTAATGAAATATAGGTATTTGAAGATTAAATCTGTTAATGTGAAATATATTTACTTAGAGAATATATAATACGCCAATATTTAAATAAAAATTATCGTTTTTACCATCGCTTTATTATAACTTAAGAAATAAATAACGTTGGCTAGATCCATACTAGGTGAAGGATCTGATTTACTAACTTTTTTCGAATGAATCTTGAATCTTTATTTAATTTATAAGCAATTTACATAGAGCTAAGAATAGAGAAAAAAAATTAATACCCGAGCTACACTAAATAAATATAACGTAGTAAAAATATTTCCAAGATTAAAATATTAAAAATTCACAAAAATATTATAAAACAACACTGTCTTGATGTTAAGACACAATAACTGTGCTTAAATTATTATAAACTCAGTTATGAACTAAAGTCCAGTACAATTAATATATTAATTATCATAAGTCATTTACATGGCTATAGACTAGATATCTTTAGTTACTTTTGGATCGACCTTTTTTGATAACTTTGCATTATCTGCTAGATAATTTGTATTTCGATTTATTTCATTTTATTTAACTTTATCTTCAAGAGAAGCTTTACTGGATGTTACTTTTATATTATTTATGTTTGATTTAGGTATTTTTATTCGTAAAGATATTTCAATTAAAAAAAATAATGTCATGCTATAGCGACTACCGCACTTGACATAAAAAATGTCATTTAGCATACACGTCACATACACTTTTTGTAGTTATTTATTGAGATTTCTCGTTGACTAATAAGATAAGAAAAAATATTTCTATATATAGTCAGAAGTTTTGTTTAACGTGTTTTTTTAACCATTTTTACAATAAAAATGGGACATGATTGTTTTTCTTTTCATCAATTACGACTATTAAATTTTAATAAATTTAGCAACCATTTTTGTCGAACCTCAGGAGACATAAAGAACTACCTTGACCATGATGAAAATAACAGTGACGCGAAGAAACAAAGCAAACTTATAACAAATTGCTCAGTTGGGAAAAATTCAAAATGCCTGAAAAGTACATCAAAAGTTTTTTTACAAAAAAGGCTAAGGTCACCTCTCACAATAACCAATCGTGTATCAAATAGCCTATTACCCTTTGGTACGTAGAATGAAACAATACCTTTTACTAATTTGTTATCAGTCTAAAAATGTCACAATGTTAAAATCCATATTTATCCAAAGAAAAAACGCAAAGGTTTTCGTAATTTTTCGTGTTAAAAGTTTGTCACTTTCTGACAAATGATTCTTAGTTAAGTTGCTGAGAAAAGGACGAACGACCAAAGACATTTCCGCATTTATAATAATAACACATTGATGGTTTGCATAATTTTCGCTTTTTACTCAGTTATTAATCCTAAATCCTTAATTTTAGTTAAAATATAACATTTTGATAAGTTTTATATTTCTAATAATGTTTTAAATATTTAAACATACAAAGGTTGTTTATTTTACCTGTCTTGACTTACTCATCTTAATGTTATAGTAACGGTAACCTGTACAATGGCGACTCCTTTATTCCAATTTGTATTTACCTTTGTGTATATTTAAGGTACGAGTACATCGAAGTCTCCTATTAATACTAATACTCTCCAAAAATCAAGAAGGTTACAGGATGTTGAACAAAAATTTTCGTTATATGGTGTGTTTTCGGATAAAATTAAACCGAAAATTTATAGTTTGTTGAAGTCTAAAACGGGTTTAAAACGTAAAAAATGCACTGTGAAACAAGACTCATCAAGATATCACAAATGTGATGATATTCAAATTTTATTTGACGCTAATCGATTAAAATCTCAAAAAAGAAAGCGAAAAGTTATTGGAGATTACAGATTGGATATGTTGTATGACTCAAAATCGTCACGCGATGAAAACGATTTTAAGTGCAATCGTCAACATAACGCTGACCGTTATCAGTTATTAAAATGTAATAGAAACAAATTTGCTCAATGTCATAGATGTAATAATATTAGGCATAGACGCGATTGTACTATCCCTGAAACAGATATTCAAAAAAAGAATGCAAGCCTTTCTACAAGAACTTGTGTGTGTAGCAAGCCAGTACATTATAAATTGGTCGACTACCCATATCACAAGACGGATAAATGCTTAGACGTGAAAAATAGTTTATGCAGAAATTGTAATTACAATGCTATTGTAGTAAATCAACGTTCACGAATAAGTCGAGAAGTTTTAGTTACACCTTCTTATTTATTTATTCGTAAAAGTGGCGCTGGAGACTCAGCCACATGTCGTCAAAGTTTGGATTCAAAAATTCAAGCAGAGTGTCTTGAGAAACATACTGGCAATGGTGATTCCGAGCTATTAAAATGTAAATATAGGAATTGCCATGACAAATCAACGTTTTCCCTATTTTCTGTTTGCTGTTGTAATAATCATTTTGTAGCTGTAATAAAATCAGTTATAAAAAAAATTATCTTGGGCTTCGCAGTTATAGCATGGTCTCCTTGCATTATATCAGTTTGTACATATTGGTTAATTACTTATCCATTACGACCCCAACATATTTTTACACAAGCGAAATTTGATGAAACCAGTAAATGTAAATCTTGTGGAAATTCAATGTGGCATTGCATTTTTCATTCAATTGCTCGAACTTTAGAGAAAGTTGTTCACGCTTATAATATACTAGTATCTTCAATAAAAAATCAAAAATCGTGTGTTCATGACACGAACAACATAAAGCCGTGTCTACCACAATTATCTTTAGTAAATAGATATCTACGTTACAAGCATAGAAAATTGCACATTGATACAAATCCGAAAGAAAGGTATACCTTGTGCTACATGCGACGTAGGGGATGGGTAATAAAAGCTTCGAGAAAATATCGCAATCGAAAACACAACTTACACAAAGGTTATCCTAAAGATATAAATATTGCCAAAATATGTGATGCAATGAAACATAAAAAATATCCTAGAGTTTTTCGAATACACACCTGCAAAACTTTACCTAGTTTAAAAAATTCGCCTTGTACACAAATATTTAAGAATAGACCTAAAGAATATGAACCTGAAAGAAACATTAGAACTCATTTATCAAAAATGGTTTCTACTAAAAGTTCTCCTGTTTTAATAACATCCAGTTCTATTATTGTAAAGCCTTTATCGAAATACACTTTGACAAAAAAGTACAATACATCAAACATTTCCAAAAGAAAAGGAAAATCATGTACATGCATTTTTAAAGATAATCTATTAGTTGTATCTAATGAAAACATTGAAACGAATACACGGAAAAGAAATATTGCTAAATGTAGACATTCGAGAAATGTCCTTTACAACTCTCAAAAACATTTATGTAGACAAAAACATCAAGAACTTGTTTCAAATAATTATCAATGTACGGGATGCAGTAAAAGAAAAACAGGATGGATTCCCTGTTCGTATTCGCATAGGAAAATTGTATCACACAAAAAGCGTCCTTGCTGCCCTAAAATTACTTTTGTAAAGCCCTCAAAACGGAGATCACGAACTAAGTATGTATTATTATCTAGAGATAATCTTAGAAAATTTAAACATATTATGTGTGGGAATCAATTTAAAAAATTAACTATGAGACAAAAACTAATTAGGTATTACAAAAATATTAAAACTGTTGTGTGTGCAACGGATACAGAGGTATGGGAATCTGATGACATTTGCAAAGATATGTATGTTTCCAGTTTAAGAAAGAAGCCATGGTTTTGGATATACAAGCACTATCCCTCTTTTTATCCTTACTTTTTAGTATTTATCCGATTTAACAAAAACTGCGTTCATTGCTTTTTATTGATGATTTCATCTTGTATTTGGTTTCCAATAATATGTTGTTGTTACTTTTGTTGTTCATTAATTTTTGAATGTTTATAACAATTTTGTACATAAAATATTGTATTGGTACCTATTTATTTTATTAATATTATGATGTATAGGGTATAATATTTTATTGTATTATGACCTTAAATAACATTAAATTCGTGTTATTGTATCCAAAATATTTAACTGTTATTAAATTAAAATTATTCACATAATTATTATTTATTTAAGTTTAAATCATATCTTAAAAATTGTCTTGATTCATAGTGTTGAGGTATATGAATGTCTTAACTAGTTAAAAAGTAGTAATGGTCTATCTATAAGATCATCTTAATGTCTAAGACGATATATCTTTTATTCTGATAATAATACAAACACCACTGCAATATTAATCTGCGTGAAATAGTAGCTCGTATTGTTCGACAAATAATTTTATCTTGAATCATGCTATGGCAATATCTTTATTACATTATTATTGGAAATAAATAATCACTGTGATTATAATGGCAATCTTTATTTATAGCTGTATGGTGCAATATCGTTGCCTTTTTTAAATTAAGAAGTCGTGGGTATCTTCTCTGTCAAAATCAAAGTCATGTAAATAGTCATATGTCAAATGATATATCAAAGAGATGTCAGACTTCTGTTGTTTGTGTATTAATTTATTAACAATGTATTAATTTAGAATTCCATTAATCGATGTTTTTTTTTCATTTCCAAACTAAGTAATTTTGAACAGAACTGAAAATATAGGACAGTCTTACTAAGTTGCTTTTGTGGTACAATTACAATGCAGTCAACTGAAAAACGCAGTAAATCAGTGGACCTAGCTGCTATGGAACCGGCAACTAGAGTCAAGCAACTGGCTAATTACGGAGCTATGGTCGAAGTTGATCCAAATGTCCCGCCAAGGAGGTGAGCTATTTATAATGTGTAATATTTAAATATAAATATGACTTATTTGTCCTTTTCATTAGTAAATTAGATTATATGGATCCACTAATACTAAATAACAGAAACTGAACAGGTAGATTCCATGACGCAATATTTAGTAGTAGCAACCATCATCCTATTAAAAAATTATATAAATATTTCAGGTATTATCGGTCAGGCTTAGAGATGGTGAGAATGGCGAACGTGTATTTAGCAGAAGGTAGCCTTGAGAATGCCTACATATTGTATATGAAATTTATGACATTATTTTTGGAGAAAATAAGAAAACATCCGGAATATAATGCAGTACCAATTGAAGTAAAGTCAGTAAACCAATCTATGTTAAAAGAGGTGATGCCAAAGGCTGAAAAACTTAAACAGAAACTGTTAGAACAATTCAAAAAGGAACACTTGTATTATATAGAAAATGAGGTATTGGCTTATTTGTGTGTATTAGACATTTATGATAAATTGATTGTAAATCAATCATTGTATTGGTAATATAGAATTTCTATCATGTTTTAGGCAAAAAGACGAATAGCAGAAGAGGCTAGAAGAAAACAGGAACAGGATGATGCAAAGTTGGCGCAGCGCCTTCAGGCTGATGAGAATAGACAAGATGGACATCCAACTTCACCTCATTTACTAAATGCAGTAAGTTTATAGAACCTGTATTGTTGATTCAGTATTTAGTTATGAAGTCAAGTTATAATAACATTAATGATAGAAGAAGGTTCTTTGTTCTACTAAAAGTTTTATTTTATTAAATAAAACAATGCCTCAAGACCAAGATGTTTAACTAATGTGTCTTGCCTATACTCACCTACGGTGCCGAAATATGGATGCTCACTAAGCATAACATACACAAAATAAAAGTGGCACAAAGGGCGATGGAGCGTGTTATGCTAGGCATCTCCCTTGTTGATCGTGTACCAAACGCAGAAATCCGACGAGAGATGAAAGTCGAAGGTATTGGGAAGGGTATCACGAGGTTAAAGTGGAGATGGGCTGGATACTTGGCCAGACGAGAAGACGGAAGGTGGACTAAAGTCGTCACGGAGTGGTGGCCTAGAGAAGCAAAAAGGCCAGTGGGCAGACCACCCGCCTGATGGTCAGACGATTTTAGGAAGATGGCGGGTGCTCAATGGATGCGACTAGCACAGGACTGGAAGAACTGGCACGCCTGTGAGCAGACCTATGTCCAGCAGTGGATTAATGTGGGCTGAATATGATGATGAAATAAAAAAAATTAGTAACACTGCTTTAATAAATTCAAAAGGATTAAATTGTTTTCCTATCCTTTTTAGTATCCAAATATGGTATAGAATTAGCACATACATGGATTCTTAACAATTAGTGATTGTGTACATAAGAAATAGTGCTATTTAATTAGAATTGAAATTTTGAATATCACAAAGAATATATCTTCCAGGAAGAATGGGCAGTCACTCCATCTGCCCCGCCAGTGGATGGAGTGCTATATCCTGATGACTTTGCTTCTGAGCCTCCTCGTGCAACACTCATACCACCTCCCAGGACACAGCAGTAACATTTTAATAAATACTTTATTGACAACATTTATAAACACCATTTGAACTATATGCAAAACATTTTTTGTGTATTCTCTTATCGAATGTAATTTCTGTCTATCTGTTTTCGGTCGAGAATGATATATTTAATGACGGTGAAGACTTGACTTGACTGAATTAAATTTGTAAGATTTATTTCTATGAAAATAGTGCATTTACATTTACAAATAATATACAATTTAAATATGTTTAATACTGATCAACTTTTGACTGAACCCAAGACTGAGGGTCCTTCGTATCAGTGCATTGTATGTGGGCCGTCCTCAAGACCAAGATGTTTAACTAATGTGTCTTGCCTATACTCACCTACGGTGCCGAAATATGCAGGCCGGGCACGCCGCTGCTGGGCGCGGTGCGGCTGCGCGCGGTGCGCGTGCCGGCCGCGCTGCTGGCGCGTTTCCTGGCGCTCGCCGCCGCCAACACGGCGCGCAACGTGGAGCTGTGCGGCATCCTTGCCGGTATACTGGTACGACCACTTCGTTACCCTTTGAAGACCAGGGCTCGGAGCTTATTTCTACCAGGTTTTGACTGTATCACGGCGAGTGCTCTGAGGAATTATTCTCTTTAATTCCTGCTTCCCCCTTCCTTCTTAAGTCCACGCTGGTTCTCGATGTCACCGCCTAACTGTGACTTCAATTCCATCGCGCACAAAGAAATTTGGCAACTCCTTTCTTTGTCGCACTTCCAAAAAATGGAATTCCTTACTAGCTCACGTGTTCCCCTCCTCTTACAACCCGGGTTCCTTCAAACGAGGCGCGAAGAGGCATCTTGCGGGCCGGTAAGGCGAAGGCGGCTAGTGCAGAACGTTTTTCCCGTCTGTACTGGCCTTCGTCGCGTTTGGACTCTACTACCACTTACCATCAGGTGGAGTAGGCATTACCCTCCCGGCGAATAAAAAAAAAAAAATGTAGAAAAGCCTCTGCACACGTTTATACTTGTAAAGATGTCTTATCCTCGTGATGTCTTTTTTCGTGTTTTTTTTCCACTCTGTGCATGATATATATCCAAAAATAACGACCGCCATATGCATAATATACCCGTATCGTGGGGCTAGCATTATTTATAGACGCGAATCGAAAGCAAATAAAAACTTATTGTTACTTCCGAACCCGAACAAACTGTAAAGTCATGTAATTTCATAAAGTCATTGTAAATTTATATCGACATATATATAATAACAAAAACAAATATGCTTTTTTGAATTCCAAAGAATACAATAACATACATAGATAAAAGGTACAAAAGGCATCTCATTAAACGTATAAATAAGAACAATGACATCATGAAAATATAATTGGAATGAAAATATTCCGAGCATCAATACCACAATGGTTTACTACAATTTTCACTGTCCTGCTCTGTCCAGGAACGCGACCAGCTAAAGATAACTCACGTGGTCGTACCGAAGCAAACGGGCACAGCGGACTCGTGCAGCACCAACAATGAGGAGGAGATCTTCCACTACCAGGATCAACACAACCTCATCACACTCGGTTGGATACATGTAAGATATTCGTCATATTAGTAGCTATACAACCCTTAGACCTGTAAACTAAAATATGCCTTATTTCGTATGACGTAGTTTTTGTTTGCTCTGTTAAGTTATTTACTAAAAGTGCCTCATTCTTATACATATTATTTATTATTAATTGCCTTATGTTTCTACACTTTATTATAAACATTTGGATCGCCAAATTGGTCTTCTAATGGTATGTGGTCACTGCCTATTAACCATTCCTTACATTCTAATGAGTCACCAACTTTGAGTGGTTCTTCGGGTTCCTTCAAACGAGGCGTGAAGAGGAATCTTGCGGGCCGGCAAGGCGGAGGCGGCTAGTGCAGAACATTCTTCCCGACTGTACTGGCCGTCGTCGCGTTTGGACTCAACTACCACTCACCATCGGGTGGAGGGCAAATGACTCTATCATTTGCCCTCCCGGCGAACAGGTGGAGTAGAGTCATTTGCCATCCCGGCGCATATAAAAAAAAAGAACTAAAATGTTATGTTCCTTATGTCTGTCACACTGGCTCACTCACCATTCAAACTGAAGTACAACAATTTTAAATATTATTGTTACAAAGGCGTAGTCAGTTTTACTTTCGGAAGCGATAAAAACTCCCAGAACGAATAGAACGCGCGGCGCGAAATATTTACTTGTATTACAATGTTATTAACTGACCTAATATAAAACTATTGTACATAAAAAACTGTTTGTAATTATTTCAGACGCATCCCACCCAAACTGCATTCCTGTCATCAGTAGACCTTCACACGCAGTGCTCTTATCAGCTGATGATGCCTGAAGCAATAGCCATTGTCTGCGCGCCCAAATATAATGAGTGGGTATAAATTGATATTGTGAAAACAGAAACCAAAAACAATGTTCAACTTTCTTCGATTTAAGGAAAAAATCATACTTTTATTTTTACTTGGAATTTCTCGTCTTTTTATCAAATTCCTCCTCAAAAAGAGGAGAGGAGGCTTTTAGCCCAGCAGTGGGACATTCACAGGCTGTTACGGTACGGTACGGTTATCAAATTATTTCTGTTATTAAATAAATAAATTAATGTGTAAATTATTGTGTACCAAATATAATTTGTAATAACAACTGTGTTGTCAACACACAGTCTCTTATGAATGGCCGCCGTGGCCGATCAGGATCATCGAAATTTCATTACGAAATGTGACTTTGCAGAACTGGTTACTTCGCGCTCACGCCGGAGTACGGCATGCAATATATTGCCAACTGTCGGCAGTCTGGCTTCCACCCGCATCCCAACGACCCCCCACTCTTCTATGTACGTATACAATTATTAAACACGAAATATGCTCGCAATACACAATTATGATTGTCTTGACTGCCGCGTTGGTCTAGTGGCTACATGTTAGGCCGCAGGCTCTGAGGTCCTGGATTCAAATCCCAGGTCGGACCAATAAAAAGTTATTGAGTTTTTCTGTCGAAAATTATCAGTAGTAGCCGGAATTCTGAAGGTCTGGACGTAATGCCGTTGATCCTGCGCCTGACCGGAAAGAGCGGTCGTGTCGGATTGCCGTCCCATCAGATTATGAGAGTGAGGGAATAGAGAGTGCACTTTGGTTACTGTAATATCTCCTGCGCATTTGGCTAATCTCTCTTGAGATTATCCGCAGTGGCCGAAATCGGTCTGGAGGACATTATTATCATTATCATTGGATATCTTCTATTTCGAAGTAGCAATTAATATAATAAGTTACCTATCTTGTGTTCTTAATGTAATAATTAAAAAAAATGGTTACACAATGAACACCTAAAACAATATTGCTTGCCAAACAATAAATATTTGATATGTTGGTTACAAGTAGAGTAATAAAAACTACAAATTCAAAACTGACATTGCCTTCATGATAAGAACACTTACCCTTAAGAATCATCTGGGCTTATACCAGCTGTGGGATATTTAGAGGGTGCTAAGTGCTGCAAGGACAATAATCCATCAATCAATCAATCAACAGCCAATCTTTGTCCACTGCTGAACATAAGCCTCTCCCAAGGTGCGCCAAAGCTCCCTGTCCTCCGCCTTCCGCATCCAGTTGGTGCCCGCCACCTTCTTAAGGTCGTCGGTCCACCTGGCTGGAGGGCGCCCTACGCTGCGCTTGCCGATTCGCGGTCTCCACTCTAGGACTCGTCTGCTCCAACGGCCATCGGTCCTACGACATACGTGACCAGCCCACTGCCACTTCAGCCTGCTAATTTTGCAAGCTATGTCGGTGACTCCGGTTCTTTTCCGGATAATCTCATTTCTGATCTTATCCTTCAAAGATACTCCGAGCATAGCTCGCTCCATAGCACGCTGAGCGACTTTGAATTTGTGGACTAGTCCCGCAGTTAGTGTCCACGTTAATAATCCATAGCTGGGATTAAATTATTTATAATATTTCTTTGTTAACATACTCTCTATTTTTTTAGACGGTTTCACACATAAGCATAGACAACACGGCGCCTGTGGAGATGGTGGACCTGAGAAGATGAGCTTTCGTAGCTTATGTCGATTGCAGTATTTTTATACGGGGAATATCAGATATATTAGTGTAGAATCTATGTACACACGCTACCGTAAGCTACTAAACCGTGTCTTCACTAAGTGTTTAGTTAATTTCATAAAATGAATTCTAAATTATACTAATATTTATTTATTGAATACAAGCAAGAAGATGTGATATCAACAATTTGATAGTTCAATGATAGTGTACAGAGACGGTCCAGTGTATAAAGGTCATGATCTCAATTGAAATATGCGGATATAAATCTAGGTTAGACTTATTTTTGCTTTTGTCAACTCAATTTGCATTTTACCTCGTTTGTTTTTTAAAAATAAAAACATAGCAAGGAATGAAGAATCATATGACGTGTGTTGTCATAAATCCGTTTTAAAAGTTCGTAGGGAATTAAGTTTTAATTTATAGGTAGAGGTAGAGGTCTGTAGCGGCCCAGCACTCGCAGTACTATTGTATAGTCAACATTCAAATTATGTTTTTTTTTTTATATTTAAACTTCCAGAAATTATATATTTATGATTGTTGTGTTATAAGTGATTATAAATATAATATTATTAAATAAAAAAATTATATAAAAATGTTACTCAAAATTGAATCTTTATTTTTTTTTCTATTTGCTAATATCTGTTATTATAATTAACAATCTCAAGCGAGGGTCTAGTTAGCGAGACTGATTCGTAACTTACTGTAAATGTTATTGTAAAGTACATGTCACACCTGCGCTATTGCTAGTGACATTGATAACGACAATGTGACTACACCGTCATCGTTCGCAAGATAATTTTGGTGATATAATATTTTTCAAAAATTATAAGCTCGCTATTACTATATATATATATTACTAGTTAATATTTACTTACTAGTATATATATATATATATATATATATATATTATTATTATTATTAGTAATATACATTTACCAAGTATTAACAGTATATATAACTGTATTTATTTTATATATTATTGTATGTGTAAAGTATGTATTTAGGTATGGTTTAAATAAAATCGCACCGCCGACTTTGTGATAATGTTAATGCCTCTTCAACCTATCAACGAATATATCTTATCGCTAAGTTTCTCTCAGCAGGATTAATGAGACTATGAGCGTAATGAGGATACGGTAAACAGTTCGAAAGGCTGACTAAAATTAGCGTTTTATATCAATGTCTATGTACAGTAGTGAACACATACCCACACAGCCCCTCTCTTTATCCATAAACCCCTATAATAATTAAAAATTCATCACCTTTCCTTAGCCAAGTCTTCGCTATGTAGTGGGTCCTTAATTTATTCCTATAATTGTTCCGTAAAGCATTTCATAGCGTTCATATTCATTAGCAAAGTACTGCCGATACTAGATACTAGATTATATTCGATCATATTTGTACTTTAGACGGTTTTATCAGAATATTTTCAGATGTTCTCTTCAACGAAAATTCGCAACATATACCGAAATATAAATATTTTTCTAACGTTTATATGAAAAGGTATTTTCATTGTAGTGAGTCAAAGATATGCTTTCCAGTACAAAATTGTAACTAAACCATTGTATAATAGTTAAGATACCGTATACAACGACCGATGAATTTTGACACATTTACCATGTCTCGTAATTGTACCATCCGTTTTGTTTTTTATTATGTATGTCGCTGATTGCGTCTATGGTATTTTGTTAAGAAATTCTCTTCAAAAGCCTGGAGTGATGTTGGCAGTGTTGCTGTCCATGCCTTGGAATGGGTCTGATTGCTGTGTAATCAAGATATTTTGTTAAGCAATCACGTCCATATTTTTAATTCATCTGCATTTTTTTGCAATATTGCTTATAAACGTTAATTATCAGACAGTGGAAAAATGTTTCCTATTTGCAGCCATATTAGTGTAGTTATACGATAGTGTGCAATACTTCTAAACCACCTCTTCAAGACTGAATGGACAAGATAACGTAGCAACGTTATATGATTTTAAATTCATGTTTAAATGTTATAGTAGGTCATATTTTGCTTTTGATTAAGTCTCTCTTTGTAAAAATATTGAGTTTTATGATTATGTTTGTTAATTTGTTTTGCATCAATTCACGCGTATTTTGTTTTAGAAGACACTTAAGTTTATTCACCATTCTTGAAAATAGAAATAGGTTCATTTGTATGTTAATCGTGTGGTACACTGACAAGGGCGTCGTAATGAAATGTTTGTTACATATTGATCTTATGTAAGTGTGATTTGTACGGACCAATGTAAATAAAGGCATTTTATTTAATATATATGTTTTATTTATGTATTTAATTAAATACAGTGATATATCGTTACTGGCAGTGATAGCAGTTACGAAGCATCTACTACACAACGAACGACAAAAATACATTCATATTCTAAAAACTTAATCTATAAGTCATATAATTGTGAAAATTAGTACAAAGACGAAACCAATAGATGACGCTGATTCATTATTTAACATTACTTAATCGTACAAACACAAACTATCAGGCTCATATTTGGTAATTATTCAGTTCATGAATAATTATTTTTTTTTTATAGTATAGGTAAGCGGACGAGAATATAGGCCACCTGATGAAAGTGGTCACTAGCGCCCATAGACATTGGCATTGTAAGAAATGTTAAGCATTGCTTACATCGCTAATGCGCCACCAATCAAGATGTTATGTCCCTTGTGCCTGTAATTACACTGGCTCACACATCCTACTTCTTCCTATTCTGCCAACCCGCATTGGAGCAGCGTGGTGGAATAAGCTCCAAACCTTCTCCTCAAAAAGAGGAGAGGAGGCCTTTAGCCCAGCAGTGGGACATTCACAGGCTGTTACGGTACTCATCCTACAAACTGGAACACAACATTACCAAGTACTGCTTTTTTGCGGTAGAATATCTGATGAGTGGTACCTACACCGTCTGGGTAGCTTGCACAAAGCCCTACCACCAGTTGAAATTGCATTGTTGTTTGTTTGGTTAAATTGTAAAGATTATTTAAATTTAATAGTTGTTTAAACGTTGTTAAGTAGGTACGTACCATACATAACATTTTCAATTAACCAAAAGTTATTTAATATTGCGTCACCGACAGCCAATCCGATCAATCGACTTGTTTAAGTATCAAGGAGTCGTTCCATCAAAAATAATTGCATGGTAATTGTGATTGCCATTATAATAATAAGTATATTTTTATCGCATTTTCCAGATATACATTTAATTTTTTATTATTTTTTCTATAACTAAGCAAGAAAGCCCTTCTTAGTATAATAAAGCAATCCTAACTATTAAGGGTATATTTATATATCTAAATTCGATTACGACGAATAACTATAACCCGTGTTGGTTGAAAGATGAAATATTAATGGTTCGACAAGGCTTAATTAACATATATTTTAATTAAACATTGTTAATAATGCCTAATTATAATATATTTTGCAGAATATAATACAATATAGGTATATATTGATATAATACGTTTCTCTTGTCTAGATTATATAATAAGCAATATACATTCTACTGTTTTATAAGGCACTCGGTGCTTAATTTTATAATAATAATAATATCTTAATTTCTAAGTTATATCTAATCGGAAGCACAAACTATATAAGAAAAGGAATACTTTTATTTAATAGCATTTTTAATGAGGAAGCTTACGATGATTTATTATTTAAGCAAACTAATGAATAACTGAGAAAATATCTTTAGAATTTGAATATTAAAAAAGCACTTTAATAATTTTTAAAAATATATTTGACGAATACGATAACGATAATGAAAATTTTTAATTTTTTTATAATACTCTTTTTTTTCTCTTTCGGGGAAATTATTTAAAAGTAGTCTATCGAAAGTCAAATTATATCCATACGCCATTAAAATTGGCTTAAAGGCAATGTAACGAATATTGCCACGGTTAAGTCACGGAGAGAGTTAGTATTTTACTAATGCACGGAGAGTATTAGATTTTTTATGTAATATTCATATGGATTCAATTTTGGAGGAATCTTTTGGCCAACTCATAAACGTTACTTAGCGGCCATTTAGTTAAACATTGATTTCGCTCTTCCTTTCATTGTTGATTTGACATCCGCTAATCAACATTTATAAGTAAGGATGTTTCTTTTACTTTTTAAAAAAAATAAAGAACTAAACGTGACACCATCGTTGAGAAAACTACGTATATTTTATTATTTCTAGTTAGAACATGTGTGTAGCGTGTAGTGTAGCGATATTAATTTATAATAAAATATGTTTATACACAAGACAACCAGTGACGTAGCTTGCCCATGATGGGCCCTGTATCAATATTTGATGGGCCCTTCGTCTTAATTGTGGCGATTACTTTTTTTACGCGAATTTAGTGACTTGACCTTCAACGTATTAAACTACCTATTGAAATTTATTTTTCAAATGTCTATAATATTTTCATTTCTTCTGGAAAAATTAGCGTACGGTCGTACAGTTCGTGTGAGACTTTGGATAACATTTTACGAATTTTCGCTTACTCGATTGGTGGGTTAGGAATATGTCAAAACTATAAAAAGTACTGAAAATTGTCTTTGATCTCATCCTGATAAGATAGTACTGACAGTCCGCCTCGTGTAAGGTCCATGTAGCAACAAGTTGTACGTAAATAGTGTATAAATGAATAAACCAAGATAATGGACAAATAGTAACGATAATGCATGGTGAACTATATAATAAGGCTTAAAAATAAATCCTATATTAGTATTACTACTTACTTCTGAAGTGCCAAAAAACCTTATTTCTAAAACATTTAAGGCACTATTATTTTATTTGCAAATATTTTGACTAAATAACTACATATAGTAATTTATTTTGTAAAATAAATTGCTAATTTTGTACAATTATCAGTGCCTTTACGTTATTTTAAAATAACTTGTACACAAATTATGGTATACAGTGATAAAATATTATTACATTTATATTGCTAAATTTACTTAATCATATTGCTTTTTATATATGTTTATAAGAACAAGGCACCTTTTTGGGGCAAAGGTAAATAGGTAATAAGTACAATTACAATTAAAAGCTTAATTAAAACAATATAAACATTTTTTATAACGAACTTTTAAATAATTGATTATTATGAGTATATATGAGTGAATGAGTTGTTACATGCATGAGTTTTGGGAAGTATAAGTAAAAACAATACACTGTAGTAATATATGAAATACCTATGATATACAATTTATTCATAGTTTCTTTATGCTACCCGTATTTGATATTATAACGAAGCTACTATTGGTTCAGAATATTAATAAGGGAGAGATAAACAGGAATCGAAGTTAGCAATTTTTTCTAAGCTATAGTTCATTAAATCTTACCTAATATTATAAGTGTGAAAGTGAGTTTGTTCGTTACGCTTTCTCGTCTTAACTACTGAACTAGTGACAATAAAAGAAAGAATTCCATACAAACCGCAGTTAACGTCTACGCTATCAAATGAGTCATGAAATTGGCATACACATTGTCAGGGGCTGGAAAAGGATATAAGTTAGGCTAATACCCGCCTGAAAACACTTCATATACACTTTAACTAGTAATGTCTGCGGTTTCATCCACGTTTGAATACATGCGTGTTTAACACGGCGCAGTACTTAATAAAGTGCATTTCATCAACTACATATCTGTACCTACAGTTTACCAGTTTGTTTGACAATTATGGTTAATTTTTTGATATTTAAAGTCGTAGCGTAATGTTATATAGTCTATATTTTTCGCGTGTAAATATACAAACTGTAAAAACATATCGCTTCTTAACAGTAGAGAAGTTCTTAATTACAGCCTAGTGTTTTTTTGAATGTATGCATTAAAAATATAACATTAAATTGATGTCTATCATATAAATTTAATTTTAATTTGAATGAATTGATATGCTATGTTGCTAGATGATAAAGCCAGTTTTTATTTTAATAGTTATTCAGAACACAGTTGAAGGTTATTATTAAAGCAGTTATTTGTAAACTTTTATAAGACACAGCGGAGTTGGGATTATTCTTCTTGACCCTTGGTGACTCTATTTTGATAGTTTTGTTCATCATCCAGTAGTAAACATCGGTTAAACCTTGGATGTTCAGTTCAGGACCAACTGTTTGTCGTATCCGATCGTTGTATGCGTTTAACCAGTTAATCTGCCATAAAAGAAATATATAACCGGTTAATTTATTGACAAATGATGCATAGAATATATTAATTCAGGAACACATATATTATTTATGGCTTTTATTTTTAAAACTCACCTCGTATTCAGTAAGGAGGTTCTTATCAATTAACTTAGGTTCAAACGGTATAAGGGTTGCCTCTCGGAAGCCCAGATAGTTATTAGGGCGAGGTATAACTTCAAGAACATTTCCTAATTTCACTCCAAATTTCCTATTTTCATACCACGCTGGTTCTAGAATGCAAAAGAAATACGTCGATAGCAGTAAATTGATTTTTTTCCATTTTAATACTCCAGAAAGGTAATTTTGGAGACAAAACTTTCGGCTACTTTAAGTCTTACCAATGGTAATAAAGTATCCTTCTCTAAATGTATGGAGATTAGTATCTTGCCTGTAATCTATGACAACGGGATCTGTAATGTAAAATTTTCATTATAGGGAAATTTGTCAATAAAATTTCGCGTTTTCTTATTCGAAATGAAAAATTCAGCGACACAATCTGATGAATGTAATGATTTAAATCATTAAAAAAACACATTAATTAATTATATTAATTATCAGTGTGATCATAAAAATTGTTTATGCTTCTTAATCCTATTTCATGTTGAGTTCCATGTAAACTTTGAACTGTTTTTACCCTGTAGCTCTACAACCTATACTTAGCAGATGACTCGCTACTAAAAGAAGTGTAAGTAAACTGCCTAATATAACTTATAGCTTATAAATAAAAAAAAAGTCGATTTGCTAAAAGTTTTGCTTCTAAATAATTACTTTCTTCTCTCTAATGGTTATGGAACTTTTCCAAAATACAAGTGGATCATTCGAGTTAGGTTCTGCGTTTCTTGATAGATCGATAGAATATCTCAAGACTATTTAATATATGTTCGTTTTTAATATATGCCTGTTAAGTACTGTACCTACATATGTATTGCTACCGTATTAATTAAATCTGTAGAAATGTTGTAATTGGATGATAAATATCAATTGAAATTGTATATTACTATACATATCAAGGAACCCTGTTTTATATATACAAATGAGGCCCTGCCCTGGCCTTTGATCAAGGTAGAGCGAAATTATTTTTAACATTTTCGTGCTCTCTTTACCTGGCGCCTAGAGCGATTGCTCCTGTCGCTACGCTCACATGTGGTTGTTATAGTATTAAACATTTGTACCTTCTCGTCGATTTAAAGCAGCTCCCACACCATGTCCAGTTGGAGGAATGTAATCCTGCTTGAAACTCCAGAGTGGCGCCCTCACTACCGGGTCTGTGTGCGCAGCGGGCAGAGTCGCAGGTGTCAGCAGCGTGCCAAATGCGGCAAGCGACCGAAGTACGCTAGTGTACGCTTTACGCTCTTCTCGCGAGGGTGTACCATAGTGTAGTGTTCGAGTAACTGTAGTTGTACCCTCTAAGAAAAAGCAATATAGTATCATATTAAATGAAAAATTTACGTGATCTGTCCAAGATAGAGAGACAGGGTCATACTGATAGAAGTAATTAATCTAATATAAACAATTATGCATAGTTTATGTATGTAATATTATATCAGTATATTTTAAGCAGCGGATATTTTTATACTTAGATAATTGGATTACATTTTTAACTAAATTTATAGGTAATCTTTGTATGATATCTAACCAGCAATCTTTATTTTTAACGTATGTGACGTTCCTTACAAAATTTTATTACGTAATTAAGTTCTTTTAGGAATAATTTTTCAAAATTATTTTCTAAATGCTCCGTTATAGGATCCCCTGTGCAAAATTGTATGCTTCTATACCATTCGGTTTATGTTATGTGTGTCAATCAGTAAGTCACTTTAGTAAGTCTAGTAGATTATTTAAAAATGTCTAACTCGTAAATACAACTTAAAAATCATAAAATAATAAAGACTTAAGGTTTCTAAATTGTCAAATTAATGTAATTAACAAT
The DNA here is from genome assembly GCF_905147045.1 of Nymphalis io. Taxonomy (NCBI): domain Eukaryota; kingdom Metazoa; phylum Arthropoda; class Insecta; order Lepidoptera; family Nymphalidae; genus Nymphalis; species Nymphalis io. The sequence goes on along the minus strand of NC_065893.1, from coordinate 4,651,802 downwards.
GATATTATAACAGTACCATCGTATTGTCCACCAGACTGTATCACCAGCGTGGAGTTAGTGAATATCCGCCGATTAGTGTCGTTGGTAGCTTTGTACTCAGGTTCAGCGCCGTTGGGGCCGAACGCGACCCGTGTCTGCATGGACAGACTGACGTAACCGGCCTGAGTAGCGCGAGTCAAGTCAACTTTCATTGCTACCGTTTTCTCATACAAGCTTGACTTTCCCTAGAATATTAGTATTTTTTTTCGCTGGTTAGTACGAGAAAAAACTTAATTCTAAAATTCCAAATATATATTCAAAATATAATACTACGCAAGTTTTTTTAAATTTTTAATTATAGACTAATATCCTACCATAGTTTCCATGTAACACATGACCGTACACATGGCGACTGCATCACGTAGATGTGCCTTGCGCATTCCTTTTATTTCTGCTTGATTTTTCTGTGCTTTCAGGTAAATAATCGGAGATGGCTGGAATAATCTTTTTGATTGTGAAACACTCTGAGCAATCGCCGCTGATGCACCTCTTTGGAAAGTCCCTGCAGTTGGTATTAGGATTTTCGATTCGGTGGCTCGTCGTAAATCCGAGTATATGGTCGTGTATTCATTCACTCTTAAAAGAAAAATCAATTGATATTTCTTATCGTAATCAAAAATATTTTTATTTCATTCGAAATACCTTGTGCAGTTATTGGAATTCGTATAACAGTTGTAAACAGCAAGAATTTCTCGAACAGGCATGGAAAGTTTTCCCGGCGGTGCATACACGCGGACATCTTTGCTACTGATGATAACAAATGCCTTCAGAAGTGGTGCATAGGGGTTGTCCCTCCCACGAATGTTAAGAAGCCATGCCACCTCGTCTAAAGCGGTCACTACCATCGCGTCCGCAGCCATCGATCGCAACTCATTGCGAACTGCCCATACTTTCTCACGCCAGGTCACTCCTATATAATGAATTAATAATTACAGCAATAAGCTATTAAATAAAACTCTGACTTGCGTGACTTGGAAGCTACGTTCGTGATCTTTTATTTAAAAATTTATAAATATATACTTCAATATTACGTTAAAAAAATATTTAAAAAATAAAGAACATTAATGTTAAACATGTTTCCGAATGATATTATAAACATTTAAAGAAATGTTACAATCGAATAGAATATATATATTATAATTTGAACCGTGTCATCAAGTCAATAATAACGGTAAACCTGTGTAGTCCATCTTGTGTAAATTAGCCACAATTCTGGAAAACTCTGGACGACGTTTCATTGGATCCATTTCTTCGTTCCATAACTGATCAACAAGCGTCGGCATGTGGACAAGTTGCAAGCCTTCGCGCTGCAAGTTTGCAGACAGCATTTGCCATTCACCGACAGAGGTAAGTCTTGCGTCTCCACCAATACGACCATTACGTCCTGGACGTTCCTGCTTCAGTAGAAACTAAATGACTATAAAACTATAATAAGTTAAATTGTAAAGCTTAGGAGGTTACTACATTGTTTTAAATAGTGTAATAACATACAACAATGTACATAACTAGTAAAGTATTAAGTATAACATAGAATTTAAGTTATTGTTGATTATGACTATTAAATGGTCTTCATAGTTTTTTAAGCAATAGTTTGGTATTAAAGAAGGAGGATTAAAGGCGTACAGAAATCCATTCGATGATTGTAGGCTGACTAGGATCGTCTCCGTCGATCACTAGCCATGCGCAGGAGAGCAAGGCGCGAGCACGACGCACGTCACCTGCTGGAACCCAAATTGCTGCTCCACCGTCTGCAAGTATGGCCGCGGTACCTACTCCTTCCCACCCACTGATGTATTCTAGACGCCGTTCTTCAGGAGACGGTTCTTCGCTCTGTATTGGTCAATTCAGAAAAGTTATTAGGAAATAATTTATTTCAATAGTTAGTAATTTCAGGAGATTTAAATAAATAAAAAGGCCTGAAAGTTAACATATGTATTGTTAGCATTTGACTTTTTGAGATATAACTTATATAAACTAGGTATCGGTTAATATTTCTAACATGGCGATGTTGGCCGAATGTAGGCGAATGTCTATAGGCGGTGACCACTTAACATCAGGTGGCCCATACGCTCGCCCGCAAAAAATTCTAACTTTATTAATAAAACAGCACAGTGTAAACCGATTAAAAACATATTTTTAAGAAATAAGTTTTAAAAAAAGTCGCCCTTACCAAATGTTCATCACTGTAAAACACAAGGAAGGCATCGAAGAAGGCGTTCATTTGTGTATAACTTGTATTTCGCATTGCAGTTCGTAATTTTCCAAGAGGCGTAGTGAGGCTATTGGCATCAGCACATATTTGTGGAGGTAGTCCTGTTGGCAGTTCTTGGCTGATGGTTGGAGCCTGGGTCGGTGAAGTAGTTGGGGCGAGTGTTGAAGTCGTAGTTGGTGATAACCGAAGTCCAAAAGACACTGAAACAATTATTAAAATGATATCATATTCATCCCGTATTTTAAAAGTATTTAAACACTATTTAATAATATCATCAATGCATATAATATTTTTATTAAAACCATTAATTCACAAAATTGATTGGTTCTTTATTGCATTACATGGTTCTTAGAAATTTGTGGTGCGCGAGTACATGGGATTATTCAGTTAACGATTATTATCAATGAACATCACTGCAGTTATTCAATTTTAATAATTTAAACGATTAAACAGCAACAATAAGGACATGTTATCATAAAAATCAATAATTCTATCCATTATATATGTTGATGTTAATGTTAATGATAGAATAAAAATAACACTAAACATGTACATTTATACTTTATATAAAACTTAAGACATCTAAAATTGTATTAGTACCTTGACCTAAGTTTAAATCAATAACGTGACATATAAATTATGAAAGCTCTAATTAGACTGTGCCAATAATAAAAAGGATGTTTTTTAATAGACTCAATTCGTCATTTTTTATACATGTTCGGTCATAACTTATTTGTTTACGAATCGATTTTAATTATTATTTTAGTGTTAGATTTAGAAACGCTTCAAATTTGTCCCGTTTACAAGGAACTTCTCAAATCGAATAGGAAATGTGTAATGATTGATTTATTTTTAGGTTTATGACAATCCCAAACAAGTAGGTACCTTAAAATGATTAAGATTGTACTGGACTAAGCTGGACCTGGATTCTAGTCCAGGCAAACAACGGAACTCCTTAACAACAAACAGCATGAACTTGTAAAAAGAGTTAAAGATATTATTATTATTATATTACATGACAAAATTGAACGACAAAGGAACCACGATCAGCCAAGTACATATTTTATTTTGTAACTTAAAAATGTAAAATAACACTGACTTCAAAATAAATTTTATACGGGTTTAACTAATGTATTAAATGTGATAAAATATTAAAACAATATAAATAATAATACAACTTTCACACTAAGGATTTTTTTATTCAGGAATCGCAAGGAAATTAATTAACATAATAAAATTTCCGTCAGAAGGAGAAAGCGGCTAGCGACAAAGGCGGCACTGACGCGGGAACGTACCAGGAATTCAGCGCAAAGTGGGAGTTCGACAAGGTAGAAAGCCTTAGAAAGCTCACGCGTGAGACAAGGATATGAGAAGGGCGGGGTTGTGGCTCTCGTTCTGGCACCCTTCCTTCATTCAAAGTTCTTTTTTTTCGTATTTTAATTGCAATGGGGCGTTTCTATAGATAGTATTTACAGTACTCATTATTTCTGATTAAAGGAGATGGCCAAAAATTATATGAACCTGTGCCCCAGATTGTACGTAAAGTGATGATATATGTCATTTTATAGAAACATTAAGAAAGTTGCAAATATTTATAATTGCAGTCATTGTTTAAAATTATGAAGATTTGAAAATATTGATTTTGACAATCATAACCTTTACTAAATTTAAAATTTTCTCGTTACGTTTGATCGTAAGTATCTTTTATCTGTAAATGTTTAAAAAATCTTTGATTAAATGATATTTTTTATGTTGATTTATATATTTTATTAGACAGAAAATAAAACATTGAATTATTTTGTATATTTCATCATTTTATAATAATTTCTTGGTATCACTGGTAAAAATACGAAAATAATGAAACAGAAACTGACGGATTTACGTAATAGAAGGCCCAGTATATACATACATTTAAGTCAAATCATCTTTCTCTGACAAAAATTTAATGCTATATTATTGTATTATACGCTGCTGTATATTTCTATAAATCATAAAAATGATTCATTTTGTAGCTTATTTCTGTACATCCTCTTTTATTTATATTGGATGATATTAAAGATCGCCAATAAACTTTTGTAGCAAAGTTCAATTAGAGAAAGTAGATTGAAATTATTTTTCAGCGATTGCTATGTAATGTAAGAAGTTACTTAAAAGTATTTATTTATTTTAATTAAATTCATTGTAAATATAAATTGTCTGTACAGCGTAGGGTACAAATCGATCTTGCATTTTAATTTTTTTATATTTAGATTATCCAATAGGTTACATAGATTTGTATATTTCTATAAACTACGTCAATCGGGTAACAAATTAAAACTATTTTTTTTATAATCTCGTTTTATTTTAAATATTTTAATTCTTTTGTGAATTAACGTACAAAAAGAAAACCGTACAAGCCAGTCCTTTTTACTTTTAGAATCCTGTTGTAATCGTATTTTTGTAAGAATAAACTACATTTATATAAAATGTCTTCCCTAATCTAATCATGCTTATAAAAAATATTCATCATTTTTTGTTTGCTTACTTACCTGTCAGGGGTACCTAAGGGATGTACGCTATTGGAATGACGTCAATAACTAACAGGAATGTAGAAGTTGTAAGGAGGTGGCTTGTACCTTCCCCTATCAGATAGTCATAATTTCGGAACATCTATTAAAAAAACGCATTAAAAGTATTTTATAGTCTTCGTTATGCGGGTCGAATTTAGTATTTTGAAAATTAATCTTATTTATCGGCGATAAGCTACATTACGAATTGTAATGTGTAATAAAATGTTATTTCCTAATCATACAATTCTTTCATTTTATAAGATAAATATTTTGATCTTAAAAAAAAATATATATATATACATATATGTATGGATAAACATAAACTAATAAAATTAATTTAAAAAAAAAAACTATAAACTAATCTTAACCAAGGTGAATTTTATACTTCTACTTTTTTTGTGTATCCTTTTAAATTCCCTTAGGATGTTCGAAGAACATTCCCAAAGGGACAAAATATCCTGCGAAGTACCAGGGCAGCAAATCAACATAAGAGGTCTTATATTTAGCGTCGTCGTCCTGCGCAAGGATAAGCAAGCACTCAAGGATACGACCGATACGTTGCATAATGCAGCGGCCGTTCACTCTGCTTATATTTGCTTATACCTACTTATCACAATGCTCACGATACCTTCAATTTAAAATTTTACTAAACATACGCAGAAGTAAATTTATGCTAGTTTTGTTATATTAATAATTAATAATATCAGAAAAACTTATACAATTAAAAAAATATATGGCGTTTAAAAAAGACAGAAGAAAAAAAAACATATATATTAAAAGAAAAATGATTGATAAATGATAAATTAACAGTTGCTATCAGTGATGATAGCTTCTGTCTGTATTTTGGATAAATATTTAATAAATCACTAAATAAAATAAACATTAAAAATAACGTAAAATGCTTACGAAACTAACATAACAATAATAAGAATTACACTTACAAAACTCCAAATTAAACGATTCTTGGGTAGAAAGAAATAAAGAGGACACTTAAACAATGGCTTGCCCCCTTTTTATACTAGGGAAATATAGGTCGGCAAGAGATAAGAGCTTTCGAAAAGGGTACTATTAAGTTGCGTGGGACGAAGGTCACAATAGTGGACCAATACAAAACGGCCGTTTAGTATAGATATCTGCTATAAAAGCCAATAAATAATAAGGAGGGTCATGATAATGATGCGCCGAAGGCAAAAAATATTATTTGATTTAAATATGCTTATACGTACTAGGTAGCTTATCTAACAAAGTATATATAAGGAATACTAATGTAAATAAACTATGTTTTTTTTAAATACAGGTATCGAATAATAAATATATTTATATTTTATAATAACAGTTAAAAATACCTAAGAGAAATCTTGTTTTTTTCCAATAAGGAAAGAAAGGAAAGTGAATGGTGTGGGGTTGCGTCACGTGACGTCATTTTTTACTAGGACCTCATAACTAAACAGGAGGTTTTGGTACTCAGCAGTACTAAACTTAAGAATTGAACTTTGAAGGCGAGACATTTTGCACTAAATGTTTGAAAGTGAGAAAGTACATTCTAATAATAACAACAATTTTTATTTGCAAAATATTTTCATATTATTTTGTTTTACTAATAAATCAAAAGCAGAAAAACTTTTATTTAGAATTTTTACTTTTTTGGCATATATATATATATATATATAAAATAACACAATGTTATATTATTATATTTGTTATTATTTCATTTTTAAATGCCATATATAATAGTTCACAATAGGCTGCGCTTGCTTCCTGTTTAATCATTATTATTGTTTACCTTCCGTTCGAAATATTAGAAACATATTTAAAAATATGATCTATTAGTATAAATGCAAGTGCGTGTGCCAGTATTTTTATATATAAAACCTCTTTACAAATAAATTAATATAAGATATTAATAAATAAAAAAGAATATATATCATTTAAAAAAATGAAATGATTAAAAGAGAAAAAAACCGACTTAAAAATAACTGCAAAGTAAAGAATAAATATTTTAAACAATATTTGAAGTCGCTACTAAGTATAAGAACTATCAAATGTCCTTACTATTGAAAAGCGAGCGTTTCTTTCTTATGAAGGAAGAATTCGTGTTCTTGTTTTAGTATTTCTTCGTTGTAGTAAGCAAAAGAGTTTAGTTTGTGGGCTAATTATACTAAAATCATACAAGGTTCTTTGTGTCTAGTTCAATAACGCCTTTAGGTTGCTTATGAAGTTGCCTCGCTTCTGTAGTGCTTCAGGGATGTTTGCTGAAGCGAATATAGAATGAACGAATTAACAAGGTGCGAGCCAGCTCTAACAAAATTCTAAATATGATTGCTAACAAACTAGACTGTACATTTATAAACTGCTGCTGTAAAATTTCGGCTGGGGCAGTATACTGTAGTAGTAAATAATAGCATTAGTAGACAGTAATACCTAAGTAATACAAATAATAGTAAATATTATAGGTAATGTTTATTTTCTTATATTATTTTTGTTAACTTAACACCTTTTCCTTTTTGTTATTTTGTAATTGTGTCTCTATTGCTTGAACAAATGAAAATTATTATTATTACATTGTTATTGTACATTTTCTCTTCTTTGAGGTAACAAAAACGTAAACACACGGGCCGTAGCCAAAGGCGATTTGGGTTAGGTGATCGTATAAGCAGATGAGGTGGATAAGTCGTAAGGAACTTGCGATTGTGGTGGCAAGTGTTGAGGATAATTGCCTTTTGAAGTATGTTGAGGAACCTCTAACATATAAACGGCTACGTTGTATGCTTTTAGGTACGACTCCAGTTGATAATATGACGCCATTGACGCTTCTATTGTTATAAAAAACAATATCCTGGTTTTTAAAACAGCGCTTAAGCTGATAGTACCAGGGCGACCAACCTTCATTCGGTTTTCATAATAATTAATTAGTAATAAAAATGTTTTTATTTTTTTAAATTTATCAAATAAATTCTTGTTTTTTTTAATTAATTAAATTTAAATTATTTTAATTTTCAATTGGTGAACCATTGTTTTTGTTCCGAAAAGACACGGACATAAATAAACTAAAAAGCAAAACCTTATAATACACAATTTGGGCCAAATCATTGGAGCCTTTTCCGACGCACACAAAATAATTATAATACAAGACTTGCTTTTTTAAATACCAATAAGGTATAAACTTGGTACATGAAATTTTGAGGTTTCGGCTTTAGTTTAGTTTAGTTATGTTTCAAAATATATCTGACATTTATATATATTTTTTTAATTTATATATATTTTTTTCATATAATTAATTATAGGAAACTATGTAGTCATTTTTATAATGTATAAAATTAAAAAAAAAACAAAATACATTACAAATTTATAGCAAAAACACGCCGTCTTAAAAGATTGCCCTGTGGCATTGTATTCAAGACGCTGGCACTATTGCCTCTCTGCACCGCTAGACCTGACTTTATAATTAAACGCCAAATAACGATTGACGTATTATTATTATAATTATAAAAAAAAACTGTAACATACTTAGTAGTTACTACGATGCTAAAAATTAAATACTAGTCTTCATTTAAGCTTTTTTATTAAATTAAAATATTATTTTTATAAGTAAATTTATTGTATTTTTTTTTCAATAAATTATACCAACTATTAATTAGTTGGTATAAAGTAAAATAACTAATCAAACCATGTCAGAATCTCAAGAATGTTTGCTGCTAAATACTAGGAGCACTCTAATATGCAGAAGGTAGTGAACTAAAACATAAGTAATAGGTTTCTATCGCGTATAAGAAGATAAATGAAAATTAAACATGATACTATACCACACTCTTCTCCCATTTATACTATCCTAGTTACGACATTTGCCAAAACTTGCCTAAACATGTAGAGTAAATTAAAAAAAATAAATAAATAAAGTATTTAAAAAAATTATATCTATTTATTGCAATTCAGTATGTCAAGTCTTACTACATCATACATGTAGATATAGATTTTTATGTAATGTACCAATACTTTATGAAATGAATAATTCTAAAAACTTATTTTTATTTTAAATAAATATGTAATTGTTTGAAGAGATAATGCTGCGGTAAGTAATATTTAAAGTTAAAATCATCTAATGTGAGAGATCCATAATAGAATTTATCGATTGTTTTATTACGAACATGCATTTGCTACCATTATAATAAGACCTGCTTTAACCATCGCGCGTATATGCTGTACGTGGTTAAAAGAAGATAACAAGCTTACAAACTTAATAAGAGGAAGCGAGTTAGTTAACTGATTGTGTGTGGCCTATGGTTCTGAATTTCTTGTTAAGAAGTACGAAGTATTATGCAGGTTGTATCTCCTGCATTCACTGTATCCCTAGTAAAGTAGTTAGCTTTGACGCATGTCACTGCGTTATGGGCGTGTACAAAACAAAAAACAGCTTCTTGTTTGCCTTTCAAGCAAATAAATAATTATTTTAATTGTGTATTTAGGTAATATTTTTTTGACTTACTAACGTATATTTATTCCATGATCCTGGTAAGAAGTAAATCTATTTTTATTAATTTGTATATATGTAAATTATATAAGACTTTTTTATTAGTTCTATTTTATAAAAAAGTACTTAGATATTAAATATTAGGTATTGCAATACTTTGTCATTACGATAAGAATGATGAGGACTGACTGATAAGAAGCAATTTTTATCAATAAGTTGAAGACACGGTGAAATATTTCCATGTGTTTTTTGTTCACTACTATGTGACAAATAGTGTAAACACGTGGCAGAAGGGTTGAACATGTGGGCTACATGTACTAGGGTAGCATAATGGCGTAGAGAGTTTAATGTCACACATGAGACACCCGTGTGTAATCTTTCTCCGTAAGCGCGCGTCGAATATTTTTAGTGAATGTGAGTGCCCTACATTAATGTGATTTATGTTTCTTTTTCACTTTTTTCATTCGAGACATCTGATAATTTCGAGAAAGAATTGCAGCTTTTCTTTTAGTTTTTTTTTTTTTTCATTTTAACAACTTACGGATAGTTTTATTTACTAATATTATATTAGTATATTAAATAAAATGACTTTTATTAATCATTCAAATCAAGTCCTTATCAACTTAAGATTTATTTAATTATATCAGCATACTAATAAAAGTACAATAAAAAAAACTATTTTTTACATTAAGGGCTATTTGTAAATTACGATCAACATAGATAATAAATTATAAGCTACTTTAGAAATTTTGACCAAGACAAGTAAGAGCGAAAGCAGCATTTCTCAGTTGAAACCCAATTTCGATATCTGAGCGACAAAGGACAAGATATTCAGCCACCAGTAGAGGCAATAAGACGGGGTGTTATAATATGTTATGATTTTGTTTGTTTGTGATTTGATTATCTGCAAAAATATATTCACATTAACTTTATAAACTTTAAATAATATTAAAATTAACTCCATACATTTAAAAACGTAATTAATCATTTCATTGCCTGTCTAATTCCTTATACGAAGAAGATGAATGATAATAATAATATGTATATACATAACATATTATTATTATGACCATTTTGTTATACATAGTTAGCGGCCATGTTGCCGTCGTAAACGTGAAAGTAAGTTGCATTCTGATCATTCCTTAGCGTTGCTTTGATATTTATGGATTCCCAGTGGAAGAGATTCAAGTGAGGCCATTTTGTTACAGATTTTTTTATTTTTCATAAGAAGATGGTGTTATAATTTAGACTATTCCAGCCAGAGTTTTCTTTTTTTATTTATTTAAAAAATGAGTTATTATTAAGTGATTTTATTTTCAAATAATTACGTTAAATAGTATTATTATAGCATATACGTTAATAGTATGTTTTTTTATGAATGTGTGGAATTTTATAATATAATTTTCACACTTAAAAATAAAATATTCGCTGTTATTTCTGTTCCTTTAGTTTTACTTAGGCAAAAAAGTACTATACCGAAGATTCTCAAAAGGCCCTTTTATCGAATACTTTCGTTATAGATATGTTCTCCTGGTATATAAAGTCATTGGGAGTGACATGCCCATTATTTTTCTTATTCCCTTTTTCATAAATAAATTTACACCTTCTACCACTTGCCTCTTTGGACACGAAATTAATTAAAATTTCGCATATTATATGTAAAATATTCATTTAAATTGTTCTGTACTTTAAAAAAAACTATGACTAAATAAAATATAATAAATAGTTAATTTAATTTCACATAACATTTGCCTTATCTATCTTATATTCAAAATGTCTTTAAAGACTCGTGCTTAAATAATTATAATAATTTATTATCATCGATGGAGGAGCCCTTTTAAATTATTTATAATAAAACACATTCTACTAGGCCAGCACAGCATACGAAGAGATCGAAAGGCCCTCAAAAGGGCTAGTCGAATTTCAAGGTTTGACTACGCAGTAGGCGTGGTTTCTTTAACCAATCGTGAGCGAGCACTTTACGCAAGAAGTTACGCATTAAGACGCGGACCCTGCATGCGTACCTACATTTATGCAAGTTGACTACTCTTGTATAAATGTAGCTGTGTTAAACTAGCTGCATATATTTTTGTTTTAAGTGGCGCTTTTTTGTTGTATACCTAATTTGTTGTTTGGCTTATTTAATAATAATTAGAAAAGTGACAAATTCTGTACTGTCCACTCCACTCCAATCACAGGAGGAATAAGATAATTAACCAACTTTGACATTGAATTGACGTTATATAATTGGTCGAAATCTTGAATAATAATAAATAATCTCTCATTAAAATTTCGTATTATAGGGAACTTTAAAAGTAAAATAAAACTGGATACAGCGCCGACCCTGAGCAAGAGGAGCGATCGCTCAAGACGCCAGGTAGCAAGGGGTGCGAAAATGTCAAAAACCTTCCACGGATATATAAGCGTTGTTTGATTTTTATAAATATGGTAATTATTATTTATATAACATTTACTAAAATATAATTTATGTGAAGTGAAAGCTTCGACCAAAGGGCACTTAAAGACAATCTTGCATTGCCTTGATCAAGGGCCAGGGCCGGCTCTGACTGGAATTAGTGTATATGTATATTAAATACAAAAATAACTAGTTGTTGTGCATATTACAGTCGAACTTTTAGCAAATCACGTGGAATATGTAACATAAGATTTCTTGATTACCATATAACATTACCATATACAAACCCAGATATTATTTTAAATGTAAAAAGAAGTAAATATATTACGTACACGACATTTAACTATTCACACAGCAATCGATTACACACACATAAATTGAGTTATACTGTAATGTTATATTATATTAATTAGATCATAAATGACCGCCGAACGGGGGATGGCATCAGTAGCGTAAAACAGACGTAATGAAGTGCCTGGAATTAGTAATCGCAAAGTCAATACATCCTTCCTTGGACAGGGTACTTGATTCTGCAATAAAATTCCGCCATTTTACATTTGTCAATACCTAAATAAGTACATTTAAAGTACATATTAAAAAAGGAATAATAAATAAGGCATATTATACTGTCACGTACACGTCACGTCTTGGTTCTTCTCGCAGGATCTTATCTCAGAATTAAAGCAACTTTATATTAAATTTAATCTAGTCTTATATTGCCTCTACTATTGACAGGAGGGCTGGTTCATTTTTCCTCCAGAGGATCGGAATTGCGTTTAAAGCCTGCTGCTAGCATTCTTGCCGCCATTCCATGCGGTCATATTTTATACACTAGCTATTTTTAATATTTATTCAAGGCTTTAATGTTAATTAAAAAAATAACTTAGAAAAAATATAATTAATAACTGTTTGTTTAAACTATTTGAGTAAAGTAAATTTTAAATTGATTTTAGGTGGGTACTTACGAATAATATTATGTGATTCCTTGAATTAAGAAGTTTTGTTAGTATAGATTGTACAATATCTCATATCCACATAATGGCATTGGTTATTTCGAGGCACTCAATCGAGCGCACGATATATGACACGCTGCCGCTAACGACGAATATTGAGCTCGGGGTTAGCTAATTAGCAAAGTTTTAACGTGTCACTCGCGAAGAGCTATTAAGAGCATTAAAATGTTAGGTTAACCACACTTTTTTATTTACAATATCATTACGAATGTACACACACAGATATTTTTCAACAAAGTGTAATATTGATTATTTATTTTTTAAACTATTTTTCTATAAATATTTGAAAAATAATGAAAGAACGTAGGATACTTGAAAATTAATTTGAAAAGCATTAGTTCTGGTATTCGTTATGTTAAAAATAATCTGAATTGATTAATTTATGTAGAAATCATTACTAGCCAATGAAAAGCACGTGAATAACTACAATATTCTTGTGGGTTATGTTATCCTGGTATATGTATGAGTATGCTGTTGCAGATCCGCCTATCGAGATCGAGAAACAATTTAAAAAATATTTACATAAATTTCTGAAAACCAACTTAATATTATATAAACAACTTAAAAAAATATTTAAATCTTTTAAAAAATTGTCTCTCCAAATCTCGTTAAATTTTACCATTATGTCGCAATTAAACAATCAATAAATAAATTCAAAATACTTATAAAAAAGCATAATATTAATTAATTACTTTGTGTGTTCTGAGTTTTTATTAAAAGTGCTGATTATAAAACAAAATGAATTTATTGACTTCATAACCAACTTACTATATTTTATTACTTTTTGTATTAAATGTTCCCCTTTCTAGCTTATTTTTATAAATAAGTATATTGTCGATAAGTGCTGTATTTATTTTGTTATTGGAAATAATATCGATGATCGGCGATAATGTCGAGCCGTTCGGAAAATACTAAGGCTGCATGGACATGGAGAAGGTTACTTTAACAGAAATCAATACTCCATAATTTGAGCGCTATACTACTAAATATAGCCATATTGGCTTGAAAACAGGTGAATGAAATGTGGTTCATTGGACATTCTCTTTGGGGCGTTCTCGAGTGTTACGCATAATATTGTTATTGAATGAAATTGTATTAATGAATTAAGTAGATTAAAAAAATAAAAACATGTATTGTTATGTTTTTGTAAAAAAGTTATTTTTAATAAACAACACATTTGTTTTTTTATCCATATTATTTATTGTTTTTCGAATTCTTCCTTCCTTTGTTTAATTAATAAAAATGTAAAAAAGAATGACATGCGTAATTATATCGATGTAGTATTAGGGTATCATATTCTTTAGAGAGTCATAGCATATGAGGTTACGGTACGGTGTCATGGACAGTGGCAACGCTTCTTACGAGTAATCCGCCCTGGGAATTCCAGGCTGAGATGCTCTCGATTCCGGGAGCGGGTCCAGTCAGCGGTCGCCGTGACTATCGCTGAAATGAGGTTCTCTATCACTCCGGGAGCTCCCCTTGGGCATTGAAGGAATTTTTATGTAGGTAAAATGCATAATAACCTGGTTATCCCGGCACTCGTAAAAAAAATAATATTTTTTCATTATTCAATATGTTTTAAGTATTTACTTAATTTGAAATATATTTCGACCGCGTGAAGTTTAATTTATGATAGTGGGTATAAAAAAAAGTTAAAAAAAACTAAAGTAAAGTTGTAAAGTTTCGGCTGGACCAGTAAATTGTAGTAAGTAGTAGATAGTAGTGTTTATTGTAATTTTGTATATGAGTCTTGTTACTTGAATAAATAAATAATAATAATTATTATTATTATAAGCTCCAAACCTGCACATAGGGAGCTATAGCTCAGCTATGGGAAGTTGACAGACTGGCAGACATCTTACTTATTATTGTACAACCCGTTGTTGATTAACAAAAACAGACACAAAAACTAAAATGCCATTACAAAGGCAAGCTTACATTTACAGCCAAAATAGTTATTTAAATGTTTAATGAATGAACACATAGATACAGTTTACAGCAATTTAATAGTTTTTATTCAATATTAATAGTTTGTCTCAACTTTATTGTTCAAAATCTGGGTATACACCGTCTACACCGTACACAAATTTCTTGATTGCGTGTACAAAGATCTTGACTGCGTTAACAAGCTATACATTATTATTAATTCGAGCCATCTTTTAATGCCGTCTAGGCATTAAAAACGAAAGCACTTAAAACACATAAATATGAACTAAGCGGTTTTTAAAAAATAAATTACTAAAACTTAACAATTGGAACACTGATTTAAATAAATTCTCATAATTTTGGAATAGCAATATATTTATTTAATGTTAACTTTTTAGGTGACGGTTAAGACGACACCCGTCCTAACCTTTTCGTTAAGTGATTGGAGGGTTCTTCAGGTGTCTAAATATTGATTTGACTCGTATTAATTTTGATAAATTATGACAAAAATTATCTATTGAAACGTTCATTCCCTTATTTATTCCTCTCAGTTTTTTTTTAAAACGCTGTTATACGTATGTTACTATAAGCAGAATTATAAATAAATGTCCATGCTTTTCTATCAACAAAGATGATGAACTTCCATACAAAGTTTAACCCCGATTTTACCTCCTTAGGAGACGAATTGTGAAAAATACTTTCTTAGTTCTCAGCTATGTTCAATAAGCAATTTCTGTCAAAAATTTACCCTGTAGACCTGCAGATTTAGATTGTGCGTCTGTCAGTCATTTTAAAATTTTATTCAATAATGAGCAGTAAGTTATTATTTATCATTGCAAAATTGGTATTTTTGTAACAAAATTGCGTTATTTCAAGAAAGATTTATATAGATATTTTTTAAAAAGCCAAATCTTAGAGCCGTTCCGAAATACATGAAATACAGTTAACATATACATATACATAGACAAGAATTCCTCATTTAATATTATGAAAGGATTTGGTATAAAAAAATAATAATAATAATATATATACAATTATTATATTAACAGAAATAACATGACCAAAGTGGTCAGTAGTAAGTACTATACAAGGATTTGTCCCCAGGGTTGCTATGGTTGCCAAGTGGCCGGTGCGGCGGGCCAATGCACACGGCCATGATACCAGGAGCGCAGTGCGGCGAGGCGATGCGCTGACGAATGCATCGACGCGGGCAATGCACTTTTAATCGCGCGTTAGTGCTGCGCTTGGGTAGGTAGCTAGTTTGAACTTCATTACTTGCCAGTATCTACCTACTGTTCGAATTGTGTTTATTACAGTTACGTCACTATGTTTAAGATTGTATACAAAAATTAAATTAATGGTATTACGAAAAACGGAATTACTTTACGTAAGAAATCAAATAAGCAGAGTTGTGCAATTGTTAGTTAAATAAAAAAATAATATAAGAGTAATATATATAGTGTTATTAGTGGACAAACTGTTTAAAACTGTGTATTTTTTGGATATATAATCTGTAAAGGTTATTATAAAATGTCAAAAATAGGTAAAATATATATAGTTTGCAAGGCGTCAATAGCGTAATGCTTTACGAGCCGCCTAGCAATGTTTGAGTCGCATGTTCTATCGTGTCCCCTCGGGTTATTGTCGTCCCCACGAATCGGTGAAGGAAATCGGATTTAAAAAATAATAATAATTATGTTTTTATAGTGTAAAAAATTTAAACGAGTAAGACAGTTACAACGGTAATAACTTTTAAATGTATTTAAAGATTATTTATCGAGCGTGGGACGCAACATGTGTTGATACACTAGCGGCTTCATATCAGGAAATAAATGTTAATCAATCAATGTTAAAAGCTCTTATTCCAAATTATATATTATAATATTGTTCCGTTTGCAATTGAAACGCTTGGATTAATAGTGCAAAAACTTTCATCAAAAATATTACACCCCGTGTCATTGCCTCTATTGGTGACAGAAGGGCTGGTTCATTTTTCGCCCAGAGAATCGAAATTGTAATTTTAATGGGGGAAATAATTTCTTCATTAACACCATTCCACGCTGTCACGATTTGTACAGTTATTATTTTTAGTTTTAATTTGTATATATTTAAGACTTATTTTTATTTTATTATTTTTTATTATTATTATTTATTGTTATTAATTTTAGCAACAATGTATTTTATATAGTCTAACGCAATCGTGTACCTAAACTTATAACAGTAAGTAGGTATAACGTATTCTTGGTTTTGTTAAAAAAAATTGTTGCTGTAAACACAGGCATCTCTTATATACTGTTTATTTATTTCTCTGGATTCTCACAATTATAGGAGGACGAGGCGGTAAAGGGCGGCGAGCAAGCCATAATAAAGACAATAGCGGTCATTAATCACGGACGCACGCAATTCAATGTGACGGCTGGCCGTTCGACGTGACCCCTTTAGGACGTTGCGATTCACGGCGCTGGCTCGGGTTATCTAGTCGACTAGTTCATCTAGTTCACCTCGGAAAATAAAGAGATCGACTTAGATTATATATAATTAAAAAAAGGATGATGGTATTCACGTACCTCATACCACATACCTACATAGACATTCTCGTACCCTTACCGTCGTTCGTCTATTTCAAGTCATTCCCTCAAGAATGAAGTTTCACACGTCGATGTTAGGGCATCATCAAACTTCAAATTATTGCAGGACTCCTTGTATATCTAAGAATACCTATTACTTATTAGAAGTTTCTATGCATTCATTTTAAAGACATTTTACTTTACTTACTGCATGTCATTCCATTTTTACAGTTTAATTTGCCTATTTAGTACAGCGTTAAAAATCTACTTGAAACACATGTATGAGCTTCTATAATTCTATATTAAGTACATTTTAAAGAAATGATATCTTACAAATCGGTTGGGTCGGGTCTAGCTAAGTCTCTCAGAGCGTCACGGTAGCATGCGAAAGCGATCCCGTGGCGCTCCTCGTTAAAACGGAAAGGGTACCGCTGTTTTTTTAGTGCGTATTCCGATGTTCGGGGCGCACTCGGCGCCTTGGACACCGGCGAGCCCGACATACACTGTTCCCGTGGGGGAAACGCGTAAAGCGTTTTTCCAACGATAAAAAAGACACTGTCTAGCTAAGATTTCATACACAGAAACGTTTGTCGAAAACATAAAAAATATAAAAAGAAGCCTATTGTTTTTTTTACATTGTATTTTTTACCTTACTACCTACTGCTAAAGGTTCTTTTTGTCCCTATTTAGCTTGAAAAAATCTATTTTAAATAGAGGTTGCAAAAAATTCTGGGAAATTAAATACTAATAATTTAATACTTTAATACTGGTGGTACAGCTGTGTGCAAGCTCGTCTGGGTAGGTGCTCATTAGATATTCTACCGAAAAACCCTAGTACTTGGTATTGTTGTGTTCCGGTTTGAAGGGTGAGTGAGCCAGTGTAATTACAGGCACAAGGGACATAATATCTTAGTTCCCAAGGCTGGTGGCGCATGGGTGATGTAAGTGATGGTTAACATTTCTTACAATACCAATGTCTATGCGCGTTGGTGGCCCATATACTCGTCCGTCTTCCCATTCTATAAAAAATAATTAAATAACTAAAACAGAGCATAGAAAAAAAGACATGGCATACATCCCATGGCATTATTATTAATGGCATTTAAAATTACTGTTTGACTTTTTTTAAATTTAATACTTTGATGAGCATGTGGCGTCGAGATTACTTCAGATAATGGTGATTGTTCTATAGTAATTGTTTATATGCCTATATTTTTAATCCATAAATATTTAATGACCCCAATTGTATTTGTCCATCGTGTAGTTTTGTATTAAAAAATCAAACACAAATCAAAGATGGTAATGCATGAATCAATGAATGAGAATGGATATAGCGTTATAAAAGTCTAAAACGGGTTAGTGGGCCGTCGAGCGAATCGGGACGGAGGGGTGCGGCAAGGCCTTTACAAAAGTAGAACCCTCACCTGCTATGCTCCCCTGGTAGATATTTATTTTTATGGGCTATGGATAAATGTCAGGGGAGTGCCGGCAGCGGGCGGCGCCTTATGGCTCTGGCTGTGCGGACGTTATGACTTTTACGGTCCCTAGAGTTATAAACATAAAAACATATTCTATTTCTAATGGCAAAAGGGCTAGGCGATGACCATGAAAATGTATATGTTAAATCACATTCGTTAGTAACATTATTATGGCGAACTAATGCTTAACTGTAACTTTATTTTTAACGTGTGCATGTACCTACTAAAACCAATTAACCAACTGAATCCAGTCATTTAAAAAGGTCTTTAAAGTTTAAAAAATCTGCGAATATAAAAATATATAGAATTATTTTGGTAGATAGTTTTTGTTACAGTAACATTTCATTTAAATGTTTTCGTACGCGTGTGCAAGTGACATTTGATACTTTATAACATAAAACGTAGGAATGAAAAGCATGCACTTAGTACAAATTCACGTTCAAAAACTGTTTAATAATAAACATTAATATCTTCGACGTTCCTAGGAGTCTATGTGATCCTGGTAAAAAGGAAATAATATCGGCCCACGCTCGCACCCATTGAGCCACGGGGATCTATCTATGGTACTTCATATCTTTTTAATTCCTGGGAAGCAAGCACTACGCACTCGAATGTTGCACTATGGGAAACATTAGTGACTGGTATGGCTCATGGTGTGCTTAACCATTATTGTTATTATATTAAAAATGTTGATACCAGTGAATAAACTATTCTCATAATTAATTTGAATGTAAAATAATATATATATATATATTTATTATATATATTCAAAAATTAAGATTTTATGAAAAAAAAGTTAACATTCACGTTCAAAAACTGTATAATAATAAACATTAATATCTGCGAAGCTCCTGGGAGTCTATGTGATCCTGGTAAAATGGGAATAATATCGGCCCACGCTCGCACCCATTGACATATTTGACATTAGTTTACCATATATGATTTTGCTTTTTTATTCTATATTCATCAGATATTCTACCGCAAAACAGCAATACTTGATATTGTTGTGTTCCGGTTTGAAGGGTGAGTGTAATTACAGGCACAAGGGACATAAAATCTTAGTTCCCAAGGTTGGTGGCGCATTGGCTATAAGCGATGGTTGACATTTCTTACAATGCCAATGTCTAAGGGCGTTTGGTGACCACTTACCATCAGGTGGCCCATATGCTCGTCCACCTTCCTATTCTATAAAAAAAAATATTTTTTATTATATATTGTATATATTCAAAAATTAAGATTTTATGAAAAAAAAGTTAACATTCACGTTCAAAAACTGTATAATAATAAACATTAATATCTGCGAAGCTCCTGGGAGTCTATGTGATCCTGGTAAAATGGGAATAATATCGGCCCACGCACCCATTGACATATTTGACTAATGTTTACCATATATGATTTTGCTTTTTTACGCTTCAACATATCTGGTAGCGGGGAGGCAGACCGGCTCCCTGCCTTCACCGGCTCACTTAGTAGCTACGGAGCCTCCGCTCGCACCCACTGAGCCACGGGGATCTATCTATGACATTTCATCTCTTTTTAATTCCTGGGAAGCACTACTCGCACTCGAATGTTGCACTATGGGAAAATATATATATATTCAAAAATTAAGATTTTATGAAAAAAAGTTAAAATTCACGTTCAAAAACTGTAAACATTAATATCTGCGAAGCTCCTAGAGTCTATGTGATCCTGGTAAAAAGGAAATTATATCGGCCCACGCTCGCACCCATTGAGCCACGGGGATCCATCTATGACATTTCATCTCTTTTTAATTCCTGGGAAGCACTACTCGCACTTGAATGTTGCACTATGGGAAAATATATATATTCAAAATTTAGATTTTATGAAAAAAAGTTAAAATTCACGTTCAAAAACTGTAAACATTAATATCTGCGAAGCTCCTAGAGTCTATGTGATCCGGGTAAAAAGGAAATAATATCGGCCCACGCTCGCACCCATTGAGCCACGGGGATCTAAAAGACAACTCAACTCTACAACATCTTCTCCTTTTTTAAGTTAATTAAAATTAAAGATAAACAAAACAAAAACTTAAGTACTAAAATAATTTATATTACTAATTAATATAACTATAATCAAAACTTTCCCCCTTTTAATTAAATTAAATATAACAATAGATGAAAAGAAATATATCAACACATTTCTTGACCTAAAACAAATAATTTATTTAGATATATTCTGAGCCAGACGTTGCTTATTAATTTCTTTGGCTCTACGAAAAGGTCTAGGGGATATAGGTTTTTCAATGCAATTATCATTTGAAATATTCAAATCTTCAGGCACAGGCAAATTTTCTGATGAACTTACATACTCGTTGGCGTCACTAAACACTTCAAAACTGTTGTCGTTAACAGGGTTTACATTAGATTTACATTTTATTAAATGACGACGATTTCGTCTAAACGGCCTATATCAGTTTGCACAATGTATGATCTAGGAGCATTAGCATGTCCGACCACTTTAGCTCTATTCCTATATTTTCTACCAATACAAATAACAGAGTCACCTTCGTTTAAAATAGGTAGAGTTTTACAACGTTGATCATAATACATTTTAGCTTTATTTTGTTTATTAATCATAGTATTATAATACTCTAATGGATCAACAGGCTTAGGTTTTAATATATTAGGATGTACAGGTAGCTGACAACGTAATCTTCGACCCATTAGTAACTGAGCTGGAGAACTCAAACCATCTCTAGGAGTATTTCTGTAATTAAGAAGTGCTAAAAAAAATCCATTACTTGAGAGCGATTTTCTTAAGATATTTTTAATAGTTTGCACCGTGCGTTCACTTTTCCCATTCGATTGTGCATAGTTCGGAGAAGAAGTAACGTGATCAAATCTCCATTCAAAAGCAAACTTTTTAAATTCTCTACTATAATACTGCGTGCCATTATCAGTTATCAAAACGCTAGGAATACCATATCTCGCAAATATTTCTTTCATATTATCTATAACGGTAACAGATGTAACATTATTCAATTGACAAACTTCTACAAAGTTGGAATAACAATCTATTACTATAAGGTAATATTTTTTGCGACATTCAAAAATGTCTGACCCTATTTTAGCCCGAGGGAGTTCAGCAATATCTATCGGTAGCATGGGTTCTTTTGAAGGTGCGTTTGTGTGTTCTTGACAGGTACGACAACGCCTTACATACTGCTCAATATCACGGGACATACTAGGCCAAAAAATAACTTGCCTCGCTCGCCTTTTACACCGATCGATGCCTAAATGTCCTTAATACCACATTACCTTTAAACAAGACTCCATCTACAGCATACAATTCATCTTTCAAAGACCAATACGATTTAACTTCATTAGAAACATTATATTTATGACTTGGCCATCCCGAATTAATGTAATTTAATAATATTTGCAATTCTGGATCGTTTTTAGTTTCCCTTTTTACTAAACTTAACTATGAACCTCATCACTATAACGTTCTGGAAGTGCTGCTCGGGACAATATGTCAGCAATATACATATACTTTCCAGGAACGTACGTAACAACTAAATCATAGCCTTGAATTCGTAACAGCATACGCTGCAATCTTGCTGGGACAGACATTAAAGCTTTTTTTAAATACTTTCTAATGGTTTATGATCAGATTCCACAACTACGTCTTTTTGACCATAAACATATTGATGCCGATATAACAGGCGAAACGGATTGATCAACAACTATATGATACTTCCCCGGTAAACATCCTAATCCTTCAAAGACATCATTATAATTCGAAATTTCAGTTGTTCTTATACGTTTCACTAAGCCTAAAATCTCACATGATTTCTGACCCAGCACGCTATTACATTCCATGTCAGCTATTGCAAATTTTAATGTATATGTCACATTTTTATATGACCAAGGCATAAAGCAAATTCCTTTTATTGGTATCGTGTTTTGTGTATACGATACTAAAGGTACTTCTTTTTTAATTATAATATCATTAAAACCTAACTCTTGAAATCTACAATAAGACATAAAGTTGTAATCAGCTCCTGTATCCAATTTAAAATTTTCCTTTCCGTATATAGAAATAAGTTCCTGACTCCAGTAATCCGAAGTATTTTTTTTACCTGCTATAACAGAAATTAAAAAATTATCATCGGTAGATTTGATATTACTAGAATTATTGTCATCTTCAATTTCATATACATGCTTATTATGAGCACAGTTTGAAAAACGATACAACTTACACATACGCGCAACGTGTCCTTGATTACCGCAAGAAGAACACCGAAGATATCGTGCCGGACACTCACCGTTTATATCACATTGTGTATAACCACACCCTGAGCAAGGACTTTTACCCGCATTAATGTTACGTAAACTTTGGCGTCCCGAACCTGAAGTGTTAGCTGTCTTACTAGTCTGCGCTCGAGCCCTCCAATCCGGAACTGCACCTTGGTTGCGACCTCTCAATTTGACACTATCGACGTACGCGGTGCCCCCGACACCACTCTTACTGCTCATTTGACGTTCACTTTCCTTTGATATTTCTTCTGCCTGACAAATCTTTATCGCTTTTTCTAAATTTAACTCATCGCATCTTA
Source organism: Nymphalis io (assembly GCF_905147045.1). NCBI lineage: Eukaryota > Metazoa > Arthropoda > Insecta > Lepidoptera > Nymphalidae > Nymphalis > Nymphalis io. The sequence goes on along the minus strand of NC_065893.1, from coordinate 4,628,555 downwards.
GTAAACGATCCCTAATCGTAATTTGATGAACACCGCATGCAATTCGATCTTTGATCAAATCCTCTTTTAATGTCAAGAATTCACAACTTTTACTTAGAAGGCGTAGCGCTGTAACGTACTCTTCTTGAATCGACTCGCCGATCTCTTGGTTTCGTGAGAAAAATTTATATCTCATCAATGTGACATTTGATTTAACATTAAAATGGCTATCAAACTTTTTTGATAACACATTTACATCATCACGATCATTTTCTTGATTAAATGTAAAAGTTTGATATATGTCAAATCCGTCTGGGCCTATGAGATTTATCAATGGACTGGCTTGAACAATCATTGATTCTGCATGTACTCCTAAAGCTTTCAAAAATAGTAAAAATTTTTGCTTCCATTTTTTCCATGCATCAGCCCGGCTGACGGGACCTCCGCCGTCAATTTTTAGTTCAGATGGCGGTCGCGCGTGTTATATTTTGAATCAAAAAAATATATCTTGCCTTATAATATCAAATATATAATAAATAAATAGTCATAATATAAATAGTCAATCACATTTCCTCGAAAATAAGTAATTCTTTTTTCAAGTTTCTTTTATAAATTTAGCGCACTTCTTACATTTTAAATATTAATAATTAATATTTAACAAAACCGCTGCCACCATGTTGTATATTATAGACATCACCTCTTTGACAACTAACTTTATTTCTTTATCACCAGCCAGGTATAGACTCAACTACAACACTTTATCTCTTTTTAATTCGAAGCACTACTCGCACTCGAATGTTGCACTATGGGAAAATATATATATTCAAAAATTAAGATTTTATGAAAAAAAGTTAAAATTCACGTTCAAAAACTGTAAACATTAATATCTGCGAAGCTCCTAGAGTCTATGTGATCCTGGTAAAAAGGAAATAATATCGGCCCACGCTCGCACCCATTGAGACACAGGGATCCGTCTATGACATTTCATCTCTTTTTAATTCCTGGGAAGCACTACTCGCACTCGAATGTTGCACTATGGGAAAATATATATATTCAAAAATTAAGATTTTATAAAAAAGTTAAAATTCACGTTCAAAAACTGTAAACATTAATATCTGCGAAGCTCCTAGAGTATATGTGATCCTGGTAAAAAGGAAATAATATCGGCCCACGCTCGCACCCATTAAGCTACGGGGATCTATCTATGATACTTCATCTCTTTTTAATTCCTGGGAAGCACTACTCGCACTCGAATGTTGCACTATGGGAAACATTAGTTACTGGTATGGCTCATGGTGTGCTTAATCATTATTGTTATTATATTAAAAATGTTGATACCCAGTGAATAAACTATTCTCATAATTAATTTGAATGTAAAATAATATATATTCAAAAAATAAGATTTTATGAAAAAAAGTTAAAATTCAGGTTCAAAAACTGTAAACATTAATATCTGCAAAGCTCCTAGAGTCTATGTGATCCTGGTAAAAAGGGAATAATATCGGCCCACGCTCGCACCCATTAAGCCACGGGGATCTATCTATGATACTTCATCTCTTTTTAATTCCTGGGAAGCACTACTCGTATTCGAATGTTGCACTATGGGAAACATTAGTTACTGGTATGGCTCATGGTATGCTTAATCATTATTGTTATTATATTAAAAATGTTGATACCCAGTGAATAAACTATTCTCTTTTTTTTATATTCGCCGGGAGGCCAAATGACTCTACTCCACCTGATGGTAAGTGGTAGTAGAGTCCAAACGCGACGACGGCCAGTACAGACGGAAAAAACGTTCTGCACTAGCCGCCTTCGCCTTGCCGGCCCGCAAGATGCCTCTTCACGCCTCGTTTGAAGGAACCCGGGTTGTAAGAGGAGGGGAACACGTGAGCTGGTAAGGAATTCCATTTTTTGGAAGTGCGACAAAGAAAGGAGTTGCCAAATTTCTTTGTTCGCGATGGAATTGATGTCACAGTTAGGCGGTGACATCGAGAACCAGCTCGCGTGGACTTAAGAAGGAAGGGGGAAGCAGGAATTAGAGAGAATAATTCCTCAGAGCACTCGCCGTGATACAGTCGATAGAAAGCGCTCAGTGCTGCTATCTCACGACGCAATTGTAAAGGTTCAAGGGTGTTTGTGACCTTTACGTCGCCAATTAATTTGAATGTAAAATAATATATATTCAATAATTAAGATTTTATGAAAAAAAGTTAAAATTCAGGTTCAAAAACTGTAAACATTAATATCTGCGAAGCTCCTAGGAGTCTATGTGATCCTGGTAAAAAGGGAATAATATCGGCCCACGCTCGCACCCATTTGAGCCACGGGTATCAATGGTTTTCACGTACCATAGATATCTATGGTACGTGAAAACGTAAAAAACAAACAACAGACTCACTTTCGCGTTTATTAGTACGGATTTTATATATGCCAATAATTATGACATTTACAGAAACTTGTGAAGTCCATCATTAATTATTTCACCATTGTTATTTATAAAGTATACAATAATAATAGTAATCGAGCAACGACATTTTAGATAATTTCTGAATTGTGACGACTGGTTTGATTTTGGACGCGTCAATCGGAAGTGACCTAAAAGCTGCTTTTTAAGGTGTAATATTAAACTACGATCCAATATAATGCTTCGATTTTATTTGAGGCGTTACTCATCGGCATTTTTACATAGACATTAAAACATTAGAAATGCGTAGACAAATCATCATTATTTTTTTGACTATTGCAATAATATTTTTTAAAACTGTTATACTGTTCTGATAATAGGTATACTCTAACCTCATGTCTCAGATTACGTATAGAAACTTAACGTCGTCTGTAGATATTGTAATAGCGTTAAATTTAATTATGTGTGACCTATGTCCTGAGAAAACATCGCACTCGCCCATGATTAGCATTGAACGCCACGTACAAATTATATTGTTTTTTTTTATAAGCAACATAACATAATATCCAATTTGCAAATTAACAATCTCTGTTTCTAAGTCCTTGACTATACAATACAATAAATAAAATCATAAAGATACACAATCTAAATCTATACAAATGTAAAACTAAATTATTAATGATTGATGACGTTAAATTATTTTGAAGCAGAGAAACTCTTAAATTGCAGCCACAAAATACGAACACACACCTATACAAATACAATAAGGCAAAACACTAAAGTATTATAAATGTAACGAGAGAAAACCTTATTAATTGAAATTGTAATGTACACTATGTATATTAATGATAAAATTTTGACAAATTTGATAAGTTTTTCCGAGATACAGGTTTGTCGCCTAGTTTGGAGCTCAATAGATATTTATGTTATGTATAATAAAGCCTAGTACCAAATATCATGTGATTGTATATAGTTTTCGTAATAAAATATTTATTACCGTACAATGTCCGAGTAAATTTATTTTCTTTTACGTAATCCTTTTAGTATCTCATCAAAAATATAATTTTTTAAGGTTTTTGTTTAAATGTAATTATCGAAGTTTCGAGTATATCTTCTAAAATTAATACAAGTTAAAAAATAAAAAAAACAACGTTCAGATTAAAAATCAATCACCAGCTGAGTCAACGACATATTTTACGTTTTTATAATAGCTCTACTTTTCTGTTTCTTTTATACAAATATTATACATATAAAAAACCAAAAGTTAAACTTCAATAAAAAAAATTTAGAGAATTTCATATATAAGTCAATTGTCTGTATGTTCCTAATTTAATTTCAAAATACTACGTTTCTGTTGATATTGTATCTAGGTATATTTTCATTTACTTTCGTGTAATCTGCAAGCGATTTCTATAAGCGACAGGGAATGTGTTCCACGCGTTTTTTTAAATGTACTTTTACCGATTACTCGTAAACGACTAGATCGATTTGGATGATTGATTTAATTTTTATCCTGTTTAAGTATGTTAGCCGTGATGATACTGAAAAACCCGGGCAAGAGCACCATTAAATTTTGACGTGTTTAATGTTTGTTTATAATCAACTGCTTGGCGAAAACCGCGTGAGGAAACTTGCATGTGGCACATGAAAATCTACCTCGTCTATCCACCGACCGCACCCGCAGCGTAATAGAGTAGCGTAGTAGGCTTCAAACCTTCTCTTTAAAAAGGAGTGAATGCCTTAGCCCAGCAGTGGGACATTATCCCCAAGTTGTGTCATATATTTTATATTGAAGTATAATATATAATAGTATTAAAAATAACTCAAATAGGGTTTTTTCAAAGTCGGTGCATTTTTTGTAAGATTCGGTAAAATTTGTTTTGAAAATCTTTGTTTCACCGAAGACGGAAATGAGAATAACCTAATCTAAGCAATCGCCTTGGCCATTCCTCCCTCTCTTATAACTATAAAAATGAGAATAATTTCATGATATTCAATTGCAAGTTTCAGTAATTTAATTGCAATCGAAAGTCGAAAATAGTTTTTTTTGTGGAAAATAATGCAATAGCAATGATAGTTGTGAAAGTGTTAATTAATATTTGACAATCAGTAAGTTATATACAATCAGCCTAACCTAGTATATTTTACTTACCTTCAAACAGTAGACATGTAGCGAAGTAGAGGATAATCGGATAATTCATGACTGACAGGTGTATTTGGCCGTTACTTGCTTAATATTTTTAAAAATATGCAGCGCAAGTTCTCCTTTTTTCGGTCATTTATTTAAAATTTATCGATTTTTATTTACTGAATTTTATTTTTTCAGCTTTAATAGAGACAAAATTCTTATATATATTTTGAAACTACAAGCGAGTTGTCAGGTTTGAAAATCCGCGAGATACGTTCGTCACTTTGTCAGTCGCGCAACTATTTCAGTGGTCTTGATGGTAAACTTCGGGTTTCAGCGCAGCTCAACCCCACCACCCTTTGGTGGTGTTTAGAATGGGGACAGGGAGCGTCCCGAACCCATAAAGAAAATTGTCTTGCCTCGACTAATTGAAACAATATTTGGTTTCCGACAGATAATTAAGGTTGTGTTTCGTTACGAGATTTATGCAGCTTTATCATTTTTGATAAATTGATACAAGGTATTTTAGAATGTTTGTTTAAAATAAGTGCACGTACATAAAAGGTCAATCTGTTATAAACGTAAAGCATACGTATATACGTAGTAGGTTGTTATTTTCGGCTATATTAGTTAGATAACTGTCTTGATGTATATACATGAAATTGAAACATATAATCCGTAGGTAATATTGAAAAATAATAAATTAATTGTATTAAATATTCAATTCTAATACAAATAAGTATAATACTAAGTGTTTTATAAAATAATAGTAACCATATTTTTTAATTGGCCTAAAAAAATGGAAGTGAATTTTCAAATAAGAAAACTTATAATGTTTTCAACGAAGCTCAGAATGAAAAACATTAAACAAATATATAAACTGCTGGCACCTTTAATTGCAAAATGAATAAACAATTGAATAAATCCACCCCCAATAAAAAAGGTTGTAAAGTTACAACTAGTCGATTTAACAAACAAAGCCATTCGCCTAATTGGATGTCACGGGAATAACGCGGTAAATGTTAGGCCAGGCAATCGTGTGCCGACATTTAAGTTACGACTCTCGGCCTTCGACGCCAGCCCCAAAATACTCGCCTAATGATTGTGTGAGATACCGGATTTGAGCGCTACAATTTCGCTTTAGTGAATTTTCTTTTGGTGAAATTTCTGATAGTGTTTCTTCAATGTATATTAGCTATTTAGTTTATAATCAAATCTAATTGACTTAGCAGTGGGTACTAATTAATGCCTATAGTAGGTATATTATGTATATTTGATATATATATATATATATATATATATATATATATATATATATATATATATATATATATATATATATTTAAAAAGCAAATATTTCAAATGTAATAAATATCTTGATCGAATTTCGGCCTACAACTTTTTATTTGCCCGACTCTGGATTCAGACATGAGATAGTGGAAACTTCAGTAAACTTTAGTAGTTTATAAGATAACTACTAGACCAAAGGCACCGTTTAAAAATATAGTATAAACATAGTCTGTTTATTTAAAAATAGGTGTAGCTATAGGCATCTAATATAATTTGATAGCTAAACGCTGTCTAACAAAAACGAAGTTTTTGCGTAAATCCGGCCTACAACAACAGAGCCAAATAATTCAGATTTGGAATTCATATTAATTATTATTATATAATTATATGTTTTGTTCCAAAAGGAAGTCTTGATTATTGGACAATTATAATCTGATATAAGTTATTTGATAAAAAACATATCATCGCGAACACTATATTCACGTATAGGGATAATAGCAGCAAAAAGTTCTATGATGTTTTGTAAACGTTCTAAATGTATGGAAAATTTATGATAAATGTCAATATTCTTGTTCTTCTGTCGCTGTAACCGTTAAAATAACTAACCATACCACTCAGCGGTATTTTTTGAACCGAGTCTTTATGCTCAGTCCAATTCAGTATTCTCTTTTTGATCAGCCGATTACGAAAATGCGTAATAAAATAAATATCTATACTTCCTAATCTTATTTAACTTTGTTATTTATAGCTTCTGACATATATTAGTTTACCGCAAGTATATCAGTTTTAAAAAAAAGGGTTATTGTGTAATAATTATAGTTACATTCTATGACATTTAGTGGTGGATCGATTGTATTCGCTGCAAACAAATAAATCGAAAATAAAATCGAAATTATTTATAAAATAAATAATTGGAAAAGCCTTGCACACACTCAAATATTAATAGTATATAAATTAATTTATCCTAAATAACTGAATATATATTTTAAAAATAAGATAATGACATAAAAGTTGTAGGTTTTGTGTATAAAAAATAAACAACGAAAAATCTTTACCATTTCTATTTATTAATATTGATGATGGGCTCACTTAAACAAATATAAAACATCACTTATATTATCTGTTGTCTTTTCTTTTATCAGACATAAACGTGCTTAAAAATGTTTTTTTTTTATCATGAAAAGTATCAATTAGTTTATTATGTAAGGTAAGAAAAAAAAACAATATATATAAACATTTTTTATTAGTAACTGAAATTTACATTATTTATTTAAATACTACAACTTCATACATATATTATAACAGGCTCCGAGTATTAATAAACAGTTACATCATTTAAATAATGAATTCAAAAGGATGGGGATATTTATCATTTTAATTTTTAATTATAATTTTTTTTACATATTAAAAATGATATAATGACAAAAGAAGTATATATATAATGTAACTTTTTAATAATACTCATCTCATTTATTAAAAACTTGTATATCAGAGGTTGAGCAGTTAACCAAGACTCGCTTACTCCTGGCTGATTTGTTTAAACGATTGCCATTAAACTATATTACCTTGCTATGTGAGTATAAATCTTACATATTTATGAAACGTTGTACATTGATTTTTTAGTTTTATTGAAGTTTTTTTTCAGGTCTGTTGTCGAAGATATTGATTGAACGTAATATATATTTTAAGATATTTGTTTAATTTCAATATGTAAATGCGAATTCTGTGCTTTTATTTTGAGTTATACTATTTGCATTTTACGTAAGTAAAAAACAAAATTAATTCACCTTATCAAAGTTATTTATTTTCTTATAACCTGGCATACTGAGCAACAGAATAAGGTTTCATAAATGAAATCGTTTAGTGATCAGTTTATTAAGTCTTAAATAATTATAAAGATTAAGTATTTAACAACAAAACATTAACGCGAGAATATATATTTCTCACATGAACAAAAAAAAATGTATTATTTAATATAATTAAAATTGAACAAACCGAACGAGACTCGCGTCAATATTTTATATCACAAATTAATTTTAACGTAATTTATCATAATATATCAACCTGGTTTTGTACAACAGATAATTAAGATGGCAGTAGTCATTATTATACAAATAGAAAGAGATAATTAAAAAAAAAACACATAAACAGTCACACACATCATATTGGTTATTCAAAATAACGTCTACACAAAAAATATCTAGAACTATTATAATCTATGACTATTATATACATAATGTACACAAATTCAACTACTTCCATCTAATTACAGAAAGTTACGAGTTCATTAAAAAAACGCTGCTTATGTTACAATCGGTAATTTTTGAAACTGTTGAAAGAAATACGTAATTGAAATGCTTAATTAACGGGTGCATACTTGAAAAAAAAAAACTTTCGTATCAATGAGACCGACAAAGGTTTATTATAAATTACCAAAAATTTTTATGTATATAAAATAAACTAAATAATTTGGAAAATTTATTTTTAACTAAAAAAATATTTTTTATACAATGCCCTTTTTTAAATAAATTTAATTTACTAATAATATAATTTAATATTTAAATTATATTGTAATAATTTGTGTAGGCCGCTACCGTATAACAATAGTGTCAATTAAAATGAAATTTCGCATACCGTTCATATTTCAAATTTATTTTTATTAAATGCATATTTAAATATATAAACGTTGAGATCTAATAATAATTACATAATTAAATAGAGAAAGAGTTAAAGAGGAGACAAATTGAAAATCTCATGGCATATTCTTCATGCTTAAATTATATAATTTATTAATATGAAATTTTTTTACAAAAATTAATTAAGAAGAACATAAGACACAATGAAATTAATATAAAAATAAAAGAGAGATTTAGTTTAATTGCAATTAAGATTTTCAATCTATAAAACAAACTAAAAGGAATTGGAAGTATTTCAATTCACACATTTTCATAATTTTACTTATTTAATAGGAATGAAATATAAAAAAATTAAAAAAAATAAATTATTGAATCATTATTCAATAATGGGCATCGGGCACTGTCGAAAAATTTTTCAAAAAAAAAAGATGTAATTTATTTATTAATCACGCACAAATTTTACTATCCAACTTGCAATTTGAGACTAATTTCATCATATTAATTGACTATATTCTTAGTTCAGTCATTTCTATTAAGCAATAAAAAAAATAATGAAATACAAAACAATTTCACATTAAAATTCCGTATGTATTACCTACTAGCACTACGTCATATATGTATTCGTCTCGTATAATTTAAGATATATAATAATATTATAATTTACAATACACGGTCTAACATATTCCTTTACGAGTTTCGATGACATCAAGCCCGCCAGCGTTCGGATATTTGGCTAAAATATATATTTTACCATATGCGTTGTATTAGTCGCTTATATTTTTCATTTTAATATAGATTAGTTTGGTTTATATTATTTTTTCACGGTAAATTTTGTTAACACATTTTAAGGGTTGTTAATTTCAAGTGATAAGTTGATGGTGTAACTAATTAAATAAATAACATTACACGAACAGTAATTGCTCAAGAAAAAAAAATGTGTTTTTTTTTTTTTTATATAAGTCGAAATTCTTAAACGGAATTATATAAATAATTTTGAAACTGAAAATTTTAGTTGTCTTTTATCCCTTCAATTCTTTCAGCTTTCAGTACTCACGCGGCGGACCCGAATGAACTTTAATAACACTATATCGTTTGGTAGTGTAATAGTACACTACATTTCGCCTACAATAACGAATGTCTCTAAAACTGTTTTTGACTACAGTATTAAATTAAAATTTATTTATTTAGATATGCTTTCTGCTGCAAGCTCGCTTTCATAAATATATTTAGTTAAAAGATTATTGTAAACGATGTCTACTTCCGTCAATTTGTTTCATTGAAATTATTATAAGAAGAATAAAGAAATTGCTTCTGTTTTTGCAGATTTATTGAAGATAAGAAACATTTCGTATCGAAATAATTTCAAATATATAAATTAAATAATTTCAATTAATCCATATATTTTAAGTCATAATAGTTATCTATATTACTGGAATTAAAAAAATATATATATATAAAATTCAAATAATTTTAAAAAGCCCGATACATTGACTGTTTTGGGTGAAATTATTAGAATTATTTTTCACGGATTGTTTTAGATAAATGTTTTAAAATGTCACTCCCCCCCCCCTTCCAACGTTATGTTATAGAAACATAACACTGCATGGTATTCACAAATCACTCGACCACAACTTGAAAATTATATAAATCAGTAATCGTGGTTTATGTTTTTCGTTCAACATTTAATTATAACTAAAACTGTCCTTTAGTTAAATTAAGAACACGAACAACGTTCCGTTTCAATCGATTTCATGTTATTTCTGGAATAATTTTGATACAATTCGAACGTTTAATTTAAACCTGATTATCTTCGTTTCCCGAGTTGGCGATGACTTTGTTCGCCAATCGGTACAGAGGGTTCTTCCCCTTGATGGGGAAGGGATGTGCTTCAGTGTTGAACACCCACTCGTCCAGGTGCAGCAACGAGTCGTCCGAGAACAGTAGATATAAGTACTGGAAAATACACGGTTCAAATTAAAATCAGCCATACACGATATAATAAGGGACTTGTTTTTTTAAACTATTTAAACTAATTTAACATTTTATTTTATATCAAATTAGATTTATATGGACTAAGTCAAGGCAGTTTTACAAATGAAAACGTACAGTTAGGAGCTGACATTCATAGTAAATTAAGTTTCGAGGTATAGATGATGAAATACGGTGAAATAGAAAGAACAGTAGGACGACGCCAGCGTGTCGTACGAGGCGACCGTGCGAGTGGTGCCGGCACCTTGAGCGTCTCGGCGAGGAAGAAGCTCTGCTGCACGTCGTCCCCCTGCGGCGCCGCGTGGTACACGTTGGCCAGCCCCGTGTAGCCGCCCTCCACGCGGCAGTGCTTCTCCAGCGCCTGCGGTCAGAGCCGACTGTAGCTCACATGCATTGTGATGGATTACATCCGCATATAAAATGTCTTGAAGGATATTTAAACATATAAATCTATTCAAAATTAAAGCGGAAATCAGTACGTTATTATGTCTGTAAATTATAAGGTATGCTTACGGTCGTGGGCCGTTTGACTAGACGGTATAGAAAAATAAATTATTGTAGATAGTAATTGTGTTTATAAGATCGTTGACAATGTTTAGAAGCAACGACATCATCTCCCGTCTGTACCTGCACCGCCTCCCAGCCCCAGTCGCGATATTTCTGCTCCTTGGTGAGACGCCACATGATGAAGTAGCTCTCGAAGGTCTCGGGCCGCAGCAGGTACATCTTCTCGTTGCTCTTCATCGCTCTCGCCTCCACTGCGCCAGAGAATCTACAATACGAAATATTAGCATATTATGATAAAATATTATGATATAACACCCGTTGTGTTTTGTTTTGTGTAAAAACACATATTAAAAAAAAAAACAAAACAGACTTTCTCTACTGTGAAAGTTCGACTACTGAGAGAATGCGTCCCTAACCTATATTACACTAAAAGTACACGTAATAATACACAAGTAACGGAACATTTAAAAATTATAACATTTATTTGAAATTAACGGCCTTACTTATAATCGTTGCTTAGCGGCTGATTTTCCGAAATTATTCATTTGACATTCGAAAGAAGAAGACACGGCATTGTTCCACTAATCGTTTATATGTAAACGGTAACAGTATTTTCAATGTAAGTTCCTCGCCACTCTCAAAGTAATACCGTCCATTAAATCTTTGAGCTGTAAGGAACGTTTTCTCTCAGCGACCTGGACGCCAATTCATTGTAAGAAATGTCAACTATCGCTTACATAGCCAATGCGCCACCAACCTTGGGAACTAAGATGTTATGTCCCTTGTGCCTGTAATTACACTGACTCACTCACCCTTCAAACCGGAACACAACAATATCAAGTACTGCTGTTTTGCGGTAAAATATCTGATGAGTGGGTGGTACTGGTGGTTGTGGTGGTGGTTTATTGCAATCGAATCGAAACGCAATCGTTGCGATTGATCCGTTTTCTTATTCTTTAAAGTAATTATCTACTATTAGCATAAAATTTAACAATTAATTTTAATTTTTACTATATATGTTAACATCGCATCGGTTCGGTTCCGATACGAATAAATATAGTATAGTCTAGTCTGTAGTTATAATACAGAAACTACGAAAACAGTTCACACTTCACTACTAGAACAGCTGACGTTAATAGATTTGTTTTATAATCCGATAGTTCCAAGGCCGCTTGGAAGAAAGTAACAAAGAGCATACCGGAAGGCCTCGGGCCCCAGCTTGGTCTCCGAGCGGTCGTAGCTCTCGTGGCACGTGTGGGTCAGCTTGCGCGCCACGTCCATGTAGCGCTCCGACAGCGAGTTCTGCAGCGTCGTCGACGCCAGCGCGAACATGCCGCCTGACAACGCAAAGTCAAAGATCTTTATTTTATTTTTATTTTTTTTTATATTCGCCGGGAGGGCAAATGACTCTACTCCACTTGATGGTGAGTCGTAGTAGAGTCCAAACGCGACGACGGCCAGTACAGACGGGAAGAATGTTCTGTACTAGCCGTCCCCGCCTTGCCGGCCCGCAAGATGCCTCTTCACGCCTCGTTTGAAGGAATCCGGGTTGTAAGAGGACGGGAACACGTGAGAAATTAATATGGACGCGTTACGCTTACTTATCGATTGTCATAAATCTACCTCCGGTTCGGAAATTAATATCTAAGATCTGAGACGAACCGGCGAAAGACATTCGGAGGGTTTTTTATATCGTATTTTTTACAATTATACGTTACTTAAATGTAACGTTTTCCAAACAAACGTTATCGTTTAGCGTACATTTATTCAGTATAGTTTGGATCTATTTGGACACTATCTTTTTAATAATCATCAAATTAATCCATCATTTTGTCTGTTATATTATCATATAGTTGAACTAAATTCATAGTTTACCGGCAAAGCACGATAGGTGGTCCATCTTCTCTTCGAATATCCTGCCGTATTTGACCTCGGCGAGGTAGGCGAGCCCCGAGGGCGATATCCGGAGCATCTTGTCGAGGGCGGCCTGCATCGCCTCGTCGAACATCACGCGCGCCTGCTCGTCCTCGTTGTTGGAGACCATCCACGCCTTCAACAGATACTCGTAGAACGAGTCGCCCAGAGCGCCGAGAGAGGTGTGCCCTGAAATATTGAGAGTAACATTTGTTAGGGATATATGTTAAAAATCCAATATTATAAAGAGCGTGCAATAAGATCAGTACATCTTCCAAAAGGATTTTATTTATTTAAGTGAAACGTTTCACTTAAACGTTACACAGACGAAGCTTATATAGCTAAAAAGTACTTTCGATGGGAGTCTCAGGTATGACATCAATGTAACTTGTTAAGCTAAACGGTAACGGTAATAGCTCGTGAGTTTCCATTGCTGGGTTAAAGTCTACACTCGTATTAAGGTTTGAACCTCATTCCGCCAGGCCGGTCTCCTGCGGTATGTGAGAATTTCTTCCTATATAAATAACAAAGGTCCTTCAAAGCAGGGATATAATTCATCATTATAACCAGTCAGAGTTGAAACCAAACCTGTTAGTTTAATTTTCTTATTCCGCGCGTACTGTTCAATCAATAAGCCTATAGTTTAAGCGGCGACAATTATTTAAAAATATATATTTAAAAAAAATTGCTCAAGTTACAGACCACCAGACCAATGGTGCAATTATCTAATATTCATGTATTAGTGTTACTTTGTACTCATATTTTATGACCACCATTTTATGCGGTCGCTGTTTAGACTACTAGTGTTTTTCACTTGCGATTTCTCATCCCATCACCATCACAAAACTACCTCTAACCCAATAGGCACAATATTGCATTAGCATTGAGACTTCGAATAGAGTGAAACACATACTTTGACCCCATTGTCCTGTTCGCGGGTTGATGTAGTTCGGATAGAGCCCTTCCGGCTTCTGCATGTTGTGAAGCACTTCGCGGATGCGATCCACTTTCTGTCTGTAAACTAAATATTAAACTTATTAGTAACAATTTAATATACGGTCTCACTAGATGTCATTACGTGATGATCTTAAAGGTACGAAAAACTAGTATTACCACAAAGCAAATTAAGTTAAAAAAACCTTTCTTTTCGTATTTATTGTTAAAAACCCAATACTAAATGAGTTAAGTACGATCAATTAAAAAAAACATGAGGTAATAATATTTAATTAAATAGTGTGAAATATTAGCCTAGCCTTTAAATTTTTGTAATTTAAAATATATAATATATATATATTTGTATATAATCTTATAACCGAGTTTGCAAAAAACTTTATTATATGGTACGATGATATTGATTGTAATGTAATTATTTAAATATTTGCTTACCATCCTTTCCAGTGACGTCACTTAAATAAGTGAACTCCATGTGGAGAGTACCCACTTCAGATAAAATACTATTTGCTCCCGCCCAGTGGTATTGTCGATTTGCCTGTAACATATAATTTAAACGTACATAGGTGTTTATTTATTAAGATTTACCTCTACGATTTTTCACTTGAAACATATTATATATATATCTATTGCATGGTTAAACCACTGAAAAGATTTTGATGAAACTTGGTATGAAGTAAGCTTGAACCCCGAGGCAAGATATAGGGTTATTTTTTTCCTAATACCCATCCCCCTAACAAAACAAATAATAAATATTTTTACATGGCAGAAAGTCAGCTGAGAAATTATTGATTTATAAATTTTAAAAACATATGCTTTACTTATAAACGTCGTTTAACGAGTTAGTTAAACGCGAATTTATCTCTTTGTGTCGTCATTGATTTGAAATTCGATATACTGCATTGTTTGATTAATTACTCCTTAACAACATTTATAGTTAAAGCCGATATTAATCGACATCTAATAATGATAAATTTCACTAAAATAAATCCAAGATTTGCAAGTTGATTTTGTAAGTTGTGGAAGGACCAACATCCGAATGAACAAACAATAATTATAACTTTAATAATAATATCCTGGGGCACTATTCAGACACGGCCATCTGATCCCAAACTAAGCAGAGCTTGTGCTATGGAAACCAGACAACTGATATATACTACATATACTACTTTTCTTTTGTAAACACATACTTATATAGATAATTACACTCAGACTCAGGACAAACAAACATGTTCATGCACACAAATGTCTGTCCTGGGTGGGAATCGAACCCACAACCTTCGGCGTGAAAAGCAAGTATCTACCAGCCTCGCCAGCCGGCTCGTCAATAAGATTAACTTATGGTTTAAAGTAGTTAAGATTTGTTTAAAATTAGATATTACATATATATTTAGATTCGAAATATTTTTTTATCTATTTCGCATGTCTTTTATAAAAATGTTTATATGATAAAACAAAATCGACATAACTTTATATTACCTTTATAAGCCATTTATGTTGCCTACTTTTTAAATTAAGTGAGTTCAGTAATCTAATTCGACAGAGCTAGAAATATTGCTGTATTTTTCTCGCGTGTTTACTGCATCAAAATTAATTCAATGGGTAGCTAAGATTAAAAGTTCTCTGGAAGAGATGGCTAATTGATTGATTGGATAATTTGTTATGTACATACCTATTCCATGTATATACTATTTTTTGTTAGTTAAAACTTGAGAGCAATAGCGGATAAATTGCAAGTCTTATAGACTATTCATATTATTTAAGAAAACGTACAAATCAAAATTACCGTATTAAATAATAATAAAAGTAGAATAAGTATTTACATCTGTATTCATAAATTCAAGCCTGACAGCTGAATAAAAAATGCCACTTCTACAAGTAAATACATTTGTAACTCGTACTGCTTACGGATTTTGGACTTCTTAAACATAAGAAGTCCAAAATCATATAATATAGCCTAAGATCTTTATTAAATTCTGAATCGGATACATAAAATAAACATTCCCGTATAGAACATTCTTAAAAAATTTCGTTCGCATCAAATTTAATTATCCCGTAAATCTTGTAATTTATATGTCTAAGTTTCATCGGTATCGGTTCAGTGGTTCGATGACATAACGAATAGACAAGAGTAACTTTCGTCTATATAAGAATAATAATCATTAACGAATATTTTGTATAATGTAATCTAATGGCCACATAGTCTTTTGAATATCGGATATCTGAGTTTATTGTTATCGATCGACTCTTCAATTGATAAGTCCAATGTAAGTATATATTATAATTGGGAGATCGTTAAACGTCTGATGGACGATTGTCAAGAACTGTAACGAGGGCCTCCATTGAATACAGAGTATTAACGTAAAATATCCTACAGTATACTTATTCTTATTGTTTTCTACTTGAAGTTTACTTTTGTCCGTATTAAAGTATTTCTTTATTGCTACGATCTATTCGAACTGTCTGAGAAATCATATTTCATCGTAAATGGTTCAATGTTAATTAAGAGTCTAACAATAGATTATAGATATTCATACCAATAACGATAATTATATAAAATTAACAAGAAAGTAGCGCTACTAGTCTAGTAGAACGTCGCTAATTTCTTGATTTACGACGCTTTTCATAAAAAAATAAGTCGCTGTTGACATGACAATGCAGCGTGACAGTTTTGACCATGCAGACACGGCTCTTGATGTTTCTTATGGCACTAGTACCACTATTGATAATGTCTGCCACATGAGGAAATAATTATAAATTGCTGGCCAGCATGCGTGCCATTTAGTTCTGTTATTGTCATCAATAAATAATTATCATAATTTTTCATGATTAATCTTTCATATAGTATTGTTGTATAATATTTAATTTAAATTATTATTACTCGATACGTTACATCTTCCTAATGTCAATGCTATCGGCGATAAGATTCGAATTAACGTGTTTATAGATAAAATTCATACACAAAATTGTATTAATTCCAACATTGATTGGGCAGCGTATAGAAAACTCGGTCAAGTCTTTACGTCACGAATACCGCAATGCTTGAAGACAAAAGTCTTCAACGAGTGCGTCTTACCAGTTATGACCTACGGAGCCGAGACGTGGACACTGACAGTGCGTTTGATCCACCATTTTAAGGTCGCTCAGCGAGCTATGGAGAGGGCTATGCTCGGAGTTTCTCTGAAGGATCGAATCCCAAATGTGGTGATCCGACAAAGAACCAAGGTTATCGACATAGCCCAAAGGATTAGTAAGCTGAAGTGGCAGTGGGCTGGACACATATGTCGCAGAACCGACGACCGTTGGAGTAGACGCGTTCTGGAGTGGAGACCACGCCTTGGCAAACGTAGCGTAGGACGCCCTCCAGCTAGGTGGAGTGACGATATACGTTAGGTGGCTGGCAGCGGTTGGAGATTAGGAGCTGAAAATCGAGCTCAGTGGCGTGCTATTGGAGAGACCTATGTCCAGCAGTGGACGCGAAAAGGGTGATGATGATGATGATGATGATGATGATTGGTATGAAATATGCGCAAATTATATACCAAAAGGCTACGCCATCTTTAGTTAATTTAATATTTCAATTACATATTCTCTCATACAAGAACATCCTTATGTGAAAAAGTTTCCGTGAGGTAAATACATGTATACAAAGCATATTTAAATTTTTTATACTATACAACTAAACAATAGTGTATTTATAATCTCTACAATAGCAACTACCATTGAGACCCGAATAAAAAAACATTGAATGAGCACCGTGGTAAAGTACTTAATATGATAATACTTATTTGAATTTACTTCCAAAGTATTTTGAAGCAATTAAATTTATACAAAGATTGCACGGAAGCCTTAATTGCTTCCAAGTTATCGCAAACCTGAAGAGACCGGTATATGCCAATCAAAACTTTATATTCAAACGGTTGGTAAGTTGGATGCGGTCGCCGCTTTGCTCATACGACGAATTAATTTCGTAACCAATCCTTTATTGATAAGAATAAGGTATGAAGGGTCGGTGGGCTAATGAGAGCATCGTATCGGGAATGATAACGAGCGAGTCTGCGGTGTCGGCAGGCTTTGATGTGATAACGAACTGCCAGCGGTTTGCAATGAGCATCGGATTTCGATTTGGAAACGATTTAATTAAAAATACAGAGCTTGACAAAAAGATAAAAGAAAAATCGTTATTATATTGTTTATCTTTATTTAAGAATTGTTTTGCCTCTTAATTTTATCTTAACTTTGGAGTTTACATGGCTATGACAGTTTCATCAAAGGCCAATTTAAATATACGAGAGTCAGATATTTTATATAAGGAAATAAATAATCAAAAAAAAGTAAACTCCACCTTTAAGAGGGAACTATTAAAAATTTTAAGGTCAAGAAAAGAAAAGACGCCAAAACTCTCCAATAATGTAGGATTCCAAGTTTCAAAAAAATGTCTTTGAGAGTAAAGACAAATAACTAAAATATACGCAACAATAGTCGTTGTTCCGCCAATAAACGTACCAACATTTATCGTATGTATACGTAGCAGAATAAAACACTTTGAGGCCACTGATATTTTCACGTACTTTTTAATGTTTAACTTGAGGGTCAGTACAGTAACGGGGTCTGTTAAAAGAAAAGGCTCATGTTAGGGAGAATACTTCGACTTTTATTCAGCTGGGCTGATATTGCTGTATTTATTTAAAAAAGTGTGTCCTAAAAGATAATATTTTCATTCAATTACACTACACCGGAGACCCTAGAATCAATATGTTAATACGCTAACAGTTAAAATTGCCATATATATATATTGCTGGGCAAAGACCTCCTGATTTCTTAAGAAGAAGGTTTAGAATTAATTCCACCATCAATTGTGCCACCCGCGGGAAGATCTATGTTTTTTCTCGGCTATGATTATGATAGGAGAAGTTTCAAACTCATCATTCGAAATTCGTTCGATCAATATAATATAGCAAATAAAATTCTAACAATTTTTTGTATTGTATTTCTTTTCCGTAAAGCGTAAAATGAATTGTCCACTCAAATCGAGCTCGAGAGTTCTGAGATGTAACATCTTGACCCTCGCTAGAGTCTCACCTTACACTGGCATATAACCAAGCTTCCACCTTGACACGTCATCGATCACGTTGCATATCTATGGATAGTAACTATATACACGAGACTTAATAAAACCTTTCAACTTCTTTGTACTTTCTACAAATTGCGTTATTTAAAGTGAGTTTATTATTTTTAAATTGATTTTGGCTTTAAGTGTAATATTTGTGAATGAGATAGTGGCTTTATTATCATTGCATATAGCATCGTAATAAAGAGTCTCGTTTAATGTAACTACTGACTTGTGTTAAGCCCACAGCGAGCTGATAGGAGACTCGGTACATTGTTTCGTTATATTTATTCATCAGATTACTTTCATATTTAGCGATGATGTGGTCCTATCTTAATAATTATAATATATAGGAATAAGTATTAGGTACACATCGATAATTATTATTGCTAAAAAATGCATACAACGAAAATAATAGCCCTATCTTATGTATCTATCTAAAAAGATATTAATTACATAGATTAACGATTAATTCAGTGTTTTTATCTTTAGAGCTCAATTAACTTTTGTGATACCTATCAATATAATATAACTTATACCGCGTACATTTAATTAACAACGGTTTTTTTCACTTTTCGTATCCATCGGCGTTCCATAAATACGGGTTAATTAAAAATTAACAGTTCAGTATCTAATTTTTATAAAAATATTAGCCATTGTACTATAAAACATGCTTTCTTTCTACATATATGTGACAATTTTCGTAATTTTCGTAGAATATATGTTTGCTTATGGAAACATTTTAGTAAAATCAAGATGCATAATTATATTAATAAAATTCGATACAGTTAACATATAAGAATTTTTTTATCCCTGGAAACGTATCCCGCTTCTCAGAGATTTAGCAAAACCAATATTTTTTATAAATTAATAAAAATAAAAGCAATGACGTTTAAAACTTTTGGTTTTATGTGTCAGAGGATATATTAAGTCGGTTACTTTATTTACTTTTTAAAAGATCCAAGAGCGGATGCATCTGTATTGGAAACTATTGAATAAAGACAGCGAGCGAGTTGAATTACTTAACCGGAAACCTATCAGGTCTTGAGATAATTCTACATACAGCTTATAACTCGGATTTCTGTTCGAGACGTAGACTATTCCTTTTTGTTCGACAAACTTTAGTATAATTATAGAACACCTCATTATATACAGATTTTACATAACTTTACAAATTCCACGTCTATTTAAATGTATGAATTCGTGCGAAAACCTCGGCTTGAGTCGATTTAATTGTAGTAGAATTATAAGATTTTCAACTGTAAATTTTGACAATAGTATATAACCCTTCTTGGGTTTAACCGAATAATAGGAGACTTAGATGAACTAAAAAAACTTTACGAATAGTTTACTAAATATATATAAAAAATCTTTATTAAAATCGTTTTTGTACATCCATTCATAGATACACTGGCACCCTGAACTAGTAAGACCCGTATCTTAGTGGCCAGTGCCGTACCACACAGTGATTACAGTGCACAATAAATTACTATGTATGCGTGTAGACTTATTAAAAAAGTTAATATAAAAGTAGTAATAGAAAAAAAACAAAAGAGAAAGAAAGAACAAATAAATGGGATAAGGGCAGTTCTAAGATATAAATGAATATAAGTTACATCAGGTGCCAATAAACTTACCTTATTAGATGGATTAATGAGGGCGTATGGGAGACCTGTAGGCGTGTCGAAGGCTGGCAGCAAAGCGTCCGCAACTTCTGCTGCCTTATCGCGGAACAACGAGTCTCCTGTCAGCGCGTAACAGGAGAGCAGACCACCCACGAAGCGGATCGTCGTTTCGAAGACTGACAGGTCAGAGTCCTGGAATAGTAAATCGATTTTACATATGAACACGACCTGCTACATGGCATTAGAGACCACGATAGTAATATTACAATCCAGAAAAAGGCTATTCTATTTATTAAACGCGGTTAAATTATATGTATATTAACATACAGCGTAAAAAATATTATACAAAGTTTACAAGTTTACATAAAACTGTAAAACGTTAATGGTCTGTGGCACACGAGTAGCTTTAGGGCAATTAGCACGACACAGAATAAAAACATCTATTCGAATATCGTAATGTGTTCTAATACAATGGGATAGAGTTCCAAATTCCCTGCAATTAATTTTTTTAATAGTGCCCTGGAGTACAGCTCGGCGACTATTTGATTCGTGGCGCCAGTTACACGGACTCTATTCTTTATTTATCCAGTTGTATTTTAAGCGTTCGTGTACTGTTATTAGCCAACGTATCGTATTTGGTAAGTACATTAGTGTGGCCTCGTAAAGAATGTTTTTATATAAAGAACGAACAGAGTTATGAAAATAGTAACGAGCAAAACTTACAAATATTTAGTTACACTTAATAAAATAAAAAGAAAAACAATCACAAACGTTTATCGTTTAAGTTTTAGTTTGTAATCTTCTTAATATGCAATCATAATTAATACGTAACATATTCAAATAGAAAACATTTTATCTCAATTAATACAACCTGCTCATCACATAGTCTAGCATGGCAGTGTTCCGATGAGAGAGCCACTGTATCAGGCACAACGGACCTAATGTCTAAGTTCTAAATGTTTGAAGCGGTTACTTTTTCTTACCACGCCAATGTCTATTGGCGGTGGTGACCACCTACCATCTGTTGGCCTATTAAGGCCTATAAAAATTAATTAAGATATAATTTTTAATTTCTTCAGTAGGTACCAACGTGTTGTGTGTGTAATGCTAAGAATGCTTTGTTGTTATCATAACGCTTGTATATATTAATGTTTTTAAACAACAAAACAAACAAGAAATCATTGTATTCGTAACATACAAACTCAACAGACAAACAGCTCAGTATGTTTCTATTTGATGTAGGAAATATAAACTTACTTGTGTATTCAGTATATATATGTAATTTTTTTTTATTAAAATGAGTAGTTTATGATTTTCTTATAACAGAAATTAAGCACATGAAAATTCAGAGGTGCCTAAAGCCTTCACGTAAACTCATTAGTTATAAAGTATTTATTTTAAATTTTATGGCAAAAAATTATAAAAATATTTTCCTTACGATTTCGTTGATGTGAAAATGTTCAGCTATCCAGTCTCTCCCCTCTCTGAACTCGTCGATGAGGCCCATGATGTAGAGTGTGTCCATGCCGTCGACGATGGTAGCGCCGAGGTCCCCTCCGCCGAACACGCTCGTCAGGTGAGCGCGTTTCGACATCGGTTTCAGTTCGTTCTTGCCCCACGCGTACAGTTTGTAGTTGTTCCAAGCATGACGCATCATCTATAAAAGATAAACTATATTAGGCAATAATCAAATTAATTTCGGTTCAAGCCAACCGTATAAAAAACATTAGCTACAACAGATTAAATCTTAAAGAACACCGTATTCACTTTTAACTGTTTGGTTATCATTTTTAAAGTATAGCAGTTTGTTATTTAATATTAAATTAATATTGTACTTATTATAATTTACACCTAAACGTGAGATAGTACTATTAATGATTTAATTCGCAAATGAACTTTGCATTTATCACAATACTGTAATTATTGTGTATGAATTAAAATTAATCGCTTATTAAACAAGTTAAATACATACTATCTGTTATTTATTAAATGTTATTACTGTAAATAAATTGATGTAGCGATAAGTGAGAAATGTTTCTGCAAAATAGTTCATTATAAACTTACGTTCTTTAGACGTTATTTACAGTCAGCAAACGAAGTCAGTCATAATAACGTCAAGTCAGCTAGGAATATAAAACAAATATAATGTGTTTAATTTTAAACAAATTTTGTGCGTTTTTATTTAAACAAAAAAAAACAACAAGAATTTAAATGACTACAACAAAAAGCGTTACCAAGCTTATAATTAAAAACATTGATTTTTATAACTATTTAATAACTTTATTACTAAAAGTAAGAAATATTTAGGGCCTGTATTCTTTATATACCCTTTACTTTAAACCCTTAAAATAATCAAAAAATTTTGATATTTGCCAGTTCGTTCCATGTAATACTGTTACTGTTTGTGGATTTTTAATAAAAGTTGTTTGTGTAATGAGCAAGCAACTAACTATTCTACAGAATCCACATTTCACTCTTCAAAGGTGTTCAAAAAGAATTCTCTTTATAAAGCCAGCAAAGCCGTTGCCCGCAGCACAAGTTTTAATCTCGACGGCCCCCCAGAGCGACCGAACACTAATGAAAGGATATCGGACTTTCGTCGCTACCATTAATTATTATTAGGTTCCGCTAACTTTGCCGAGTGTCGCCAATGACTTGGAAAAACTGAAGACTTTACCAATTAACAGTTAAATAGAATGAGGAAGTAGAAAAGTGACATTTGCAAGAGCTCTACTTGGTTTAAAGAAACAAATTTTAATAGCATCAAATAATATATTTTGTTAATAATTTATTCCGTCATGGTAGTATGAGATGACCTACGATAGTTATCAGAATAACAAAACGGGAAAACCTGCTCAAGACCTCCTTTACCTCTAGGAAATATTCAGAAAATTATTATTTTATAAAATGGTCATAGATAAGATAAACGTTTTCAAAAAGTTTAACACGAGATAAGACATCTCGAGTTTATATTATTCGTAACAGTATTACGTATTACTATTATTACCTCAATAACTTTTTGCCGTTTTAGATTGGTCGTGTTATGGTCAGTGAGATCTTGGTTTATGACACTTGGAGTAGACGAGGTCCATCGCGCTGCACGAATCATTCTCTCTCTACGGTCCCCCTGACTTTCCAATTGGGCGAGTTGAAGCACAAGGAACATCGCTATCATGAACGATGTTCCCACGGTTAGCAGACGATATAATTTGCGCATGTTTAGCACCACGGGGGAACACTTATGAGATGTGTACTCCTTGAAAGTTTGAGTTGTTAAAATAAAACAATAGCACAGTCAAAAACCTTTTCGAACATATGATAAATTTAATTTATAATAAAATAAATAAATATTAACAATTATGGCTAAGTTTGAATATAAATATAATATATATATATAATTTAATCGACAATGCGCGACTAAGCGCGCGCGCGATTCCAACTTATCTGAGTGATATGACGTGCGTATGTGATGTTAACACGTTATCGCCCTGACCGTCAATCGATTTGTGATCTCAATTCTATATATAAGTCAATGACTTGTGTCAAAATATGATAAATCATATTTTTGTATTGTCTATTTAATAACATCATTAAGAAGCACCTCTAGGGGTATAAGACTACTCGATCATTGAAGCATTCCTTCAAATGATATATTGGGTTAAAATCATAAATCCGTAACAATAAATGGCATGGCATGTTTTGACAATGTCACAACAACAAAACAATGAGACTTTTGTATCATTAAAAATTTTCATGATTTTTTGATGCAAAAGAAATAGAAATCCATTGTATGTCATTCATATATTTTTTATTGTAGTTTTTTTAGAAGGAATAAGCTCCAAAACCTTCTCCTCAAAAAGGGAGAGGAGGCCTTAGCCCAGCAGTGGGTCATTCACAGGCTGTTACTGTAGTTTTTTTTTATATTTAATTACAAAAAATATATATAACTAGTATTTGCCTACGACTTCGCCCGCGTGTTAGAGGAGAGGGTCAGGTATTAGGTAAAAAAGGAGCATATGTCCGTCCTTGGGGTTCAAGCTTGCTTCATACCAAATGTTATCAAAATCGCTTTAGCCTTGAAACCGTAACAGAATGAGAGTGTTACTTCTGTATTTATAATATTATTATAAATATATATTATACCTTGATTTGTGACAGTGGCAGTATATTTTACTTTCTATGATCGATTGTACCTTTTTATATAATAGTTCCATCCATCATCTCATTTCATGTTATAAATAAGTCAATTATATTTTTTTAGGACTCAGACAAGAACTTACAATCTTATTGATATGGATGGATTCATATTTCCATTATAGAGCGTACATATGCGTAACATGTAATATATATTTTGAGACTGCCTCGTTGGTCTAGTACTTTGAATATAAGGCAACTGATCCCGACAACCTGGGTTCTATCCGGGGTTGGGCCAATCAAAATACTGTTCGTGTCAGATTACCATTTCATCGGATTATGACAGTGAGGGAATACAGAATGCAACTGTGTTTGCACTATAATGTAATGACTTAACCATATTTTTATATATTAAAAAGACTAGTAATATCAGTAGTAATATTTATATAAATCTCAAAGAACGCCTAACAACACATAAAGTTGATAACCTTCACCTAACACATTATTGATTAGCGTTTTTAATAACAAACACTTTTGTTACACAATAATGTCCAACATTCTATAGTCATATAATTAAATGTCTTTTCTCAAAGCTTTTTCTCAGAGAAGAATGAATGATTATTGTCTGAAAGACGTCTGACAACCCAAAGTAATTAAATAAATATCTATACTAATAAATGAGGAGACGCTTTTTTGTAATGCTTAACTGAAAAAAACTACTAAACAAATATACATTACATTTTGTATCAGAAGATGCACCGCATTTCCGGAGGAGATTTAAGTATATAATATAATAAGTAGCTGCGCTTCGTAGTTCCACCCACTTAATTTAGACAAACGTCGTGTCAAGCGTGAATTTGATGTTCTTTGGCATTATTTATGAACGCTGCTTAGCAAATGATTAGTTAAACAAAGATTTCGCTCTTTCTGTGGTTTCTATCCGTGTGTTTAACTATTACTTATAAGTAAGTACGTTAATCTCTTATGTAACGTATAAAAGTCATCGTTAGATAAATGAGAGAAAAAGCTGTACGCTGTACGTATCATTATTGTCAATATTATGACGTATCGAATCTACTAAGATGTTTGAGTTTTGTAAAGCTCTGAGAATGCATACACATCCACTAAAGATGAGTACAAAATATATATTTTTTTCCATTAATTTTTAATAGCGATTCCGATTTTTTTTAATTCTTCGAGGTAATTACATTGCCTGTTATAAAATAGCATCGACGATTACAAAATTATCAAATATCAGTTTTATCATTTCGAGATTATTAATTTATTTACTTAACATTATTATAATTTTGAACTATAAAGCCACCATGCCATGGTCTCATACGTTATTTGAAAATATACAAAACAATTATTATTAATATTTTATTCCATTCAGCAGGTTCAGCTGTGGCACGTCGCTGGGCCAACTAATCTTTCCTTTTTATTATATGGTAATTATACTAGTAATAGTCTCATGGCCTTTTTTTAATGCTGGAAAAACGCATTACGCTTTTTCCCCACGGAAACAGTGGGGCATATGTGGGGCTCGCCGGTGTTCAACCCGCGCCGAGACCGTCCTGAACTTCGGAATACCCACCAGCGGTACCCTTTCCGTCTTAACGAGGAGCGCCACTGGATCGCTTGCGCATGCCACCGTGAACCGTTTGGCTCTTAGCTAACATAGAATTTCATTTAGTTCTGTTTTAATTTTGTCTATGCAAAAGATAACATAATTATATGCTATAAAACTATAAGATTTATTTTATTAAAGTTTGCGTTTATAAAAATTTAACCCAATCGTTTAGTGAATATTGTTTTATAACTTGCCATAATCATATATCCTATTTAGTAGGTATCGTCGTTCCCCGACAACATAAACAAAACAAAAAGATACATATTTTTAATAAGTGTCGATGATTTTAAAATATCTAACATTATCTTTGTTTAGTGTAATAAGTCTAGTCCTATACATGCAAAATCTCCTTCGTTGCTATCCATAATTACACAGTTCGTATCAAAATCTACTTACAATTATTGTAATTAGTTTATTCTTATTATTATGATTATTTATAGATTCTTGTTAATTAAGTACATATAATTATATAAGTTGAAGGTAAAATAAAGTATTTAAAGTGATTTTAGGATTAATGTTTCTGGTGTTATTTTTTTTTGTAACATAGTTAAAAAATAATAATAATACAATACAATATACTCAACTAAATAAAACATTACAGTTTTTTTTAGCCTTTTGCCGTCCACTGCTGGACGAAAGCCTCCCCCATAGAACGCCAACCATCCCGAACATTACAGTTACCGTTCACTAATCACATATATATCAATAACTATAAATGTTATGAAATGTTGAATAAACGCTTCCTTTGTACTCAATCAACTGTTAGCGGTTGCTATAAATCTGGAGACAATCTCGAGGATAGCACGCGATAGTGAGGAATTAGCTGAGACCGGCGGAATGTGTCGGCTGGTAATTAATTGCGAGTGACGACGGCTAGTGCACTCTTACCCGCGTAAATCTGAGACTTTACCAGATTTACTGTTATGGCTCCTCCAGCCGCAAACTGCTATCCTCGAATCTTAACCCAGATATAAATAAAATCTTTTTCATGTGCTCTATTTGTAAGAAATTCATATTTATATAATGTATATATATTACAAGCGAGACCATTTTTTAAGAATTATTTATAATTTAATTTTTTATTTATAGATAACATAAAATACATAAAAACAATTATTGCGAAATAGTCAAGTGACAAAGATATAAACCAAGGGCGGTATCTGATTTTTTTTTAGAAGAAATAAACGTAATATTTTACAATAAAAAATCGCTCATAGGAAATATTATTAAAAATTCAAAAATAAAACCCTTTTTATTTTTGAATTCCTTTATAAATAAAATAATTATCTAACAAAAATATTAATATTGTGTAAAAAGTAACTTCACAAAATATGAATACGCTACGCTATCAATACGGAAAAACAATTGAGGCATGTAATCTTCGCTGTTGTAACAGCCCTGTTGTACAACGTCCTTCCTTGCACCTACTTCGTTACTCATCGCTCTTGCGGTTTCCTGAGGTATTGTAACTAGAAACTAAACTTCCTACTAACCAAACAACCACACCTTACTAATAATCCATACACATCGTATGGATTATCTGATTTTGGACTAACACATTTGGATAGTATTTCGGTATATAATGGTAAACTAAAATGTTATTTAGCAAATATAATTTCCTATTTGTTTATCTTTCTATTAAAACTTTATTAGTAACCTTTTCCTATACATCGTTCATAAATAATATGATTTCTTTCTGCAAATTAACGAGTATAGCTGATCCTCGTATTTATTTGTAAATATTTATAATGTATAGTATAAATATACATTTTAGCCAAAATAAATCACAAAAGAACAAAGCATATTGACAGTAGCAACGATAAATTCCTACGAAATGTGTCTCCTGTTATCCACTATAGTCTGGCGAAATATGGCTTAGGACAATGATCGTTCTACAAACCACCGACAAGTGCCGACCAGAGGTGTCAAATGGAAGCTGTCACTGATCGATTGCGACCAGTTCCGGATGCTCACATATTCCGTCTGAGACAACACATTTACTATCATATAACCTGAGTATATCAATGTGTATATATGTATGTACATATACCTAACAAGAGTTAAGGGACATTATCGCGTAACATTGACAACATAAAGCGGATAAGCTATCCGTTAAATAAAAGTAATTATGAGCAAAAAGATGGAGAAATGGACGAAGCGCAACAGCGATTATAAGATGGGGACGCTTCTCCATCTAGTTAACTTAATTCAGTAGAGATGTTTGTGAAGTCGAGATGTTTTATAATTTCAAGTCAAACGCTTGTAAGAATAAATATGATCGTTTAATATAACTTCACAGCAACTTTGATTACTAAATTGCGGCGGTGAATAATTAAGGATCAAAACGTATATGTATGTATGTTATTCATCATAAAAAACGCGTCGTATTACGAATTATACAATTACACATACGGGCCGCTCTAGTATAATTAGTTATTAAAAAAAAGTTTTTTTATTACCTACATTGTTATTTTTTTAAGTAATGCATCATCCGAGTGGCAGACATAGATGTGCCCAAAAAATTAGGCGATTATTGACTACAAGTGATACTAGTGC
Source organism: Nymphalis io (assembly GCF_905147045.1). NCBI lineage: Eukaryota > Metazoa > Arthropoda > Insecta > Lepidoptera > Nymphalidae > Nymphalis > Nymphalis io. The sequence goes on along the minus strand of NC_065893.1, from coordinate 4,599,699 downwards.
AATAATGTATATGCGACATAATGGAAACGGATCAATATATATTCTCAATCTTCAGCTAGAATTGTATCGAAAGACGCTTTGAGCTCACGACGATTTGTCATGATAAAGCAGTCCACTGGCCCGAAGGACGGAGCGCGTTTTACACTAATGGAAAATCTGCATAATGGGACATTCCCCTCCTGATTCGATTTGTTCGAGAAACGTTACTTTGGCCCGTTGTAGCCTCCTCTAATGGACCGATGCTATTCACTTAAGAAGACAGTTTTTGTGGACTTTTTACGGAGCGTACTAACTTTCTTTAAGGCTAAATTCACTCCCTTTTCGGAAAATAGACGGTCGATCGGCACCGCGACAAATATGGGTCCACCGTAAGCGATATCCAATATCGACGTACCCTTGAGCACAATCGTGTTTCACGTCTATTATCGTGGAGCGATCAAAGAGCTTTTTGAGACTAGTATTCCCCAAGCAGAACGTGATGCAAGAAAAATGACTTGTTCCTAAAACCATTTTAGTTTTTATTTGATTACTAATGGACTAATCGTTTTATTTAAACAAAAATGTTAATTTTGTAAATAGAAATTATTTTTGTCGTAAAAGCAATACAAACTTCAATTATAATTTAAAGAATAATTCGAATCGGATGAAGCTGTCTTTATTTAATATAATATATGTATGTGAGTATACTAAACAATATAAATGATTAAAACTGACTGGCAAAATATTAATTTCCGCGATGTACGAGCCTTGTATTATGACATGGACAATGCAATACAATTTTGTTGAGATTCGTCGGCCCTGGGGCGTATTTGAATAAATATTTTGATAGAATATCATCAAGGAAAATGCCATTTGTCATAATCAAGTTGACGTCGCGGCCGAGCCCGCCACACCTACTGTCCTGTGTACGTGTAGGTACGACGTACAGCCAAAACATATTAGCAACGGGAGACCTAAGTATTTGTTTTTATTCATTTATTATATGAGAGTAAATATTAGGTCCTCACATATGAAATTAGCGTTTTGTCGTAATGACCACTTTGAACTGGAATATCTCTTCTTTGGTTAAGAATTCCAAATTCAAATTTATAAATTCATTTAGTTGGTACATTTGAGTTTTGAAAACAATTCATGAAGTCATTCATTTGTTTTTTCCTCATTATTTTTTTCTTTGGCGTCGCTTATTACCGCACAATGGAAAACACGAAATATCGGTTTATTTACGAGTACGAGTTCTACCGTGGCACCAGTGCTGCAGAAACAGCTCGAAGGATTAATGATGTGTACGGCGCTGGTGTCGCAAAAGAAAGCACGGTACGTTTTTGTTTTTAACGTTTTCGTTCTGGAAATTTCGACCCTCAGAACGGATTTTAAATTGAATCATTGCTTGTGATGAAAAGTGGATACTGTACGATAATCGGAAGCGCTATCCTGCACTAAACGAAAATTGACTCAGAAAAAGTTACTTGTGAGTGTTTGGTGGACTAGCGCCGGTGTCGTTCACTACAGCTTTCTAAAATATGGCCAAACGATTATGGCAGATATATTGTCAGCAACTGCAAACCATGAAGGAAGAACTAGCTGCTAAACAACCGAGATTGGTCAATCGCTCTAGGCCACTGCTGCGTCAGGACAACGCAAGACCACACACTGCACAACAAACAACCACTAAGTTAGATGAGCTACAATTGGAATATCTGCGACATCCACCGTACTCCTCGGTCCTTGCTCCAACAGATTACCATTTTTTTCCGGAATTTGGACAACTTCTTACAAGGAAAAAAATTCAACTCCGATGCGGCAGTCCAAACCGTCTTCAAAGAGTTTATTGATTCTCGTCCCCATGGTTTTTTTAGTAAAGGGATCAAAGAACTACCTATGAGATGGCAAAAGTGCATAGATAACAACAGTGCATACTTTGATTATTTAAATATATTTCACAAAAAAAAAAAAACTTTATATTCCTCCCGTACAAAACGCCAATTTCATATGTAAGGACCTAATATATTTGCGTGCCTTTGAACGATAAATAACTTGTACCAGCTCTAATAACTAATAATTAGGTCATTATATATTTGTATATAATATGGTGTAGTGCAAATTAGTCAGACTAAATGCACGAATAGATGTCAAGGAATGTGAATATTGTGAAGTTAACCGCGAGTATATAATTGCGAACAAAGCTAATTGCAGCTAAATAAATATCTTATTTTGCAGCTCAATAATTTAAAAATAATAAAAAAACTTCGTATTATTGATAAACCATAATCCAAATGAAATTAAGGTTATAATTTAAAAAAAAATATTCAAATCAATAAATTAAATTGTGATGAACCCTCTGACGTATATAAGCCTATAGTACTATGCTATATAAACCCAGTTAGCAAGGGAGGTCACAGGTGCGAGAAAATAGTTACTCTAACACCAAAATTCGACACGAACTAAAGGAAAAGGTTACAAGATAAATTCGAGTTATGTAAGCTAATTCGTAAAAGCTTCGCAAGATTAACAGATAAGAAAATCATATTAACGATAGAAAACAATCTTGCGTTTTCACATCTATTCAAAAATACTATGGATTACAAAACTTTGAAGTATAATTCAATTGATACCATATGGGGTAAGACAATTAGTTCTGCTAGAAAGTTAGAAATAGTTTTAAAAGTTCATTTATTAACGAACAGCTATTACGGAAAAGTTATAACAATTAAGCCATAAGAAAAATATGCGTTCTAACGTACGATACGCGTCGTACGCGCGATAGATAACGTATCTCCGATAAGACTGCGATTTTGTATTGTTGTAATTTAACAGCGCTAGTAATAGTGGATTTAGAAATAAATATATATCTTTATCGGTAAAGGTCTTGTAACGCTCAATGAGGCTTTTCTTGGGTAAAAAGGATTGTTGTAAATATTTACATTTATAAACTTTTATATTAGAGTACAATTTTTTTTAAATAATTCCCGGATAATTTTCTAATTTTTGTATTATTTGTAAAATAAATAATTATCTTTATTTTACATGGAGAGTATAAAATATTATTTTAGTAACAATTAAATTTACCCCATGTTAGTATTAAGCCTAGATACATGAGCAGCCTGTAAATGTGCAACTGCTGCGCTAAGGCCTCTCCTTTTTGAGTAAAAAGTTAAGATACATACATAAATGCTATATTCATTAAAAAAAACTAATAAATCAAATACTCTTAGTCATGTTAATGTGTACTCGAATTAGCATCTTCAGAATGGATGGCAAATGCAACATAAAAATAATTATATATGGATCTATAGGTGAAACGTCGCCTAGTCTGTCTGTTCATTGTGTTCTTATTTAAGGCTTATGTTACTTAAAAATATTTTATCAATAAAAATATTGTTGGAGCTTGCAGCACTATTCTTATTAATAAAATATTTTCCATAATGGTCGTGCTTACATTTCTGGCTCACAATCGGAGAAAGTAACAAGCAATCCAATTGTTTAAGATATTCTTAAAATATAAAATAAAATCTAAATCCATCGACACTACACTCTGATGTAGTGTAGATTCTTAATCATATTGTAATTAAAAAATACACATAAATGTAAAAAGAACTACGATGAAAACAATTCAAAATCCATGTTGCTAAATCCAAACGGGTTTAGTAACTTGGATACTAAAGCAAACGCTTTAGTATCATTAATTTCGCAGTCCATAGCCAGCTATTTCTAATAGCCGGCGCTACAGAACGCTCATTTAAATTTATAAACGGTTGTATGTAAGCGCAGCCAATGAAACGGCCATTGAGGCTCCAACAGCGATGTATTTGTTAACGCAGGACGGAAGTTCGTGTAGGCGTGCATCGCAAACTACCTTGTTTCCGTAGGCGCCAGGCTCTCAATGAATGGATGGGACTGCATTGGTAACGATATATATTGGTTCTCTAAAGCCAATCGGCTCTGTTTACACACACGTAAAATTTATGTTGATTACGTAATATTTCAACCAGAAATAATCTTGTAGGATAATTGAATATCAAGAAAGTATTTTGAATATTATAAATTTTTTTAATACATATTAACTTTAATTGCAATGTAAAAATAAAATAGAAATTCCCAATTCCGAGTGAACTAGAACACTCTGAGTGCGTAAACAATTCACGGGGATCGACAGAGTTACGAGTTTAAGAATGGCTTACCATTCGTTGGCATTTATTGAATTCTGTACTATCCGATTCAGCACTGGATAATCTATATAAATTTAGTTCATGTTAAATTGTATTAAACTACACGATAAACTTTTAAAATACATAACAACATGAACAAAGGAAGAGTCATCTTGTCTAAAGTCGTTGAGTAAGCACATATTTATTATATTGTCCTATACTCCGAACTATACTGCTGCATTCGATTTTAAAATTTCGACTGAATGTTTACTGTCAACAAGCCTTACAGACTTACCGTTAAATCGTGTTTGAGAGATGAACAATAAACTTCTTTGCAAATGTTTACGACTGTGAACTCCAGGACTTCGAGCAAATATTATAGGCTCGTTAGGGAAAGAGATGTCAACATTGATAACTTTTTATTTGATTTTTATTAACTAACTTACAGCACGAGTAGTATATATAAGTATTGAACCTTTTTCCAAATATTCTTTTGATGAGTTTTTATTATTGGTATAATATTTATAGGTTTTTAAATTATTATGTAATAGAACGTATATGTACACGTATTATTGTTGCAACTATGTTCCATGTAGTTAAAAGATAATAATTTACACCTCAATCGCAATTTTATAGAGAAAAGTTTAATTAGGTACTCAATCAATAAGTTATTGCTTTGTCAATAGAAAAATTCTAATATATTACAAATTAGTAAAAACGAAGGATATATTATGAAATAAAATTCTTGCACATTTATTATTGCTTTCGATTAATATGTTATAGTTTTTTTACGTCGAGACAGTTTCATCTCTTGTGTAAACTTTCATTCGTAGTAATCCTTTGGATTTAAGACTTAAAGTCTTTTCGGCTCTTACTAAAGCCTGCATCCAAGAACTGCGACTTATATTGAGCCTCTTTTTGAGATTCTGAAAATCATGGTATAAACAGTGTTAATACTAACAACTAATGAAATCTGCAATATTTATTAACTGTAGTTAATAAAGACATAATAGTTATATTTATCGGAACAACTAATTTCGTCATTATTTTAACGACTCGACTGTGCGATTCATACAATGACAGTAATAATATGATATAAGCATTTTATATGCTCCTTCATGTATGTATATATGAGGAACTTATTATTAGGTTTGTCGACATCAAATATTGCCGGAAAATAAAATCCATAGGATTATAATTTTGATAAAATATATCGCATACAGCAACAATACGCCAATATATAGATAGACGTATACATTCAACTATATTACCCTTTGGCTTAGCAAAAATGTGCATACATTTTTATAAATGAAAAATTGTTAAAGATTATTTTTCTGCATTATATAAAAAAAGTCGTTAAATGACATTCATTTAATAAATATTTCAAACAACTTCACAATTGGACGATGTAAAACACAGAAAACAATCCCGCGTCTGAGTTCAAGCCAATTTCAAATTGATTAAATCAGTGTTAAAAACAAAAACTATTATATCTTAGGGAAAATAATTTATCTTTGAGAATAGTTTTTGGCAAATACAATGTTTAATGGAGCTGCAAATATCCTGTGACATGTAAAAGGCGTTTGGTAAACTTCAGATATTGCCAAAGAGAATGACTTGACCATTTTTATTTTACTCCATTTTCCTTATCCTTTTTTGCTTATTTCTGTGCAAAAATAAAGTTAACTTGAAACGTTTTAAATGAACGTTAGACCGGGGCATTAAAATACAACGTAATAACAAGGTAAGCAAATACCCTAAGATATTACAATGAAGAGCGTTTTACTTGTCCTTATCCTATTTCAATTCCTAATTTCATTTCATTTCCTAGTAATAATAATAATAATATCCTGGGACATTAATCCATCCATTACATCCCAAATTAAGCTTGTACAAAGCTTGTGCTATGGGAATCAGACAACTGATATACTACATATACTACTTTTCTTTTGTAAATACATAATTATATAGAAAATTACACCCAGACTCAGGACAAACAGACATGTTCATGCACACAAATGTCTGTCCTGGGTGGGAATCGAACCCACAACCTTCGGCGTGAAAAGGCAAGTATCTACCAACCACGCCAACCGGCTCGTCAAAAAATCGTCGTAGTAAACTGTAAACGTTTATTTACGTACCGTGAATATCCCACCGCTGGGAATGAGCTCTCATGGTTCTAAAGCTTGGAGCCACAGTGAAGAGATCACCATAGTTGATTGTGAGCTTGGACTAGAAATATAAAGTACGTATGACGACATTTTTATCTAACTGAAACTAAAGATCGACAAATATTTATTTTCGTCTACTTGATGATAACACTGAAGATGTTAGTTGTGATCGCACCGAACCGAGAACACGGAAAAGGCGGATTGGAGATCAAAAGACTGACATGACGCGCAGTTATCATATTCACCCGCTCTCCCCTGGCGAATACGCGACAGACAACCACCCCGACAGTCCTCTTTTATCTATCTTATGCTACAGTAACATAAAAATACATTGTTACCAGGTTCTAAACTAAGGTTCTTTTTAGCAATAAAAGGGCAAACATTTGCCCGATAATCCTATTAGGTCATTATCGATTTACAGATTACGTTTGAAAATGACACGTTTGTTTTAATAAATCATATAACCATCACTAAATTAAATGTATATGAAGACGTAGCTTGCACAGTTACGCTTAAATTAAGCTGATTAATGTTGATACATGCCATGTTATTGACTTTTAATTCATTATTTCATGCTTTAATTACGGATAATGTCCGAAAAGCAAATATATTTATACATGGGTATACTGCCCAAACTATGGCTTATTTAAAGATTTAAGAAGAAGAAATTTGGTCATAATTCACCTGTGTTATAACTACCTACAATCAATTTATAATAATGTAAGTAGATAGTACATAGTTAGGCTAAAACAATAACAATAATTCTTATCGTCAAATTAAAGCTGCCATTATGCTTATTATTTAAAAAAACATCTATACATAAATACGATAACAAATAACCTCATTTTTTGTTGGTTTATAACTAAAAATGTTTTCAATTAAATTTTTACAACAAAGTATTGACTGACATAGAGCGTTCCTTGCTAGATAATTTATAATGATGTATATACTACGTGAATATAGATAAAGTAATTTTCGTCGGTAGTGTAATATTCTTTCCGTAATATCGAGTCTTAAAGGCTGGCGCGCTGCACCGCGTCGCTCCGTGCTCCGTACCTCGTATTGACTAAACCTCCAAAGAAAACGCCTTTTACGAATACGAAATGCCTGAAACTTTTAAAACGATTGTCAACTCCGTTTTCAATCATGTGAATTGCTATCGCCTCGTGTGAATTTGTAAATTTGACTGATTTTTAGTTTAGTTATAAAACTTTAATTCCTGTTTAACAAAAAAAAGTTGTTTAAACGAGATTTTTATAAACATTTTCAATGTAGGTCCATTTGTGATACTATAATACTATTTTATTTCATATTATTATTATTTTTCTTTTAGCTTGTATAAAACAAACAATAAGGTAATTCAAACACAAAGTCGAACAGCAACCATGCGGGTAGAATAAACTCTCGACTACCGGACAACATACGGCCCGCGACAAAAACTATGCTTTGACTGAAATTACGAGCGACGAATTTTTAATATAAACAGGATGTGTCCGCGAAAATTTCATTTATTTTGCGAGTAAAATAACATCCAATTAAAATCAAGATAGAATTCAGCGGCTTCATAACCGTTTTGTATGACTAATTAATATATGTAAATATGCTCCGATATTAATATTAAATATTAGATCGAATATAACAAAGACGAAAATAATTATTATAACGATATATACATGTTCTAAAATAAATACATAATACTTTAGGGTATTTTACAAAAAAAATATGTAAATGAAGTTTAGTAGCGACAATAAATGCAAATAAAAGACAAAAGAATTTGACACTGACTTAACGTGAATGCGGCGAAATACAAATAATTTGATGAAAATCAAAGCTAGATGGTAAGCTACAAAAACAAATAAGCTTTTTTTACAACAAAGTCAAGTCCATTCGGTCATAGAAATGGTGTGCTGCCGAATTTTGTAAGATGCATACTTAAATATTATCTAAACCTACTTCCTATCGATCGCTACTGACACAAGAATATTAAATGATAATGAAATTTAAAGCAAAAATTAGTACTCGTTAAGTTTCAAGCCGGCTATCCTTTTCAAAAATAAATGTAAGGTAGTAGAACCTATTTTAATAATATATCAATGATTTTGAATGGATATGTGAATAATAATTATAATGAAATGTTGGTTATGCGATATTGTTGATTTATTTCCGGTGCACCCTTTTATAATATTACTATTGGTTCTGATTTCGGACAAGATGTTGCAGTAAATACTGACAGAATTTCTCAATTGGCTAAGTTAGCATTTGGCACGTACATTATCCTGCGATGAGCGACCACTCTCGAGCACCACTCCGCCCGGACCAGATAGTGGAACTCCTCTTTGCATGCAATTACACAACCATTACTTTGTTTTAGTTTGCTCACTTCAAAGTTACTAATAGTATTGTGTGCGTCACATGCCGTGGGACTACCATATATTGAAACCTCCAATAATAATAATAATAATGTTCGTCAATCCGTGTCTAGCAGCACTCGGTTTAATACTGATAACGATTTAAATGTTTCTCTTCCTACAGCGCTTACTTATGGCTTCGATGAACTCTTTTCGTATCGATGTAATAAATATCTCCGGATTTATGTCAGCGTATTAATCTGTAGACTAAATCACATCTGGAGTCACGAGGAGTATTGTAGTCGGGCAATAAGATTTTTCACACGACCCGCGCGCGTGCAGTCCGCGACTAATATCATAAAATACATATTTCAACCATTCCATCTGATAAACGACTACAAGAATCATGAGTTCGATTACTTAGATACGTCCATTTGAAAAACCGCTAGCAATATTTGTTTGCTTTCCTATACAAAATAATCATGTTAGTGTGTTTTACTAAAATGTTGTGTATTTGTATATCTAACCCATTAGTCATGGGGGCAGGTACATGCGAGGCGTTCGTATCGGGGAGGCTATTAGTAATAGAAACACGACACGGGTGGTTTTATTTACTGTGAAAGATTCTACCTTTAATAAACATAATTGACACCGAGAGCCTAAGTTAGTTTTTCTTCTTCATATGCAAGGATATCTATTGTAGATAATTATTTTATACCATCTCGAATCTCCATGTTATATAACTAATCAAATCTTGCGCTAAATAAAAACTAAATAATTCGTAGATAACGAGATACAGAGGCAGATGATAGGAAAAAGACATCTCATCCGAGATCCAATTTATGTCGACGAGAGCTAACCGCACATACACCGGCGCGGCATGAGTTGACTCTGCAAACAATTCATTTCAATTTCAATCCGAGCTTGCCAACTGCACGGCTCGCGAACCTGCACTGGAGAACCTTAGGAAGCATTCTCACTATGAGGTAAAAGACACTTTTATTTTCAACGAGTGACATACTAGAAATGTTTTAGTTTTTGTAAAAATATGCATAGCGAGTTTTGCTGTAGTAAAAAGTGCACGCTTTGACAATACTCAAACGCATACAACAATCGTTCGGTTTGTGAGTGAAAAATAATAATGTTCTTTTCGACGATAAACCTTGTTTTAGAATAGAATGAAACAACATATTTATTTCTGTTTGAAAGCATCCTTCATTATACGTTACTAGGTATTCATGGATAGTTCAGTGTCATGGGTTGCGCTCAGTTTGTGTGTGAAAAAGCAAAATACGACGCTTGACTTGTGTTTACATACATTATACTTATATATAGTTTCGATTAAATGAAATGATTTCAAGGTATTTTACCATTACTATAATCACTCTTTTGGCTAAGCGCAACGCGAAGCGTGCTCACGCAAATTAACCACGACGTGCACTACTAGACTACAATATACGAGTATGCTATATGCTCGAGACTAGCGCGTATGCTCGGGAAAGCGCATAAATGTATACGGTGCTATACTGCGCAATGATTTAAACGCTGCGATGTCGCGCGAACTAGACTTGTTTCTGTGACTCTGTAACATTCAGATTTCAATTTTTGCAACGTTGTTCTGTGTTTGGCAATTTAAAATTTGATACAAATAAGCCCTATCTGATAAAATTCCAATTTACTATCTATATAATATAATATTTCCCCGAATACGTATTGTTTTTTACAAAAACCTTTAAACAACTTTGTAATCGGAATTTAATGAAGCGCTAATATGTAATAACCGTATTCTCAGTATATTACAACGAAACATTGAATTTAATGATATAATCCATTTAATAATAAAGTAACATTATATTCTATAATATCATAATCCATTAGCTTTTTATAAGATACGTTTTGTTGATTTAATGTAATAACATATAAACGTGAAGAGACCGCGAGATATTAAGAAAGTATTACAGGGAAACTCGACCTGACAATCAAAGAGAAGTAATCTGGACCAAAGTTGAAGTAGAAATAAAGTAATCAAAGTTACTCTTGAATTTTATGAGCCCTTTCTATGAAAGAAAATATTTCTCGGAATCATCAAAGACAAACTAGAAAAGTTTTTTTCAAAAATATTTCTTATGTAGCGAACCTTATTTATTTTTTATTTTTTGCTAAATATTAATTCTGCTAATTTAGTATTGTAAACTAAGTTTGTTAACAGGAAAATATGGTTCTAATATCCTGTTAACAATTTAGTGGTGAGACCACGAAAAAATTCTGCAGTTAATTCTAAATGTATGTTTATGTACTTACAAATGTATTAAATTATATTAATAGTGTTTTATTTAATAAAAAAAATATTAAAGCAAAAAGAAAATACTTTTTACAGGGCTCGTAGAGCTGGGCGTTTAGACATCTTACAAGGAGATATCATAGAGTACAGGCTGTTTGAACCAGTCTGGATCAAGTTGCTCGTTTTATATGCAAATTTTCACGTCCTTATGAATATGAAAATTTTCTATTAGAACGTGTCGCTGTCAGCGATCCATTGACGTACAACGGACGACGCCTTTTTCATAGTTTTTCGCCTCTTGATGCTTTCAGGCATGCAAATTAAATCAATGACTACGTTCTTTTGACGTTTAATATGATAAGAATGTTTAAAATGGTTTAAGTGCTAGAAGACTTAAACCATTTTAAACATTGCACAAAATTAGAGCCTTCTCTTAAGTATCTGTATCTTGTTTGTTTTCATTTCATTTTGATATAAAATTGTTGATAGACAAATTAATTATTACGAAGTAATTTAAGCATATTATTAATAAATAATTAAAATAGTTTCACATATCTTAAAATATATTGAAATAAAACTACTTCTGGCAACTTAATGGTAACTTTATACATATATTTACGTTTACAAAATATTTGATGGACGGTGATGATGTCCCAATAGCGATATAGCTTTAGTTCTGTTTACCTTTTATACGAGATCCATTGAAGCAAGGCTATATAAAATGATTAATGTTCGTATATTTTGATTAATATTATTATATGAATTTTGATTAAAATTTATTGTATTGAAGCCTAGATGACCCAGTGGTAAGAGCGCGTGAATCTTAACCGATGATCGTGGGTTCAAACCCGGGCACGCACCACTGAAATTTCATGTGCTTAATTTGTGATTATATTTCATCTCATGCTTGACGGTGAAGGAAAACATCGTGAGGAATCCTGCATGTGTCTAATTTCACTGAAATTCTGTCACATGTGTATTCCACCAAACTGCATTGAAGCAGCGTGTTGGAATAAGCTCCAAAGCCTTCTCCTCAAAAAGGAGGAGGAGGCCTTAGCCCAGCAGTGGGACATTCACAGGCTGTTACTGTATTATGAGTAGAGATAGATAATACATAAATGAAACTCTTTTGTTAATAATATTATTACAGATATTTCAATGGTACAAAAACATACTTCATCCATATTTTTTTTTCGAACATTATATTGAATATTATAATTTTTTTTTTAAATTGTCAAACATTTTTGTTATTTTCAAAAGAAAGACTACAACAACATGAAGTAGTCTAGTCATCGCATACTGTGGTACTGACATTATTCGATTTCGGTGTGTCGTTATATGATGTCAAAAACCTTCTGTGTTAAATTACAAAATGAAACAAAAACAATAAAAGTAAACATTTCTAGTTAGCTCGACGTTATTGTCACTATTTTAGTATTTAATTTCAAAATCCATACCTATAAGCGCGCCAATCTGATGAAAATTTAAAAAAAATGTCACAATTTGTTATTTTGTGATGAAATAATTAAATCTTATTTTATCCATTTTATGTGAGGTTATCCATACTGTTCTTCATGACATCGACAACAATTCTGCCGGGAACATTACAAATGGGGGTAAGGTATGGTGACCATGTGAGCGGACGAGCACGTAAATACTCCTTTGGGACGTTCCGCATGGATCGTTCTGAATACTTTTTACATAAATCCATGGTCATTTGAATATTAACGTAATTTTTTTCCATCTATTTATATTGATATGTAATGTTATGATCCTCTTAAATAGAAAGTTAAACGTGATAGTAGTTTAACTTATACGAAAATCGAATTCGATTCAAATCCGGGCAAAACTTAATGACTTTCCGTCTGCTTTATTGGCAAAGTTATAATTTTTATTTAATATATACAATAATGCTTCAAGCATTCAACATTTCAACATTTGGTTCATTCTTCAACATTTGCTTATTGATTGTAAATTTCCAGCGTTATAATGAGAAGAACCGGCGAAAGAAAATCAGTATCTACTGATTTTTTATGCTCTTTATTTTTACAAACCTAAATATCATTATCAAATATATATTGAAAAGCGATTGTCAAAATTTTAATTTTCTTATATTACATTTTTAAAATGAATCTTTAATGCCGTAATCAATAGCTCTACAGGACAAAATAATATCGATATATGTTGCATTACCCTGTAGACGTTGGACGTCTACATCACTTAACTGTCTTATTTTTCTTGCCGCGTACGCTGCAGACCTGAGTCTTCTAGCAAATCTATTGATAAGAAGGTCCTGTTAGTTGTTTAAAAATAAATACATTTAATATAATCAAGACGGCTTCAATTTTTTGCCATTACTTGAAGATTTCATTTAAAATAATTTTAATGTGTTTTATGTATTTTTGCCGTGGAGTACCGGCTTAGAATAGTACTCCCCCAATCTCATCCCGTGGGTGTCGTAAGAGGCGACTGAGGGACGGGGAAAAGGGGGGATGGGCAGCAGCGTCCCCCCTCCCATAAACATCTTACCCCCCTACTGCGCTCGCCAACACGCCTGCCCAGCGCGGCGAGTATGGGCAAACCCCTCCCTTAATGGCAGATGCGCCCAAAAAAAGGCCCCCAGTTACCGGCAAGCCCGCTAGGCCCGACCAAGGTAGCGGTCGCGGTATCAGCAGGGCAGGGGGTGCTAAGAATCACCGGTTTACGGCAGGCTACCGTATAAAACGACTGAACATGGCAACGTATAATGGACGCTCGATGAGGCTGGACCATCACCTCGCCGAATTAGAAGTAGAGTTAAGTCATATAAACTGGCATATACTGGGGTTATCTGAAGTCCGAAGACAGGGGGAGGACACGATAACTCTAGAGTCCGGTAACTTACTCTACTTCCGCGAAGGTGATAACCTCTCCCAGGGTGGTGTCGGTTTTCTAGTCAAAAAGGATCTCATTAGCAGCATTGTGGAAATCAGTAGTGTGTCGAACCGGGTAGCGTACCTTGTCCTAAAACTTTCCGACAGGTACTCCCTGAAGGTCGTACAGGTATATGCGCCAACTTCGACATACTCTGATGATGTGTTCGAAGCGATGTACGAAGACATGGCAAAGGCCCTCAACGACACCTCGAAGGCCCACTACAATGTTGTTATGGGAGACTTTAATGCTAAAGTGGGAGTACAAGATAGCGGTGAATCGAAAGTCGGACCTTACGGCTTGGGCTGCAGAAATCACAGGGGGCAAATGCTGGTAAACTTTCTCGAAGCGCAGGGGCTTTTTTTTGATGAATTCTTTCTTTCAAAAGAAGCCTCAGAGGAGGTGGACCTGGCAAAGCCCCGATAACGTGACAAGGAACGAGATAGACTTATCATTTCGAATAAAAGGTACATATTTAGAGATGTTTCAGTGATCAACAGGTTTAATACCGGAAGTGATCACCGCTTGGTTCGAGGCACTCTAAATATCAACTTAAAAGCCGAAAGATCGAGAATGATGAGGTCTACTCTCCGACCTACCATGCTCCAAGCTGCTCAAGGCTCCGAAAAGTTCCAAATGGAACTTCAAAATCAATTCACCGCGTTGGAAACCATAAGCAGCATTGATGAGAGAACCGACACGCTGGTCAAAATACTGCAAAACACATCCCGCAAGTATTTTCCGCCACAGAGAAGAGACAACGCACCAAAACTCTCTGCTGAGACACTCGAGCTCATGAGAAAACGACGAGAACTACCATCGTTTTTGTCAGATAAGGCCTTAAACCGAACAATAAAAACGCTGACGCGACGCGATCTCCGACGCTCCAATACCCGTGCCATCAAGGCTGCGATTGAGCAAAATCGGGTATCGAAAGTGTTCGCTCGCAAGTTTGGGAGGCCGCGTCTGACAAAACTTAAAACTGAAAAAGGGTGGGGTCATTACCTCTAGGCCTGAGATTATCGGAGAAGTAGAGAGGTTTTATGGGCAGTTGTTCTCTTCAAGATCGGATAAACCCGTGGGAATCAGTATTGATGACCAGCGCGCCCCTCTTATGCGCCATTACTCCGAGGAGCTCCCGGTCGTTGACCAAGGAGAGATTAGGGCGGCACTAGAACAGCTTAAAAACAACAAAGCTCCGGGAGATGACGGAATCACAACAGAGTTGCTTAAGGCAGGCGGGACTCCGGTCCTGAAAGAGCTAGCAAGCCTCTTTAATTCCGTCATCCAACATGGCAAGACCCCGGAAACGTGGAGCGGGAGTGAGGTGGTACTGTTTTTCAAGAAAGGTAATAAAACCCTCTTGAAAAACTACAGACCAATCTCCCTCCTGAGTCACGTGTATAATCTGTTCTCAAGAGTCGTCACGAACCGTCTCGCCAGACGACTTGACGAGTTCCAGCCCCCAGAGCAAGCCGGCTTTCGATCAGGCTACAGCACCGTGGACCACATCCATACTGTTTGGCAGATTGTGCAGAAGACCGAAGAGTACAATCAGCCGCTGTGTATGGCATTTGTGGACTACGAGAAAGCCTTCGACTCCATCGAAACCTGGGCAGTGCTCGACTCATTGCAGAGATGTCATATCGATTGGAGATATATCGAGGTACTGAGATGTCTGTACAACGCCGCTACAATGACTGTCCACATCCAGGACTGTAAAACGAAGGCGATCCAACTGCGCAGAGGGGTGAGACAGGGGGATGTAATATCCCCGAAACTGTTCACCAACGCGTTGGAAGACGTTTTCAAAACGCTGGATTGGACTAGGTATGGAGTCAATGTAAACGGCGAGTACATCTCACACCTTCGATTTGCCGACGATATCGTCATCATAGCAGAGTCGCTGGAACAACTCACCGAAATACTGCGTAGCCTAGGCGAGTCTTCCCGGTGTGTCGGTCTCGGTATGAACTTGGACAAGACCAAGGTCATGTTCAATAGGCATGTCGTGCCGGGACCGATATACGTCGAGGGGAAACCTCTCGAAGTTGTTAGTGAATATACCTACCTAGGACAGATAATACAAGTCGGTAGGAACAACTTCGAGAAGGAAGCCGATCGAAGAATTCGCTTGGGATGGGCAGCATTTGGCAACCTTCGTCAAGTCCTCAAGTCGTCTATACCGCAATGTTTGAAGACGAAAGTCTTCAACCAATGCATCTTACCTGCCATGACATACGGTGCCGAAACGTGGACACTAACTGCGGGACTAGTCCACAAATTCAAAGTCGCTCAGCGTGCTATTGAGCGAGCTATGCTCGGAGAATCTTTGAAGGATAAGATCAGAAATGAGATTATCCGGAAAAGAACCGGAGTCACCGACATAGCTTGCAAAATTAGCAGGCTGAAGTGGCAGTGGGCTGGTCACGTATGTCGTAGGACCGATGGCCGTTGGAGCAGACGACTCCTAGAGTGGAGACCGCGAATCGGCAAGCGCAGCGTAGGGCGCCCTCCAGCCAGGTGGACCGACGACCTTAAGAAGGTGGCGGGCACCAACTGGATGCGGAAGGCGGAGGACAGGGAGCTTTGGCGCACCTTGGGAGAGGCCTATGTTCAGCAGTGGACAACGATTGGCTGTTGATTTATGTATTTTTACGTCGAATAACCGTTACAAACCATTATTTTCTAATTACTTTTTGCAATCTATATCTCTATTTACTGATATTATTATCAGACGCACATCACTTAACTGTCTTATTTTTCTTGCTGCGTATGCTGCAGAGCTGAGTCTTCTACCAAATCAATTAATTAGGAGGTCCTATTAATTGGCTAGTTGTTTTTTTTAGTTCACTTAATTCTAGTATTAATATTAGTAACAGTAAGTACATCAGCATTTATGGATATTTTTGTATGTTCTTTCGTATAAAGCTTCGTCTTAACCTTGAATTTTTCTTTCGCGATCGATTCTAAGTTCTCAATAACATGTCAAACATATCACGACTTTCATTCATACTTATTGTAACTTATATATATTTTATTATGGACGAATTAGTTAAAAAAATTATAATAACGAAAATGTCACTTTTAACTATACTTATGCCAGAGTACGAGGCAAACTGGGTTGTTCTGGTTTTGGTCACTGTACGAATTATACTACTACAAACGCAAAAACGTCCCCGGATTAATTTGTACTTTAGGTGTTGTTCAAAATATGAACCTCGTTTATTGATGATGTTTTGGAATCATAAGTAATTGTAATATTAATTTCATTTCGTTTGATAAAACAAAAATGATTGATGATATGATGGAATTGACTGATTCCATAGAAATATATTCAATTATTTTTTATTTAACCAACAGTATAGCAGGTACTTAAGCGTAAAATATTTAAACATTTTTTTTGCGATAAAATATTTTATTACCCATTTAAAGAGTACTTATATTTGGAGTTAGTTTCTAATAAAACAGTAATTACAATGTATAGAGTAATAAATAATAAATTGTTTATTGAAAAAGTAATAGTAAAAAGAACTAAATAAGACTCGCTCGTTAGAAGTTTATGGCTTAGCGGGAAAGTAATACTGCTCGAATAAATAGTAAAATATATTTACACAAATAGCTATGTATGCGTACATCTTTTCTTTTCAAAAGAAATATATATAATATAGTCATGACGACTTCAATTTATTGCCATATCTTGAAATTTCTTTAGATTTAGAATAATTTATTATTAATAATTTTAATGCGTTTTATGTATTTTGCAATAACTGATATCATTATTAACAAAATACGTTAATAACCGTATAAACAGTACTAACGGTGTTTATTAAATTCATTATATTATTTCTGAATAATTACAGCATGATCTTAACGAACATTTTATGCTTTTTAATTAAGTTTACCATCAATTGCGTTGCTCCGGTGGCAAAATAATCCCTTGGAATCGATTTTAAAGTCAATTTTCTCCTAGTAATGCCAAGAGACGGAGACAGTCTCAGGGGGTAGGGACGTGAAAGCTGCAAACCCGCACAACAGCAGTGACACGGTATAAATTCGCAACGAATTCACCAATGCGATAAATTATTAATAGATTCGTTACTATTATTTGAAAGGATAAACAGCAGAACACAAGTCACGGGTTATTTGATCATTTATTGTTATAATCAATTCGTATCAATGCAATTATTTTATTTATATATCGTAATATTGTTATTCAATGTCTTAGTCAGGATATCTGAAGGATAAACATATCACGCAGGTTTTTATAAATACGTTTTCTTCAAGCACTAGGTAAACAATTAATAGAGAGCACTTTTAATAATATCGATATTAAATTGATACATCTATTATATACGTATTTAACATTCAAATATTTAACATATATTTACATGTAAAATGAGCTTGACAAGTAAGTAAAATAATTCCTTACATATTTAAACAAATAATAAAAACAACTATCTTTATTTGTTTACTTTGTAAATAATTAATGATTATTTTCGAAGCATTTTCGGAGCACGAAACCTTCGTGTTCAGACGTTCATTAGCCGTCATTCAAAATGATCACTTATACAGTACACTATGCGCGCTCTGTGGAACAGCTCAAAAGCTCACTTAAAATTTGCCATGGAAAAACCAGAGACAGACAAAGGTACAGTACGAACGATTAAGCCCTAAAGCAGACAGACTTGTACTCTTCTAATGAGTCTCTGGATTAGCTGCGTAACAATGCTCTGTGCAGGCAATAGTTAGCACTTCACTTCACTTATTTTGATATTTTACATTTCATTGTCTGTTTTTCAACATAACATTTAACATTTTACGGAATCGCAAAAATATATAAAAAAGGATATTTTTTCCAGAAGGCAGATTTTAAATTTCATGAGTGAGACTATTGCCTGAGTGGTTTGTAAGGAAGTGGCGAAGACGAGCAAGTTTGCATTATGCAGGCCACGCTCTCGGACTAACTACAGGGAGTTAGGAACAAGTCGTTGGAAATTTGTAACTGTAAAGTTAAGATTTTCTAGTGTTTCAGATTTAATAAATAAAAAATGGTCTAGTTGGTCTGACTTGTACCTGAAGAGATAAAATCCAATTTCAAAACCTTCGAGACAGTGGTGATGATTTTTTGATGAATTTAAATATATTTAAGAGCTATAACAAGGAGGTACTTACCAACCGGAATTACAAAACAGCTCTACGCATTAGTTCGTTTTTTTTTTTCAAAAATCGTTCACAATTATAAATGAAATTTCATGAATTATATACGATATATGAAACAATTTGATGTGGAACACAACTGTCATTTTAAAGTGTTTAAAGAGAAACGATAACAGACACAGGTCGTTCTCGTACTTAATGTGGCTACAGAATTTTAAAGCTATGAAAGCGTGACTAAGGTTTGAGATGGTTCGTAAGTGGCGTAAAGAAGTAGTGCAAGCGCGTCAGCTTGCATAATGCAGTCCACGCACTCTTGCTAACTGCAATTTTACGAGCGTCGTCTGAGTATGCGCTTGTAAATATTACAGTTATATTTTCGTTTTAATAATTTGACATAAATATATGTAAACGACCGACGACATTGTCATCATGGCGGAGACTCTGCAGGATTTGGAAGAGATGCTAAACAGCCTGAGCGATTCTTCAAGACAAGTAGGTCTCGGGATGAACATTGAAAAGACCAAAATTATGGCAAACCGTCATGTATCCCCGAGACCAGTGGTCGTAAATGGCTCTCCACTTGAAGTTGTGCAGGAATATATCTACCTGGGCCAAACTATACAACTTGGCCGGCACAACTTTGAGAAGGAGGCTAAAAGAAGAATACGTTTGGGCTGGGCGGCATTCGGGAGGTTACGTCATATTTTTGAATCGTCGATCCCACAGTCGCTTAAGACCAGGGTCTTCAATCAGTGCGTCCTACCCGTAATGACTTACGGTGCCGAAACGTGGACACTTACCGTAGGACTGGTCCACCAATTTAGGGTCGCTCAGCGAGCAATGGAACGCGCGATGCTTGGGGTGTCTCTGGCAGATAGAATCCGAAATGAAGACATTCGCCAGAGAACTAAAGTCACCGACATCGCGCTTAGAATTAGCTCGCTGAAGTGGAAGTGGGCTGGTCATGTCTCCAGGCGCATTGATGGCCGATGGAGCCGACACGTGTTGGAGTGGAGACCACGCTTAGGCAAACGTAGTGTAGGACGCCCTGTGACAAGATGGGCCAACGATTTAAAAAAGGTGGCAAGTTCGGGATGGATGCGGACTGCCCAAGATCGGGATGGTTGGCGTTCTATGGGGGAGGCTTTCGTCCAGCAGTGGACGGCAAAAGGCTGAGAAAAAAAAAAAAAAAAAAAAATAAAATAAAAAAAAAATAAAAAAAAAAATAAAAAAAAAAATGTAAACACTGTGAATGTCCCACTGCTGGGCTAAGGTTTCCTCTCCCTTTGAGGAGAAGGTTTGGAGCTTATTCCACCACGCTGCTCCAATGCGGGTTGGTATACATACACATGTGGCAGAATTTCAGTGAATACACTATATTTTCTTCTAAAAACCGGTCGCAGTTTCTATATTTGACAATCAATAAGTAAGTATAACGCTCATATACCGACTAAAGGATTTTCATTCAAGTTCAAGGCAAGTTCGCGATCACAATGGTACATTTAGATTAATGTCATGTCACCTCTTCGTTATGTTAATTTAAAAAAAAAGTAAACTCTTGGATAGAAGGAAGGATAAATCGATTGGTCGATAGGTAATTATGTTAATGAATGGATGGAGAAGTCTTAATAATACGGTATATAGTATAACCGCTAACAGTTCGGGTAACAAATATTTGATATTAAGGAAACGAGTATATTCCATTAGTAATGTAGTATTGCTTGTGCAAGCTCGTCTGGGTAGGTACCACGCACTCATCAGATATTCTACCGCAAAACAGCAGTACTTGGTATTGTTGTGTCTCGGTTTGAAGGGTGAGTGAGCCAGTGTAATTACAGGCACAAGGTACATAACATCTTAGTTCCCAAGGTGCATTGGTGATGTAAGCGATGGTTAACATTTCTTACAATGCCAATGTCTACCAATACTAATGTCTAATGGGTGTTGGTGGCCAGTTACCATCAGGTGGCCCATATGCTCGTCCGCCTTCCTATTCTATTAAAAAAAGTATCGCTGACATTATAATAGTCTTCTAGGGACGCTCTATAGATAGTGTATTATACGACACGTACCCTGTGCACGTAACCTGCCAGCTGAGCGTTTAATGGATACACTAAGCTTTCAGGTTATAGTCAGTCATATGTATCATATTGCAACACTTTTTGTCACTCATAAAGAATGGTTAGGTAGGTATGTAACAATCGCGTCCTATTAGAGAGAGATTTAGCAAGCCTAAATAACTAGCAGGATTTAAGTAACTACCGCCACAATAATCAAAATAATTGGAATTGTTTGTGTAGAAATAAGGAATACAGTAAAATATAGTCGTAGTATTTAGTCTAAAATGTTATGATATAGTATAATAACGTTATTTTATTAGTTGTCAATGTATATGAGTGAGTATTTACGTAATAATTGCTGTTCTGTTTTGTAAATTTTTAATTTGGCGTAAAAAAATGACAATTAAGGTCACGGACACGCGTCTGGGGAGAAAAAATAACTCTTTCCCCAGGCATTTATGTTATTACAAAACAACAATGAGATTAAGATGAAACTAAACATCAAATTCGTTATTTAATTTTGTCATTCTATTATTATGAATGAGGAATAATATTTACAGTATTTGAGACATTAAGAATTGCAGCTACTTTGAAATAATAGCCGAGACGTGTATTGCATAGTCAGGTCTCTCGGGGCGAGGTTGCGCAGATGTCGAGCGACGGCAATGGTGCTCCTATTCGCAGGCACAGGCACCGTGCCAAGCCAGCTAACCCCGCGCTTAAGATCCTTTAACTTACATAAACGTGCCACAGTACTGCAGCAGCTGAAGATATAGTTTTTCAAGTGGATTTCAAGATTTGCGGTCGGCTTACGACTAACGCAGACTTAGTTTCAAAATATATAAGAATGATTGTTTATATTCTTGTACTACTACTACATTGTATGCATAACTCTATATGGTATTCGTTTTTAAGTGTTTTTCGTAATATAACAGATGTTTTTAAAATTATTTCGTTGTGCTGGAATAAAATAAGGAGAACGCAACTGGTAACGCAGGTGATAATTTTAGAACGCAACTGATAACGATAAAACAAAGTTTGTTTGAAAGCTACCTTTGTCACTTGTGTTTCAAGTAAAACGTGCCGAAGCTAGCGAAACCTTATACATATCGCTTTGTATACTGCAAACTTAAGAGGATTTAGTGTTACTTTCAAGTAACTTAATAACATATACCTATTTTACTTTCAAACTTTAATCAATTGCGCTTTCATACGAGATTAAAAGGCACAGGCTTTTAAAATTTGAACCTCATTCTTAACTTTCCGAGACACGTATGAAAAAACTTTAGCAATAAAACACAAAAAGAGCCTTCTAGCCCATAGCTTTTTCCAAGTTAAAGTTGTTCAAAGTGGCGTTCCGTTCGAGGCAACTTAGTGGTGGTCAATAAACTTAGTCGTCTTTGTTATGAGAATGTAAAAACAAAGAACTTCGATCAGTTGAATTCTTCAAGTCTCCACTCTTCATAACTACGTGTAGTGTTTTAAGATCAGATTATAATCAATTTAAGTCACCTTCCCATCGCATATGTATGTATTTGTTCTGAAGATGTATCGTAAAATTTATATTGATAAATTTTATGATACAGTTATTGTATTTTAATAATTGCGTTCTCTAATATATTTTAAAAATATAATTAATGTAATAGTACTTATAAGACTAAAATGTAGATTTTTACTTTAGAAAATGAAATATGGAAAGTTTTATTAAATGAAACATAAGTTCTTTATAATTGGATCGCCGAGAAATTCTTTTAGAGAGCAAAGGTGGAAAGTAATTAACGAAGTTCGCCCTGGGAATGGTTTTGCAGACTGGAATAGGATTTGTTTGCCAAGAATTCAATCGCAGGAAGCTGTGGCGGACGATTGAAGCTGATCTTAACAGATTTGTCTACATTGTCACTGATAATATTGTATTCACTAATAATAAACAATACTAAACGAATTTGTTCAAACTTTTTTAAATAACATTGTTCTATTTTACTATTCAATGAAATAATTGATACGATCTAGATCGGGGTAAGATAAGATTATCAAATATTTTATGTCGGTATGATAATTAAAATTACCATTAAGTCTATCGTGCTGAAACAGCTTAGTTCTAGTTAATGTTCGATTAGACGTACAATCAGGTCAAAGGATTAATGGCCAACATTACACGATCAATGTATTTGACACTAGATTCCTCAAGTATCCGTGCTGAGAACATGTACTAAAATAATATACATTTTACACACGGGATCACTTTCGCATGCTACCGTGGCGCAATATAGAGACAACCTGATCCAGTTTAAGGCCGCAAATTAAAATAACTAGATGATTTGTGATCAAGCTTATCAATTCATACATTAAAGTGAATTACACCGAATGAAATGACACACATACATACACAGTATATAAATAATAATATGCTGGGACATTTTTCACACACAGCCATCTGATCCCAAATTAAGCTTGTACAGAGCTTGTACTATGGAAACCAGACGACTGATATACTATATATACTATTTTTCTTTTGTAAATACATACTTATATAGATAATTACAAACAGACTCAGGACAAACAGACATGTTCATGCACACAAATATCTGTCCAAGGTGGGAATCGAACCCACAACCTTCGGCGTGAAAGGCAAGCATCCACCAACCACGCCATCCAGCTTGTCAAACATATATACTACGGGGAAGAATTCACGGCGACGAAACTATCAAGCTTTAGCTACATAATTATAACCCCGATTGTCAAGTTTATATAATCAATCAGTTGGAATCGCCTGACACGACACTAATGATATTAAGCACTACACTCAAACGCGACGTCTAATACATTTCGAAACATTCCCACTATTAATGACAGTAAGTTTTGTTGACATATATGTAATAAAGTCAAATAACATATTAAGCGCTATGTACATGATACGAACATCTTGTAAATACAGCTCGCTCATTATCGATGTCACCCTTGCTATTAAATTTTGCTCACATGTTAAAGAATAAAGAATCGATATAGAACGTTCAATAATTCAAAGCAGTTGGGTTTTTATACACAATCGTAACGAAGGAATATCAATATTTTATACGCCATAATTCACTTGCACTAAATGAACATTAATTGAAATGTCGAGTATGCACGCCGTGTCCAAATTTAGTTCTAATTCTTAAGTAATGAGGTGGAGCAAGTAAGGGGTCGGGCGAAAAGACAATGAGTGTAGTAAAAAATGACGCGTCCGAACACGCTCGTCTCTCCATCTTCGTATGACGAGCGTGCGCCGAACCCGCACAGCCTCTCCTACACGCAACAATACATGATTAATGTCCTCATGTAACACAAGTATGATTAATTTTGCGACGCGAATGAAATCTACGTTCCACAAAAATACACGCAACGAACATTTTTTTAGAAATCGTATGGGAGAGAATTTCGCCAATGTTGTATATAAAAATATTTAAGTAAGCGAAAGCTAAATTAAAAATTCAGACTAAATCGATATAGATAACGTGATAAACGAAGCACGACACATCGCGACAGGGGGTAATGTTTAATGTAGATCCGTACGGACATACGGCGCTTTTCATCATCAACTTCTTATCATTCGAACGTTTGAATGAAATCAAGATCCAAAGATTAGACTCGATGTGTAATTTATTATGTGTAAAAAGCATGAGCAACAACAAAATACTTTCGTGAATAACATTTATTTTATTCATTAGTTTTGACTTTGAATGAACTCATTAACATTGAGTCGAAAACTCTATATGCATAATACTTACAAAGTAAAAGTTATTCGTAACGAAAAACTGTTTTTATGATTTCACATCGAATAATTTCGTATCAGGTAGGTAATAAGTAAGCAAAAATTTAGGTATACATATTTATTCTATATATAAAGGTTTTAAAATGTTGTAATAAATTATTATTACTACATATCCTATTTGAGAAACACGTATTATTTAGTATTTTCAATAGTATCAGTCCTGCATTTAACTTAAAAAGCACTCATCACACAGATCTTGCATATATTTCAAGCTAAATATAAAACATCTAAATGTTTTACGTACAAAGTAGCTTCTTATCTCTAAAGTCATGTACGTAATAGCTCAAGCAGCGAACGGTATTACGAGCCCGACTTTACCTTAATTATAACGAATTACTCTTGACAGTGAGGAACGAGAAAAACACAAGACGAGCTCTGAATGGCTCTAAAATAATACTCGGAAAGATTTGCCAGGAGATTATCGGAATCGTTCAACGTACATTTTATTTTTGTTACTGAGAACTTTCTCTCTATTTCCGCTTAGGAAAACCTTTAAGCGTTACGTAAATCACTCGACGAAATGTACTTCTATAACAATAGTCTAACGTACTCAACCTCTGCACGTGTGCTCATTTTGTCGATGAATTATAAACAAATTATACAATAGTTACGTACTATTTGTTTATTTATTAACTTTTATATATTCTTAGGTTTTTCGTTAGAGGTGTTTTTTTAAATACTTTGTCCCTTGAAAATCTTTCATTGTTCTTACCGCAAGTCGGAAATAAACTTAGTAATACTCAGTGTGTATGTTTTTATGTATTATGTGTTTAGTTATCACAACTACACATGAAATTGTGTGAAGTGGATATACATTGTACTAATTTAATAGATAAATTAACCATCATTACCGAATTCTGACTTGAGTTTATTTCAATTTACGATTCTATTGCATGTTTTTTAATTCGTATATCTGTTATGGTAAAACTACAAAAATATTTTACCGCCATGTGCACAGTTTATTTTAAGAAATAAATCCTTTAAAAAAAACGTTTTTTTTTATAAACTTAATGGTTCATTTATTTAAAATTGATAAAACATGATACAAAAATAGTTTTTTGATTTTGAGACAGACCACGTTGATATTTAGTGTTCCGACAATATCGATTTGCTACGGCAAGGCAGGGCCATATGGCCGTATTATCCGAAGATATTGGATGACATATGCTGTATTATTATTATTATATATAAATACGAGTCACATATGTTCTGAAGTTTATAACAGATTACTATAAAAATGTTGCGATAAAAAAGTACTACCAAGTTTAAGAGTTAACTAGAACTACAATGAATAAAGCCCCCTTAATAAAGTACTATAGTATACAAAACAAGTGAAGTGTGGCGCGTCGTACCAAGGCATTCGTATCGTAATTCGTCACCCATAATAGCTTTCCAGGCGTATCTCACAGTACACAGAATCTCTCAGCGTTGTCACGGCGGACGCCGTAAATTTCGCCTCGCACATTCCCCCAACCTACTGCCTATTAAATCATTCTTATCTTTATCTCGGTGCGATGTATTGAAAACCGAATGCAACGTATCGACGATCGAGAATTTTGACAAATTAGCATGTAGCCGCATAAACCAACCCAGAAACGCTAAGCATATCGACGAGAAATGAGCTAACAATATCTTTACTGCGATCTACTTCACATAATGGTGAAATACAAATTAATTCATTACACGAATCGCAGACTACGCTATCTAAGACGGTATGTTTCGGCCCGGGGGTGTCGAATATGAGAACTATCATAATAAGATCAGCTTTCTGGGAACGGTTACCTTGGCCGCTCGTATCGGGTCCTTTGAATGATGATTACTGTCATGCCCGGCTACTTTTATCTTGATTTTCTCGTTAAAGACTAAACTTACAAACCTAAATTGATGCGTAAAAGCAACACGGTCTAATGCGATGTTTTTGATAACGGTGTAATTAGTTTCGCGAAATTTAAATATATGTATTATAGTTTGCTAAAAAATAACAGATATAACAGTAAGATAATTCTAAAAATATTTTAAAGTATTTTATATAAAATCCGCTACATATTCTACATTTTTAAACGTTGAAAATTACTTGACTTTTAACAGATCCAGTAAAATAACAACGCGATAAATTTTTATGTAAATTGTAAAAGTCGTAATGGTAGAAGTTAGTCGGTAACAGGAAAGATGCGGGTACTTACATCATGAAATTATTGGGGATCTTAACGATCAGCGGTATGATATTATTAACTTCGACAATCATAAAATGTAAAACTGGGTCTTGATATTATTAACTATCATATTATTATTGTTAGAGAATTTTATTCTGAATGTTAAGTAATGCAAAGATAAATCAACAAAGCTTTTGCCAGTCATATTATTTATAAATTCCTGTTAAATCTATTTTTTAAGCTATTTTATTGTATAACACTCTCACTTTTTCGCTCAAATCGCTCAATCGCTTATCAATTTATTCATTAGGTGTGACACTTATCTTCTTATATATTTACCTACAGTACTATTTATTTATTAAAATTTTTGCAAAACAACAATTCTTATGACTTTTAAGTAGGCAACCTAATACCTATGTATGTAAAAGCCGAATGGCATTTTATATTGCTATTTATAATTTTAAATAAATGTACTAGATACATATACGTAACATTAGCAGGGTCACTGTCAACTGAAATAAAGAATACGTTATGTTTTATAATAAGCGTTATTTTGGGGCTAATGATTTTGTTTTCGTAAGACATGCATGTATTGATTTACATAAAATATTATATAATCCTATGTAGCCTAAAAATACACACATTCGGAATTAAATTGAAACGTAAAATTTTGTCGTAACTAAAACTTCGATTATTTTTTTAGTTTTAGTTATACCCTAGGCAAGATATATAGCCCAGCAGTATATCTAAAACTTAGATTAACATTTTTAGTAGGTAGTGAATTTAGAAAGAACAATTCAGCATGAAATTGCTTATTTTTCCATTCAAATTTCGTGTCTAAAATCTAAACCATTTACATCCGTCTCCACGAAATTTATATGATATAATAGAATTTAGTATTACAGTAAATTTCATCCAAACTAAATACGGCCCCTAGTATAAAATGCCTAGTACAAAGACCTTTAGGAAAATGTTCGTTATACAAACTCTATTTTTACATCAATCTATCGTGACTCATTCCAATATAATATTCATACACTTGGTTTTTGTTTTCACGAAACGCCTAAAAATAGAAGCAAGCTATAGTTTGCAGTACTTTGTGAAGAAAATCGATGGTATTGATGGCGCCCACTCGGTGACAGGACAATTGGTAATTTATGCTTAGGATCCTGACTTCTAATTTACGGCCTCAGGGCTCCGAGCTTCGTTCATCGATTTAACTGACCACTGAGTTAGTTCTTTGGATCAGATCCTGTTTGTATTTTTTGTTGCTTTTAATGTGACTCATATGTTTTATTTCATTATATTAAATTTTCTGGTTACTATAAAATAGGTGGTTAATAGGCGGTCTATATAAACTTGTGTCTTAGCGAAACTCTATGAATGCATATACATATCTCATCAGACGCGGCAAAATTTTATTTAAACAGGATTAGGCTATATTTATAGTAATAAGAAATGTGAATCTACATTGTCAATGTGTATAGGAGCAAAAAAACGTTCAGAGATTTACGCTGACAAACGAAAAGGTTTTTTTAAAAGTTATCGTTTTTAACGATCAGTGTTACAACAGCGATATGAGAGCGCCGCGGGTTACCCTTGCGATCAATTTTGTTAAACTTTTCTTTGATATTACAGACCGAGCTTGGCAGCTAAATTCTTAAGCTTTCGATTATTTATGTGGCCGACGCCGACGTTCGGATCTCCAAGCTCTCTGCCTTCGCGTGTCACTACGTAAAGAGAAGTAATCGTTTGCGGTTACTGCTGAGTGAATTTTTCCATTCGGAAAATGGTCGAAAGAATTAGGTAGCTCGACGACTCATATTTCAAGCGAGGCAAAGGCTTCCCAGCTCGTATTTCTTGTTTCCTTAGAAAACACAAATATTTTACTTGAGATTTTTTTTATGTCGCTCGTAAAATGGGAAGTACAGACCGAAGAGTGAACCGTCGAGTGCCCAAATAACTTTGTTGGAAACAATAAACTGAGATTACTCTTGAAGCAAGAATACACCGTTATGGATTAAACTTATACATACGTCACGTCCTTAACCGACCGTTGTAACTTACCTGAAACAAAGCAAAATGATACATTTAATTAACATATTTGTTTTGTAAGACAGGTTATTTATCACCTAATTATTCAAAAAACCGCATTACGCTTTACTTTAATATTTATTCCTTTATATTATATATAGCTAATTATTTACATGTGTGATGAAAAAAAAAACTATTGATATATTGAAACAAATTTAACGACTGTGGACACAACAGGACAATTTTTGTTAAACATAATATATAGGAATAGAAAAAAGATAAATAACAAAAATGACAAGCGCAATTTAGCACCAACAATGCCGATGACAATATTGTATCATGGAATGAGTGATGCAATTTCCTCCATAACGAAACAATTAAATCCCTAATAGCAGTTGCATTCACGACCGACGCCATAATATCCATGCAATATTGCAATATTATATTAATTACCGTGCATAGTATGCAATTTAAATGTGTTTATATACATTTAGATTGAGCCCAGATTTCCCGGTGGTTAAAAAACACTACAACAATGTTTTCGAAACCGGTGAAGCACCATTGCATTTTCATATGCTTGATTTTTT
This sequence comes from Nymphalis io, assembly GCF_905147045.1. NCBI lineage: Eukaryota > Metazoa > Arthropoda > Insecta > Lepidoptera > Nymphalidae > Nymphalis > Nymphalis io. Next base: position 4,570,036 of record NC_065893.1, on the reverse strand, counting down.
CATATGACGTGAAAGAAAACATCGTGAGGAAACCTGCATTAATCGGTGAAAAACTTTCACATGCATCGACCTGCATTAGAGCATCGTGGTTGAATAAGGTCCAACTTTCTCCTTCAATCGAGATGAAGCCTTAGTTCAACATTAAGCCAATATGACTCTTTTACTTTTTTACATTTAGACTACATGTGATTAAGGAAAATTCTACTAATACATACGATTTATGAAAATCGGTGACATATAGTGGCAATTAAGGAGTAACTTTAACTATGTCTGGCTATGTGGAAACTCATCTGGATTGGCACGACTCGCTCAAGCGACTATTCAGGTGACAAACATGAATAATATCCTACATTGAAGAACTCATTGAGAATGAACAAGTATAATAACATACAGGTAAAAATCTTAAATTCCATGTTTGGCGAGGCATTGACGATATCCCAGTTTTTATGACTAAAGTAGACCATTTACTCCAATATCGTGAAATAAAAACCAAATTTATATTTTCATAACCGTAACACAACCTCATTTAATTTTATTTAGGCACTATTAAATAAATTCAATTCAATTTATTTCATAGCCGTATGCATTTGTACAGCATTACAGAATGTTCCGAATATAATCTAGAACATGTGATATCCGTTAAAAATAATAGTTAATTTAATTTAGTTCAAAGACACGCGTAACTATCAAGTTGACTTTTGGCAAGCGATACCAACATTTATTGCCCCCACGTACGTACACACACGCAGCGAGCATTTTAATAAACGCATTCTAGGATATGAGGTTAAATTCCGACGAAACATTTGCATCCTTTGCATTTTCATTAATGTATCAGATACATCATATATTTCTTATTTATTACTGACCATTGCTTATCCAATAGAAGGTTCATAAATCAAAATTATCTTTATTTATTTAAAACGGAATATTATAATATTTGCTATGTATTCGAACTGAAAGCAGCAACTGATAAAATCATTAGATACGGTTAATACCAGTGTAATAAACTACTCAATAGTTCTTTTGAAATGTATTATATAACGTTATGAAAAAGGTAGATTAAAATTACTCTAATGAAAATGAATACAATTCAATGTGATATTATTATTTTTTAAATAAGGAATGAGAGATAAGTTATACAATTTTATTATAACACGAGATAGCTCAGTGGCCAGAAGACCTGAATCGTAACCGACGTTTACGGATTGAAGCCCGGACAAGCAATACTGAGGTTTTATGTACTTATTTTGTGTTTATAATTCTTCTCGTGCTTGGTGGTGGTGAAGGACGTGGACGTCCGATACTTGTCGGATGAAATTCTGCCAAATATATATCCAGTATCCACTTATCCGCATAGGAACGCGGTGAACTTAGCGCCAAACCTTCTCCTTAAGACGGACACCTTTGCCCAGCAGTGGGATATTTACTGGTTGTTACTTTACTTTTACAAAAAAATACACTTGTCAGCTGTCATCTCCACACATATAAATTTACGTACATACTTTAGTAACGCTCTACCAACATAAAAAATAAGTTTTTTTACGAATGTACATTTTAAATTCATGATAATCTTATGATTAATAAATATATAAAATGACTAAAAAACGATAAAAAGAGATAACTCTTAGTATTATTAACTTTTTTTGATTCGATGATAATAATATCAATATGATACAAGACTGTAGGTAAATATAAAATATAAGGTTTAGTATTTATACCAGCCAGCGTATTTACACCTACGTTTCGACATCGCAAAGCAACGAGTTTTTATTATCAAATATGCATATAATTCTAAATATGCTTACAAGTTAAAAAAAAAAACATCAGTCGACGTCGGTTTTTCCACGAATGCAACTATTGGAGCTGATTATGTTGTTCAACACCTCTAGACTAATTTGACAGTACTAAAACTTGCTGTTCTTTTTAATCCCTACAGATGTGAAAGAGATAGCGGTATGTATAAGTCGTCAATTGTTTCCCTAAAAAACTCATAATACAATAACGGTCAGCGATTTAAACATGATGAGGTAAAAAAGGTGATAAGTTTCTTTTATGTTATTTATTCATATGCTTGTCTACTATTAACGGTAAATCAATAAATATAGTTTAGTTTTTTTTTATGTTTTTATAGACATTGTTTGTTCCTCTAAATAAATATATAAAAAATAATAATAAGAATATTTGTTAAAGATTCTATCCATGTGAAGTAATAACTTTAGTGACACCGGGAGGTAAAAGCGTTAAGCGCTGAACGCTAAGCGCTTAGTGCTGAACTTGGAACTTGTGTCGACGCTAACGGCTTCCTTAAGGTTTAACGAGACTGATAACACAAGATAACAACATGTATACGATGTGTCAATTTTGTATACAATTTATATAAAATGATCATATTAATAAAATACTTATTAAATATTGATTATTTGCTATAATACGAATGCTTATGCAATTGCTTAAATAAGAGTATTGATAAGTATTAAACCTATTAATATTAAGTCACTTTTTGATTACAATTTACTTTACATCACTTTTGAGTTCTTAGTTAATTACCAAATTCGCTTGAAAATCTGATCTCACTTTTCCTCGGCTCCCTATTAATATCGCTGACTGGCTGTTGCCATTCAAAATCGTTAATTTATTTATCTTATTTTTTTTTTAAGATAAAACTATACGAACTAAATGTTACTGTCGTGCTACATAGTATCCTAAATAATAAATAGGCATGTAAAATCCTAATAAACTCACCATCGGACGAAAGTCGTTACACAATGATTTTTATTTTATTTACTTACATTATTTTTATAATAAAAGTAGCAAACGGGCAAATGGGCCACATGATGGTAAAAGTAAGCCCTACGACCAAGTAAGTAATATTTATGAAAAGTTTTGCAAATAAAGTCAAAACAATACAGTGCGATAAAAAAATATGACAGAAGGACCATTAATATCAAATAACACTATTTGTTATATATGTAGATAAGACAAACAATTACATAAAAAGTAAAATTTAGATTAGGTGATCAAATTTAGAAAAGAAACTAGAAATTTTGAAGGTAGTTTAGTTTACGGAAGTGTGTTTATTTTCGCGTCGATTTAAATTTTGATTAGAAGATAATCCAAATGCCAAAGGTATAAATGATGGAACTCGCATCTCCATAGCAGCTCTGAGCGGTTCCCGAGGGACATTCAAAGATAAGAACGGAGCACGCGCCTAATAAACTATGCAAAAACATATTTTGTATAGGAGGTATTTCTAACAAGAATGGAAGTTGGAGTCGTTATAATAATATTTCACACATATAATCAAAATACTGAAGGAGTTTGCCGATTAAGAAAAACGAGTAAAACATTTTGTGTTAGTAATCACTAAAACGAATGCTAAAACGCTATTAATCTTATTATAGCTTGAGGTCAAGTATAAAATTAACATCAGACGACAGAGCGGCAGTGGGAATTTATAAGTATTAATCAATTTACTCACTTGTTAAATATTATTTTTGATAAACACGCAATACAATTATTAAGTAAAATAAGTTACAATAAATATGTTATTTCTAATTGAGGATTAAGGAGGTGGATTATAGCGCTCTGCGCAACTGCTTTACGTACTTTTCGAAGTAGTATGGGATTGTTACACTGTCAATAAAAACTCTAGGTTGCTAAAAAACACGAAATGACTTTTATGGGCTCAACCCGGGTTACGAGCCCGAGACCTCTTGATCTAGAACCGAAAAGACAGCCAACTAGACCAATGAGGTAAGACTAATGACGAATAATGATCTATTGTTTGCTGTATCTCATTTCTCTTTGTAAACGAAGAAACGATGCAATTAAATTCTTAAGGATAAATTAATAGACAAATATTTAAAATAAAAAGTAAACGATTTATAGATTTGAGACAATTTTTAATTGATGACAGCCGGGATGAAAAGTTAGAGGATAATTTTTTTTTATGGGTTCGTTAATAATAATAATAATTCTGTTAATTTTTTGTTCAGATTGTTCGTCCGTATTATGTATATACATATTAAAGATTTTTCACTACGACTTCACATACAAGATTACAGAGGTTTAATTAACCCGGTTTACGAGTATCGAGCGGAAACGCGGAGACAATGCATTCTTCCTAATAAAGCTAATTAGTGATAGCGCTATCTATCGATCGTTAAGAACTGTTTTGAAAGGCCCTTATATTATATTGTATAATTGTAGGCAGAGGGTAAATACTTGGGTATTGATATTTATTTCTAAACGAATATTCGCTACTGAAGTAGCTCCTATAACATTAATATATTATTGTACCACAAAACCGCATATTGTCAGGATCAAACCTATGAATTACACTTTACTGGCCGGCACACCTACCGTTATCAAAGTTCAACGTGATCAAATCTTTTAAAACCTATACAAACCATTACGAATAGGCAACTATATACGAATTCTTAAAATATTATAATTATCTTTACAAAAAATTATCATCGTGCTGTTGATCACATATAAAAGCCATTCTAATCGTAAAAAAAAACAAATAATTACTTTAAACCATTAAAATATTTATAAATGTACTCCTACAATATTACCATGAACGCGAAAGTTGAGGAATTCAACGATATGTTTCTACATATATGCATATACATTAAATAGAAATAAGAGAAAACACAATATGGGTTATTATTATTCAAGTTATAAAAACCGCAAGAATATGCAGAGAATTTTAACGTGTTCGCGATAACGTGACCTGGGTATATAATGTTTTGTCTTTGTAATTTTAATAAGTCATTCTTATCACACGCTTCAGATAATGGAAATTTTAAGAGGAAATTTACACTATTAAAAATCTGATCAGTTACTGATCAGATTTGCTGATGCTATTGAATAGCAAAATTGTCTCGTTTCTTCATTATTAAGCCAATTGAAGTACACAGCTAAACATAGGCCTCCCCCAAGGTGCACCAAAAGTAAAAAGATCCCAGATATTCGCCTTCCGCAACGAGCCGCATTTGCCACCTTCATTAAGACATCGATCCACTAGGCTGGAGGTCATCCTACGCTGGTTTTGCCGATCCAGTCTCCAATCTTGTCTATCCGAACACTCATTGGTCTTTCGACATACGTGAACAGTCCAGCGTTAGTCTAACGATATATATTTCGTAATAGACTGGTTCATATCAAATGAAACAAATTACGTTTTAAAATGCAGTCATCGAAAAAAAATCGCTAATGCGGGTACGTTACGTTAGGTGCGTTAAATTATAACTTACTGAGCCAATAGAAGCTAAATATTTTATCAGTTCGTTGTACTATTAAATGCTATCATAAATATAAATATATAAATAAAACTATGGAATGAAACTAAATAGAAAAATACAGATGCAAATTAATGTTAAATTTAACAATACCGTTTCTTTAATTCATATTTCAAAGAGGTTTGCAACTGGAGAATCTTGATAAGCCTTATTTAAAACTAAATTTATAGTTAAAATAAATAAAGGTGTTTAAAGCGGATTTCAGTCAACTCCTAATGGCTTCCGAATCAATAGGAAGCCTTTTATGGCACTAAATTCTTAATTAGCAGAGCTGATTACGCTTAACATTAAATTTACACATCTTATATGTTTCATCCAAAGTTTATTTTTCGGTTCAAGTTATATCAAATACTTGTATTTTAATATGTTAATTGTAAAAATGGTAACTGATACATTTGACATAAAGTATATAATGAAATAAAACTAAAGGACGAGGGTTGATACTCAAAAAAAATATTTCGGTTGCTAAGTGTTTTTAAATGAATTTGTATAATTGAGGATATATAGTTTTGTATTCAGTAAGTTTTACGTGATAAATAATATAGTAAATCAAAGCAATTATTGGCCAAAAACAGAGTGTTCCGCCTTTTTTGAGGTTTATTCAAACTTTAAGCTATTATTCTTTAAAGAAGCGTTCCATGAACCACATTAAATTTAACTGACAATTATACTACTCTTAACAAACTTTTATAAACTTGTGAGCAATAATTTATTTTGGTTCCCGTGCGCATCTATCCTAAACGAAAAAATATACGTTGCCCGTGAGTATCAGTTGCGCGATCATTTAAGTGGTTTGCCGCGTTTAAAAAAGTGTAAGCGTAGATTAGATATCAATATTAAGTTCGGAAGTCATTGCGAATGATTTTTAGAAATCTTAATAATGAATAATGCCAGATAGACAGCGTTGCAAGACATGGCGAAATCCAGATAGTGATTTTCGCATCTGTTCGAATAGAAACACTTTATCGATACTTAGAAGTTATAAAAACTGTGATATATATAACTTAGAACAAGTTGTGTTCTAAACGTAGATCAGCCTCAAAATCAAAATACTTACTCCTGCCTTATCTTAAGAAGAAGACATAACGATAAGATTGTTTGCTTTAACAAGTACTGGCGACAATACTACAAAAAAAAACCTAATATACTTACTTGGTTGTAGACCAAGTAAGTATATTAAAAAGTGTCTCAAACTCACTGATTATTTTCGATTGGTCATTATTTCCCATACTTGGTATATTCACTTCATAGTAATAATGACTTTTTTATCTTAATATTGCATTAGAATGGTAATTATAATTGATTTTTGTGCTAAAACAAATGACGACAGTGTTTATTGTTCATAAAATGTACATAAAAATATTTTTTTATTCCTTCAATTACCGACTTTTTATTTAAAATAATATTTTTTTACATTCGTTATGATGTCTGCTACTAAATAAAATTGATATCACATTACGTAGCCGATGGGCGAAAATTTCCCTTATCAACTTTATTTATTGAAAATACAGATAAGTATGAAACAATAAATGAACATTAAAAATAAATTCATAAATATAATTCATAAAAGAGAAGCAATATTAAAATATATATATACATATTTATAGACCATACAATAGGTTGTTTTATAGTCGCCAAAGTATTACGCTATTGTAGGCTCTTGTTATGTTCGGTAGATCGTTTGTAAAATAAATTGAATAGTCCTTGTAAAGGCCTCCTAGAATTACTTGTATTTTTATAAGAATTTATAGGGATAAAATAATAAAATCATTTATATTATTTATATTTATACGACATATTATGAATTCGTCAGCATTTTAATATTGATTTTACAAAACAACGTAAGTTTAGTAACCATTCGATTTAATATTGTTATAGATTTTTTTGTAAAAATATATTTGTTTGAAGTATCTAAAAACCTATGCGATGGTCAAGATGTTGATTAATTTAATTAAATTAAAAAAAATATCCATAAACTTCAAATGTAATCAGGATATGAAGAAAAAATAGGAAAATATACAATTTTAATCAAAATTACACTCCAAAGCGTGTGTACCCGACATGCTCATAAAAATAATATAGACACAGTCCGTTGCTTATAATTATTAATTAAATTCAATAAACTAATAAATTAAATTATATTAATAATTTATATTACTATTGTGATAATTTCCTCAAACTTTACATCCCCAACCTTACATCAAATTACACTTTTACTTCTTTTAAATACAAATAATTATATGAAATTCACGCTTTTCACTTCAATAGTCTAAATTTAAAGCGGATGAAACTGCGGAGCGGCGCTACTTGTATAATAATATTATATTAATAAATACTAAAATCTTCTCCGAAACTCGTTGCATCTTCTGTATAAGATTTTTTCAGTAAGGCATTAACAAAAATATGTCAACTCATTTATTAATTAAAATAGATATATATCATTCTGTTTTATTATTATCAAGACCATGGATTTCATTATTTGATATAATCTAAAGCGATTATATTTATATCGCTTGTGTGTGAAGTAATGGTAGTGGTGGTAGGTAGAAGGTGGTGGTGGTAGGTGTGGTATAATGTAGGGAAAAGTTATTCTACTCTAATAAGATTATGAAAAACTATTCAAACTGAAAGTGAACAACTATAATCAAGTTAACGTCCAAGTAGTTACCGTTCTTTATTATTAAGATTCTGATCTAGTATAACTGTTAAATTAAAAACTCATAATGGAAATATAAATAAGGCATATTATTCTCTACAAGATTATATATATGATAAGAGAGATTTTCATACAGGATATTATATATTTCAATTATATTTTTACATGTATATTTTATTATTACATGTATATTTTTGGATAACGAGTAATTACTGAGTTTCATGTTAGTTCTACTCGGCAGAATCTACTTTCCGACCCGGTGGTAGGTTTACTTTAAATTTAACCATATGAAAAGACAAAAGTGCCGACTTGAATAAAGTATATTTTGATTAAATTTTACTACAATAGCGATATCAGTTTTCGTTTGAGATAATATCCTAACTAATATTATAAATTAGAAAGTGACTTTTTGATACGCCTTCATGTCTTAACTACTCAACCGGTCATCATGAAATTTTATAAACACGTTTTCTGGACTACAGGAGAGGACATAATCTAACGATCGACGTCTCACGCCGGAGAACCCACGGGTAGAAGCTAATTAAAAT